>NC_067415.1:32931149-33658649 GCF_009764475.1 Pristis pectinata | reverse complement strand
CTTCCAAGGCTGGTGTGCTGGCAACCATCACTCAACTTGTCTCCAGTTGAAGGCAAAACTCCATAAGTGCAGGACTTATTTATCTGCAAGTGGCAGCCATACTGTAGTCAGTTCAGCCCAACAGATCACACCAATGTGTCAGAAAACCTTTGATGGTAATCTGATGGAAATGACTGGTGGAAAATCAGACAAACTTTACAAGCAGCCAGCAATCCAATTACCAGACAGTAGAGGCGAAAATTCTCAAAAAAATTTTTGGACAGGTTAAAATGGCTACCTTCAACACAACATTAATATCCTGCATTGAAGGATCTTCCAGAAAACAAATGGTATCTCAATTAGCCAAATTTTTCCCCAACTTTGTTTTACCAACTTCTTTTGTCCACCTTTCTGTTTCCAGTACACTTTAGTAACAATAAACCCAAAAAATGCAACATGTCATTCAACATATTCAGACCCACACTTGAAAAATACACAAATTTTTTTTACCTACTTGCTGCACTTAAAAAAATATATTTACATATTAATATTCTTATTTTGTCTCCATTGTTCACCAACACACTCTTACGTGAAATTTCAAAGGACAGAGTTTCAAAGAGCTAAAGGAATGTCTACATTTTAATATCTTCATTAGGGACATGATTTATATCGGATTATGTTCTTAGGTCTATATTTATGAATGTAAAATAATAGAAACACTTTAGTTAAAGCTAGTCACTTAATCAGTTTGTTCAAGGAATTGATTACTTTAAGTATAGATTGTAGTATTAGTTCTGTATTGTCCTATCCTTGTTACATGAACACTCTGTACAGAAATCTAATTAATTTGCCTTTTTTTTGTCCTTAGGACAAGACGAGCGCTTTGAGCCTTAGCAACGTAGCTGGAGTCTTCTATATTCTAGTTGGAGGCCTTGGTTTGGCAATGCTGGTGGCTTTGGTAGAATTCTGTTACAAGTCCAGGGCAGAGGCGAAGAGAATGAAGGTGGCAAAGAGTACACAGAATTTTAATCCAACTTCCTCGCAGAATACCCAGAATTTAGCAACATATAGAGAAGGTTACAACGTATATGGAACCGAAAGTGTTAAAATTTAGGGGTAGGATTTAGGGCCTAATAAAGTGGGTGGTGCATTTGTAATGAAGTGTTGTGGTATGGTGTCTAGTGGTACTGCTTGCTTACATATTGAGCTATGGTCATAAAAGAAATACTTAAGAGGATGTTACAGTGTTCACCTGCTTATTTCCTAGCTAAGAATGACTTTTCGGTGTTTACTGTGTTTTGTTGTTGCTTTTATCAGAATAAGATCATTCACTAATAGTATTTTTTTCTTTTAAATTCAGCTAACCTTTTCAGAAGCTATGAGAAACAAAGCCAGATTATCCATAACTGGAAGTGTCGGAGAAAATGGCCGTGTATTGACTCCAGACTGCTCAAAGGCTGTGCACACTGTTCCTACCATTAGACAGAACCCAGGATTGGCCATAGTAGCATCAGATCTACCATAAAAACCAAATACTATTTGAGTGCCTTAAAAAAAAATTACAGACAACAGTCTCTGTGACTAACGCGAAAGCAGCACAGATTGTGACAACATTGCAAGGATCCTCACTTAAAGTGAAGGCAAAAAAAGCAGGGTGGGAGAGAACTTGCTTGAAACTGATTACTATCAGGAAAAAGTGTGCATGAGCTATGGTTAAAACAGCCCAACTCTGACCTGACATCAGGAAAATTCCATCAAGGTTGCAGAACAAGGAAACTAAAAATGTGAAGAAATACATGCCAATAAGGAAACAAAATCATTACCAGTAGAAATCCAGATGTGAAGGACCCATTGCTAGAAGAAATCACACTTGGCTTTTGTCTTGAGACACATTATGAAAATAGCAATTAATGAACATATTAGCCTGTGTCTAAATTTCAGAATATCCATAGAGTAAAGGGGAGTGAACCACTTATCTTGGAAAACAAACCATGGAACCATGGAGGGAAATAATAAATATGTAAAATTTGTGAAAATTTTACTGCAAATGTTATTTTTTTCTTTAAAAAAGGAAGTTTTTTTTGAAAGGAACAAAACAAAATGCTTGCTTTTTAATGAAAGTATGTTAATGAGAAAAAATTCAGTAGTGGAAATAAAAATCTTTTTTTAACCATTTAGGGAAGATTCTGTTGCAATATAGAGAAATAATGCCACATCTTATTAACGTATAAAAATAATTTTGTAATGAAGAAAACACATTGTCTTCTTGTTTGATGTTTCCATTTCATTCACTACAAATATTGCATAATTCAAACTGCCATATGTCTAACTTGAAAGGGAATGTTAGTTTACACCTCAGTCTACAATGTATAGTCAAAACAAAATATTGTACTGTGTAATAAATTGTGTTTTTGTACCCACTAAAATGAATAAAACTGAATAATTCTTATATTTATTTGCATATCAGAATGTTAGTATATATGGAGTATTCTACTTCATATTTGCACATTCCATGACCTTAGTGTGAATACATGATTGTTTGGAATCCACTACCTGCAACAGTTATGGAATCAAATTCATCAGAGACTTTCAAAAGGTACTTGAATAAATTTATGATGGTGAGGGAATTGCATGACAATGGGGAAAAGAGCAAAATTGCTCTTTCGAACGATTGACACAAGCAAGTGGAATGAATGGCCTTGCTCTGAGCTGCAGGGATTTATGATTTGTAATGAAGCTTTTGAAAAGCAATGATTATTTCAAAGATTTTATACAGTAGAATAATAACTGTTTCAGTGAACCCTGTAAATCTCAAGGGAGCATGGGAAACAGAACCAGGTGAGTTTCAAGGGAGCATGAAAACCAAGGGAGTTGGAGGTGAGTCAAAAGACGGCGTGGGAACCTGGTGAGACGGAAGAGAGAACGTGAACCAGGGTCCAGGTGTGTGAAAGGGAGCGCAGGAACCATCCTGGTGAGTAGTAAAGCAGTGCGGCAAATAGCACCTGGTGAGCCTGATGATGAACCATTGAGGTTTTGAAACCGTTGGATTATCAAAGCTTTACAGTGCAGTGGGTCCCCGGGTTACATAAGGGTTCCATTCCCGAAAATTGTCTGTAAACTGAATTTTCCATAAGTCAGAAACAAAAAATTTCCCCCAAAATCTTCAGCATCAACAGCCCTTGGGGATTGATTTGCAAAGAGTAGACTGAGGAAGAACAGGGTAGGTGATGGGAGTTGTTAGTAGCAAGTGAACTGTGACACAAATATTTGTCTGAATGCAGCCCAGGTGGAGAGAGAGCAATGGGGGGAGGGGGGTGTGGGGAGTAGCTGATCTGCTAATCAGCAAGAAAACTATTGGCAGTTTAATAAAAGAAAGTGTGCACTAATGAGACGGTGGCTCGGGGTTTGTAACGTGTTCTTAGCTGAAGGAGAGTTTGGAGAAGGCATTGGCTTTTCCTATGGGTGATTCCTGCATTGTTTCCTGGTGAGGATATTCGAGTACTATTCCTGAGGGCAGTGTCTGGGAGAATTTGCATAGAGTCAGATTTTTGTAATTCAGGCCTTCTGTAACCTGGGGACCCCCTGTACTCTGAAATTCTAAACTAATGAGTTGTTTTTCAGTAGTTGTAAGGATGACGAGTTTTTAAACAAAATTGAGTCGCATTTCTGTTTTCACACAAACTTATCAGGACCAGGAATCAACAGAGCTAATAATACTGTAACATTTTCACTTGTAACATTTTTATTGTAAAAATACTAAAGTAAATATTGGTTAAGTACTGTTGTTGAGAATGAAAGTGATCAACACAGTAAACAGGAGGAGTACACTGAAAGGTGGAAAGGTTAAAGTTCGAATGCTCTTCTTCTTAGGCATCCCCTTGAGAGTGAGGATAAACTTCTTTCACTTCTGCTTTGCGGGTTCCGAGCTGGCTGGTGCAGTCAGTGTGGGATCTGCAGATTTTACCAGAGGATAGGCAGGAGTTGCTTGACTCAGACGGCTGGATAGTTTAGAAGGTGGTACGTTCCTTCCACCATTTATGCTCAGCATGTGACAAATGGTTTTGAGGTTCTTGATGCCATCCCAAATGTTCCTCATTTTGTGCTTTTGTGAGCCAGGGACACTGATAAGTCTGTGGGGACTTTATAGTTTTACAAGGAGACTTTAGGAACATCCGGTGTCCACCTGGAGACAGAACAGAATGTCTGCTTCAGGAGTCTGGTGATGGTTGTGCAAATACTATGGCTTACTCATCAGAACTAACCGAGTAATAATGACCTCAGTGACACTGATGTTAGTTTCCTTATCCTACCAAAGGATTCAGAGGATATTGCAGGACAGAATTGCTGGGTATCTCTCCTGTACTTTGAGGTACCTACTGCCGCCCAGTAGAGCTTGCGCTTTGTAGAAGATTTGATCTTCAAAGTCTCTTTTCTTGTGATGACCAAAATCTATACTGGTACACTGAAGGTGACTTGAAATTAATTCTCAATTATCTACCCCTGTTGAGAGATGGTCCTGAGATGTGGAAGCATTCCATATTTTCCAATAGCACATTATTGATCTTTATTGTTGGATGGCATTGCTGTTCACGTTGATTTGAAGGCCAGTGCCTTGCTAACGTTGAGCGCAAGGCCCAATCTCTCGTATGGTTTCAGTGAATGTGTCAGTAATGACTTGGAAATTGGCCACTTAATTTGAAGATATGCAAGCATCATCTAAGTACTACATTACTAATGTTAGGGTGACTTTGGTTCTGGAGTGGAGATGACATAGGTTGAATAGTTTCCTATTTGCTCTAGATTAGCTCCATTCCAGCAGGAGACTTCTTGGAGGTGAGGTGCAGTGAGAAAAGCCTTGTGTGATATCTGTCAGCACTGACACCCAGTCTGTTGTGGACCCGTTCACTTAGATCACACTGTCCATTCCAGTATACTCATAGCAGAGATGCTCAAAAGCAAACCATGGACATGACCAAGTCACTGGAAGATGCATTAGAATGGTTTGTGTTTAAGATCATTCTTGACTAGAATTTAATAAACCTTAGTTTGGACCAGAAGGGTACAAAAGATGTACATCAATTGGGACTCAATAATGTACTTTGAAGTTGGCTGTTGTCTGTGTGGAGATTGCACATTATTCCTGGACTGGGTTGCTTGTTTTCTTCCACATTCCAAAGACATCTCCAGCACCCTTCTCTCCCCCACCTGACTCCATCTGCCTATCTCCCCACACACTCACCCCAGTGGGTTCCCTATCCCCTCCCCCCCACAGTTCCCATCTGCTCTCCCTTATTTGGTTCCTCTTATCAGATTCCATTATCTGAAGTCTTTTATTGCCTCCACCTATCATCTCCCAGCTTCCATCACTATCTCCAGCCTTCCCTTCCCTCCCCCATCTGACTCTATCTGTTAATCAATCCCCCCTCACCTGGATCCCTCCCCCTCGTGTCTTTATACTGGCTATCTCTCCTCTATGCCTTTCAGTCCAGATGAAGGGTCTTCACCCAAAATGTCGACCATCCATTTCCAACTACAGATGCTGCCTAACCTGGTGAGTTCCTCCAGCAGCTTGTTCTTTTGCTCCAGACTGCGGCACCTGTAGTCTGTCTCCAAAGACACGTTGGTTGGTAGATTAATTGGCAACAGTACTCGTATATAGATAATTGCATGGAAAATAAGGGGAAGTTGTTGGGCACATGAGAGATAATAGGTTACATAATAAATAGGGGAATGAGACTGCTGAGTGTCAGCATAGAATCAATGGGAATCAATGGCCTACTTCTATAATTTGAGAAATGCCCTGGTGACATTCTGGCAGAGGCATGTAAAATTGGTGCTCTTACTTCATTATCCCGGCATGTGCAGAGTCAGGACTAACTACACTAGTTATTGCCATGGCACACATTCACAAAGCAAAATTCAGCTAAGAGTGAAAGTCACACGCTCACTAATTATTACAGGTCGCAAGAAACTCGGCCACAAGCCCTACTCATTAATGGATCTCTTTTTCCTTCAAGAGATTGATCTAGGCGTCGATGAAAGGGTGAAGGTACCAACGATAACCAAAGTTTTTGTTCAACTATCTAGCAAGTTATTTTTACACTGCAAACTGAATTTATAGATATAGTCATCAAATAGATTTTCAGCTAATTAAAACCAACAGCCAGCCAGTTTTTAAATTCCTTTTTACTAAGATTAACTTTTCATTGATCACCTTTATTAAGTCAAATAATAATCCCAATGATTTGTTTTTAATATTATAGCTAAACCCTCTCACTTCATTAAAAAAAACAATTAATACAAATACACAAAATGATGTGTTGAGAAACGAAAAAAAAATTGCTTAATACCTTGCAAAATTTCAGGCTTTAGGAATAAACCAATTACTTTGTTTCCAGTGTTGAAATATTCATCTCTCTTCAATTGATCCTCATTTCTGACCGGGAAGTCTGGAGAGATGTTGCAATATTACTACTGAAACTTTGATGTAGAAAATTTAATTCAGATTCTCATACAGGTTGATTTGTTTTTTGTTTAAATTAATGCTTTGAGTAGGTTTCCCCATCATGGGAATTTTGTATATATTCTGATAGGAATTTCAATATAAAATAACTTTGACAACTATTCCTAATTCAAAAAGCAAGGTACAGCACTAACCAGACAATATTAGTTTAACAACAATCTCCATGCAAACAAAAACCATAGCTCCAAGGAAGAGTTGGTTGAAAATTCCTTTTATTTTGGTTTCAGTATTACAAAGTTTACCACTGGTCACAACCAAATTTCCAAATGTTGTGTTCTCACAGTTATAGAATCACTTTAATAAGAAACACATTCAAAGCACATTTTTCACAGAAACCTTTTTCTTAGAAAATACCAGCTTTATTTTTGGTAAGCTAGCCAACAGGAATATTTTTCCTTTACATAAATATTTACCTTATGGATAACAGTCATGTGACACAGAAGTATCTAGATGACTTAGTTAGCTAAGGAGATCATAAAAGAACATTTCCTGTATAAACTGATAGCAGGCTCCACCGCTCAGTGTCAAAACTACCAACCAGTGCAGTATTGTTGGGCCAAATATTGATGTCTACAGGAAAAAAAATTGATACAAAATAATGAAATTTGACATTGCTTTTCGTAAATTTTTTTTATGAGAATTAAAAAGTAGACATTTAATTAATATATAAATTTTGTTTTAAATTTATCTAACTTTAGAATATCTATAATGGGCCAAATCACCCTGGTCCAGTGCCCCACCCAGAACTAGTGCCTGTAGTCAGCCTTCACTTTCGTGTACCTTGGCTGAATACAGAGAAATATTCCACTGTCTGCCTGCATACTAGATTCCAGTGGCATAGTCACGACAGGTGGGCCTCAGTAAGGAGGTCAAGCCCCCAACACGCCTGAGACAAACAGCAAAGCTGGAGCTGGCACTTTATCAGCAGTAAAACTTAAGTTACTCTTAATTTTTTTTTGCTTTATCTTCCCCTTTGCCTCCCACATCTAGAGACTTCCACACTTGACAGCACATGCACTGAAGTCTAAGCTGCAACAACTTAAAACTAGCATTTCTAATTGGAACTGTTGGCAAAAGTCAATACAATCCAGCCCAATATTTTTTACCCCTTCCCCATCCAGATTGTAACTAGGATCTGCAGATCTTGGAAGCAAATGGCACCTCAGTCAGTACATACTCCTAACATTTCAGCCTACCTGCAAAGGTATTCTGACTATAGAGATATAAATGTGAACAGCCACTAACATTTCATAGCAGGGGACTTCAAACAGCAACCAGGAAACAAATCAGTCACAGTTCCATTTCTCGAGCGATGAAGTCAAAATAATGACCCAACTACTAATCCAATTAATAGCACAAAATGAGAATTTAACCTGAAGGGTATTTTTTGGTCTTTATAGCTTCATGCACCACTAGACCAGCCCTTTGGCTGGGAGTATTCAGAAACCGTTTAGGTGATGATCTGGGACCATATGTAAAATTCAGATATTTAATCTTATAATCAAATTATTTGATCCATTTTAGGAAATCAACACAGCTTTAACCCAGGTTGTTGGAGCTGTGAAGCAGCCACTTGACTAGCTGCGCCAATATGCCACTCTAGAAACAAGTAACAAAAAAGTCATTTGAAGGTGTTGAATTGATCAAAAATGAATCTGATTATGCTCAAACATTATAATATTCTTCTTTAGCAGTCCCTCAGAGTCAAGGATTTATTCACCAATCGGATAACATTGTGACAAGACAATAGCCCTTTCCAAATCTGCAAACTCACAGAACTTGAACAATTAAAACTAGTACTATAACCACTTATAGAACTGCCTGAGTTTCAGCATTAGTGGCCTACTGGGTATCTTTTGGGCCTTTACAAAGACCATTGATAGAAAATTATATTCAATCATTTAGTTGGTATTTTACTCAGGTAATAAAACTTGTCAGTTCCAAGCATAAAATCAAGGCCACAGTCACCACCATAGTCACTTGTTTGTAGTTTAAAGTAAGTTGTACCTAAAAAGCAAAATGAGCGCATAGGTCCGTCAGTATAATAAGTTAAAAGTGTGCTAATTATCTTTTTCCTGAAGCAGTTTACCTTTTCTACTGGAAGTCCAAACATACCCTTAGGTCCTCAGGTTGTTTGATCCATTGTTTAGCCCAACAATGCAATACTTCACTGCAGTGGTCAATTGTCGCATAAGAAACTGAGCAGTGAAATGAAACCAAGTTCTGTACTCAGTGAACAGCTTTACAAGATGCAATTTTATGTGATTCAGTAATGTGGGCAATAGCATTTTACTGAGGAGCAACGAGGGCAGAGGACCCTGACAAATATTCTTTCCTTCTCAACTGAAGAAAACTGAAGGACACTGTAGTGTCTCAAATGTTGTCATTGTATAAACTAATTAACCATCTTGATTTATACAACCTATTTCCACATATTACAAGTGACATGAAAGGTATTTGGAAACACTTGATTTTGAACTATTTGGTCTAAAAATTTGTCCTTGGTTGCTCGCACTAAACATGCAATGCAGCAATATTCATACATTTTTAAAATATACTGCCAATGCTATTTTGCCCATTTAGTACAAGTAAAAAGGATGAAATTTTATCCACTTGTCAGCAGTCAAACATTAGTGCATATTTATTGATACATCAGACTAAGTTGTTACCTTAGTTCTCCCTTTGGTACCCAAAAAGAACCTCTGATATTTTCCTGACTTTCTTATTTGGATCAGAAGGTATACATGCAGGGGACTAGTAGTTCAATTTAATTCACAGTATTCCTAAAACTAGGCACATTATCCATATCTTGTTATCTCATTAGTTATTTTTTTCAAATACTATTCAGATAGAACAAAAATTTCTATTACAGATCAGCAAAAACTAGATCATTGAATTTCTTGCTTCGGCTTATAAATTGGGAGGATACAGATATCATCATCACTAATTCTACTTACAAACTTGCCTCCTTCCAGAAAATTTAACCAAGGTACTGGATGAAAATTGTTAACACTGAACAATTTATTTGAAGCCAGCACTTGAAATCTAAAATCAAGAAAACTTCCAGAACTAGTTCTGTTATTCTGAACAGTAGATTCTAATTTAAACAAGTGAATTATAATAGAAGAGGTCAGTAGTTTATTATTTATCACAGTCACTATTTATCACAGTGCCTCAATTTACCAAAAGCACAGTGCAAACTTTCTAATAATATGCAGCTTTGATCTTCCATGTACTGTGCAAATATAATACGTTAAAACTTGTAACCTACCAACAATGAATTAACCAAATGAACTAGCATGTAGTAAATGAAATACAATGATACTCATACCATAAACTAAAAGTTTTTTTAAAATAGTTTAACTTCCATCTAAATAGAGGTAAATGTCAAAACTAGAGGTAGAAGTAGTTTGTACTAATTGTAAAGTTGCAGTCACATGAAAAACATACTTTCTAATGGAAATGACATAACATGAATTCTATCCAGATTTTTCTCTTCCTAACTCCGAGTTACCATGCCCCTGTTGTTTCTTTTTTAAAACAATGGGATTACTTAGTTATCACAGCTTAAGAACAGTGATAATATCAGTTCACGCACTAGAGGACTTACTAGTAATTGAAACATCAAATCTAAATTTTCCAACCTCATTTGGCTGGATTGGCAACAAAAACAGATTTTCTGTGTTGCTCTTGTCATACCATGTAGTGTCAGGAATTAGCTAACACGGTGTAGCTTTACATTTTTTTCATTTCCATGCCCTGAGATCGAATCCAATCAGGGCAGATGAGACTGGAATTTCTCTAAAAGCAGTTGAACTGTATCAGCAGAATTGTGTTTGAATATTGCAAGCACACATAAAATGTCAGAATTCCCAATTACTTGATTTCATTTGAAGAAATCAGGACAATATAGTTGAATGTAATAAAAGCTCACTGTTACAATAAGGTCTAAAGGGAGTAATGACATAGAGGCTACCATAAAAAATATTTCACATGTTTATGGTACATTGTCTCTTGCACTCCTTGTAGACATGGCCAGCAGTTGCTAGAGGTATAATTTCAGAGACTAACTCAAAAGCTTAGATCGATCAATAAAAACCTATGTGAAAGCCAAAATATATAGGTCTTAGAGTTAGTGTAAAATAAATAATCAGTGTACAGACAACTTGATTGCAATTCCTTTGAAGAGTTGTTAATGTCAAGACCAACATGTCTTTTGGAGATTGATTATAAGAAAAAAATTACTAGACTAAAAGGATCCTTCCATTAAACATCAATTCATATGTCAGTACAATTTAAGCAAATGAAATCAAAATTCAAATCCAAAATTAACATTTTATATTGTGTGCTATTGCTGCATGTTAAATAATTTGAACTTGAAAGTTAATGTTAAGGTTTAGTCTGCCTGGAAGGGATCATGAAATTAGAGATAAAATTTGTAACCAAATCCATAAGAATTCTCCGTAAATGTACAGATAAAGATGGACTGTGGGATGGCATTTGTATTAAGCTTTCTATTAGCATACTGCAAAAAAACTTTAATATGATGGACAATTCAATTTAGATTAGACTTAGCTTTTAAAAATAATATGCCGATAATTAAATGGAATTACTTTTTTGGCAATGTTTTTGCAACTGCAAGTGTTCTCTTTCAATTTGCAGACGCTCTTTCTCTATCTGCAGCTTTTCAGACTCAATATTCAAGAACTGTAGTCTTTCTTTTTTTAGCTGTATTCGTTCTCTTTCCAATTTCAACTTTTCTGCTTCAATATCCATGGGCTTTAAAGTTGTATTTTCAGTCAGTGAGTTACATTCCTTCTCCAGTGGTAACTTATTGGCCTGCATGGTTAATAGTTTCAATTTCTCTCTCTTGACATGCAAACGCTCTTTCTCTAGCTGCAATCGAACTTTTTCCAACTGCAGCCTTTCATTCGCAATATCCAGATATCGCAACTTTTCCTTTTCAATTTGCAAACGCTCTTTCTCTACCTGCAGTCTTTCAGATTCTAGGGCCACGCGCTGTTTCTCCAATTCTAACCTCTGTTTCTCTATAAAGAAAAGTGCATCTGTATTGCAATTCCATGCTGTAGGTTGATCAGAGTGTGAAGAATGCCCCTCCACTTCAGAAAGGTTCTCAGTTTCTTCCAATCTCTGAATAGTAGGAATTGAACTCGCGATGATACCAGATTCATCTTCCATGTTTCTAATCTGAAAAAAACCAAGAACATAATTGCTTTTTAAAAATATATATGGTAGGCTGATCCAGAAGATTAAGGCACATGAGATCCATGGAGATTTGGTAGATTAGATTCAAAATTGGCTTGGCCACAGAAGACAGAGAGTTGTGGTGGAGGGGTGTGATTCTTACTGGAGGTCTGAGACAAGTGGTTTTCTGTAAGGATCAGTGCTATGACCACTGTTGTTTGTGGTAGATTTGATGAAAACGTGGCTGGGCCGATAAGTAAAACATTGGTGGAGTTGTGGATTGTGAAGAAGGTTGCAGAAGGATTCAGTTGGATATAGACCTGTTGGAAACGTGAGCAGAGAAATGGCAGATGGAGTTTCATCTGGACAAGTCTGAGGTGTTGCACTTTGGCAAGTCAAATGTAAGAGGAAAGTATACAATATATGGCAGGATCCTTAGCAGTATTAATGTACAGAAGGATCTTGGGGTGTAAGTCCACAGCTCCCTGACAGTGAAGTAGATAGGGGGTAAAGAAGGCATATGTCATACTTGCGTTCATTGGTCAAGGTGTTGAGTATATAACTTTGGTTAGGCCACATTTGGAATATCGTGTGCAGTTCTGGTTGATGCATTACAGGAAGGATGTGGAGGGTTTGGAGAGGGTGCAGAAGAGGTTCACCAGGATGTTGGCTAGATTTGACAGTATTAGTTATAAGGAGAGGTTGGGCAAATTTGAATTGTTTTCTCTGGAGTGTCAGAGGGTGAGGGGGTGACCTGATAGAAGTATGTGAAATTATAGGAGGCATGTGTAGGGTAGATATTTTCCCCAAGGTGGAAATATCAAATACTGGAGGGCAAAGCTTTAAAGGTGGGAGGGGGAAAGTCTAACACCAAGAACCTGCAGCCTTTCCTCCAATATGCATCCCATCACGATTGTGAAATATGTTGCCATTTCTTCATCAACACTGGATCGGAATCCTGGAACCTACTACCCAGTGGCACTGTGAGAGTACTTTCACCAACATGCCTGCAGTGGTTCAAGGCAGCAGCTTACGAGCATCCTCTCAAGGATAATTAATGATGGACAATAAATGAAAAAACATCAAGATGCTGGAGGAACTCAACAGGCTAAGCAGCATCTGTGGAGACAGAACATCAACGTTTCAGTTCAGGATTGAAGATAGGAAAAGGGGAAGCCCAATACATAGTGGGGAGAAACAGACCAGTGATAGGTGGACAAAAGAGGGGAGGCACGGTGGGCACAGGTGGTGATAGGTAGATGCAGGTAAGATAGTGAAAGGCAGATGTGGGGGAGGAGGGGAGAGCAGATCCACCGGGGGATGGGTCAAAAGTATGAAGGCCTCCATACCTTTGTGTTTGGACTTCTCCAGTTTGTGTTCGGACTTCTCCTGGCAGTGAAGAAGGCCGAGGACTGACATAATCAGTGATGGAGTGGGAGGGGGAGTTGAAATGACTGGAAACGGGGAGATGCAGATCATGGTTACGGACGGAGCGCAGGTGTTCTACAAAATGGTCACCCAGTCTGTGTTTGGTCTCCAAACGCAAACTGGAGGAACAGCACCTCATTTTCCGTCTTGGGACCTTGCAGCCTAATGGCATGAACATTGAATTCTCCCACTTTAAGTAAACCAAACACCTCCCCCCCACCATGCCTCTTCTTCCCTTTCCTAGCCTCTCTTTTCTCCTTGCCTTTTTTATCCCCTCTCCTCCCCTCCCCCCCCATGGGGCGCCTGCCTCCATACCTTTGACCCATCCCCTGGTGGATCTACTCTCCCCTCCTCCATCTACCTATCACCACCTGTGCCCACCCCGCCTCCCCTCTTTTGTCCACCAATCTCTGCTGTTTCTCCCCCCTATATATTGCACTTCACCTTTTCCTATCTTCAGTCCTGAAGAAGGGCCCTGACCCAAAACGTTGACTGCCTGTTTTTCTCCACGGATGCTGAGTTCCTCCAGCACCATAGTGTTTTTCATCTAGATTCCAGCATCTACAGTCCTTTGTTTCTCTATGGACAATAAATGTTGTCCTTGCCAGCATCATCCAGAAATGTTTTTTTTAAAGAAGTCATTTAGTCAGTAGTTTTCAGACACTTTTTCAGACAATTCACTTTAACCAAATCGTTCACCCGAACAAGCCAATAATAACATGTTCTCCAGTTTGTGTGCCAGCATTTAAAGAAGTAGACGTGGTGACCACCCAAGAGTCAGGTCTCCACTTTGAAGACCAATATTTTAAGTTACTGCATTTAAATGTTTATAGCATGTACATGTGTGAAATATGAAATTTTAAACAATGCCAATCTTAAAAATGGAATATTAATATTTTATAATGCTTTCTAATTTGGTTACAGCAGTTGTATTTGGCATTATATGCTTAGAATTCAAAATGTAAACTTGTAGCAACTTATGGAAGCACAGCCTGCTATTCATCGCCATAGAATCAGGGAGTTATAGCATGGAAACAGGCTCTTCAGTCCACCCAGTCAATACTGTCCATCGAGCACCTATTCTTGTCCTTGGGACCCAAGAAGAAATCAAAGCACCCAGAAGAAACCCACATGGTCACAGGTACAATGGATAACTGCACACATACTTCTGGTTAACATCGTCGCACTTCCTGTTGATGAGCACATGGACAGTTCTGCAATGGACCCCCACTTTTATGTTACTAAATTAATGTAATTTCAATTGTGTTCAAATCTTTGAATTACTGAGATGTTCTATAAATGGTTCTTTGCAATAAAATTCCAGATTGCACATTTGTCAGAAACCAAACCCTTCACATCCTCTCTTAGATCATGTTTTAATAAGTAATGGACAAACCTCTGTATTTTGTGGGTCCTGTTCTTCCTCTTCTACATCGTCTGCACCTTCTACTTTAATTACACAAAGAGATCTATTGGGTTCGTTGACCGATAAAGAATCTTCAAAATGACAAGATGTTCCACCATTGAAAACATTGTGGTTAAAACAATGTAGTGAAGTAGGGCTACACTCAGTCATTATTGCTTCCATCCTGTCTAAGCATTCCCCTCTTTTCTTCAAATAACACTTTAAGTCAGTATATTTCTTCTTTACTTCATATGCAGTACGTTGTTCACTGCAACTTGCAGCACTGACTTTTTCTGCTATTTCCTTCCAAGCCATCCATTTTAACTCATTGGTTACTGCATCATGTTGCTGTGTATATATTATATCTTTTTTATCTTTCACTTCCTTCAGTAAGATTTCCGTTTCTTTCAATGTAAAATTGCTTTTCCTCTTCCTCTTGAACTGTTTCATTCTAAAAATATTTTTAAAAAAACGTGGTGATTTCTTTGGACAAATTACTATTTTAAATCTATGTATTGCATTAGAAGAACTGTGCAACTGAAACGAGCTCACAAATGCAGAAATGCAGTTTTATGAACATTAATCAACTTTATGAAATTGTGAGCATCAATAAGTCTTTCCTGCTATCCTGTCATTTCCCTGGCCAGAAGCATTGCATCCAGGTGCTGAGACAAAGAGTCAGAAGCTCCATGTCCTGGGCAACCTGCATGACTACAAGCTCAACTTTAATACCAAAAGATACTTTCTTGCACCTCAAGGTTTGACATCTCCTGTGTTATATTAACAGATAATGAATAATTGCTGTTGTGTACTTCAGCACACTCTATTTCTATTCAATGCGGCAACTCATCCCTTCCTCATCGAATAACTGCAGCCTCAATGGTAAGCATCTGGGACCAACCCAGATGCCAGATTAACTCATGATTGAACAGTATTTGCTTCAGACTGAGCACATGAAGAAGAATGATGGAAGCACAAGCCAAAAACTGATGACAATAAGACTGCCTTTGTTTGGCCAATGTGGGTATTGCCTTACTCCTTAGAATTAAACAAACAATGAGGTGATACAGTTTGAGTTTACTTGTGGAGGTATTTTAGGGTTGCCCTATCAAAGCAAATTCAAAAAACACTGTAAGAAGGTTAGCATTCCTTATAATCACAAAACCAGACAGTGCCAAAAGCTACTAGTGCTCTGATTAGGAGCTTATTGTGTTACGAATGCTATTAAGGCGAGATGCCTTGTAGTTATAGCAAAATGGAGAACAAAGGGTTTTTATATGATGTATGCACTGCCTAGTGGTTTTTGTATATCGAGTTCCTAAAAATCTTAGCATTGATTATGTGCTCCATTTCCTAGATTTCTAATCTTGAAGTCACTCTTTTGAAATGGAACCAGGAGTGCCTTCAATTGAGCCAAGAACGTGGGTTAAAATCTTATTGTAGGGAACCTGTGTGCATAATCCAGTGTGGTTGTATAAATTAAGCAATACTGTACTGTCATAAATGAGATCTGTTTAGGCACCCACAGAAGCCTTCCCTCTCCTCTTGATTGAATGCGAATGATTCAATATCACATTACTCCCTATTTGCCTCTGAATTATAGGAACAGCCCGAAGTTGTGAAACATGGTATACATGTTCTAATTTCCTCTTTTCACTCCCATAAGAACATAGGACCAGGTGTAGGCCAATCAGCCCCTCAAGCTTGCCTCACCATTTAATACAATCCTGGCTGATGTGCCCCAGGCCTCGTCTCCTCTTCTGCACCAGTTCCCTATAACCTTCAATTTCCTTTCAGATCCCTAAACTCAATTGAATAAACTCACTCAGTTTTAATAAAATGACATGAATCTCAAGCATTAACTTTTCTCTCTGAGCATCTTATTTTATTATTTCACTCAAGGAGTTCAACGATTGAAATGCAAATGTTAAATGATCCAACCTACAACTCATGGGAAAAAATGGCTCTCAAGTAATAATCTATCATTCTCTTTCAGATCATTTATGAGCAACTCTTGTATTTGACAGAAAGCTGCAATTCCCACTCACATTTGCCCTGGAACATTCAGAATTTAACAGTTAAATGAATAAAGACACCAAAAATCAACTCCAAAGACAACGTCTCATGCTTCAGAACTTAACAAGCGCAACAGGCCACAATGCCATTAAAGCAGCACAATAGGTGAAATCTCTGAACTTCCTCAAGGCAAGTCCAAAGAGAAGATAAATGGAAACTGTTTAAACCTGCACACAATCAATCCAATGTACACAAAAGAGACAGATGGTGCCTAAACTACAAGATGTTCAAAGTAAACCTGAGGGGATGACGGTGGCGTCCACGTTCCCAATACAAAGAACATAACAACGGAAGTGAACCTGACCATACTCATTGCACGCTAACCCCCTTCCCGGCCCCAATTGGATGCTCTTCTCCGTCAATCACACGACGTTTTGTCCCACTCTAGAGCCCACCTCCGTTGCCTCATTGGTCAGCTTTCCAGTCACCGAGCCTTCCGGAACAAAGGTCGGAGGGTGAACCCGGAGCGGTGCTGGAGCAGGTTGCGGGGTTACCGGGCAATGGCTGGCTTCTCCTCTCAGCGAGGTCCTATGCCTAAGGGGCATGAGATTGTGTAGGGAGGCGGCGTGGCTCAGCTCGAAGATGGAGCGGGTACGCTGGGCTTTCGGCTCTGGCTCCTGGCAGCCCCGCTGCTCCGAGTGGTTGCTGTCGGCTCGCTGTGTGCAGGACGAGGAGAGGGAGCGCATCGGCAAATTTGTCTTCGCCAGAGACGCCAGGGCCGCCATGGTAACTACAACAGCCGCGGAGCCGGTGGTAGCGGGGTCTCTGTGAGGGTGGGCTGGCAGAGACGAGCTGGCACTGATGGCGGTATTCCAGGATGACGTGACGCCCTGGGTGTAGTTTGAACTGGGGTCAAGAGTTAAATCTACCAACTTCCATCAGGGATATTTGTATCCTATCAATAGCTGTACTATGAAAATAAACCATACTCTATATGGACGTTTTTAATGGATCCCAGCTGTGTCTATCAACAGGACGCAATTCTGCTCTCTTGATCCAACTCCCAGTGAACAGCATACCAAGCAGCCTCACTTCTTGGTCCTCACGCTAACATTGTAAAGTATCGCCTAGACTTGTGTTCTCCTCAACCTTGAATCATTCCATCTAGAATCTATCTGACCTTGCAAACGTGCCCTGTTTTCCATGTATTGCTGCCAAACCCTTACCAACTATACTGCAATTTTGAACAGCTTCAAATCCGGTTTCTCCTTCTGCAACAGAATCAAAGTGAACCTAACCAAAGTTATGTTTCATCTCTGTACTTGCAATGACACAGTTTACCTCCCCCAATCTTTTTTTTACTGCCTTTTGAGATTTAACACAGCATTTTTCCTCTTGTGCCTTATTTCCCATAAAATGAGACAGCATTTACTTTCTTCTACACTTACTTAGTCAATCATGCTGGAGTATTTCCAGCAAAGGTTTCTCCACCTTGACACCATGAATGGCTCAGCTGCACAGAAGGGGAGGAAGAAGCGTGAGAGAACAATAATGTTACAGGATGAAAATCAAAAAAAAGCTGTACGTGTTGGTAATCTTAAATAACAAAATGCTGTAAATACTCAGCAGGTCATCTGTAGGATGAGAAATGGAGTTAATGTTTCAGGTTGAAAATGCTTCATTGGAATCGGTTTATTATTGTCACTTGTACTGAGGTACAGTGGAAAAACTTGTCTTGCATACCATTCATACAGATCAATTCATTACACAGTGCATTGAGGTAGCACAAGGTAAAACAATACAGAATGCAGAGTAAAGTGTCACAGCTATAGAGAAAGTGCAGTGTAGGTAGATAATAAGGTGCAAGGTCATAATGAGGTAGATTGTGAGGTCAAGAGTCCATCTTATTGTATTAGGGAACTGTTCAGTATTATAACAGCAGGATAGAAGCTGTCCTTGAGCCTGGTGGTACGTGCTTTCAGAGTTTTGTATCTTCTGCCTGAGGGGAGAAGAGGCAATATCCAAGTTGGGTGGGGTCTTTGCTTATGCTGGCTACTTTACCAAGGCAGCGAGAAGTATAGACAGAGTCCACGAAGGGGAGGTCGGTTTATTATTGTCACTTGTACTGAGGTACAGTGGAAAAACTTGTCTTGCATACCGTTCATACAGATCAATTCATTACAAAGTGCACTGAGGACACATGTGATGTGCAGACCTGTGTCCTCAACGCTGCAGTTTCTTGCAGTCCCAAGCAGAGCAGTTGCTATACCAAGCCGTGATGCATCCAGATTGGATGCTATCTGTGATGCATCAATAAAAGTTGGTGAGCGTCAAAGGGGACATGCCAAATTTCTTTAGCCTCATGAGGAAGTAGAGGCACTGGTGAGCTTTCTTGGCCATGGCGTCTACGTGGTTGGACCAGGACAGGCTATTGGTGACATTCACTCCAAGGAACTTGAAGCTCTCAACCCTCTTGACCTCTGCACCCTTGATGTAGACAGGACCATGCGCACCACCCTCCTTCCTGAAGTCAATGACCAGTTCTTTTGTTTTGCTGACATTGAGGGAAAGGTTGTCATGACACCATGTCACTAAGCTCTCTATCTCCTTCCTGTACTCCGACTCATCATTATTTGAGATACAGCCCACTACGGTGGTATCATCTGCAAACTTGTAGATGGAGTTAGAGCAGCATCTGGCCACACGGTCATGAGTGTATTGGGAGTAGAATAGGGGGCTGAGGACACAGCCTTGTGGGGCACTGGTGTTGAGGATAATCATGCTGGAGGTGTTTCTGCCTATCCTTACTGACTGCGGTCTGTTGGTCAGTTAGTCAAGGCTCCAGTTGCAAAGGGAGGTGTTGAGTCCCAGGTGTTGGAGTTTGGTGATGAGTTTGCTTGGAATTATAGTATTGAAGGCAGAGCTGTCATCAATAAATAGTCTAACATAGGTGTTTTTATCGTCCAGTTGCTCCATAGATGTGTAAGGCCAGGGAGATGGCATCCACCTGTTTCAGTGGTAGGCAAATTGCAGTGGGTTGAGATTTTCTGGGAGGCTGGAGTTAATGTGTGCCACGACCAGCCTCTCAAAGCACTTCATGATGGTGGATGTCAGAGTCACCGGGCAGTAGTCATTAAGGCACGTTGCCTTGTTTTTCTTAGGTACCGGGATGATAATGGTCTTAAAGCAGGTGGGAACCTCAGATTGAAGCCGAGAAAGCTTAAAAATGTCTGTAAGTACCCCTGCCAACTGATCTGCACAGGATCTGAGGACATGGCCAGGGACACCATCCGGGCCAGATGCTTTCTGTGAGATCACTCTCTGGAAGACTGATCTTATGTCCTCAACGGTGTCGTCAGAATTGATAATACAGAAGTGATAAAAGATTAGATTGTTATGGAGACAAGACATGTGTTTCTGTGACTGTAAATGTGACTCTAGAATATTATGTTATCTCCCTGTTGCCAGGGTTAAGGATGTCACTGAACAGCTGCAGACCATCCTAAAGGGAAAGAGTGAAGAAACAAAAATTGGAGTCCACATTGTTTTCAATACTATAAAAGGAAGGATGAAGTCCAGCATGCAGATTTTAGGGAGCTAGGAAAGGGGTTAAAAAGCAGGACCTCAAGGGTAGTATGTGCTAACAACTATGGAAATAGAAGGGCAGAGCAAAAGAATGTGTTACTCAAGAGATGGTGGAAAAGGGATGGCTTTAGATTTCTGGTCAGATGGGATCCATTATACCTCAACAGGACCAGGACCAATAACTTCATGGTGGATTGCTGGTGTTTAACCTCTGGGTTAACCATGGGGTTTAATCTCTGACAATATATAAATATGGTGGTTGACAACTATGAGCTTCAGTTACCTACTGTAAATAAACCAGTACTGGCAGCATTTCATTATGCCAGTATCAGTAATACAAAGTCAATCTGAAGAATCAATAACAATATAAAAAAAACAAATTAAAATAAAATAAGATCATAATCTAATCAAGTTATTATAGGAAGTAGGCAGCTGAAATCTGAAGGGAATAAAAAAAAATTATGGATTAGAGAACATGGCTGCCTATATCCTGTCAGGAAATAACCTGCTCACATATCACTCCTGGCCTAGTTTGTTTTCTAGTCTTCCCAATATTTCATATTCAACTATTTCATGTTGACGGACTTGTCTCTCCCTTTCTTTATAGTAGCCTGCTGCTAATTCCCATGCTGCTCAATTTCTCTGACTGATCCCTTTTTTCCACTTCCCACAACTCTTCTCAATGCACCTCTCCCTTTATCTTACTAGTGGGAGTTCAATCACTTGGCCTCTATGCTGTTTAGTTTCCTCCCAACACTCTCCACCTCAGATTTAAGAGAACAATTGATAACAATTTGAAAATCTACGATAGAGATTTTGGTCAGATCTTCTAATGCTCCCTTGTATGGCTTGTCTTCTATTTACACCTCTACTAACTGTTCTATGTTAACGATTATATATTAATGCATGATTTGCAGATGCAGTTTTAATGACTTCTTTGAGCCATAGTTTCTTTCTCTAGGTTTTTGGTCTGAGTGGTTGCAGAACATTCTCAGGGGAGGGCGAACGGCCAGAGGTCATTGTGCATGTTAGCACAAATGGCATAGGTAGAACAAGGGATGGCGTCCTGTAGAATGAGTATAGGGAGTTAGGTAAGAAGTTAAGAAGCAGGACCTTTAGGGTAGTGACCTCCAGATTACTCCCAGTGCCATGTGCTAGTAAGGTCAGAAATAGAAAGATAGGTCAGATTAATGCGTGGCTGAGGAGCTAGTGCAGGGGGCAGGGATTCAGGTTTTTGGGCCATTGGGATCTCTTCTAGGGTAGAGGTGACCTGTACAAGAGGGACAGGTTGCACCTGAACCAGGGAGAGACCAACATCCTTGCAAGGAAATTTGCTAGTGCTACAAGGGAGGGTTTAAGCTAGATTGGCGGGGGGGACTCTGAGCAGGAGCAAGACATGGGATAAAGCATTAGCCAGCGAGAGCAAGTTTAGTTATCAGGATAGCCAGGGGCACAATAAATAAACTGCATTTATTGTAATACACGAGGCTTAACAGGTAAGGCAGAAGAACTCAGAGCATGGATTGGCTCTGGGGACTGAAATGTTATAGCCATAACAGAAACATGGCTGAGAGAAGGGCAGGACTGGCAGCTCAGTGTTCCAGAATACAGATGCCACAGGCATGACAGAGGTACAGGTAAGCAAAGAGGGGGTGTTGCCTTTTTGATAAGGGAGGACGTAATAGCAGTGCTTAGAGATGACATTTTGGGGGATCGTCCAGTGAGGCCATATGGGTAGAACTTGGAAGCAAGAAGGGGAGGGTCACTGTAGTGGGGGTGTATTATAGACCTCCCAATAGTCGGTGGGAACTTGAGGAGCAGGTGTGTAGAGAAATTGCTTACAGTTGTAAGAATAATAGGGTTGTATTAGTGGGAAGTTTTAATATCCCCAGTATTGACTGGGCCACCCAGAGTGTTAAGGGTCTGGATGGGATGGAATTTATGAAATGTGTCCAGGAAAGTTTCCTGAGTCTATATATAGAGGGCCCTTCTCGGGAAGGTGCAATACTGGACCTCCTCTTGGGGAATGAGGCAGGGCAAGTAACTGAAATGGCAGTTAGAGAGCACTTTGGCTCTAGTGACCATAATTCTATTAGTTTTAAGGTAGTGATGGAAAGGGACAGGACAGGTCCACAGGTTATGGTCCTAAACTGGAGCAGGACTAATTTTGGGGGAATTAGACAGGATCCAGCAGAGGTCGACTGAGTAAGCCTGTTTGAAGGGAGAAGAATGAATGGCAAGCGTGAGGCTTTTTAAGAGTGTGATATCTGGAGTTCAAAGGCAGCATGTTCCTGTTAGGGTGAAGGGTAAACCCGGAAAATTTAGGGAAACCTGGCTGACGAGAGATATTGAGGCTCTGGTCAAGGAAAAGAAGGAAGGGCACATTGGGTTTAGGTCGGGGATGAGTGACTCCCTTGGTGACTATAAAAAAAATTAAGAACACACAAGTGGGAAGTCAGGTGGGCAAGCAGAGAGTATGAGATGGGTCTGGCAAGTAAGGTTAAGGAAAATCCCTTATGAGTATTATTAAGAGTAAAAGGGTGGCTGGGGAAAGAGTAGGTCCCCTTCGAGATGAGCAGGGCCACCTACGTTTTGAGCCACAGGAAATAGGTGGGATTTTTAACGAATATTTCTCCTCAGTGTTTACTGAGGAGAAAATCATGGTTGCTCAAGAGATAAGGGAAATGAATGGAGATGTTTTGGAGAACATTTATATTACCAGGGAGGAGGTACTTGCAGCCATACAGCAGTTAAGGTGGATAATTCCTGAGGGCCTGACTGAGTGTATCCTCGGACTTTCAGAGAGGCTACAGAAGAAATTGCAGAGGACTTACGTGGATATTTGCTTCATCGTTAGCCACTGGTGAAGTTCTCAAAGACTGACAGTTAATGTTGTTCCGTTGTTTAAGAAGGGTAGCAAGGACAGGCCAGGGAACAGCAGGCCAGTCAGCCTGACATCAGTGGTGCGGAAGTTACTGGAGGGAATTCTGAGGGACAGGATCTACAGAGTCTGGTTAGGAGGAGTCAGCATGGCTTTGTGCATGGGAAGTCGTGTTTGACAAATCCCGGAGTTTTTTGAAGAGGTAACCAAAAGGGTAGATGAGGGTAGGGCAGTGGATGTTGTCTCTATAGATTTCAGCAAGGTCTTTGACAAGGTCGCACATGGCAGGCTGGTCTGGAAGGTTAGGTCCCATGGAATACAGGGAGAGCTACTTAGGTGGATTCAAAATTCAAGGTAGGAAGCAGAGGGTGGTAGTTGAAGGTTGTTTCTCAGAATGGAGGCCGATGACTAGTGGTGTGCCGCAGGGGTCGGTATTGGGACCCTTGTTATTCGTTATTTACATAAATGCTTTTGATGTGAATGCACAAGGCTCGATCAGTAATTTGTGGATGACACAAAATTAGGAGATGTTGATGGTGAAGAAGGTTATCGTAGATTATAGGGGGATCTTGACCAGTTAGGGAAGTGAGCCGAGGAGTGGCAAATGGATTTCAATACAGATAAGTATGAGGTGATGCATTTTGGAAAGTCAAACCAGCAAAGGACTTGTACTATGAATGGTAGGGCACTAGGGAGTGTAATGGAACAGAGGGACCTAGGAGTACAAGTACATAGTTTGTTGAAAGCAGCGTCACAGGTAGACAGAGTAGTGAAAAAGGCACTTAGCGTGCTGGCCTTCAGTCAGGGCATTGAGATCAGGAGTTGCCACATTGTGTTGCAGTTGTATAAGTCGTTGGTGAGACCGCACTTGGAGTACTGTACAGTTTTGGTCACCCTGTTTAGGAAAGACGTGGTTAAACTGGAAACTATGCAGAAAAGATTTACGAGTATGTTGTCAGCACTAGAGGGCCTGAGCTATAGGGAGAGGTTGGCCAGGCTAGGTCTTTATTCCTTGAAACGTAGGAGAATGAGTGGCAACCATAGAGAAGTGTTTAAAATTATGAGAAGCATAGATGAGGTGGACGGTAACAGTCTTTTCCCCAAGATAGGGGAGTTTAAAACCAGGGGGCATAGGTTTAGGGTGAGAGGGGAAAGATTTAAGAGGGACCTGAGGAGTAACTTTTTCCACACAGAGGGTGGTGAGTATAGGGAGTGAGCCGCCAGACGTGGTTGAGGCAGGTACAGTAGTATCATTTAAGAAGTTTGCTGTTTTGCGGCAGCAGAAGTACAAAGAGATAAAATTACTATAAATTACAAAATAAATAGTGCAAAAAAAAAAGAACAATGAAGTAGTGTTCATGGACCATTCAGAAATCTGATGGCAGAGGGGAAGAAGCCGCTTCTAAATCATTGAGTGTGGGTCTTCAGGCTTCTGTACCTCCTCGCTGACAGTAGTAATGAGAAGAGGGCATGTCCCAGATGGTGTGGGTCCTTAATGATGGATTCTGCCTTCTTGAGGCATCGCCTCTTGAAGATGTCCTAGATGGTGGGGAGGGTTGTGCTGATGATGGAGCTGGCTGAGTCTACAACTCTGCAGCCTCTTGTGATCCTGTACATTGGAGCCTCAATACCAGGTCATGATGCAATCAGTCAGAATGCACTCCACCGTACATCTATAGAAATTTGCAAGAGTCTTTGGTGACATACTAGATCTCCTCAAATTCCTAATGAAATAGAGCCACTGGCATGCCTTCTTTTTGATTGCATCAATGCATTGGGTCCAGGACAGGTCCTCAGAGGTGTTGACACCCAGGAACTTAAAGCTGCTCACCCTTTCTTCCGCTGACCCCTCAATGAGGACTGAGATTGTTGTTGCGACACCACTCAACCAGCTGATCTATCACACTCCTCTATGCTTCCTCTTTGCCATCTGAGATTATACCAACAACAGTGGTTTCATCTGCGAATTTCTAAATGGTGTTTGAGCTGTGCTTAGCCAAGCAGTCACGAGTGCAGAGAGAATAGAGCAGTGGGCTAAGCATGCATCTTTGAGGTGCACCTGTGTTGATTGTCAGCGAGGAGGAGATGTTATCACCAATCTGTACTGACTCTGGTCTCCTGATGAGGAAGTCAAGGCTGCGGTTGCAGAGGGAGGTACAGAGGCCCAGGTTTAGAAGCTTGGTGATTAATACTGAGGGGATAATGATGTTGAAGGCTGAGTTGTAATCGATAAACAGCAGCCTGACGTATGTATTGCTGTTGTCTAGGTACTCCAAAGTGGAGTGGAGAGCCAGTGAGATTGTATCCGCTGTAGACCAGTTGTGGTGGTAGGTGAATTGCAGCAGGTCCTGGTCCTTGCTCAGGCAGGAATTAATTCTAGCCATAACCAACCTCTCAAAGCACTTCATTATGGTTGATGTGAGTGCTACCAGTTGATAGTTGTTAAGGAAGCTCACCCTGCTCTTTTCAGGCACCAATATGATTGCTGCCCTTTTGAAGCAGGTGGGAACCTCAGACTGCAGCAGTGAAGATGTCCTTGGACACTCCAGCCAGTTGGTCGGCACACATTTTCGGTACCCTGCCAGGTACACTGTCGGGGCCTGATGCCTTGCGAGGGTTGTTGAAGGATGTTCTGACATCGGCCTCTGAGACAGAGGTCACAGGGTTGCTGGATGCTGTGGGGATTTGCATGGGTGTAGTGTTATTCTCCCTTTCAAAGCGTGCATAAAAGGCATTGAGCTCATCGGGGAGTGAAGTTTCACTGCAGTTTATGCGGTTAGGTTTTGCCTTCCTATTAGGAAGTAATGGCATGCAAACCCTGCCACAGCTGTTGTGCATCCAATTATGTCTCTAATTTCACATGGAATTGCCTTTTTGCTCTCACAAGGGCCTTCCATAGGTCGTACTTGAACTTCTGCAGGATTCTGGATCGCTGATCTTGAATGCCACAGATCTGGCCCTCTGCAGACTGTGAATCTCCTGGTTCATCATTGGGCTTCTGTATGTTCTCGAAGGCATACACTCATCCACGCAGGTCTTGAATTCAGTGACAGCCATGGCATATTCATTCAGATCCGAAGCTGAATCCATGAATACGGTCCAGTCCACTGATTCAAAGCAGTCCTGTAAACTCTCCTCCGCCTCCCTGGACCATACCTTCACAGTCCTCACCACTGGTGCTGAGGTCCTCAGTCTCTGCCCATATGTCGGGAGTAGAAGTACAACCACGTGAGTGGATTTGCCGAAGTGTGTGCGCGGGATGGCACAGTAAGCGTGGTGTAACAGTGATCGAGTGTGTTGGTTCCTCTGGTTCCGCAGGTGACATGTTGGTGGTAGTTTGTCAGAGACTTCTTCAAGTGGCCTGGTTGAAGTCCCTTGTGATGATCGGGAAGGCATTGGTGCGATGTCTCGTGGCTGTTGATCACGTTGCTCAGCTCCTCCAGTGCCAGCTTGACATTTGCCAAGGGTGGAATGTATACTGCTACCAGGATGATGGCAGAGAACTTCCTCGGCAGGTAGAACGGATAACACTCGACCGCCAGATGTTCCAGGTCAGGGGAACAGGACTGAGACAGAACCGCCATGTCTGTGCTCCACGATGAGTTAATCATGAAGCAAACGCCGCCACCTCTGCCTTTACCTGATGCCGCTGTCCAGTCCATGCGGTGGATGATGAAGTCCTCGGGCTGGAACGCTGTGTCCAGACTGCTGGGAGTGAGCCATGTCTCTGTGAAGCAGACTACATAACAGTCCCTGATGTCCCTCTGGTACTGCAGTCTTGCTCTGAGGTTTTCAATTTTATTTTCCAGACACTGTACATTAGCCAGGAGGATGGTAGAGAGGGGGAGGGCGGCCTTGGGGCCCTGTGTTTCAGTTTTACCTTGTGGCTGCAGATTTCAGCTGTAGCTGTTGTAAACGGGAATACTTGATGATTCCCTTGGGAGCTTCACACAAGAAATCGCCCCTTTACTGCGCCATTTTATTTTGGCTTGGAGGGATTTGGGCAGAACTCGGGAAAGTGGGCAAGGTGGTCAGCATGGACTGGTTGGGCTGAAGGACCTGTGTCCATACTGTTTAAGTTTTACTCTATCATTTGTTCTATCATTTGTTGTCATCTGGCAATGAAGGAGGAGCAGTTATATTCAGTGAATCAATTAGCAAGTTCGGAGATCATTGCTATCTAGCCAACTTTTTTTAATTATTAAAAACCTTATTGGCAGTGGGAGGCTAGTAAGAAACAGTCTTTCAGTGTACGTGGGTGGTGGATGCAGAAGCCATAATCTCATCTAAGCACACTTTGAAATTTGACCACTCTCACAATGGTGTTTAACAATCATTCCTAACTCTCCTCTCTGAGGATTGTGAATCTTTAGGATTCACTCCCTCAGAGAGCTTTGGAGGCTGAATTACTGAATATATTCAGGCTAAAGTTGATTATTATTCTATATGGGAGTCAAAGGTTATGGGGAATAGGCAGGAAAGTGGAGCTGACATCAGATCAGCCATGAGCTTATTGCCCAGTAGACTAATTAACATGTGGATTTTTTTTCTGTTTCAAGAAAGCTCCTCCTTTTAAGGTATTTTTGAATCTCTTAATAATTATATGGGCCTTTTTGGGGGAGGGCTTTACATGCATAGTACAGGACATTAAAATTACATTTTATGCTGACAAATTTTGCATCTAGGTAGCCAACTCAAACAATCACGCCAGTGAGTTCCTTGTATACGAACAGAAAATAGTCTGTGTTTCTGGGGAGAGAAACAAATTCAGGTTGGTGATCTTTCATTCTGATTAGTTTAATGACATATTATTGATGTTCATTTTGTTTCTCTCGCTAGAGATACTGCTTGAACTGCTAGGTATTTCCCAGCATATTCTATTTTTCAGGTTTACGGCATGTTTGCTCTGTTTTCTGTGGCAGTATATTTTTTTTCTGATAATATGGCAAATCAAAATAGGGAAAAAGATACTGCAGAGGTTTAAACCCACCTTTTTTTGTAAAAGATAAAATGCTCCAGACATCAAAATTAAAATCTCTTCTTTGGTTATCGAACTCTTTGTGAAAATGGATTTTTTTTAAAGTGGTACAGTACAATGCTAATGGTTTTGAATTACTCTGTATTTGGATAATTGCATTCTGTTGTGAGAAACTACTTAGATATTGACAGATAAGATGCTTTTCCATAAAATTACTTTTCTCTAAAATAAATACCTAATGGTGAGTAAAATAGTCTTCAGTATTTTGCTGCGGTAGTCTGAGCCTTGGTAATCTGTGCTTAAGATAGTTCTGATTGCTTGCTTTTGCTTGTCTAGCTTGTAGGTAAAAGGTACTTGAATGAAATGCATTTGAATGGCTGCCCGATGTGAATCTGTCTCCAGCAATTAGTTAACCAGAACTTGACACTGTTTGTAGAAGAAAGATTCCATGATTTTATTTTTGAAGTATGGTACAGATGTTGTAATTGTGTAAAGACCAAAATCCAGGGTGGTAGAGGCAAAAAACCTCATCACATTTAAAAGTACTTGCATGTGCACTTGAAGAGCCATGACCTACATGGCTCCATGCTGGAAGATGGGATTAAGTTGGGTAGCTCTGGTTAGCAAGCATAGATATGAAGGGTCGAATGCCCACCTTCTGTGACATGTATTTTCTTAGATTCTATGATTCAACAGTGGAGAGAGAATCTAAGTTAATGAGCCAAATCATGCTGGACCTATAACAGTGTTGGGACCTCCCTGCAGGGCCCACCCACCTGGCCTGTATTTTTAGGATGTGGAGGATGGACTGAGGTGACCATCCACACCTGAGCACTGAGTAGGTCTTGGGTGGCTCCAACCCCAGAGCAACCTGATAGCCTTTGATAGTTTGCTGCTGGTCAGACACATTTTAAATCTATTTAAATAGATTTAATTATTTCAAATAATATTTAGAAAATAAATTTAATTCAAAACATAGTTATTTGTTAATGTTTTAAGGTAAAGTAGCTCAACCACTTACCAGTTTTCACAGGGTCATTTCAGCACGTCATTGTTGTGCTGCTGGACTCGGTGGTACTCCAGCAGTAGGGTGTGAGGACAGATGCACTGGTATCTTAACTTCAAGGTCATTTTGGGCTTTCATGTTTTAATGCACACACCTGGAATTCCAAGATATCCTGGACATGGGATGCCTGATAGCCAGCATTCTCCTGCAGAACCACTGGCTGCAGATAAGCATAATTCATATTGGTGTTTCAAGTTGGTTGCCTTTCATTTGTTCTCATGAAAAGTCCTCAACCTAAAATGTTAACTGGCACATCTACATGGCTTATTGAGTTTTTCCAGCATTTTCTGATTTTATTGTAATAACTTGGCTTTTTGCCTTTAAGAGCATAAAAAACACAAGGCCATGTGGTCTCTTGAGATTGCACTACCATTCAGTAAGATTTTGGTTGATCTCAACTCCTTTCCTACTTGTTCTCTACAACTCTCGACTCCTCTAAACACCTAAAATCTATCTCCAACTTGAATATATTCCATGACTCAATTCCCAAAGCTGTCTGGGTAGAGAATTCCCAGATTCACAACCCTTGTAAAGAAGAAATTTCCTCTGAGCTTCATCATAAAACAACAAAACTTTATTGTGAAACTATGACCATGAGTTATAAGTTACCCCAAGAGGGCAAATGTCATCTCAGCATTCGCCCTGTTAACCATAGAACCATACAGCACAAAACAGGCCCTTCGGCCCACCATGAAGTCCTTCAGATTCCTGTATATTTCAATGTTCACCTTCCGTAGGCCCAATCTGCTGAATCTTTTCATCCCAAGAATCAACTGAGGAAATCTGAGCTACCTCTAATTTAAGTATATCCTGCCTTAACTGATGAAACTAAAATTGTATGGAGTATTATTGAGTGCTGACATGGCACAAAGCTTTCGATATATAATGTGGATAGTTGGTAATTTGCTTGCAATTTCCCCTGTATAGTGAAAGCTTCCTATGTCTTATTAAATGTGCCTAAGCAAATAAAATGTTTCACTGATTCTCTGTGCAAGTTAGCAAATGTGAATTAGCACTATTTTATATAAGTTTTCCATTAAGAGAAACTGGCTCAAACACATTGCCTAGGGTAAAAGAATGTCTTTGAATCTCTTATGCTATTTAGTTTATCATTTTTATATGATGCAGACTTCCATATCATTAATTAACCTTTAAAATTAGCACAACAGAAAACATAGTATTTTAAATCAACAAAGTAATTTTGATTGCCCTGATGCTCATTTAAAACTGAAAATGAAATTGTGTAGTGCAACATGAATAATAAAGATTAATCTATCTTGATGAAAGCTAGCCTTTTTTTTTAAAATCCCCTTGGGCATATTTTATGAACACACTCATTGCTCATATCATGCAAGAATATTTCAATCACTGTGCTGAGGAGTACCTTTTCCATGAATAAAGTCAATTGAAAATATAACCATTACTGCTTCTATTACAACATTAAGGGATATTTTCATTGCAGTGGAGCAGTCATTACTTGATAGATTTATTGATGTAACATCTAGAACCAGTATCTGGAATGAAAAGGAAAAATGTGATCATGCAGAACATTTTTCTAGGTATTATTCCAAAGATGTTGATAGTTTTCTAGTAAATTGCCTATGTTGTCACTTTTAGCTGCGTTTAAATAGTGAATGTCAGCAGATAGTTGAAGCTTTAAAGCTGGATCAGATGCTTTCCCAACCAGACCTATTCATTATAATTTATTCAATTGCAATTTTGCTAAAATCTGTACAGTTGAACAAGTTCCAGCTCCTCCATCATCATCACCATTACCACATTACTAATTCAGCTCCTCTTTGCTTGTTTTCTTAAAGAGTGGAAGACTCCTGATCAGGAAATTAATTGCTGAAAAGCTGAAGATTCCTTGGAATGAAATCCAGCTAAAACGGACAACTAAAGGAAAACCATTTCTAGCCCATCCTGTCCTTGACATGATCCCAAATTTTAACTTCAATATTTCACATCAAGGAGATTACACTGTTCTGGCAGCAGAGCCTGTTTTGCAGGTTGGTATAGATATCATGAAGACTAACTTTCCAGGTAAGAAAACTAGAGATATTTTCTCAAGACAAATTGATTGTTAGTTCATGGTAGTTAATAGTAGGTAAATGAAATTTGTGTTACAGGAGGAATGTCACAGAATAAATTTGTGTTGACTAAGGAAACTTTCTATATTCTTTTTGACAAATTCCCAGCAGGCAGCAAACATTCTAGGAATAGCCTTTACTTAATTTCTTGTTATTATTCTTACTTATGTTTTCCCTCCCTTCCTTCACTGACGTGCATTTCCATGAGTGCTGCCTTGCAACCTTCTTCTTGTATTTTGAATAAGCAATAAAAATGATAGAATAAAGAAAATTCTCTATTGCAGGGCAACTAGTTTATCATAAAATTTTCAAGTAGTTTTCAATGTTGTTCAAGTTCAATCCTCCCTTGAGAAAAATTTTCAGATCATCTTTGGTTATCTGCAACTATTTCAGCTGGATATTTAGTGTTCATTACCTTAAATAGTAAATGAGATAACAGAAACTGAGGGCCTTGCATCCATCTACTATGTCAAAAACCACACTGTGATTTATTGTATTTATTTGGAATCAATATAAAGAGCTCATGGGGGGAGGGAAGGAATCTCAAATAATGGTTTTCTATTTTTTACTTGTTTTCAATAATGTAGCATTTCTTTTTCTCTCCCTCAACTTGCACTAGTGTCATTATGTTTATTTTGTCATGCAAGTTATGTGTAATTTATGTTTATTAACTTGTGTTTCATGGCATTTATACCCTGTGTATGAAAGACTATGACAACAAACTTGAACTTGAAAAGAGGGCAATAATATTAGTGAGATATTATTGTTTGTTTAGTTATGGTGGAGGTTATTAACATAGATTCAGAAGCAGGGCTTCTCTACTATAAACACTGCATAGTACTAGAATGCCTGTTAAATTCTCCATGATGTAGTTGAAGTACATTTGACCAACTGATAAATTATCTGATGAAAATCAATAAGGCTTCCAAGTATTAGATACAGCTAATGTCCTTAATGAAGTCAGTTCTGATTACATCACTGAATTACCTTGGGGAATTTTTTTTGATACATCTGAGACATTGCATAAGCTGTTATTTCTCAGCAGTTTTAGTGAGTTGGTTTTATAAGAACGGGTATAATGCACTAATATCAACATTGCCAGATCGCTAGGGCACTTCCAGTATTGGTGTGGGCTCCCACAGTTTGGAGCGCTGGAATCTACCAGCATTTCAGTAAACGTGAGGGAATAAATTCTACGAGTTCTAGAATACATACTAAATTTTTAGGAGAATGATCAAAGACCAAGAACACTTCAGAGCAAAACTTCAAGGTACAAATCTAATGTGTCAGATTTTTTGATTCATTACTGATCCAGAGGTTCATTGCATCTGGAATTGAAAGGAGAGACAACTAAAGAACCTGATAATGTGGTTATGATATTTGAGAAAGGGATGGAGAGGTTCAAAGTCTAATACCCTTACTCATTCTTGAAATTGTCTTGAACGTTTAATGTTAAACCAGTTGTCCTGCAATAGCTGACTATATTTATCCCACCTTTCTTACAGTCACATTATTGCAAATGTAAGTCACCTGGACTTCAATAAAATGTTGTCTCTGTAATATACCACCTGCACCAACCTGGAGTAGTACTTAAGTGTATAGTGAAGACCACATTGCCAGTGGTTGTCAAGATGGCCACAGCATGAAGTTTAATGCATCAGATTTTTCCAGGCTGGATTATCTCAGTTTGATGTTCATAGCTGTAAAAGAAATGACTGATGTGCTGTATTCAAAGACAGCAGATTATATTTCATTCTCTGTTGCCAAAAGTGGAGTGAGCCCATGACTTTGCAAGGATTGTAGGCATCCCCATGAAGAACAGTGCCATGAATTGCAATCGTGTTGCTTTCTGGACGATAGCTCTGAGATGTGCTGAAATGGAAATGTATTCTATTCCCTTACTGTGCTGGGCAGGAACTACAGTGCCTTAATTCTGAGGCAATCTGCTGTGCCATTTCTATTTCAACATTGATGGTCTCCTTAATGCTGCAAAACCTTGCCATTATTATGATTCAACCCTTGCCATCTGTTGTACAAGTAGCTGCTGGGCAGGAGATGGCAGCAACTTAAAAATTCCTTTTCTGGTCAGCTGGGCTTCTTGTGAACAACTGATGTAACTATGAGACCAGTAAAAGCAAGTCTAATTCCCATCCACCATTATCCCCTTGCTTGTTTACTTCTGTTTACATGCATACCTTTCTGCAGTAAAGAAGCATTTACGTTAATGAATGTTGCACTATGTTTTGGATGCTACACCAGTCACTGATTAGCAGGCTGAGAGAGAGAGAACATAGTGGACTTCAATAAAATGTTGTCTCTGTAATATACCACCTGCACCAACCTGGTACAGCACAGTACAGGCCCTTCAGTCCACAATGTTGTGCTGAACTATATGAACACGTACTTCATGATCAATCTAACCCTTCCCTCCTGCACAGTCCATAACCCTCCATTTTTTCTTTCTTCCATGTGCCTACTTAAGAGCCTTTTAAATGTCCCTATTGTATCAGCCTCTACAACCACCCCTGGCAGTGCGTTCCCAGCACCCACCACTCTCTGTAAAGAACCTACCTCTGACATCTCCCCTGAACATTCCTCCTCTTGTGACTTTAAATGGATGTCCTCTGGTATTGGCTATTGCCGCCTTGGGGATAAGGTGCTGGCTGTCCACTCTATCTATGCCCCTCATAATCCTGTACACCTCTGTCAAGTCGCCTCTCATCCTGCGTCGCTTCAAAGAGAAAAGCCCTAGTTGCTCAAGACATGTTCTCTAATCCAGTCAGCATCTTGGTAAATCTCCTCTGCACCCTCTCTAAAGCTTCCACGTCCTTCCAGAACCGAACACAATACCCTAAGTGTGGTCTAACCAGAGTTTTGTAGAGCCGCAACATTACCTCGTGGCTCTTGAACTCAATCCCCCAACTAATGAAGGCCAGCACACCATATTCCTTCTTAAACACCCTATCAACTTGCATGGCAACTTTGAGGGATCTGTGGACTTGGACCCCAAGATCCTTCAGTTCCTCCACACTGCTAAGAATTCTGCCATTAACCTTGTACTTTGCCTTCAAGTTCATTCTTTCAAACTGTTTCACTTCACACTTTTCCATATTGAACTCCATCTGCCACTTCTCCACCCAACTCTGCATCCTGTTATATCCTGTTGTAACCTACAACAACCTTCTATGCTATCTACAACCCCTCCAACCTTTGTGTCATCCACAGATTTACTAACCCATCCCTCTACTTCATTATCCAAGTCATTTACAAAAATCACAAAGAATAAGGGTCCCAGAACAGATCCCTGAGGAACACCACTAGTCACCAACCTCCAGGCAGAATATTCTCCATCTACTACCACCCTCTGCCTTCTGTGGGCAAGCCAATTCCGAATCCACGCAGCCAAGTCTCCGTGGATCCCGTGCCTCATGACTTTCTGGATAAGCCTACAATGGGTAACTTTGTCAAACACCTTATTAAAGTCCATATACACCACATCCATCGCTCTTCCTTCATCCATTAGTTTTACTAAGTCTTCTGCCTCTTCAGCAGTCTCTTGGTGTTGAAGGTAACAGGAAAGATGTGATTAAGCTGGAGAAGATGCAAAGAAGATTCAGATGGATGTTGCTTGGATTGGAAGGCTTGAGTTATAAGGGGAAGATTGGATAGTTTAGGTCTGTTCTCCCTAGAGCAAAGGAGGCTGAGAGATGACATGAAAGGTATATAAAAATTATAAGAGGTGTAGATAGGCAGTTTCCCATGGTAGGTGTGTCTGAAACTACAGGGCATAAGTTTAAGGTGAGAGGAAGAAGGTTAAAGGGGATCTGAGGGGCAAATCTTTCACAGAAAGAGCAGTTAAGAACATAAGAAATAGGAGCGGGAGTAGGCCATCTGGCCCATCAAGCCTGCTCCACCATTCAATGAAATCATGGCCGATCTGGCCGTGGAATCAGATCCACCTACCTGCCTTTTCCCCATAACCCTTAATTCCCCTATCTATCTAAGTGTGTCTTAAATATATTTAATGAGGCAGCCTCTCCTGTTTCCCTGGGCAGAGAATTCCACAGATTCACTACTCTCCGGGAAAAGCAGTTCCTTCTCATCTCCATCCTAAATCGATTCACTCGAATCTTGAGGCTACGTTCCCTAGTTCTAGTCTCACCTACCAGTGGAAACAATTTTCCGGCCTTTATCTTATCTATCCCTTTCATAATTTTGTATGTTTCTATAAGATTCCCTCTCATTCTTCTGAATTCCAGTGGGTATAGTCCCAGGCAACTCAACCTCTCCTCATAGGCTAACCCCCTCATCTCCAGAACCAACCTGGTGAACCTCCTCTGCACTGCCTCCAAAGCCATTACATCTTTCCTCAAGTAAGGAGACCAGAACTGCACGCAGTACTCCAGGTACGGCCTCACCAGTACCCTGTACAATTGCGGCATAACCTCCCTGCTCTTAAATTCAATCCCTCTACCAATGAAGGCCAACATTCCATTTGCCTTCTTGATAACCTGTTGCACCTGCAAACCAACCTTCTGCAATTCATGCACAAGCACTCCCGAGTCCCTCTGCATAACAGTATGCTGCAATCTTTCACCATTTAAATAATAATCTGATCTTTTATTTTTCCTTCCAAAGTGGATGGTGCCACCGAGCTAGTCCCACTTTCCTGCTTTTCCCTCTAAACCCTACCTATCCAGGTACTTATCCAAATGTCTTTTAAGTGTTATTGTACCATATACGCACCGTCCTCTGTGTGAAGAAGTTGTCCTTCAGGTCCCTTTTTAAATCTTTCACCTCTCACCTTAAACCTATGCCGTCTAGTTTTTAGTTCCCCTTCATTGGGGGAAAAAGACTGTGTGTGCGTTCACCCTATCTATACCACTCATGACTTTATACACTTATAGAAGTGTATAAACGTCTCAATCTTCCACATTCTAAAGAATAAAGTCCTAGCCTGCAAACCTCTCCCTATAACTCAGGGCTTGAATCCTGGCAGCATTCTCATAAATCTTCTCTGCACTCTTTAGTTTAATGATGTCTTTCCTGCAACAGGGTGACTAAAACTGTACACAGTACTCCAAGTGTGGTCTCACCAACGTCTTGTACAACTGCAACATGACATCCCAACTCCTGTATTCATTGCCCTGACTGATGAAGGCCAGCATGCCAAATGCCCTCTTCACCACCCTGTCTGCCTGTGATGCTGCTTTCAGCTAACTATATATTTGTACTCCTAGGTCCCTTTGTTCCACAATACTCCCCAGTGCCTGACCATTCACTATATAAGTCCTACCCTGGTTTGATTTCCCAAAATGCAACATTTTGCACTTATCTAAATTGAAAGCCATTTGCCAATCCTCAGCCCACTTACCTAGCAGGGAGGGATATAGACCACGTGCAGACAGATGGGATTAGTTTGCATTGGCGTAATGGTCGGCACAAGTATCGTGGGCTGAAGGGCCTGTTCCTGTGATGTATTGTTCTATGTTTTATATTTTCTATTGTTTACTTGTGGCCTGAGGTAAAGAGAGTAATGCAAAAGGAAGAAGAAAATCGCTTGAAAATAGCATCATACATTCTATTAACTGAAATTTTGAATATTTGTAAGCATGTCATCGTTAGGACTAAAATTTTAAGTTTCCGTGAAATAGATTCCCTCGTGGTAATTATGTATAGATTCCACAAGATGGTGCCTCTGAGCCGCAGTTATGTTTGGGTCCAAGAAGTGTACACTGCTGTATTCTGCAAGGTTTGCCAGTCAGCAGTCTTCTCATTCATTGTTACAGATCCGAATGTTACCATAGTTCATGTAGAAAAATGTACAAAATTGAAATGCATAAAAACAGAGACCAAGGAATTTGAGTAACCTGACAATTAAGAATTCTAATTAGTGCAGAGCAGCAACCAACAAAGTCACTAGAATGTTAAATGAAGACACAAGAAATTCTGCAGATGCTGGAATCTGGACCAATACACAAGAAGTGCTGGAGGAACTCAGCAGGTCAGGCAGCATCCATGGAGGGAAATAAACAGTCAACATTTCGGGCCGAGACCCTTCGTCAGGACTGGAAAGTAAGAGGGCAGAAGCCAGAATAAGAAGGTGAGGGGAGGGGGAAGAGTACATGCAGGCAGGGGATAGGTGAGTTCAGGTGATAGGCGAGTCCAGGTGAGAGGGGGAAGGTAGTGGGGAGGGGGAGAAGATGTAATAAGCTGAGAGGTGATGGGTAGAAGAGGCAAAGGGCTGAAGGAGGAGGAATCCAGTAGGAGAGGGCAGTGGACCACGGAATAAAGGATGGGGGAGGGGAGGAGAGAAGATGGGCAGGTCATCAAGGCGGGGGAAGGGAGCCATAGGAATAAGGGAAGACAGAAGCGGGGAGGGGGGGGGGGGGTGAGGGAGAGAAAAAGAAGGGGTGGGGTTACCTAAAGTTAGAGAAATCGATGTTGAAGCCATCAGGTTGGAGACTCCCAAGCCAGAATATGAGGCATTGTTCCTCCAATGTGGCAGGAGAGGAGGCCATGGATAGACATGTCTGTATGGGAGTGGGATGTGGAATTGAAGTGGGTGGCCACCAGGAGGTCCTGGCTGTTGCGGCAGATGGAGCGAAGGTGCTCGACGAAGCGGTCAGCCAGTCTGCATCGGGTCTCACCGATGTACAGGAGGCTGCAAAAAATGACACCCTCGAACTCACAGGTGAAGTGCTGCCTCACCTGGAAGGATTGTTTGGGACCCTGAATGGTGGTGAGCAAGGAGGTGTAGCACTTGGTGTGGTTGCAGGCATAAGTGCCAAGGGGATTATTGGTGGGGAGGGATGAGTGGACAAGGAAGTCACGGAGAGAGTGGTCCCTACGGAGAGAGGGGATGAGGACCCCGTTGGAGGTGGCGGAAGTTGCGGAGAATGATGTGTTGGATGCGGAGGTTCATGGGGTCGTAGGTGAGGACAAGGGGAACCCTGTCCCTGTTGTGTCGGAGGGGGTGAGGGCAGATGTGTGGGAAGTGGAGGAGATACAGGTAAGGGCAGCATTGATGGTGATGGAAGGGAATCCCCGGTTACTGAAAAAGGGGGAAATCTCTGATGTCCTAGAATGGAAAGCCTCATCTTGGGAACAGATGCGGCAGAGGCGGAGGAACTGGGAGAAAGGGATGGCATCCTTACGAGTGACAGGGTGGGAAAAGGTGTAGTCAAGGTAACTGTGGGAGTCAGTGGGTTTGTAGAAAATGTCTGTGGTTAATCTGTCTCCAAAGATGGAGACAGAGAGATCCAGAAAAGGGAGAGAGGTGTAGGAGATGGACCAAGTGAATCTAAGGGCAGGGTGGAAGTTGGAGGCAAAGTTGATGAAATTGACGAGCTCAGCACGAGTGCGGGAAGCAGCCCCAATGCAGTCATCACTGTAGTGGAGAAAGAGCTGGGGGGCATGACCGGTGTAGGCTTGGAACAATGATGTAGCCAAGGCAATGGAAGGTAGATCTGAAGCAGTTGCAAGCAAAGTGTACAGTGATCCACTTCTGGTTGTTGGGGAGACATTCAAGCGTAGGACGTAGTGACGAGTAGAAGAACAAAGCTGATCTTCAACACTCGACAGTAGAGCTGTTGAGTGATTAACAAAGAAAAGATTCATGGCAACACTTTTTAAAAGGTTATTAAGTTTTAATTGCATTTTGACAATAATAGAATACCAAGATTTTTGAATGACTTAAAGGAAATGCTTTGCCTTCAATTTTGAATGGTCCATTGGAAAAATTTTTAATGTGGCCAAATCCCTATTCAATTCCAACCTCCTGTGCATCACAAATTTCCTTTACTTGACCATTGTTATCCATAACGCCAATTATCAAATAGCTTGGTTACGCTCAAAGCTAAATTAATATACATTTGTTTGAATGAGATATGGGAAGGGAAGTGGAACAACAACAATGGGAAAGGAGCAAGATGAATCCAGGTCCACACCATGTTAGACTGTCCTTTGCACTCCAATTGCTCTGTCTGTTGGGGACCGAGACTGAGAAAAATCAGATTAAATTTCAAGGTAATTCAAAAGATGTGAGTCACAGGAGCTGTCTCTAAATCTAGACAACAGCTGTAGAATCAAGTAGAGAGTTCATGTACTCGGCTCTAAGCTATTTCTTGTTAGTATATCTTGGCACTGGTAATACAAGCAGACTATCTCATTGTGTCATTGCCTAGTGGGAGCCTGGTTTTACCACCAGATCTTTGGTATTCATGTCTTTTGCATGGGATTGAATGCATTCCAGATGCTTGGTGCACAACATTTGCATTAACATATTCAACAAATTTATCATTTTTTTGTGTGGTTAGTTTGGAGCAACAGTTATTGGTCCAGTTTAAGATTACTGAACCAATCTGATACTCTTGAGGGAAGGCAGTTTACCTTAACAGTATTACATTAACATTTCTGCAAAGAACAGTGTCCATAATTTAATCAGGGTTAGCACAGTCACATTTTGCAGCAATCCTTATGCCATCAGCAAATCAAAGGACACGGTGGCCAATCCCCATTTTGAATCTGATCCATGTTTTCCTTGGCAGGCCAAAATCAGATAGCTTCACTGTGTTCACTTGACTGTTGGTTTTCAGAGCTATTCATCAGAGATGATAATGGAAAGTCGGGTACTAATGGTATTCACCAAATTTAGATGTGATTGGTTGGGTTGGATTTGTAAAATTTGCTCTAAGATAGCAGGAGTGTCATTTACATCCATGTTAAATAGTGTTAGGATAATGATATTTGCTTGTGGAAGGATGTAATAGTCATACAGCACGGAAACAGGCCCTTCAGTCCAACTTATCTGTACCAACCAAGATGCCCATGTAAGCTAGTCCCATTTGCCAGCTTTTGACCCACATCCCTCTCAACCTTTCCTATTCATGTACCTGTCCAAATGTCTTTTAAATGTTATTATTGTACCTGCCTTAACCACTTCCTCTGGCTGTTCGTTCCATATACGTACCACCCTTCGTGTTTTTAAAATAGTTGCCCCTCAAGTTCCTATTAAGTTTTTCCCCCTCACCTTATTTAGAATCCTTGGTCTGCTTACCTCATCTCAGAGGAAGACATTCCCCAGAAATAGCCACTGGTGGTGCAGTAGTTTGGCATGTAGATGTCGATGAAACAATGTTGGTATCAGGCCATGCTTCTAAAGAATATTTTATGCTGGTCAATAAGTACATCGTTAGCTATTTAGAGAGCAATAAATCTTGGTAAGGTTTAATTGCAGGATGCAGTAATTCATTCAATTCTTAATTGTCTGACTGAGTTATAGCAGAGCTGCAGTCAAACTGCATCTTATCAGAATATACTGAAGCCGACACAATCATGGAAGGCAGCTTTAGTTAATCTGCAGAATAAATCAGGATCCTGATTAAACAGCATGAGCTGGAATTGGTCCAGAAGTGGCACATCCATTATAAAGTTGTATTATGGATTGAATATTAACAATATTTGTCTATGATCCAGAATTCGAACACTGTTCAATGGCATCTCAAATGACAATTCAAATATGTAGGCGATCAGAATAAAAAAAGTCATAACTGTAAAAAAAAAATACATATTTATATAGTGCTTTTTAAGGTGCCATGGTGCTTCACAACTGAAGTATCTTTGACATGTAGTGATTGGTGTAACGTGAGGAAGCAAGGCAGATAGCTTGCACACAGCATTGCTCCACTAATGACAGCAAAGAAGAAAAGATAACCTCCTCTTGGTGCAGTTGGTTAATGGGTTAGACACTGGATGAACCCTTCTCAGTGAATAATGCTCTGAGCTTTTAAGAGTCCAGTGTCAAATCAGTGATGAGTCTTGTTTCAATTTCCAATTATCTTAATCCCACACTAAAAAAACTATTATTGTTCTATATAAAACTGGGGCTTTCATTCAGTGTCTGTAGGAATTTCTGGTGTGATGAATGGTTGCTCTTCTCTTAACAGTGAATTTGAAATGGCTATTATCTGGCATCAAACATGCAGACTTCCATTCATAAGAAAGAGAACCAAGAGTCTGCTCCACCATTTTTTAAGATCATGGCTGATCCATACGTGGTCTCAACACTACTTTCCCACTCTTTCTCCACATCCCTTGACTCCATTTTAATTCAAGTATCTGCCATCCCAAGGCATTCTATACATACATCAAGAGGGTAGGACCACACAACAATAAAGGAGGGACCATGTGCTTGGAGGCGGAGGTTGTGAGGGAGGTCCTAAATGAGTACTTTGCATCGGTATTTACCAGGGAGAAGGATGTGAAGGATAATGATCAGTGCAGAACATGCTAGGGCATCTTGAGATAAAGGAGGTCATGTTGGGTCTCTTAAAGAACACTAAGGTGGATAAGTCCCCAGGGTCTGATGGGATATACCCCAGGTTATTGAGACAGTCAAGAGATGAGATTAGTGGGACCTTGACCAAGATCTTTGTCCTTTCTAGCCACAGGCAAGGTCTTGGAGGACTGACGAGTAGCTAATATTGTTCAAGAAGGGAAATGGGGATAACCCTGGAAATTATAGACCAGTGAGTCTCGCATCAGTGGTAGGGAAGCTGATGGAGAGGATTCTTAGGGATAGGATTTATGAGCATTTGGAAAACCATGGCCTAATTAGGGACAGTCGGGCATGTCTTACTAACTTGATCAAGTTTTTCAAGGAGGTGACTAGGTGATTGATGAAGGTAGAGCTGTGGATGTTGTCTACATGGGTCTTAGTAAGGTACTTGACAAGGTCCCTCATGGTAGGCTCATCCAGAAGATTAAGATGCATGGCAAACACGGTGACTTAGCCATTTGGATTCAGAATTGGCTTGCCCATAGAAGACAAACAGTAGCAGCCGATGGAACTTATTCTGACTGGAGGTACATGATTAGTAGTGTTCGGCAGGGATCCATACTTGGATTTCTGTTATTTGTTATATATATATATATATATATATATATATATATATATGACTCTGATGACAATGAGGATGGATGGGTTAGTAAGTTTGCAGACAATAGAAAGATTGGTAGTGTGGATAGTGTATCAGTTGCAGATATGGGCAGAGAAATGGCAGATGGACTTTAATCCAGCCAGGTGTGAGGTGCTGCACTTTGGAAGATCAAATGTAAAGGAACAGTACACAGTTAATGGCAGGGCCCTTAACAGTGTTGATGTACAGAGGGATCTTGGGGTCCAAGTCCATACCTCTCTGAAAGTGGCTGCACAGGTTGACAGGGTGGTAAAGAAGGCGTATGGCATTTTTTCCTTTATTAGTTGAGACACTGAGTTCAAGACTCAAGAAGTTATGTTGCAGCTTTATAAAACTCTGGTTAGGCTGCATTTGGAGTATTGAATTTAATTCTGGTCAAGGCTTTGGAGAGGGTGCAGAAAAGGTTTACCTGGATGCTGTCTGGATTAGAGGGCATGAGCTATAAGAGGTTGGACAAACTTGGATTGTTTTCTCTGGAGAGTGGAGGCTGAGGAGAGACCTGATAGAGGTTTATAAGATTGAGAGGTATAGGTGGACAGCCAATATCTTTCTCCCCAGGTCAATATGTGTAAATGCTAGAGGGCACGGATTTAAGGCAAGTGGGGGCAAGTTCAAAGGAGATGTGCAGGGCAAGTTTTGTTTTTACACAGAGTGTTGGGTGCCTGGAATGCACTGCCAGGGGTGGTGGTGGTGGAGGCAAATACGATAGAGGCAAGGCGTTTAGATGGGCACATGAATCTGCAGAGAATGCAGGGATATAGACACTGAGTAAGCATAGGGGCTTCGTTTAGTTACACATTTAATTACTAGTTTAATTAGTTCAGCACAACATTGTGGGCTGAAGTGCTGTTCCTGTGCTGTACTGTTCTATGTTCTGTCTCCACCTTGAACATATAGCTCTATATGCTAGAGAATTCCAGAGTTATGACCCTCGGAGAAGAAATTCTTCCTCATCTCTCTTAAATGGGTAATTTCTTATTTTGAAACTGTTTCCCAGTTCTAGATACTCCCATAAGAGGAAATATTCTCTTCAGTATTCATCTAGTCAGCTCCTCCAGAATTTTATATTTCAAGATTACTTCTCATTCTTCTAAATTCCAATGAGTTTAAGGCCATCCTGCTCAAATTCTTTTCATACATCAGCCTCTTTTATTCCAAGAGTCAGGCCTTAGAACCTTCTCCGTGCTGTCTCCAATGCAAGTATATCCCATCTTAAATATGGAGTCCAAATACTCCAGGTAAGTCTCACCAGCGGCCTGAAAAGTTGCATCAAAATTTCCCTACTTTTGTACTCAGCACACCTTGCAATAATCACCCACATTCCATTAGCCTTCCTAATTACCTGTTGCATCTACACTTTTTTTTGTTTCATGTACTAGGATTCCCAGATCCCTTTGTACTACAACATTTTTGTAGACAATTTAAATAATTTGCTTTTCAAGAGACAACTTCTTGGCCACATGCTTAACCTGTTTCTATCCCTTTTGGAGACTTCTCGCAATATGCTAACCCATCTATCAGCAAGTTTGCCTACGGTTCTCTGGGCCCCTTCATCCAAAATCATTAATATAGGCTGTAAATAATTGAAGCCCCAGCACTGATCTCTGTAGTACCCTACAGAAGTTACAGAATGCCAGTTTGAAAAGACCCATTATCCTGACTGTTTTCTGATAGCCAATTTCCTGTCTTGTGCCATTATACATATTATCCCCAACCCTCTAAATAGTTAGGATAGGATTTTGAGAACTCATTACTTCCTAAGGTCAAAAATTATTGTCAAAGTAGCAAAAATGCTTAAAGTGCACACAGTTATTTAGCAGCAAATGCTACAACTTCAGACTTGGGCCATTAAATGCAAAAGTTGTTGTCAAAGGTGAACTGCTGCACCATTAACTTCACAAAAACGCCCCCATCAGCTGCATCAAGTGTCACGATACGAAGTGAACTTGCCACTTTAAACCAAATCATTTAAAGCTTAAGTACCTTTTTAAGTGTGATAATTGTTAGCTGTTGTCAACCAATCTTTTTGACAGTGACGAATAACTCCTACAGGTGTAATATTTTATTCTTTTGGGTTTTGATTGTTGTTGAGGATTTAAAAAACAGCCATTTATCAATTCTGTTTTTTCTTTGTCTTTTATCCCTTATTTCAAACTTTCTTTCTCTTCTTTATCAAATATGATACTTAATTTACCATTCTAACTTGATTGGACTATTTTATTTTATGCTGTTCATTTCACAATATTTCAAACTGCTCTGGTTAGGGAAATGCAGCTTGTCTATTCAGTCAGATTCCAAATGCTCAATAGAAAGAGGAAAATACAGTTTCCAACTGTGAAACTGACATGCAAGCTTGAACAACTGATTACTGGAATTTTGGGGCTGCTTTTATCCAAGATATAGTAGTATTGTAATTTCTGAAAGTCAAAGTCACTTGAATGTTTCTTTTTTTACCAATGTCACCTTGGGTAAATACTATTTTTCCCAGACATTAATTTTCTGATATTAAAACAGTCACACGTTCTTGTAATCTGCTAAATTTGGAATATTTATTGTACATTTTAAGACACCTGTATAAACAGTCACATGTAAAATCGGTACTCAGACATTTTCTTTTAAATGCTTCTATAAATATATTGAGATTTCGGCAAACAGCCTTTGCAATCAAACTAGCTGCTACACAGTGGTGCAGGCAGTAGAACTGCTGCCTCGCAGGGTCAGCAACTTGGGTTCAGTCCTGACCTCCGATGCTCTCTGTATGGAGTTCACACATTCTCCCTGTGACCACGTGGGTTTCCTCCGTGTGATCTGGTTCCTCCCCCACATCCCAAACACCTGTAAATTGTCTCTGATGTGTAGGTGAGTGGTAAAGCGTGAGGAGTATAAAATGGTTTACTGTAAATGGATTCTTAAGGTTGGCATGGACTTGGTGAGCAAAAGGACCCGTGCTCTCTAACTCTGACTTTATGACTAACTCAAGCTCTTCAGAAAGCTGCAAGCAATTGGTGCTGAATAATTAGACACGTACTGTAAATACATGCTTGTAAACACCGATAATGTGATTAGCATCTGTTACACATTTCATATCCTGCATCTTTGAACAGGTTAATATTCTGTGTTAATACAAATCTTATTGAGGGAGTATTACTTTCAGACTTTCATTTGATTGCAGTAATGTATTCAACTTGATGCTCTTTATACAGCTTTTGAAATTAATGGTAAATAACCCTTTTTTAAAAAAAATGAAATGAATAGAATGTTCTAAATTCAGGAGTGTGATTTTTTTTGTCCTATCCTTTCAACTTGGTATTTTTTTGACTTTAGCATGTAACTGTGATATTTGCTCCTACAGATAAATCCTTTGCACATGATACTAGCATATCATGTGTTAGGGTTTTGGGTGGTCATCTTGACAAACTGCAAAGCAGTTTTGTGTAGTAAGTGAAGGTTACTTGTGGAAAAAGCTATAATCACAACAAAATCAATGTTCCTCTTTCGAAGGTGAAGTACAAAACTCTCATTTGAATCTTGTCATTTTGTGTATGTAAGTGTATACCAGAACATTTTAAAATATTAAACCACACCAGATTTTTCATGACAGTTCTTTACTGCAGCTTCAGTTCCTTTAAATAGCCACACGATTTGTGTCAACATATGGCTTAAAAAGAGCAAAGTGAAGATTTGCAATCCAACTTAAAAGTGATAAAAATGCATAACAAATTAATCGTGATTTGAAAGAGAAATTGATTATAATTTCAGAGTGGAACTGACTTTTCTGTGGTTTAGCATTAATTGTGCTGTTATGAGGAACAAGATAATGGAGAACAGAAAAGTTCACACAGTGGATATACTGCGGATACCAGTCACTTTTCACATTATTGAGGCAATGAAAGACCATTTACATGGACCATCCTGCTGCTATTTGTAGATTACTTGGCAAAATAGAAATCTTTCAATAGCTCCCATTGACATCCTTCATCTTTCTGATTACATATATGAACTGATAAATATTATAAAATCAATAAGCTGTACTGCATAAATGAATTGTTATGGTTACCAAATGCTGAATATAAAGTATAATGTTTAGGGATCTGTATGTCGTATCAGAACAACATCACACCTTTAACTTGGCTAAACCATTTTAAATTTCTTTTATCGTTTTGGTTGTTTTTGTCTCTGTTTGCCAAAAAAATGATGAAATAACTGGAGGATTCTCTTTTCTTTGGTAGGTAGCACCTCTGTTACAAAGTTTTTCCGAATTATGAACAGACAATTCACAGATCTCGAATGGAATACCATCAATATGGCAGGTGATGAATGGTCACAATTGGACATGTTTTACAGGCACTGGGTATGTTTCACTTAAATAAAAAATAGCTGATTTCTATATGGATAAATGAAAATGGGTTTACAAATTTTGCCATGTAAAATGCAATATACTTGGGCATACTGGTTCACAGGTAACTTTGTAGATTTCTTATCTCATTTACTTTCATATTGACCTTTCCAGCAAGCTTTGTTTTCTTGTTTCAAATAATTCTTCCGTTTTCTCCAAAAGATGCAATGTTTTCTGCTTCAACAAAGCATCCGTATTCCGAAATCACCATATATTTGATACAAAAAAAATTAAACCTCATTTCATTTTAATAACTTTGAATTGTTGACCTATTGCCACTAACTTTGCAACCATTGGAAATGATCTTTTATTCACATCATATATTTTTGTAATGTAAACTTCCATTGAATCACTTCTCTACTCCAATCACATAACTTTCCCATTCACACTCCTGGAAGCAATGGGGTTGAATCTATTTCATTGCCTTTCATTATTTGGACAGTCAAAGGTACACACTGCTTAACCAATGTTTACGCAAGTTGATTGCTACCTCTTCATTCTGCCACATTTATAATTCTAAATTATTTAACCTTTATATGGATTTATCTATTCCACTTTGGGGTGTTATCCATTTGATCTCTAAAGAACAAAAGCCACACTGTAAGTGAATAAATAAACCCTGCATCCACACTTGCGTTTTTCCAACAGGTCTTTTCCTCCTGTGGCTACTAGTTATCACTTAAACATATACTGTATTTTCCACACAATCTGCAAAATATGCCAAACATTATCCTGAGGCCTTTCATTCCGACAGTGTTTGGCAAACCTCTTGCAGCACATTTTGATTCTTGCTTTGCTATATCACATCTAAATTAAACACAGAACAAAAGTCAATTTGGAACTCAAAACTGAGCTCCGTGCAGCTCCACTTCTCAATCTTTTCCAAGTCAAACAACATATATTGTTCCTTTTCACTTCATGCCCCTTAACCAATTTTCTGTCGATATTACTACATTTACTTTTATGTACACTTTCTTATCAGGTGCCTTCTGAAAATTAATTCACAAATCTACAACATCAAGTCACTCATTCCTTCAAAAGAGCTATGAAGTTTGTCAATCATACTTATTCTGATATCCTTGATTAAAGTACAGACTTATAAAGTACATGTTAATTATCGTCATTCAAAACTGGAGTTCCCTCGACTGACAATTTGACTAATCAGATAGTTACTCGTTTTATTCTTCCATCCTTTTTTGACAAGGGTAATGCATCTACAACTCTTCAATATCAGAGTATAACTTGTACAAGGTGGATTTAAATCACTAGTCAGAGCCTCTGCTATTTTCCTTTGAACATCAGCCATTGGGGTCTTTGCCCCAACAATTGTTTTGTATCCTCCTCCAATACAACCATATTCTTTGACCAGCATTTGATGCAAAATATTTACATCTGGCATATTTTAACCCCTACAATTATTCTGCTCCCTTCATCTGTGTCATCCTATCCAATCTATAGCTTTTATTTAAACAGCATTTTTTAAAAATTATCCACCAGGACCTTTTTGTATTAGTCCTCTAATCTCCTTTCACATCCCTATTACACTTCCAGCATTCCTCATGGTTATCTATAAAATTATTAACTCTTTATTGTGAGCCTTTCTGTTCAGATTTGACTTGATTTTAAGAAGATTCTTCATTTAATTAGGGAATGTAACATCTTGGAGTTGCATGTTCATTCTCTGCCTCAAAATCAAATCCCCATGTTGGCTTTTCCAGCAATCTAAAATTGGAAACTGCTTTATTATTGTCATATGTACCGAGGTACAGTAAAAAGCTTTGTTTCGCATGCCATCCATACAGATCACTTCATCACTTCAGTACACTGAGGTAGTACAAGGGAAAAGCAGTAACAGAATGCAAAATAAAATGTTACAGTTACAAAGAGAGTGCAGTGCAAGCAGACAACAAGGTACAAGGCCATGACGGGGTAGATTGTGAGGTCAAGAGTCCATCTTTTTGTACAAGGGGACTGTTCAATAGTCTTGTAACAGTGGGATAGAAGCTGTCCTTGAGCCTCCTTTGTGGAAGAGGATGACTGTGTACATAGAATGCAGCAAAAGAAACCAAGGGTATATATTAGCACTGGGGGAAATGAATAAATATTTTACTATGTCAGTCTTTTGTATAGAACAGGACAGTTCTCCCTAATGTGACTGTGCCAAAAATCATCACTTTTTTAAAAAATAAATTAGGAGTGGATCAATGTGCACATGCCTGCATGACTCTTAACTCTCTGGATGATACATCATTATGTGAGTGTATTTTACTACCATGTATATTCAAATATGTGTTTTGTCACACCTGGAATGATCTAAAATTCATCCCACTGTTCCATTCTGTCTCAGTAGCCCTCAACGTTGCTTTAAATAGTTTGCCAACAGTGATCTCTACCTCAACCACTCTGTCTCCTGTGTGAACAAAATTATCTCAATTCCTCTCCATGGTTAATTAAAATTGATGGTGTCTCAAATGATTCTCCAATTATAGGTATTTTATCTCCTTCATCATAATCCATTTTAAATAGAAAAGTACCTTACGTACCTATTTTGAGCACCTTCGCTCCATCTGCTGCAACAGCCAAGATCTCCTGGTGGCCACCCACTTCAATTCCACTTCCCACTCCCATACTGATTTGTCTATCCACAGCCTCCTCTACAGCTACGTTGAGGCCAGATGCAGGTTGGAGGAACAACACCTTGTATTCCGCCTCAGGAGTCTCCAACCTGACGGCCTCAATGTAGATTTCTCTAACTTCCGGTAACCTCTACCTTTGCCCCCCACTTTTGTTTTCCCTCATTCCTGTGGCCTCCTCAACCCTTTCCCTTTATGACCTGTCCATCTATTCCCCACTTCCTTCCCTTTCTTCCATGGTTGACTGTCCTCTCCTACCGGATTCCTCCTTCAGCCCTTTGCCTCTTCTACCTCTCAGCTTCTTATATTACTCCCTTTCATCCTCACCCACCCACCTATCTCCCCCTCTAACTTGGACTGACATATCACCTGCCAGCTCATGCTTCTCCCCCTTACCTTTTTATTCTGGCGTCTGCCTTCTTCCCTTCCAATCCTGATAAAGGGTCTCAACCCGAAACGTCAACTGTTTATTTCCTTCCAATAGATGATGTCTGACCTGCTGAGTTCCTCCAGCATTTTGCGTGTGTTACCTTTCGTACCTCGTGTCTATCCACACAATTTTCTTATTTCCATTATAGGCTTCACTTTGGTGAATTCACCAATTTAGTTGTCTGGCTTTAATGCTTTTTATTATTATGGGGCACACCCAAAACTGGAGACATTCTTCTAAACTGGCAAGACCACTGCATCAGCTGAGCACCACACTTTGCTACAATACTCTGTCCTTTTTTGAACAAAAATGCAAGATACCACTAACCTTGTGATATGTCCAGTTAAAATAGTTTATAGTAATCTATAGGGAGATCCCAATGGCATTTAGCTTGTGTTGGGTGGTGTTGAGGTGGTAGGTTGATTTTTATTCTAACTGCTCACTACTGAGCACATTAGGTAAAATATTGATTCAATAATTGAGTCATTGAATTTCACATCAGCACAAAAGTCCACATATCTAATGCCCTTGTGCTCTCTTTAGGAGAGCTCTGTCTACTCTCATTGCTCTGTCTTTATTCAGATCCTATTAAATAATCTTTTATCCCCATGTTATTTTTTATATATTTTAAAAAAAGCATTAAACCAGAACTTTGTATACTCCCTCTTATTTTTTTCTCTCTGACATTTAATTATTGACTCACCAAACAATGGAAATAGTTAATTTGTGTTTACCAACACAGAACTTCAAGTTTTAAACATTTCTTTATGGAAAATTTAAGAGAACTCTCAAGATCTTAATCTCATTAAAGATTTCCTTTTAATGGTTTTGCCTAGATGTTTATTAAGATTCAAGTATTTTTGGATTCAATTTGACTATGTGTAAAAAGTTTAAGATCATTTTTTAAAAAAAATTATTCAATATCATTCTGCAACCTAAATCTATAAATCTTTTTGGTCATCCTTTCTTAGTTGTCATGTCTTGACTTAAACAATTGGTCAAATTTTGTGACAGTCGGGTTCAACTATGGGCTGAGAGTTTATGCTCCAGCTTCTATTGATATGTTAACTACTTTGCTAGTTAATATAAACATTTGAGTAATACATGCGGAGTTTGAAAGAGATTCAGTATGAAATCAGTATTCATCAATGTTACAATTTGGTAGAAGGAATAAGATACTTTTTTTTAACATGGGTTGAAACAGGATGGAGGAGGAAATGGATCTAAGTTACAGAAAACCAGTAATAATTACGAAAATTGATAAGGCTAACTAAACAGTGCTGTCTACTTCTAGAGGGATAGAACTGAAAAGCAGAGAAATGTATTAAACACATTGAACTTAGATGCCACACCAGGAATTGTGTCCATATCTTTGTCCTCTATATTATGAGAAGAATATTTTATTTTTGAACACTTTTTCCACTGGCTCTATATAGTATACTATCAGAACAGACAGTATATCAAGAAACCCTGAACAAGTTCGAAATCTTTAGGTAATTGAATGCTGTGGTCTTTAAAGTTATGAAGGGATTGATAGGTCAACAGAAGTTTCATCATTTGTTGGAGACTGAAACAAGGGGCCATAATGCCATAGAGTTCAGGAGAAAGAACAGCAAGGATTGGGACTGCCATCTAAAAGAGTATTTGAAGTGAAAAGCATTGACATGCATTAAAAGCAAAAGCTGGATGAGTATGTGACAAATAAAGCTCTGGAAGGACAGGTTAATGGAGTTAGATGAAGGCAGATGTGAAGTCTCATGTGGAGGTGAAATTTTGACAGAGTGGTCTGTTTCTATACTGTAGATTCTGTGATTCAACTTTATTTTCTTATGCTTCGTATGATTTCAAAGTGTTGAGGAATTCAGTTTTAATATTATAATGATTACCTGAACAAATTGTTTTATCCTATTAAGTTTCAAACCTATTGATTTTTTTCCAAATTGGAGAATAATTCAAATTTAAATAAAATCTGATAGTTCCAATTCATTCATTTCCAGGCTTTGAAAGAAAGCTTTATAAAGGCAGTTGGAGTTGGAGTTGCATTTGATCTGCAGAGGATTGAGTTCCATGTCTCACCTTTACATTTGGAAGGTGGCCAGATTTATAAGGAGACAATAATGTTTTTGGATGGAGAACAGGAAGAAGCCTGGGCATTTGAGGTAAAATAATGTAACTTTAGTAGTAGTTAATAGCGTTAACTTAATTGAAAATGCTCACTAATTGTGTCTACGAGTTCAAGAATGAATAATGGACATTCTTGATTTTTTTTCCCCTCCTTGAGCATTGTTTAATCAATTGTTCATTAAATGATACTTGTATTTCAATCCTTTTTACTATCTGCAGACATGTAGTTACCACCAGCTTGAGAAAGAAGTGTAACTTTATTTCATTGCAAGACCTTGCTGCCTGGATCCTATTCTGCATCATCTTGCACTCTATTCACTCTCCCCACCATGATTGTTTTCCTCGTGGTTCCTTATTGCCCAATGCAATAAGTAACCTTCATCACCTCCCAGCCTGCAAAATCCCTAGAGTCCACTGTTTACTCTAATCACTTGTCTGTTCTATCAATTGTGAGGCAAAAGGAAGCTGTATTTTTAGCCATCTCAATCCTATACTTCTGAATTCCTCCTTTAAATGCCCCTCATTGTGAAGATTTTGGTTACCCCTCTTATTACCACATTATTGACAGCCATTCTTTCTCTGATTACCTTTCTACTGGAAAACTTTGGAACATTTTTCTATATTACAGATGCAAGTTGTCATTAAAGTGCAGCACATTTAGATTGAACACATGGACCAGTTCCTTTGTTAAATGCATGGAAATGGATCTATAAATGATAATATCCCGTGATTAGCTATATGAATACAAGTTACCAGTAATTTCTTTCTATCTTGCATATTTTAAAAAGGATTGAGAATATTTGAATTTTCTACAACTGAATTTGGCTGTTAGATGAAATTGATAAACCAAAACAGTACACAATATTCTAGAGGTGGTCTCACTCAATCCCCTATAGAATTGCTGTAAGACATCTTAACTCCTGTGCTCTCACCCTCATTATTAAACCCAACACTATTCACCTTCCTATTTTCTGGGTGCATGTACATGTTGACTTTCAATGACACCTTGGTCCCTTTAAGCATCAACATTACAAAATATGTCATCATTAACAAAAAAAGTACTCTGCTTTTTTGTTTTATGCATCATAATTGATAATCACATTTTTCCACATTATATTGCCTCTACCATGTTCTTGCCCATTCACTCAGCTTGTCTTTATCCACTGAAATCCTTTCTACATCCTTCTCCAAACTTAAGCCCAGTTTAATAAAATTGGCATGCTTGGAAATGTGACATTTGGTCCCCTTGGCTAAACTGTTAAAGGTTGTGAATAGCTGAGAGCCTATCTTGCTGTTGTTGAAGATACTGCAGCTATCCTGAGCTCAAATCTTTCGGCTGTGTCAGGCACAAGGGAAAATTTACAGCCAAACAAAAATGCCTTAAATGTACTAAAAAGATGTAAAGTAAAAATTTCAATGGCAGCCATCTCAAAATCCCTTTGAAGTATAGTCCTTTCTTTTAAAGTAAATTCACTACTGTAATGTGGAACACTTTAGGAGCCAATTCCAAAGATCCCACAAGCAACAGTGCAATGATTAACAGGTTTTAATGAGGGGAGAGTAATGAAAATTGATTGAAACACCAGCGTGAACTGTCTTGCAGACGTTAGGAAGGTGCTGTGGGATCTTCTACCCGAGTGATTTTTTTTAACATCTCATCTAAAAGGCTGCACCTCTGGTAATGTAAGCATCTTCTCCTATTGAATGATTACGTGCACATCCCTGGAATGGAACCTGAACCCACAGAGTTAGAAGCATGCCTGTTACCAGTGAGGTCTGACTGATGCAAAGAATTTGAAGTTAAAGAACATGAAGTTAAAGAACATGGAGAAAATAAAATCTGTACAGTATTGGTCATGTGGGTATTGAAGCAACCGACTGATGTACAGGAAATACCTTTGGGTTCTTTAGCAATAAACATGGCAATTTACTTATAGGCTTCTTCTGTTGATGTTTCCAATTTCCTATCTATTGAAATAAGTAATGACTGCCCCCTAATATAATTGGCAAAATTTGTTGTCTGTGGTTCAAAATGTCTTTCAGGTATTTCTGTTTGCGTTCTATAAAAAGGAAATTACAGAGTTCTTTGAATGCAAAGATCTTTAGCCCATCTTTACAGGTTAGATTTGTTTCTGCAGTCCAAGGCATCAAATCCTCACCAAAAAGTTTTACTTTGCATCTGTGCAAATTGTTTTTCTTCAGGCTATGAAATTCATATTAGCATGGGAATTGAGCTCCTCTAAAATCTATTTAAATAGGTTGAGAAATTGTCATTAACTTATTAGATGTAATTACAAGAAATTAAAATCACATTTAGTATGTTCACCACAAATACAAAATAATTTCTTCTATTCTTTGTGTCCTATGGATTGTTTTCATTTTTGAAAGTGTAGGCTTTATTCATTAAATTGAGTACGTCAAAGATTTGTCTGACTTTTCATGCTATTGAAAATACTATTGCACTATTTTCAAAGACGAGTCAGTACTATTAATCAACATGAACACTACGACAAATATGAAGCCTTCTTTCAAATGAATTTTCAAAGGCAAACTTGCATTGAATTATTGAGATTCATTCAATGTTAAATGTCAGTTAATATTAGCTGCTGCAATTTCCCCAAGAGTCAGTGGTTTTAAAAAAAATACACAAACTTTCATGCAGTTATATGCTTCATCCACCAAGTGTAAATGTAGAGCAGACTCTAAGCTGCTTTCTATCAGCTAACCACCATGTAGCTCAATAATAGAAATAAAAACAGCTTGTATTTACTTAAGATCACTTAAGTAACACTTAACATATAACACTTAAGATCAAAATAAGAAAACTAGTGCAGATGAACAAAAGAGAATTTACCAAGTCCCTTGAGTACTTCTTCAATGAATCTAGAACCTTGATTATGGATCTGTTTAGCCAGAAGTGTTGAAGCTGCATGATTCTTTAGGGAAGAAGAAAAATATGAAATAAAAGTGTGTGTTTTGCATTGTGTTGTTTTGCTGGGATCATGCTCAAGAAGAGGAGGAAAAAAAACTCACCAGGTTTAAGCCAAAGCAAGAAGTTCTTAGGGAATACTTCAAAGGAGGAAAGAAAAACAGCTGGAGATGTTTAGGGAGGGAACTCCATAATTCAGTCTTGACATCTGGAGCCATGGAGGGATCTGAAAACATGAGAATTTTGAAACTGATGTAATGCTTAGCTGGGAGGCAACATTGTTCAACAAGCACTAATGAGCATAAGCTAATGCAAGAAAGAGCCAACAATTTCTTTGTCATTCTGCGTTAATACTATTGAATAGCACTTGCCTGCTGTAACTAAATACTACGATGCTGGAGGAACTCAGCAGGCCAGGCACTGTGGAGAACAGCAGGTGGTCAACTGTTCAGGTCAGGACCCTTCTTCAGATCTGAAGATAGGAAAAGGAGAAGCCCAATATATAGCAGGGAAAAGCAGAGCAGTGATAGATGGACAAAAGAGGGGAGGCAGAGTGGGCACAAGGTGGTGATAGGCAGATGCAGGGGAGGGAGGGGAGAGCAGATCCACCAGGGGATGGGTCAAAGTTAAGGAGAGAAAAGAAAGGGAGGGTAGAGGAAAGAAATAGAGGCTGTAAGCTCTAGACACTATGATGCACCCATATAAAAGGAGCAGTGTGTTTGCAGTGTAGTTACAACACTCACATTTACCCAGCAAAATGGAAAACTACCCAAATATGTTATCCTCTAAAAGCAGGCAAATCTAATCTGTCCAGTTGCTTTACCATCACTGTACTCTCAGTCATTAGCTGTGATAGAAGATGTCTCCAGTGTTGCTTTCAGGTGCCACTAACCCTTTCATCAGTGCTCATTGTGGGTTCTCCCAGGACAAGAGGCCGCTTACCTGTTAAAGTCATGATGCACATATGGACAAAACAGCTGAATATCCAGAGATGAGCTTGGGCTGACTGGCCTTGAAATCAAGACAGTATTTTACAAATGCATTATCAAGGAACTCAAGTAAAACTAAAGCCAATGGGAACTGGGGATGGGGCAAAGAGAGGCAACTTTCTGGAGTCATTACCAGACACATCAAAAATGTTTATGGTTGTTAGACCCAACCATATCATTTCTGAGGTGCATCGCAACCTGGATAATCTTGACTGATTTAGTAATAAGTACATTCACTCCACGCAAATGTCAGGCAATGGCCAGTTCAAAACAGAAGGAATGGAATCATGATATCAACAGTTTGTTGCATGCAAGGGGCATTAGTTGAAGTAGGAAAACAGAAGGGGACTGGTTGGTGATTAGTTCTTTTTGATTGCAATTTGTTATTTTAAAGCAATATTATATTTCTGAATATTAAACCTTTCCCCTCCATTAAATACAAGGAATTACCTATGAAACTAAATAATTCCACATGAAACTTGTGATTTGTCTCAACTCTCTAATGCAAAACCCATAACTAGATGTTCAAAGCTTGATTTTTGACCTTTTTTCAGTATTTGCTACAGTAACAAAGCATTGCACCTACTTAGTACTTTCAACATAAGAAAGTGTCCCATAACATGTCAAAGAAATACAAGTAGAAGAAAAAACACAAGCCAGGTTAATAATAGGAGTGGTTAAAGAGAAGGTTTTGAGGAGGAGGGGGAGAAAGATTTAGAGTATTTTGCCACAGTAGCTGGAGGCAATGACCAATATTGCTGAAGTGAACAGAGGGGGAATAGAAAAAAAACAAAGAATTGGGGGAATAAAGAATTCTGAGGTATTTTGTGTTGCTGGAGGAGACCACAGAGATAAGGTAGTGGCAAACAATGGAATGATAAAATGTTTCTCTAAGTCTTGAAAATATTATCACTGAAGGTAAGAAAGTAGTACATGCTTGCTTGGTGTAATATATTCTTAGGTAACGGACATCCAGAGTACTAGAGTCATAGAGCAATACAGCAAGGATACAGGCCCTTCGGCCCAACGAGTCCATGCCAACCAATGTGCCCACCCACTTTCCAGTGTTCAGCCCATATCCCTCTAAGCCCTGGCCCTCCATGTACCTATCCAAGTGCTTCTTAAATAATACTACTGTACCTGCCTCAACCAGCTTGTAACCATACTTAACACCATCTGCATGTAAAAGTTGACCCCCAGGTTCCTTTTAAACCTTTCCCCTCTCACCCTAAAACTAAGACCCCTAGTTTTGGACTCCCCTACACTGGGGAAAAGACTGTTACTGTCCACCTTATCTACGCCTCTCATAATTTTAAACATTTCTATAAGGTCGCCCCTCATTCTCTTACATTCCAAGGAATAAAGGCCTAGCCTGGCCAACCTCTCCCTATAACTCAGGCCCTCTAGTACTGGCAACATCAATCTTTTCTGCACTCTTTCAAGTTTAACCACATCTTTCTTATAATGGAATGACCAAAACTGTACACAGTACTCCAAGTGCAGCCTTACCAATGACTTGTGCAACTGCAACATATTGTCCCAACTCCTATACTCAGTGCCCTGAATGATGAAGGCCAGCGTGCTAAATGCCTTTATAATACCTAGCCAGTATAAAATTTTAACTTATGCTCATTCTTTAAAGGGATTCATTAGCATACTTTTGCACAAATCAGAAGCTAGTTCAATTTCTGATGTTTATGAGAAAATAAAGAGTTAAGCCAGCTGTCGTAAGAGATGCATTTAGGACTGAAATTAGGAACAATATGCACAAGTAATTTTTGTCATTGTTTTCAATTTACAAAAGCTGACAGTTAACTTACTTGTAAAAGGAATTGTTCAGCCACCATTTTATTGCATTATTTTTCTCAACAACACAAAATCAGTGGTTGCATAGCAACACTAGTAAAAATAAAATTGAGATTCTAATATATTCTAAGACTGATAAGTCACCTGCGAGTCATACTGGCCAGTGTTGACATATTTTTCAAGGGCACCTAAAGAGGAATAAAAGCTGAAAATGTCATTAATTTTTAAAGATTAGTGAATGTATAAACAGAATGTTGCATTAGAATTTTTTTTGCATTCTCTAATCTTTAATACTTCCACATGTCTCTCCATTCCATGCAAAACGGACAATTCAACATGCAAAGCTTAGGTTTATTTTATATTTAGTGCAATAACAACAATGCTTTTAACACCAAAATTGACCCATCACAGAAGCCAGAAAAAATGCAAGCTGAATTAAAAAGGAGGATATTAAGAGTGGTTTAAAAAGATTTTTTGAGAACAGGAAGGGAAGGTTTAAATAGCATGTTATATAGATGGCTGAAGGCAGGGCTGTCAATAATGAAGTGAAGGGACTGAGGAATAGGAAATGGACTACTGTGGAAGGATCAGAGTCCTGACTGGGCTGAGTTTACCACTCTCTGCAGGTTCGGTCGGTCAAGAGCAGACGAGCAGTTGCCATACCAGGTTGGTAAATAAAGCACTCCACGCCTGCATGCAGCAAGACCTAGACAGTATTCAAGTACAGCCTGATATGTAGCAAGTAACATTCATGGCCATCACCTATCATTTTAACATTCAGTGGCTTTGCTATTGCCGAGTGCTGCACCATGAACACCCTCAGGTCATTACTGACCAGGAACTCAACAGGATCACCCACATAAATACTGTGGCTAGAATGGCAGATCAGGTGTTAGGTACCCTGTGGTGAATGACTGATACCCTGACACCCTAAAGCCTTTGCATCATCTACAGGACCATGATGGAATACTCTCCACTTACCTGGATGAGTGCAAATACAACAATACTCAAGAAGCTGGACACCATCCAAGATTAAACAATCCAATTAATTACCAAGTAACCACCACCCTAAACTTTGTCCTTCCACTGCAATGGCTGCAGTGTACACCAATTACTCACCTGATCAACTCTAACGGCACCTCCCTATCCTGTGACCTCTACCGCCAGATAGAACAAAGGCAGTGGGTATAGGAAAACCAACACTTGCCAGTTCCATACCATTCTGATTTGAAAATGTCACTGTTCCTTCACTGTTGCTGAGGCTAAATTCTGGAATCCCTCTCCAGTGTCAATGTGCAAGTATCATCACTGGAGGAATTGCAGTGATTCAAGAAGATGGCTCACCCCCCATCTTCTGAAGGACATTAGGTGCTTCTGTAATGAGGCTATCACTGGCAAACCCTAAACAGCATTGGAATTGTTGTGGGGGAAATAAAACACAAACTGCAGGAATAACTCAGCAGGTCAGGCAGCATCTATGGAGGGCAAAGGGACTGTTGACGATTTGGGTCCTGATTCAGGGTCTCAACCAAAAACATTGACTGTCCTTTTGCCTCCACAGATGCTGCCTGATCTGTTGAGTTTCTCCAGCAGTTTGTTTTTTGCTTCAGACTCTGCAGTCTCGTGTCACCATTGGAATTGTTGCGTTTGAAGAACAGCTCCATAACAATGGGCTACATTAAATGAAAGGGCCCAAACACCACCTCAGCCATTCAATAGGATCATGCCTGCTCTTTCCTTGACATCAGCTTTGCTTTACTGCCCAATCCTCATAATCCTTGATTTCCACTGTAGTCCAAAAATCTTTCTCATCTCGGCCTTTATAGTTAACGGTTCACCATCCGAAATCCCTTGGGATAAAGAATTCCAAAGATTCAAAGCCTTCTAATGAAAGAGATCCCTCCTCATCTGCTTAAACTGGGGAGATGCCTTATCCTGAAGCTGGATCTAGATATCCCGACTAGGGAAAGCATCCTCACATCTACCCTGTAAAGCTTCCTTATAGTCCTGTACATTTCTTTGAGGTCACCCCTCATTTTTCTTTAATCTTTCTTCATAGGTAGTCCCTTCATTCCAGGATTCATCTAGCTAACCTTCACTGCACCACTTCCAAGATAGCTGTCTTCAATCCCGAGGGACTACTCCAAACTCTTGAAATAAATGCCAGCATTCCATTTGACCCAATTACTTCCTATACCTGCATGCCATCTTCATGCTTCAGGTATGAGGATTTTCTCCAGAAAAACTCACTGCATTTCTATTCTTCCAACCAAAGCAGGTATCCTTGTGTTTCTTACATTATTCTCCATCTGCCACATTTTTGCTCATTCACAACCTGTCTAAATCGGCCCAGCCCCCCCCAGACTCTGTGTCCTCATCTTTGTACTGACAGCAAACTAGGGTATGGTACACACAGTCCTTTTGTCTCTCATTAATGTAGATTTTAACCAGCTGAAGCATCCCACAGATCACAGTGTGCCAAAGTAAAAGTGGCCTACATATCACTATTTTGTGTTTTGTCTATTCTATTGCTTTCAACGCCCTGATCCCCATTGCAGTAACATTTTGTGGCACATCAAAGCTCTTTTAGCAATGGGTCTGAGGTGGGTGATATTAGAGGGGAAGCAGGCAATATTTGTGATGGAGAGGATATGGGTTTGAAGGGCACGAGGTGGTACAAACTGAGCATTCAGCACAAATGCCCAATCAGGATACCTCCAAAATAAAAAAAAGACAAAATTAGCAAAAGGTAGTTTTTTAAAAAACAAAATCATTAGGGTAACTTTCACCCTGGTCACTGTACCAAAATGCGACCTGTCTGGTTCCTGATGCAGCTGCCCACACAGATCACAGCAGCCTTATCTTTGCCACTCCAGATCATGGCAAGCAGCTCTCAACCTTACAGAATTCTCAGTAGCCACAGAACAGCTGCATAAAAAAGCTCCCCCAACCCCACATCTCTGAAATCATTGACACATAGAGCACCATGCTAATCACAATGTGGAGACTACAGCATGTACCTCTGCTGTGCATAGCCACAACAAGTGCTTTGGGACTCACCAATGATGTGTAAAAATTTGCAGAACATTAGAAATTCAGACAGGCAGAAGCAGACAGCTATCTATCAATGTCCCATTTGGCACCCTGTAATTCATGGCTCAGTGCTGATGCTGCAAGGTTTACCCTATATTATATTTGACTTAAAACTAAAGATCATATGTTGCATATTTTTGTTCCAATTTCTATTGGTAAGACAGAGACAAGTTTTGTCATACATTAAAACAGGCAATTTGCATGTACGTAAAATCAGGCACAAATGGATCCAATTTGTAGGCTTCAGTAGCTGTATGAAAATTTGTAATGTGATCTTATATTGGCTACCAAGTTCGTTCTTACAGGGAGGTGCCTTTTGTCTGGAATAATGGGGGTACATTAATCCTTTCACTTTAATGCCTTATTTTCATTTATATAAAATAGTGTAACCTGTTTTTTTTATATACCAGGAAACTATGCTGGACGATAGTCATCATGTTGCTGTTGCACTTGGCAAACAAAACACCATTGACAAATGCCCTGTACAGGTAATAATAATTTATGAAAACAAGCCATTTGGCTATTGGGTCTATGTTGGCTAATATTGCCTCATATAAAAGTAGCAAATAATTTAACAAAAAAAAAATGTATGTGTGCAAGTTTATGTAGCAGAAGCAGAGTTAACAATCAACAAAACACCTCAGTTTACCTGTGGACTTCCATAGCATTTTCCATACTGTGAATCAGTCTTGTTGGCAATTGAAGGGGTGACATTATATATTCTGTTTCTGATTCTGTTTAACTTGCACAAATGCTACAGGACCAACATGGAAAAAAAATTATGAGCACATTTCACAAACCTAAGCTTTTCGTAGATATATTGCATCCTAAAATCAGTAGTTGTGAGCTCTAAATTTTGGTTAATTTTTGAGGGTCCTACGTTGCCTCAGCTTTTCTAAGTGATGAGTCATTGGGAGAAAGCATTGGTAAGACATTATTAAAGAAGTGGAAAACAAATGCAAAGGAACGAGGAAGGAACAATCTAAAAAGGAGTTTGATATTTCTAAATTTTAATGATCTCTTTCTGAAGTGATCCTGATGAGAATGGTCAGGAATGGTATATCTGCACTGGTAACTTTGCAGTCAAGTGAAGCAGTGTGATGTGAGGCCATAGATTGGCAGTTAATGAGAAAATGAAACAAAGCAGAAAGTATTGATTAGAATTGAACAATACTTTTCTTCCCCCTCAAATTCCCTCCCATTTTTGCAAATCTACTGTGTGATGATAAAACTTTGAAAGCTAATCAAAGCTCTTCTAATTTTTACTGATTATTATTATGTGAAAGTGATGAAAGGATTGTCTCCACCAAAGATAGTATCTAATAGTTCATCTAATAAATGTTCCTACACCAGCATAAAATATTGGTAACCGAATAATTTTTATTGCATGGAAACCCAACATGAATTTGAATATGGGGTTCTGTTAATGTAACTCATATTTGTAAAGATGATGGTTGGTAATACACCTTCTCTGCTTTTTTTCTCTCATGAATTACTATGTGTTATCTCAACCTGTGCTTTCCATGCATGGTCTCTTGCTGTGTGTGCAACTGTATAATTCACAGCAAATGTAGCTCATTTGTAAACAAGTGGAAAAATGTTGTACTGTGTGATTTACCAACTAATACAAGATTTTTGTCACAAAATTTCTGTACATATCCTTAATGTTAATACTGTTGCTTCTTTAGGTACAAGAGAATATTAATCAGGAACTATCCCAGTTCACATTCTTGACATATCAGGAGCTAATCTCATCAGCTATTACTATGGCTCCAGAAGATCCTGTGTACTGGGAGAACTTTAAAGCCAAAGAAGAAAAACCAAGTCGCCAGTGTCGGATGCCAGTATAGCTAATTACTACAAGAAATAGTATGTGAAACCTAGGTACTGATTATCACAGAACTTGAACAATGGATGGAGGCACTACAGATCAATTCTTCTCTTTATCTCGGAGTGGAAAAGAGAGAGAGAGAGAAACCAAGTACTGTACCGAATCACTGATGTGCACTTCTGGTTTCGTCAAGTCATTGGTTTTGAATTGCTGACTCGTAACTAAATATTTGACAGTGACACGTTGATGGCTTTTTTCTTGAAAGCACATATTATGCTTTTGCAGTCAATATCAAGTCTATCACAACAGCATAAATACGTACAAGTAAATTATCATTTCTTATGATTCATGAAGGAATCCACAGTACTGTAACATACCAGTTAAGCCTCCAAGGTTTTAAGGTATGTTCTGAACAATATTTTTACTTCAGGTAGCAAATGTTTCGATAAAAATTCCTCTGAATTTTAGACTAAAGGCAGGAGTGAGTGATAAAGGTGCCACGCAAGGTATTATTAAACAAAGTTAGAGTGCATGGTATTAGGGATAATATCCTGACAAAGACTAATTAACAGAATAGGAATAAATGAGTCATTTTAAGGTTAGAAGGCTGTGACCATCAGGGCGCTGTGGCCCAAGCTGTCCCAATCTAGATAAATGAAACAATTGTTAAATATCCATGTTAACTGATACAAAGCCAGATGGTGGTGTGGGGAGAATGCAGAGAGGCTTCAGGGAGATGTAGACAGGCTAAATGAATAGACAAGGACATGGGAGATAAAAAGTAAAATGTGAGGTTACCCACATTAGTAGAAAAACAGGTAGGGTTTTCTTTTTAAATGTGAGAGATTGAAAGGTGCTGGTTTGCAAGGATAAGGTCCTTCGTCACAAATCACTGAAAATTAAAGTGCAGGTTCAGCAAGTAGTACGAAGGCAAATGGTACATTGGCCTTATTGCAAGCGGATCGGAGTAAAAGAGTAGAGATGTCTTGTTCCAATCATAAAGAGCCCTAGTGAGACCACATCTGTAATATTCTGTACAGGTCTGGGCTGCCTTCCCAAGGAAGGATATACTTACAATAGAGGGAGCGCAGCAAAAGTTTGCCAGATTGCTGGAATAGCAGGTTTTTGATAGGAGGAGAGATTACATAGACAAGGCCTTTACTGACTTGAGTTTAGAGGAATGAAAGGTGATCTCATTGAGGGACAAAATTCCAAGGGGGCTTGACAGATGTATTCTTTCCCTTGGCTTGATTATCTGGAACCAGGGGTCATAGTCTCAAAATAAGGTGTTGGCCACTCAGGGGAGAAATAAGAAATTTCTTCAGAGGGTGGTGAATCTTTGGAATTAAATGTACAAGAGGGGTGTGGAGATTCTTTCACTGAGTATGCATCAGACAGAGATCAATAGATTTTTAAGACAATTATTAAGGGAATCAACAGAAACGGCATTAATGCAGGAAAATGGTCCTGAGATAAAAAGATCAGCTGCGAATTCATTTAAAAGATGGAGCAGGCTGAATGGTCTACTCCTGCTGCTTTTTTTTTAAATGTTCTAACATTTGTTCCCACAAACTTAGTTACCATGTTCACATTCTCCTCTCCCCAACAGAGAAAATGGCTTGGATGTTACTGGCGGTTTTTGGTAGTTCTGTGTACGACAACTTAAGGACTGCCATGTGAATCTTGAACTTACTGCCCAGACTTCAACCAGCAATTTCCCAACTGTGCAACATTTCTGGAGTTCACATAATTATAGTTTTAGTGTCTCTTAATTAAAATTTTGAGGTGTTTTCATTTTTAACATGTTAATTTCTTTAACATTTTACTTCATTTCTATGGTTTTTAAATGCCTCTAAATGTCAGGGGCTTTCAGAAGCATTGTGGAATCTTCCTGAATTTGCAGTCTGTCAAGGATTCTGGAGGACACAGCTCATCACCTAAGCAGCAAATGCAGCTAGGAGGCCCCACTCAGCGAAGTCCAGACCAATAACTTCTTATGGACTTGGACTACATTGATGCAAAACTTTTCAATCAATCTGACTGCACATATGCAACTTCTGCACAAGCACAGTAGGCAATTTTTTTGAATTGTTTACCCTTGCAACAGTTGTGGTTTCAGTCCTTATGGTACTGCTTGTTCCCAGGGCAGCTAAATATTATACTAACATTCCAGTCTATGAATCTGTGGGCAATGAGTAAGAGAATATTCCTTGGCTTCTTAATTCCAGCCAACTTTTTAACTGATTTGTAATTTTCATATTTAATTATTTTTCTTACTATCCCTTTAACATACACTCACTGCTTCATAATTGATCATTTCCCTGCCATTTTCACAGTGCCCACTTCATTTCCTTTGAATAACTTCTAAATGTTTCATAAATGTAACGCAAGGGCACAATCCTGCCCTACCCCAACTGACAGCAACTAGTTTTGCTTTTGCTGTTCACCCAAACCTGTATCTGAGTAATTGGAATTTCCACTAACATTTTAGGTTTTCTCCCAAATGCATTAAGCCAAACCACTGGCAGACTCAATATAGTCTTTTTCCCAGAGAGAGGGTGCTAAAAACAAGAGGGCATAGGTTTAAGATCAGAGGCGAGAGATTTAAAAGGGACATCAGGGACAGCTTCTTCACACAAAGGGTGGTGCATATTTGGAATGAGCTGCCAGAAATAGTTGAAGCAGGCACATTAGCAATATTTACAAGCCATCTAGATGAAGTAAATGGATAGGAGAGGTTTAGAGGGCTATGGGTCAAATGCAGGCAGATGGGACTAGCTCGCTGGACAACACAATCAGCATGGAGGAGTTGGGCCAAGTGGGCCTGTTGTCATGCTGTATGAATCTGTGACTTAGTGCCGCCAGGTTCAGTTCCCCTTCAGAAGTGAACTTGCTAGCATGAAGAAGGTGGACTCCTTATTGAGTGCAAGCTTGCTGCAATTGCCTGATATTTAAGCTGACAAATCTGCCAGCTGGGTCTGTGTCACATGCATTCTGGGATAGAAATAGTGAATACATTCATTTCACTGGAGAGGAATGGCTGTGAGGGACAAGGGCAAGTATTAATTTACAATTTTTAGCTTAAGTTTACTTAAAACAATTAGAAAGTTTTGAGCAACAAACAATCGGCTGGGAAACTCAGCGGGTTGAGCAGCATCTGTGAGAAGAAGGGAGCTGTCAATGTTTCAGGTTGAAACCCTGCACCATTCCTTTCCTCCCACAGATGCTGCTCAACCCACTGAGTTCCTCCAGCAGGTTATTGCTCCAGAATCCAGCATCTGCAGTCTTGTCTCTCGAGAAAGTTTTGAGTTATATCTATGTATTCAGAAGTTCAGAAGCATTCAAAATTCTTGATAGGTTTGACTAATTAGTTTCAAAGCTGATCAGTTAATTCTCTATATACCAAGTACATTTGGTTTTTAATAATACAGCCATATCCCCAGTACAATTGCAGTTTACCTGCAGAGAAAAATTTATCCAGGCCACATGTGAAGACTTGATGCAGACTATTAGAGTATTCCTCTGCAACAATCTTGAAGTAATGTCATGCATAGATGTCAGCATCTTGTTATGGAGGATTAGTTCAATCTCAATACATGTAAAAAGTATAGATACCCATGAGTTTTCCAGCTAATAATTCGTGGAAAGCCCAGAACCAAACTGTAAATTTAACAAAAGCTTAAAAGGACAAGGTGGAAAAAAAATCTATACATCATGGGCAGACGTCTTATTTTAATTCAATTATTTATTTATCTCTGCTCTAATTTGCAAGTTCTAATACCTCTACCCTCAGGAATTTCAAAGCAATCAATGAAACTCAATCAAATAATGTTTTTATAGCCCTTAATTTCTTAGCTAATTTCAAATAAACCACAAATGTGCATGAACATCGTTTTAATAAAGTTAATAGTTCTGTATTCCTCGAATAAGACTTGATTATCAGAGTCAATATGTTGAACTGTTGAGAGGGATGAATGGATTATTGCTGTTCTGCTTTATTTTTATCCAAATTAGTCCTTTATTTGCATTAACCCTTTGCATAATGAGCATCTCTACAAAGTTAAATAAATGGAACTTTAGTAAAACACCAAATAAATAGCATGTTATTTTTACTAACATATTTTATCGTTTCTATATATCACAAAGCAATAAATGACTAATGTTGTGACTGCCCATGTTGCAGCTTCTTAATAGCTTGTACCTGTCAAATGAATATCACTCCTGATTGACACGACGTGACCTTTCATTCTGCCCCAAATTACCAAATCCAGCTTTCTGACTCAGATTGTTATGGCATCTTACAAAGCCTGCTGTCACTCTTCAGGAAAGCCACATGTGAAGACTTGATGCAGACTATTAGAGTATTTCTCTGCAACAATCTTGAAGTTATGTCATGCATAGATGTCAGCATCTTGTCTTAGAGCCATGTTAGCTCCTGCTGTAATAAGTAGATCACAAAACAATTATTTGTGAATAGTAACTGAAGAACAAATATATTCACATGAATTGTAAAGCACAACATCTGAAAGCATTCAGTTGACGGTATTGCAAATTGGTTTCAGGAGATAAAATCTAAAGTTTGTATTAAGGCTTGTGTTTTAGAATTTGTATTTCTAAACAATTTAGTTGTAATGCATGTTTAACAGCAAATATTATAAAAAGACTCACATCTACAATATGAGGTCCTCATCAACTGGGGATTTAGGAGGAGGAACAATTCTGGGGAAGAATTCCAGAGCCAATGCTCTAGGCAGGTAAAATCTCAATAACCAGTCAGAAATAGTGAAAATCAGAACAATTCAATATTGCACATCGTCCCATCCTTTCAATGCTTGAAAACATGACTTGGACAATATTGGAAAAAGAATGCGATTAAATTAATAAGTAACAATACCGATACAGTGCTTCAGAAATAGTCTGGTAAAACATATATGAATTTAGATCACAGAATTGTGTTAAAATTGAAGACAAAGAAATGGTGTGCTAAAAAACTGGGCAAGTTTGTTTTCTAAAACTCATGAAGTTTCAGCCTTTTGCCTATTAAGGTTGATTAAATGGCACCCCAGACTGAGAAAGAACTAGTGCCGTTCTTCAACAAAAGTAGTAAGACCAAAAATACGTACATTTCCCCTGCCCCAAAATAACCATATGTGCATGGTGGACAGAAGGTGTAGGCAAATCCAGGAGAAAACAAATAGGAAACTTGTAATAAGAGATTGGGAGCAGAACTCATGCCCAAAAATGGAGGATGATACCTTAGCTCAGAAACTGAAGGATTACAGAATAATGTTAAGAAACATGTAATAATTTGCTTAAATAATCAAGAAATTCTGTTTATAGGGGTTTCATGAGAGACAGAAAGCAAAATAAGAAAAGAAAGAGAATTATTTATTATTCAACTGAGCATTTAAAAACTGAATAGCCTTGTGGTCTGTACCTCCACAATTAAAAGGGCAGAAAATATAGAGATCAAAAAAGGGCTGTGTACTGCAGACTGTTGCTTGAATACAAATATTTCAGCCCAAGACTTGCATTGATGGATAGTGGAGAACTTTCCCAAATGCAATGGAAGGTTAAAGAAAAACTGCAGATGCTAGAAATCTGAAATAAAAACAAAATTCTGGAACCACTCAGCAGGCCAGGCAGCATCTGTGGAAAGAGAAACAGAGTTAACATTTCTGATGAGTCTTTGACTTGAAACATAACCTGTTTCTCTTTCCAGAGGTGCTAGTGTTTCCAGCATTTTCTGTTTTTATTTCCCAAATATAAACTTTAAAAGAAGAATCAGGGCTCTCAAGAAGAAGTCGTCACAGAAGATGTGTAGATGCACAGCTACCAACCATTTGAGCTTATCAGGTAACATTATACTTACTCCAGATTTTAAGTGCCTGCTATGTACTGCAAGTGTCATGTTAACTGAAAAATAATTCATTGGTTTGTACTACTTCTCATTTTAATAGCTAACAATAACCTCAATGATGCTGATCATACAATTAAACTTCACAGTAGATGCAATATTTTAAGCAGGATACTTAAACGGATATACCTTTGGTTTTTTTTTATCTATTACTGTTTAAATATCAGTATAAAAGTTGCACTGATCATATGAATTGGGAAGCATTGGGAAGATGTAAGCAGTGATTTAGCTGACTAACAGAAATGTTTGCATGTCTTAGTGGGTTAGTGGTAGAAAACTGGAGTTGAGAAGAAAACATCAAAAGAATTGGACTTCCTTCTTTTGCAAGTTAAACAAGATTATTTAAGGCTTAAGATGTTTTGGTAACAACAAAAGGTAAAGATTATTGCAACCAAGGTTATGTTCATATTTTCAAGTGCTGGAACACAAAATATTGAAGGACAAAAGAGGATTTAGTTGAGGGAAGTGCTAATAGGAACCAGGATACAAAGAATTAAGAACAATACAAGAACCAACATTTGTACAGAAGTATTTTAAAAACTGACAGCAAAAGGTTTGGGACTTAAGACGAATGGAAATTACTAGAATGCTTTTCCGGCCCAGCACAAAGAGTATCTCAGACTTATCTCTCTTCCTTTCCCACTTGGATGCTTGGCCTCCCCTTCCCACCCATTCCAGCTGCCTGCTCTCACCCAGACATTAATAGAAGTCTGCTCACCTGGGACTGTGTTGGAGAAAACCTTAGAAAGACAAAAGAAGCACAGGCAATGTCATGAATGGCATGTCACAGAAAGGGCTACAGATATCCCTCTAGGGTCGTCATACAACACTGTCAAAATTCCTGAGCGAATGGACTAAAATTAGTAGTAATGGTCCCCTTGCTCATAAAGTGAAGAAAATTGCTGCATCTCCTTACATACTCAAAGGGAAGTTATTCTATCCAAAACCTACTGTATTCTGTATTCATTTGTTAATAATGAGTGATTTGTCATGGTGCATCATTGTGTGGTAACTCAAGTAATGCAGCTTAATGACCTGATTCAGAAATAAGTAAAAAAAAGAAAAAAAAACAAGACTGAACAGATTTGAGTAATTCAAAAGGTCATTAGCCTGAAACAAGAATGCTCTCTCCCTCCACAGATGCTGTCTGACCTTCTGAGTATTTCAACTGTATTGATTTTATTTGACACATGTCAACTCATGAGCCACAAAAAAAATCAACACAATGATGGGCAAATAGATACATCTTGAAAGGTAGAAGTAAATTATTTAGTAATTGCATCAAAGTTCCTTCCTTTACATTACATTTTTTTGCTGTTTTCTTTTATACATTTAGTTTTGCTTGTTTGGGTACGTGCTAATCCCCAGTGAAAAGTAGCAGTGAAAATTAAAGTGGCAGTTAGGATGCTATGTTCAGTCAAGCAAACTAATCAAATCTGATCTGTTGACTGAATTAATGCAAAATATCAAATTAAATTTGTGTCTGGAATATTAAATGAGTCTTCCTGCATATTTGTCATTCGTGATTATCATTCGTGGAACCTCATCAATCTTTTTAAAATGAATATCTGCTGCCATTCCAGCAGATATCTGTGCAAGTTTACTAGGCCAGTTGGAAATTACACAAGGCAGGTCCCAGGATGTGTCTAACCAAGTACCCTAAAGATCTAGGAATCTTAGAGCATCTCCTTTTATGAGAGGTACTCAGGTCATTTGTGCATGTGGAGGTATCTAGATACCCAGGTATCCACTCCTTCCAGTCTAGGTTAGACCAGTGGCAGCTATCTTATATGCAGCAAGAATGCTACAACACAAAAAGTGAATCATAAACTTGGTCAGAGGTAGGTCTGTCATGACACTTACAGTATGATGTGCTGCTCTGAATTTTCAAGAGGTATATATTAATCCTGTGCTTAGTGAACATCTTGGAGGGTCACTTCTCACAAATATCCACACATAAAACAATTCAAATATATAGCTGACAATAAGAATGAAAAAATTACAACTGATAGCTTTGGAGCTTGTGGCTATATTCTTGCGATAAAAACATTAGTGATAAAGTGATTTGCACATATTTTTGGTGTTTTATATGACTGAAGCCATTAAATAAAATCTATGTAATGTTGTTTTTGATAAGAATTATTTTTTGTCCTGCTGCAGGCAACTGGACTGGGATCTTTATGTGCTTTGACATCATACCTGGAGGTAGTCAGTCAGGCCTGGAGCATAATGAATAACTGTCATTCCACATGCTGGGCATTAGAGACTCAAATGATGAGAAATATTTCTGATACAGAGCCAGCACAATGGGAGCATCAGCAAGAGCAATGGGGGAAGAAGTTCATTTTTGATTAAAAGCACTAAATGCATGCGAGAAGATCAGCTGCTGGTTGTACTCACCCCGGACATTTGCTCCACAGAAATCAATTCAGGCTTCACAGGCAAGCAATTTCTCCCTTTAAACCGCTCTGTAAAATGAGGAAGGAAAATAAAATCACCCCAAAAACAAAATTTTCACCATCCTTGGGCCTTGAGCCCTTTACATTGCAGAGCCCCACACCCGAAGCTTAATTGAACTAATCGATTTTATACACCTTACAGGATGACCTCATAGTATATTCACATTAAGTGTGTGTGTGGATGGGATGCTTCTTCAATTAGATCCCTCATGGTCTCAGGCGCGTGTAGCTGTTTGACAACCACTACCTCAGTGCCACATTGATGAAGCACAGTGAATATAGGGTCACAAGTTATGAATCTTTCTGCCAACATAGATCACTATATAGTAAAACTCGTTGACTCATGGAAAAGCTCAATCTACTGGGAAATTAGCCCAGTGGTGCTGTAGAGTGAAAACCAGGTGGAAGGGGGTTCCTTGATAGTGCTTTTAAGTCCCAAATACACCCAAAATCAGAAGTGAATTGGGAATAATGTTCCTCTACAGAAATTATTTCATCATCTGACTTAACACAATCAGTGCTATGAGGTGTCCTTATAATATGGGGTTATCATTGCACACCAGCTACCACATGGGCTTGATGGAGAGGGGTCTTGATTCAGTGTTAAAAGAGTCCAAAGCAACTGGAGAGCACGTTCTGCTGCACGGATATTAAAACACACACGTGTGCTTAGCACTTACTTGTCATTCACTTCCCTCCTTCAATCAACCTCTTCCCTCTTAGACTCATTTCTCTTCCTTTCCCACTTGGACCTTTGGCCTCACCCTCTCATCCATTCCAGCTGCCTGCTGTCACCCAGACATCAATAGAAGTCTGCTCACCTGGGACTGTATGTTAGCAGATCACAGTATCCCAGTGCTCAGACCATCAATTCACTGGTGGAGAGTTCAGTTTACAAGTATGGCTGCCTTTAAACCACCGAGTCCAAGTCTCATGTTGTCTCTAAACACATAGAACTTGTGGCTCCTGATGTTACTTAACCCAGAGGAATTCCCCCTCCCTCACTGCCTCATTTCCCACTGCCCCTATATCCAGAGGGTGCCCATCTCACACCGCACCTTAACCCATCTCCACAGCTGCCTTTAAATCCCGGGGGGGGGGGGGGTGTCTCTTAATCTACTCTTGAATTTATGTTCATCTCTGCTGATTGTCCATTTATCTGTATTTTTTCTTGAAATCTTGTTGTTTCTCATTTGGCAGTGCAGGTGCCATACAAACCAAGTGCTGCACAATCTGAAGCGAGTTCATCTTTATGCAGACCCTGTATTTTCCTTTTCAACCAATTTCCTGTCTGTTATGAGATCACTGCTTTGCATGGCTCTTTTGGTTTTGTCATTGTTATATGTTCCTTCTTCTGACACGAGTAACATCTCTAGTCTTGTAGACCTCCACTTTAAGTTCAAGCCGCTTGCACCCAAGTAATGTGGATGTTGTCTCAGGAATGGAGCTTTTGCCACTGGCTATTGACTATACAACAGTCGTATCTATCCCTGCTGATGGCTGAGATTCCTTGGTACATTCTAATGCCATTTTTATTGAGCATTCAGTTTTGCAAATTAATCAAACACAAGATTCTGTATGCTTACCAATTTGGACATATCCATGTATCATTTAAGCACAAATCTATATCACATTGCAGGGTTTAAGAATTCAGCAAAGTTGCAATGCCTGGATTTATCCTTAAATGCAGTAATATTTTTGCTGACTGCTTCTCCTACACTTTAATTCCTTGTGCCTAACTTGTAATTTTCTACAACTTCAAATGACCGTGGATTGAGATAATTCCCCAAAATCTTCTGCTTTCTATGGGGCTACCGGATTAGAAAGCACGTGGTGGATCTCAGAACCAACCTCCACCATTAGAAGAGACATCTAACACTCTGTACCAGTAGAATTCTGTGCCTACACATTTTCAGTATGATCCTCCATTTCCAAAATATTTACAGTTAAGATTTCCATTCCCACCACTTGTATAGTGAAAAACTCAGATGCTTGCTTTAAGATTTATGCTGCCTATGTATCTAGCTGAACTGCTCTTTGTCTCATTTCCCTCCTAAACAGTGAAGCTGCTGCACTCAAGGCTTTTCTGTACCATTCCCCTTTATGTAATTCTCGTGCTCTTTCTAGTTATTGGCGTCTCTCTACCTTTCACAGTACTGCTGACTATCATAGCTTTTTTTGAATTACTGTTGTCCAAGCACTAGATGCAGATTTACGGACTCACCAATTGTCATTGAAAATAAAAATATTAAAAAAACCACAACAGATGCTGGAAACCTGAAATAAAAACAAAGTGCCGGAAACAGTGGAAAGGGAAACAGAGATGACATTTAAGGTCGAAGACCCTTTGTCATTGGGACTATGTCCCAACCTTTTGTTTCCCTGACAGAGCTTCAGCTCAGTTGTGATATCAAGAACCTATCAAGGTTATTCAAAGAGCTTCTTTCACATCACACCATTTGTTTTCTTTGGACCCGAAACAGGCAAGCATTCTCCCTTTGACTATCCTTTCTGCCAACTGTAATGGATTGACAGGTAGTCAGTATGTCACCAAGTTAAGAGCCGGTGAATACTTTTCTGTTTATATTTTCAAGTCTGGGAATCTCCAGCCACTTTCTTGAACTGCTGAAGTCCTTCTAGTGAAGTTATTCTCACCATACTATAGAGGAGGGAATTCCAGGATTTAGACCCAGTGACGATCAAGAAATAGCAATATATTTCTAAGTCAAGATGGTGTGCAACTTGGAGGGGAATCTCTAGGTAGTGTCATTTCCTCTGCTGTCCTTCTCATTGGTAGAGGTTTGGGAGATTCTGTCAGAGTAGCCCAGGCCAATAGTTGCAGTGTATTTTGTAGATAAACTGTGTACTATTAGTGATGTCGTGGGGCTGGGATGGTTGCCCTCCAACAACCATAACCATTTTCTTTGTGCAACGTACGACTCCAACCATTGCAGCATTTTCCCCTCGATGCTCACTGACTTCACTTTTACTTGGGCTCCTTGTTGCCAGCCCTTAGTCAAATGCTGCCGTCTTGGTTCAACCTCTGGAATTCAGCACATTGATCCATGTTCGGACCAATGCTGTGAGAAAGACTAGAATCAAGCGGCCCTGCCACGATCCAAACTGAGCATTGGTGAACCGGTTATAGGTGAGTATACATTGCCTTCCATCACTTAGCCAATGATTGAGTATAGGCTGATTGATGACCATTAGTCAGATTGGATTTGTCCTGCTTTTCGTGATCAGGACACACCAAGGTAGTTTTCTATATTGTCAGATAGACGCCCGTGTTGAAACTGCACTGGAATAGCTTGGCTGGAGGCAAACTCTGGGAGCTACATTCTTTGTTGAAAATTAACAACTGGCTACAACCAGACTGTGATTTTGTCATTATGTCACATGCACGTGACTCATTCACATATTTACTTGCAGATATACTACTTTCATAAAGGATGGTCTAAATTTATAAATCAGAAATTTTATTTACTTGAATCGCAGCATGATAATGGAATTTCACACAAAAGAAAAATAAATTATTAAAGTCATAAGATACAAGGGAAGGGACTCATTAAAATTCACTTTGTCATCCATAAAATTTCAGTTTATTATGTATTCCAGACAAATGAGTATTGTTATGGGGAGACCTCTGATTTCCAACATTGTTTTAACAAAGCTCAATGAAAGTCCAAGGAATAATGCCTCATTTTTCAATCAGATGTACTACGGCCTCATCACCACAGCTTCGGACCTTAGCTCTTACTCGTATTTTTTTTTAAAAACTGACCTCAGCTAATGATAATGGTTCTGCTATTGGCATTTCCAGCTCCACTAGGCTCTTTGTTTACTTGTTTGATTGACATTCTGCTTTAACTTGCATAATAATCCCTTTTATCATTTAACCTTTCCCGGTCACTACTCAATTCCCTTTAGTTCTTTCGTCTTCCCCAACTTTCCCTGCTTTTTATTTTGTTTAAAACCTATCACATCTCTTACATTTCCTAATTACGATGAAAGGTCATCTAGCTCAACCGTTGGCCTAGAAGTTTAGGTTTTAATGGAGAGTGAAACCTTCATTATCATTAATACATGAACCTGATGGTAAATTCTAGTAGCCGACATCTGCAGTTAAATGCAGTAATTTACTGCTAGTTCGAGATGGGGAACAATTCTCCTCCATGGGGTGTACTGTTGCAGTGATAGGTGATGCAAATAGCTCAGATTTGATATAAACTTTGACTTCTTGTGCACCATTCTCACTGTAAACATCACCAAAAAAAAGTCAAACACTATTGAATGAAATCTAGTTAATTTTTTTTCTAAAATCAGTGCACCATCATAATTACTGCTGAATAATGAGCCTGGCCCTGAAAAGTTAACTTTATATGTGCATATACTAATTCTCTCAGAAAAAATTAGAGCCAGCATCATAGAGTCATACAGGCCCTTTGGCCCAACTCATCCATGCCAACCAAGCTGCCTAAATGAGCTAGTCACATTTGCCTGTGTTTGGCCCATATCCCTCTAAATCTTTCCTGTCCATGTAACTATCTAAATGTCTTTTAAATGTCATAATTGTACCCACCTTTACCACTTCCTCTTGCAGCTCATTCCATATACTCACCACCCTTTGTATGAAAAAACTTGCCCCTCAGGCCCCTTTTAAATCTTTCCCTCTCACTTTAAACCTACACCCTCTAGTTTTGTACTCCCCTATCCTGGGGAAAAGACTTTGGCTATTCAACTAATCTATGCCCTAATGATTTTATAATCCTCTAAGATCACCCCTCAGCCTCCTACACCCCAGGGGAAAGTTGTCCCAGCCTATCTAGCCTCTCCTATAACCCAAGCCCTCCAGTCCCAGGATTATCCTCGGAAGTCTTTGCTGCACCCTTCCCAATTCAATGACATCCTTCCTATAGAAGGGCAACCAGAACTGCAGTGCTCCAAGTATGGCCTTACCAACATCTTGTTCAGCTGTAGCACGTCCCAACTCCTTTACTCAATATTCTGACTGATGAAGGCAAACGTGCCAAATGCCTTCTTCACCACTTTCAAGGAACTCTACATGGAAATTAAAATAGTAAGTTTTAATTTCTGAAGTTTACAAAGGTCCAAAATCAAAGTTCACTCTATAAAATAATGGTCCCAACTCCTTTACTCAATATTCTGACTGATGAAGGCAAAAGTGCCAAATGCCTTCTTCACCACTTTCAAGGAACTCTACATGGAAATTAAAATAGTAAGTTTTAATTTCTGAAGTTTACAAAGGTCCAAAATCAAAGTTCACTCTATAAAATAATGAATAAATTTTACTTCCTTGTTATATGGATGTCAGAATTCTTCAATCTATGCGAAAGCTCAGCCAGTTTGATGACGTTGATATTGCTGTGGTTCAGAGTCTTTACGAGGGCACGGTAGTGTAGCGGTTAGCACGACGCTATTACAGCGCCAGCGATTGGGGTTCGATTCCCGTCGCTGTCTGTAAGGAGTTTGTATGTTCTCCCGTGTCTGCGTGGGTTTCCTCTGGGTGCTCTGGTTTCCTCCCACATTGCAAAGGCATACGGGTAGGTTAATTGGGTTTAAGATGGGCGGCACGGACTCATTGGGCTGGAAGGGCCTGTTACCACGCTGTAAGTAAAATTTAATAAAATTTAATGATTTAATTTTTAATTTAGAAGGTGCCAGGTAATGATTCAGTGGGAAGCAGGGAAATCAGCATAGAGCCCACCGAGTCTCTTAGTGGACAGGTTTCTTTAAGATCAGCAAGATCGAGTGCTGTCCCTTTGCTGCTGAGAGGAAAGTCCATGCTGATGACTCTACTCTTATCACAGATGGTACCTGTTACAGATATAAACCTGTTGAGCATTTACTGTTGTAAGTTATTTTAAGAGCAAGTATCAGAACAGAAGTTTAGGATTTGAAGGACTGCTGTTGGGATAGCAAGCACTGCATTTAAGTTTAGTTTCTATGATATCTGATATTCAATGCTGCAAACTTGGTTGACATGAGTAGCAAATTAATGATAACGAGAGGCCCTCTTTAATTTAATTTCCTGATTATGCCCAGACAGCTGGACAAACATGGTCTACGCAGTGGTGATTCTGGACTTGAAAATTGATCCTCATGAGTTTCCACTCAATACAATCCCTCCCACTCTCTGAAGGATAAGGCATGTTTTTGAGAATCTGCAAAATTAAAAGAACAAAAAATCTTCATTAACCATACTTTTCAAAAGAATGAGACGCCAGCTATTCCCAAACATCAAAACAGATTTACACATTCAACTAGCTAGAAGTAATGAAATTCAAGTAGAAAGGGAACAAAGGGTATGCTCCTTTGCGTTCATCACCCAAATGTTTCAAGTATTATATCTACAACATCAATGTTACAAGGTTATCAAGAGTTCAACCACCTTGTTAATTAATTCTTTTGTCTGTACCCTAATCATCTAAGTGGAAAGGCAATAATTCAGAGTTCCATAGTGGAGTGTATTGAAATCTAAAATTTACAAGTGAAGCTATATATTTCCATTTTGCTAAGGTCATAATGAAGTAATATTTCTTTATTAGCATTAATCATTTCTAAGTGTTGAACAAATGAAGCAAATAATCCTTCTATATCTTGGAATGCCACAGGATTTTGATTGCCCTTCAGGCTGTCAGTAACTCATTTGCAGGATTTTTATTTTCCTGAGTAATATGTTCACTTGATGTGTGGTAATAAAAACCGAATCAAAGTATTTTTCATTTCCTTCTCACTGAAGATAATGACTTTTAAATAAGGTATGAAAGGATTTTTTTTTTCTCCTCAGGATGTGGGTGACACATATTACTATTCATGTTTAGCTAAGCAGGGTTATTGAATTCATAATACTACAATACTAAAAATGTTTGAAATAAAATTTCTTATTTTGCTATGAAAACATCCCTAGATCTTTAAAACGACCCTGCCACACTGTCAAAGAATTGTAGAGAGTATGATTTAATATACTGAAATTGTACATGTCTAATTAGCAAAATCATTGCTTGTGACCCCTGCATAAAGGGTCTTTTGGTCCAGTCTCGCCACATTCAGAAAAATGAAAGAAAAATCTGCTGCATGGAGCACAAGGCTTACACAGCATTGCCTGCTTTTATTTCAGATTTCCACTTAAATACCAGTTTAAGTTACACGATTCTTCTTCTCTGGGGGCACGTTTAAGAAACTTGCAAGAGGGAAAGCATATTAGCTTAACCAGTATTGAATCAACATGGCTTACACAGAAGAGATACTCTCACTAGGTCAATGGCTTGCTGTGTTCAATGTACATGGCTCACCTCAGAGCATTCAAAGTTAACCTTTACCCTTTCAACCTGGTGCAAAATTTGCCAATGCACAGGCCGAATGTCAACATCGGAAAGTCAAAGCCAGGTTGATTCAATACTGGTTAAGCTAATATGCTTTCCCTCTTGCAAGGTTCTTAAACGTGCCCCCAGAGAAGAAGAATCATGTAACTTAAACTGGTATTTAAGTGGAAATCTGAAACAAAAGCAGGCAATGCTGGAAACACCCAGCAGATCAGACACCATCTGTGGTAAGAGAAACAAAAGTTCATCAGAAGAATCATTGTGAAGCATCTTCAACATGAAATGCTAACTCTATTTCTCTTTCCATCAGGCCAAAATTACATTAAGATTTTATTGGAGCCACAAAATGCAAGTAATTCCAAACAAATGTCGAAAGGTTAACAAATGCCGACAATTCCTTTCCTCCCACAGATGCTGTTCAACCCGCTGAGTTCCTTCAGCAGATCCTCTGTTGCTCTAGATTCCAGCATCTGTAGTCCCTTGTGCAATTCCAAACAAATGTGTGTTGCAAGTTAAAGAAATCATCTGGGCCATTGTCACAATACTGTGCAAGTTGATGAATGCAGACACTGACAGCAGCCCTTACAGGACTGGAAGAACTGTAACTGACCTTTTACACTGTAGATTTGTGTTAACCTTCAGATTCAGCAACTTTCCACTGAAATGGTAAAAACAAAATCATTAATAACATTTCACCAGCTGTAAATGGACAGTAGCATCAGGGACACAAAAGAATAAAAGCAAGCAAAACCTTCTAAACTCCAAATAGGGAGGAAAGCTGTGGGTTAAAAGAAAATGGATTGTATTTGTATTTCTGGATCTGGTTTTGATACCTACAGAATACTCAGAGGGTTAGAGTCTATTATTGCCTGATGTGTTCTGCTCAGATCAGACAGAGGTGTATAGTCTGGAAGTAATTGCATTATGAATGTGGATGGAGGGTTGTTTGAATGAGAATAAATTTATGGGATGTTTATCTGTGACTGTTGAAACAAAATATAACTGCAGAGGCAGTGGATTCATAATGATCAAGAACTTCTTCAAAATGAGTTATGCCTCTGATTCCTGTTTGAAAATAAATTTGTTTTTGCTCAGGATTCACAAGGGAATGTACACATGGATCTTCTGGACAGCTCATTTTCATTATGCAATCATTGGCATAAAACTTGTGTGAAAGGACTGCAAGTAGTTGAATACCTGGAAACTTTGTGCAGCCTTTTTTAAAAAAATGCAAATCAGCCTACACTCCTCTTGTTAAAGGGAAGCCAAATAGGAGCTGGTTAGGCAGATGGGACACTCCCCCACAAGATGCAAAAAAAATGTGCAGTGCTGCTCCTAGGCCCAAGTCTCACCCAGTCCCCACAACACCGATGTCACAATCACCCTAGCTACCTTCAACTGTGTGGAGGTCCAAGGTAGAACATGTACAAGGCCCCAAGCAGAGTGCAGAAGAGATCATTCAAATACTGTCTGAATGCTGATGATTACCTTTGCATGGGGCTGCCTCAGGTCACATGTAGGGCCTGAGTAAACATGAACATTTTCATCAACTAATGTCCTAATTTTATAAAATCCTGGAGGTCAAAGTAAAGAGAGGAAGAACTTTCCCTTCTTGCACTACACATTTCAAAAATCTCACTGGATGACACAGCATAAAGCAATGCACCAAATGGAGGAATTCACTTGGTGCACATTGACTTTCGGTGCTGCCTAATCAGTTCCATTCCCTTGTTCTTGTCTCTAAGTCCTGGAAGTTCTTCCATAGAATGCAGAACAGTACAGCACAGGAACAGGCCTTTTGGCCCATGATGTTGTGCTGAACTAATTAAACACCAAACTAAACTAATCCCTTCCGTCTACACAATGTTTATGTCCCTCCATTCTCTGCACATTCTTGTGCCTATCTAAGAGCCTCTTAAACACCACTGTTATACTTGCCTCCACTACCACTTATGGCAATGCATTCCAGGCACCCACCACTCTATTAAAAAACTTGCCCTGCAAACATCCTTTGAACTTGCCCCCTCTCACCTTAAATGCATGCCCTCTAGTATTAGGCCTTTTGACCCTGGGAAAAAGATACCTCTCATAATCTTATTAACATCTCCCCTCAGCCTCCACCACTCCAGAGAAAACAACCCAAGTTTGTCCAACCTCTCCTTATAGCACATGCCCTCTAATCCAGGCAACTTCCTGCTAAACCTCTTCTGCACCCTCCCAAAGCCTCCACATCCTTCCTGTAATAGGGTGACCAGAATTGAATGCTATACTCCAGATACAGCCCAACTAGAGTTGAATAAAGCTGCAACATAACTTCAACTCTTGGACTCAATGCCTCACTTAATAAAGACAAAGGAGGCCTGTGGCATGCTTATCACCCTTTCAACCTGTGCTGCCACTTTCAGGGAGTTATGGGCTTGGACCCCAAGATCCCTCTGTACATCAACACTGCTAAGGGTCTTGCCACTAAATGTGTACTGTCCCTTTGCATTTGATCTCCATAAGTGCATCACCGCACACTTGGCCAGATTAAACCCCATCTGCTATTTCTCTGCCCAATCCTGCAACTGATCACTATCTTTGGCAATCTTCTACACAACCCACAACACCACCAATGTTTCTATCGTCTGCAAACTTACTAACCCACCTATCTACATTATCATCCAAGTCATTTATATACATTACAAACAGCAGAGGTTCCATCATGAATCCCTGCAGAACACCACTAATCACATACCTCCATCTAGAATAAGTTCCATCGACCACTACCCTTTGTCTTCAATGGGCAAGCCAATTCTGAATCCAAATAGCCAAGTCACTGTGGATCCCATGCATCTTAATCTTCTGGATGAGCCTACCATGAGGGACTTTGTCAAATGCCTTACTAAGACCCATGTAGACAACATCCACAGCTCTACCTTTATTAATCTCCTTCTTGGAAAAACTCAATCAAGTTAGTAAGACATGCCCCACACAAAGCCACGCTGACTGTCCCTAATTAGGCTATGGTTTTCCAAATGCTCATAAAACCTGTCCCTAAGAATCCTCTCCAAAGCTTCCCTAACACTGACGCGAGACTCAACGGTCTATAGTTTCCAGAATTATCCCCAGTTCCCTTCTTGAATAATGGAACAACATTAGCTACTAGCCAGTCCTCCGGGACCTCGCCTGTGTCTAGCGAGGACGTGAAGATCTTGGTCAAGGCCCCAGCAATCTCATCTCTTGCCTCTCTCAATAATCTGGGATATATCCCATCAGACCCTGAGCACTTATACACCTTAATGTTCTTTAAGAGACCCAACACTACCTCCTTCTTTATCTCGAAATGCCCTAGCATATTAGCATGCTCCACACTGATCTCACTATCCTCCACGTCCTTCTCCTTGGTAAATACTGACACAAAGTACTCGTTTAGGACCCCACCCACATTCTCCGCCTCCAAGCACACATTCCCTCCTACATTGTTGAGTGGTCCTACCCTCTCCCTAGTCATCCTCTTGCTCTTGATGCATGTATAGAATGCCTTGGGATTCACTTTAATCCTACATTCCAAGGACTTTTCATGACCCTTCCCGGCTCCCCTAATTTCCCTCATGTTCTCTGCTAACTTCTTTATAATCTTCAAGGGCTCCGTTTGAGTTTAGCTTCCTAAACCTTACATACATTTCCTTTTTCTTCTTGACTAAATCCACCACCTCTCTCGACATCCAAGATTCTCTTACCTTGCCATCCTTGTCCTTTCTTACTGGAACACACCTGTCCTGTGCTCTGTGCAGTTGGTCTTTAAACACCCTCCACACATCAGATGTGGACCTGCCCAAAAACAACTGTTCCCAATTAACTCTCCCTAGTTCCTGCCTAATACTCTTGTAATTTGCCCACTCCAATTTAATTCGCTCCTGCAAGGTCCATACTTATCCTTTTCCACTCAAATATTTATCTACTTCCCTTCTGAAAATGATTAAACCCACTTCAATCACCCTTTCAGATCAAAGCCAAGCACCATATAAAAGAAATATTTCCTCTGATCAACGGTGGTACTTTTGCAAATCCCATAAAATATATTCATTGATTATCAACCCTGCCAAACAGAAGCCACAATCTTATTTTCTCTATTAAACCATTAATCAATCTTAATATTTCTTTCAAATCTTTTTAACCTTGTCATCTATTTCAAGAACAACCAGGTCTTCTCCAGAATCTTCAGATTACTTAAGCTCATCCCAAGTACCGTTCTATGGTCTGTGCATCCTCTCTAAGGCAGAATACCTCACCTGTCAGCGATAGTATCCAATGTTGTGCCATTGCTCATCCACAAACTACTAATTCTATTTAAGAATAGAGCATGAAAAACCTAGAAATTATCAACATGTTCATCACATGTCTATTGCGGGGAGTTACTGAAACCTATGCTTAAGGACAAAAACACTGAACGTTTGAACAAATGCAACTTGTAGCAATTATCACATGCCTAATGAACCCTTACAGAAGTTATTGAGAAACAAACTGAAATTGTAAAGAGGGGAAGGTTCATGAATTTATATGGACTTCCAGAACACATTTAATAAAGTTCTTCCTAAGAGATTATTAGCTAAAAATAAAGCTAGTGGAACTGAACACAAATTGTTGAGGAGTTTAGTTCGACAATAGAAGGCAGGGAGCATTTTTGAAATGAATAATTAGGGCAGCTGGAGGATTGTTGATCTGGTGGAGGAGCTATCTAGGGCAGTGAGACACAACCTCAAAAATCAGAGGCTTCCATAGTCAGGAAACATTTCTTCACACAAAAAGAACTTAGTTCCAATATAAAGGCAATAGGTGATAACTTAATTATAAACTGGAATCAGATTTTTGCTAGCCAAGGGTATTATGGGATTTGTAGTTAAGTTAGATGTATCAATTTCAATAGAGTCATACAGCACAGATGGCTGAAAAAAAACTTTACATCTATAATATCTTCCATAGTCTCAGGACATCCTCAGGACAGCACAGTGGCACAGCCAGTAGAGCTGCTGCCTCACAGCTCCAGTGACTGGGTTCAAATCCTGACCTCTGTGCTGTGGATATGAAGTTTGCCTGTTCTTCCTGTGACTCTGTGGGTGAGTTTCTGCTAGATACTCCGATTCCCTCACACATCCTAAAGATCTACAGTTTGTAGGTTAATTGTCCCAGTGTAGGTGAGTGGTAGAGGGATTGATGGGAATGCAAGGAGAATAATATGAGATTAATGTACAACTAGTGTAAATGGATGCTTGATGGTTGGCATAGGTCTTGATGGGCCAAAGGGCCCATTTTCATGTATCACTCTATGGCTATGACTTCATCCAAAATGTCTTCAAAAGACAATTAAGTACTTTTTTTTTAAATGTACTCACTACAGCAATGTGAGAGACAATGATATATTCCCATCCATATGCTCTTATGTCCTGTGTTTCTATATTGTGACCCAGGAATATTGCAGGAGAGATTGCATCAAAAAAAATTGGTTCCCAGTCCCCAATGGGTACAACTAGGAAAAAAAAACTCCACAATATTTATTTCTTCAAGAATTCATAACTTCTGTTGCTAATATACATTTGTAGAACCCTGAACTAATGCAAAATACAATGAGGTGCTCCAGTGAGGTGTAAGATTATTTAATACATTCCAATTGCTCAAACGACACTACTGCTATGGAACAAAACAAGGGTGAGAGAAATTCCAGCACAGTGTATCATCAAGAAATCTAAGCTGAACAACAACTGAAAGTATAATTATGTATATATAAATAAGTTCGTAGAAACTCATGAAACATTAGCTTTAGTATGTGTGCAATGTTAATTTTTTTATGTTCTTAATATGGTAATTATACGTTTTAATGTAACCAAAGTGGCACCACTTTGAAGAAAGCCAAGGCAGGGAACTTTTTGCTTTGATCATTTAAACTAATCATTACATGTATTTAATTAAATTGTAATAATTAACACAACAAAATCATTACTTCTGGAGTACATTAAATGTACTGCTGAAGAATTGGATCAGTTTACAATCAAGATCTACATTTACACTTCCTGTGGCAATTTATATAACATGCTGCATTGGGGCTGATATTTACCACAGCACTGTGGTTATTACATTGTACTCTGGCTTTGTAGAGCTCTTTGATCATGTAAAGCAAAGAACTGCCATATGCTCTTCTGCACCTTCCTCATCACACTGCACATCTCAGCCAGTGCTTTCTGCTTTAACTCAGATTCTGAAGGTCCCCAGCATGAATGGTTCTGCAGATACTTGCTCCAATGTCACTGTTTTGTGAGATTGTTTCCTCATCAAAAACTGGTTCATCAACTTGCAGCTTTTTCAGGGACACATTGATAAAAGGAATAAAAAGAGCAAAGGCAAAGCAATATGGTATAATGCAAAACAGTATCCAGAGACCTTGACAATGAAAGCAGAGGCGACTTCTTAAAAAGGAACTAAAAGCAAGTAGTTGACAAAAAAGCGATCATTTCTTTCTCATATTTCTTAGTTTCTTAGGGTACGGAAGGCCATTTGGCCCATCCAATCCATACCAGCTGTCAGAGCAATCCCAAAGGATTATTGACAGTTTAGAACATTTTGAGAATACAAGAGAAATCCTAAACAAATACTTCACATCAGTGCTCACCAGGAAGGAAGACGTCGAGGTTGGAGAGTTAAAAGAGAGGTTGGAGAGTTAAGGGAGAGGTATGATGTTATTTTGGAGCATGTCTGCATCAGGAAGGAGGAAGTACTAGAAATACTGGAGCATATTAGAGTGGATAAATTCCCAGGGCCTGATGTGATCTATCCCAGGATGCTAATGGAAGCAGGCGAGGACATTGCTAGGACTCCGATGTTAGCCATGGGTGGGATATCAGAGGACTGGAGGATAGCTAATGTTGTCCTCTTGTTCAAAAACTGCAGTAGGGATAAGCATGGAAGCTATAGGCCAGTGAGTCTAACATCAGTAGTAGACAGGTTGTTGCAGAAGACAGGGGCAGGATTTATGTTCACGTAGAAAGGCAGGGACTAATTAGGAGTCAACACATCGTGTGCAGGAAAGATAATGTCTCCCAAATCTGATTGAGTCTTTGAAGTGATTAGTAAAATTGATGAGGGCAGAGCAGTAGACATGGCTTACATGGAATTCAGTTAAGCTTTTGACAAGGTCCCACTTAATAGGCTGGTCCAGAAGGTTAAGGCACAATGGACCACAGTCATGTTGGCAAACTGTATCCAAAATTGGCTGGGTGAAAGGAGGCAAAGTGTGGTGGTGGACGGGTGTTTTCCCTGAATGGAGATCTGTAACAAGTGGTGAACCATAGGGATTTGTGCTGGGACTTTGTTGTTTGTAATGTAAATATAATTGACTTGGATGAAAATATAGGGACTATGATGAGCAAGTTTGCAGACGACATAAAAATTGATATAGTCGTAGATAGCAGAGAAGGTTGTTTAAGGATATAGTGGGACATAGTTCAACTGGAAAGTTGGGCGGAGATATGCTAACTGGAATTTAATCCAGATATATCCAAGATAACGTGCTATGGAAGATCAAATTCTGGTAGGACATACAGAATAATTGGCAAGTTCCTTGGGAGCACTTATGTACAGAGACCTTGGGGTGCAAGTCCTTGGTTCTCTGGAAGTGGCAACACAGGTGAATAGGGTAGTGAAAAAGGCATTTGGTGTGCTTTCCATCATCGGCCAAGGCAGTGAGTAAAGAGTTGGGATGTCATGTTGCAGTTGTGCAAAACATTGGTTAGATCGCAGAGTACTACGTACTGTTCTGGTCGCTGCATTACAGGAAAGATGAGGTAGCACTAGAGAGAGTGTGCAGGGAGATTCACTAGGATTTGAGGGCCCTAGTTATGAGAGATTGCATTGGCTGAGTTTATTCTCACTGGAACGAAGGAGGCTGAGGAGTGACCTTAGAGGTTTATTAAATTATGAGGAGCATAAGTAGGAAAGATGGTCAGAATGTTTTTCTCCCAGGGCAGTGGAGTCCAGAACTAGAGGGTACAGGTTTAAGATGAAAAGGGAGAAGTTTAAAAGGAGATCTGAGGGGCAAATTTTCTCCACAAAGGGTGGTGAATATCTGGTACAAGCTGCTAGAGGAGATAGTGGAGGCAGGTACAGTTACAATGTCTAAAAAGTGTTTAGACAGGTACTTAGACAGGAAATGTGTAAAGGATTACAGCCTAATGCAGGCAAATGGGATTAGTGTACATAGGCATCATGGCATGGATGAGGTAGGATGACAGAGCCCATTTCTGTGCAATATGATTCTATAACTTTATTTTTTGGGCTCACAAGCAGCAGGAAGGCTCTGAACATTTGCATCTGCAGTAGAAAGAGATTTCTAGCAAAAGTTTAAATGGAATCGATAGGAGAAAAAGCATAATTACAAAGACACCACACTGCAAGAGAGTAAGGAGAGGACAGTAGTACATCAGTGGACAAAGTCAATAATGCAAAGACAATAACTCGATAACAAGTGAAGAACAGGGAAAACAAACTCTCCTGAATGTAAGCAAAGGCATCACCAAAAAAAAAAGCACAAGATAAAAGGTCCCCAGTGTTCTATATCTGAGGGCAGTAAGAGTCAGAATTCCAATAGTCAAGGAGCAGGGAATTAGAGGAATTGATATGCAAGTAAAATCACAGGAAAAATGAAGGAGCAATAGGGTTGTAGTTGTGGGGGAACATTGACTGGTATGCCCTTAGCTCAAGGGGCTTGGGTGGGACAGAATTTGTTAAGTGTGTTCAAGAGGAGGCAACTAAGAAAATCGATGAAGTTAGAGTGGTAGAGGTCATCCATATGGACATTAGGCATGGTAGTCTGGTCCAGAAGGTATGTGAGATCCAAGGCAAGCTGGCTAATTCGATCCAAAATTAGCTTGGTGATAGGAGACAGAGGGTACTGGTAGAGGGATGCCGTTCTGACTGGAAGTCTGTGACCAGTGAAACTGGGGCCCATGTTGATTGTGATATATTAATGACTTGGATGTGGAAATTGGAGGTATGGTTAGTAGTTCGCCACTGACACAAAGACTGGTGGTGTTGTGGATAGCGAGGAAGGTTATCTAAGGCTACAGCAGGATATAGATTAGATGGAAAATTGGGCAGAGCATTGGTAGTTGGAATCTAATGCTAACAAGTGGGAAGTGATACATTTTGGGAAGACAAATAGGGGTAGGACATATGCAGTTAATCGTAAGGTGTTAAGGAATGTTGATGAATGGAGGGACCTTGGGGTTTAAGTCCATTGTTTCCTGATAATTAACAACACAGATTAATAGGGTAATGAAGGCGGCATATAGCGTGCTTGCCTTCATAGGTTGGGACATACAATGCAACAGTTGGAATATTACATTGCAGTTTTACTAAACACTGGTTAAATTGTACAATTGAGTATTGTCTGCAGTTCTGGTTGCCACACTCTTGGAAGGATGTGGTTGTACTGGAGTACAGAGGAGATTGACCAGGATGTTGCCTGGATTGGAGGATTTACTGGGAGAGATTGGATAGGTTGGGTTTGTTTTCCCTGGAGCAAAGGGGCCCAAGGGGTGACCTGATAGAGATATACAGAATTATAAAAGGCATAGATAGGGTAGATAGTCAGAATCCTTGTCCCGTGGTAACGGTGTCAAAAACAAGCGGGCATAGGTTTAAGGGCACATTTAAAAGGGGAATTTAAGGAAAAAATTCTCTTTTTAAGTATGCATGCAGAGAATGGTTGATATCTGGAACTTGCTGCCAGATGGTGGAGCTGGATACACTCAATACATTTAAAGAGACATTTAGACAGACACTTAGATAGGCAAGGCATATAAACTTATGGAACTAATGGGGCAAATAGGATTAGTGCAGATGGGCAAAGGTGAGGTGGTTTCTGTCCTATACAAATCTATTACTCCTCAGAAGAATCAAGCTTCTCTTTGCTCTTATCTGGAATTTCAATAAAAAGCTTCTACTAGTTGATTAAGAGCAAACGCTTCTCTTTACTCCAGAGAATTTGAAAGTTTCTTTCTCTAATATTGTTTTAATTTATTTTTCTCCCTTCGTAAAGACATTGTTTCACAGCAAATTATAAAATTCTGTAAATCCCAATTACCTATAAGAGGCCAGTTTTCAACGAACTCTCAGTGAGTATTGGTGAGGGAACATTGCAAATGAATATCAGATATCTACATCAGAGTTGCTTCAGCACTGCTCACCAAACAACAATTGGAAACATACAATGGCTGATAGTCAACTCCCACCCATCCCAATGTCTCTTCTTCATTCATCATGGCCAACTCTAGTTCAGTTTCCACTCCTACCATGAATGACCATCTTAACACAAATTAAGAGACCAACTTGCAATCATCCTGTTCTTAATGGCATTTACTCTACAGACCATTTGGAAAGCCAACTGGTACAATGTTTTTTTTTATTTGTCACTCTTTCCATGTTAACAAGAATTAAACATGACCCATGACTATGTAACTTGTAACAGCTAAGTTGAAGTTTTGAATTGGTTACCTGCTGTGCTGATGCAATCGTCAGTTTTAGCCTTTCAGAATGTTTAATGATATGCCTCTCAAAGGCTGGAGTTTATTCCAGGGATGTTGAAAGCATTCCACTGAGCACAAACGTCAACTCAATGTGCAGCATCTTCATTAACAGCAAGAATCCCAGCTAAGCCTCCAGTCTCCCATCTCATAAATACATCAGGAAAACTACAAAAGGCCACAACTACAATGTATTTATCTCATAGAAGTTGTTTAAAGGAATTCTGCATCAATATATTAAAACCACATCTGTGTGAGATACATGATCATATTCACAAATTGTAAATATTTAAAAAATCATTTGAAAAAATGTAGCTTTGAAGACTGCGATTTGCTTTTTATGCTGGACACTATTCTTTCCCCAGAAATTGACAGATGTAGGATGTTTGGGCAATTAAAGGGCCTTCTACATTTTCTAGTTTGGCTGTGCAGAAAAATTTGCAAAAGAAGTTGTTGATTTATAGGAGATAGAAGTACAAGATGACGTAAGTTTTGCTGTAAAAGAATGTCACTGGCTGGTCATTACATCTTCTCTTCACTGTTTTTTTAAAAACACACGAACTTGTGGCTAGAGAGCCATTTTAGTGCCACATCTTCTACAAGGGATCTGGGACCTACGTGAACAAGTCAAGCTACTGTGCATTTCCTTAATCAATTACACTGTGGAACACAGAGTCAGAACTTGGAAGTGCAAAATAGAACAATTAACTTATATAGTCAATTGTGTATGGAAAGGGAAATAGAGTTAAAAAAAATGGGATTAAGATATGAATGTACAAGAAACAGTTACATAAAACTATTTAAGTATTTGCTTAATACCTCCAACAATATTTAAAATCTGATGGAAAAAGATTCTAGGTTAATTACAATGCTATGGAGATTGCCAGTAAATAAGACATAGCACTCCAGTGAAAATTTACCGTCACTGAAATAATTAAGCCCCAAATTTTTCTGGTATGTTGAATTTTACCCATCATGCAAGCACAAACTTCATGCCACTTTTGTATTTCAGTATGGGTTTTTATAAAATATACCACTATAACAAACGTTGAGAAGGATCAAGCTAACTCAGAGTGGAACTTTCTAATTCTGGTGTTTAACTGCCTGTATGTAATCTTTGGGAACCACTGATTTACACTTTAATAACAATGAACACAGAGAGCCAAACCTCTGATTTCTACTGGAAAACAACAGTATGTTAAAAGAGGATTGCTTAAGAAATAAAAGGATCTCGAATGACTAGGTAAGTGTATGTTTTAGGAAACAATACAAGAAGGGCTTGCAACAAAATAATTGAATCTCACAGCCATACTGCCAAACTGCCTGTGCTGGGTCAAGAGAGTATTGATCAAGTATTACACCAGCTTTCTCCTCCCCCCACCCCCACCGTGCCCCCCCCCCTCCATTACCCTGCAAAATAGTCCTTTTCAAATACACATCTAACAGACTTTTAACAGTTCATTTGGGATCTTATTCATCCACCCTTCAATTAGTGTATCCAGATTATAACAGGCTCTTTGTGAAAATATTCTCCTCAATCATTTTGGCTAATTTAAACCTATGACCTCTGGTCACTGGTGTGTGCCAGCTGTCAGAGAATTGGCTACAGTCTTGCCTGAGACACAAGGTTCCAGATTCAAATCCCATTCCAGAGAATTGGGCACAAAAATCTAGAGTGACGCATCTATACAGTACTGAAAGAGGGCCACATAATCAGCGGTGCTGTTGCTCAGATGAGACATTAAACAGAAGCTCCTTTTGCTCTTTCAAGTGAATATAAATGATCCCATGGAACGATTTTGTGGTTAACCCCAATTTTTGCCAATATATATCCCTTGTTCAATAGTTCTTATCTGGTTGTTATCGGTAGCAATTTACAAGGGGTTGTACATTGCTACCGATAACAACCAGATATGATACATTTTCTATGTTACAATAGCAGCCACATTTAAGACTTCGTCACTGGCGTTAATAGCTTTGGGACATTCCAAGATACAAATTCACTTGTCACAGGAAATAATTTCCTTCCAATTAGAACTCCACAAGTACCTGTTATTTCCCTTTAACTGTGTTCTAAGGAGAACAGAACAAGATTTTCCTAACTCTCCATGTGATCTTTCATCCCATAAGACTCTCTGTACCTTCTGAGGTCTAGAAGTCCCTCACTAAGTGTCCAATACTACACACAGTTCTCCAGGTACTATATACAAAGCCAAGAATTTCTTAACTGCCTCATGGACTTGGTTTGATCTTGCACCCCTTCTATATAATGTTTATACTGCCCTTCTGTGCCAAGTGCACTTACTTACATTGAATTGCATCCATCGCAGGTCTTCCATTTCACTAATCTATACATGCTTGAAGTCTGCTTTCAACACTATGTTGCTAGGTTTTGTGGCATACAAATGTATTCCTATACCCATGTCCAGGTCATTATTATATAATAAAATAAGAGCTATTTAAGGCTGTCAGAAAAAAAAACAGCTTGTTTAGCGGCAACATCTCTGGGAGAATTGGAATTCTTTGTACTATGGGTTTTACTGAAATATTATTCTGTATGTTGTATACAAAGCTGTAAGTGTGAAAACATGATTCTTTGACATTTGACTATCAATGTCTCTTCCATTGATAGAACATTGACAGGAGGGATGCTCTTTTTAGACAGTATGAATAAAATAGGGAAGTAGTACAAAATTTTCAGTGTAGAAGAATCAGCTAAAGGAAAATGCTAGCTTTGAAAAAGTTGCCACAATCCCCACAATTCTGACACCTCAAAATTAATAGCAGCACACACTTTGTAATTTAGGACATAGCTTTGTCCAATATTTCTTGAAGTTGCACTTATACAAGCCAAACAAAATACAGAAATGCCCCTTCAAAACTGACAATACAAAAAAAAATCAATGTACACCACAAAAGAAGTCCTGAATCAAAGTTACTGTTCAGAGTGACTGAATCAAATTCCTTTTTATTACTTCGAATTTCAGGATTTTTATTAATATTTTTGGATTACACACCACAATTCAATTTCGAGACGTAATTTTCATTGACCCACCTGAACTATTTCTCTCTCCTCACAATTACTCTGCATCAGTTATATTCTCCACATGGAATTGGAGAAACAATGATTTAAAACTGGATTATAAATCATTTAGTCTGGGGCTTGCGAGGAAGCTCCTGTAATCTGTTTCTGCAGGCAAAGTGCCTGATCACCTAGACAGACATGAGTGAGCAGTGAAAACCAATCAGGATTTTTAAAGGGTTAGTCATGTCTAACCAACTTAGCTGAATTTTCTGAGAATGTAACTAAGATGATGGAGAATTATCTGCAGTTGTGAGTCAATAGCAGAAGGCATTCAATAACACTACACATTAAAGACAGATGTCAAACATTAAACCCGGCCCAGGTAGGGAATTGGTGAAGAAATGGGTGACAGAGCAAAAGTAACGAATAGATTCTTCAGTTAGCTTGATATGACTATCGACATCACCCAGGGAACACACGTTTTACTATATTTATCAATATCTTAGTTGAAAAAAATAGGGAACTCTATATCCAGGTTTGTTAATTACACTGTTAATTCACAAACAGATGCTGGAACCAACGTTTCTAGTGGTGGCTCTGAAAGTGATTTATCGTAATTTGTTGGACTACACCAGCAAGGGCTCCTGGTACATCACTCAACCTTGCACACCTGGTAGTGGTGTAGATAACAACATCTGCACTATCCACCTCAACTACTCCAGGTGACAGCAGCAGAACACTGTACCATTCTGAATGAAGACGTTTTATTTTCCTGACTTCCCCATTGAATTTATTGATGACCATCTTGTATTTATCACCTCTAGTTTTTGACCTCCCCACAAGTGGAAACATCTTCTCTATAGCAGGCCCTTTTATTAGGCTTAAGATCCGCAACACGTCACCCTACAAACCCCTTTTGCCAAAGAAAGTGAGTCCTGAGCTGTTCAGCCTTTCCTGAGAAGTATATCCTATCAGTATATTCAAAAGGAAAATTTTTGCTTCTACTAAGATGCCTCAGTCACCTTTATATTAGAAAGGCTAAAAATTTTGGTTGAACCAAAGTGTGATCCTCCTTACCACAGACATCAAAGCTGTCATCTTTCAACAGTTCTGCCGTCAATTGCACTGAAATAATTTCTACCCTCTATCAAACGTCCTGGAGTCAGGATGCAAATTGTTAACTCCGGGATGTCTCTAACGCTACCAATATTCACTCTATCACTGAAGTATAAGCCCTGACAAAGGATGCAGACCTAAAACTTTAATCATGTCTCTTTCCACAGATGTTGCCTGACCTGCTGACTTCTTCCAGTATTTTCTGTTTTATTTTTATTTCAGATCTCATTTGGATTTTTCTTTGGATCTTTAATAAAATATTCCCATGTGTTCACAATTTCAAAACTAAATAGAACCATCTTATTGAGTTGGCATCAATGAAATATTAGGTTGGCCCAATGTGATAACCAGTGAGAATCCATAGAACTGGAAAGAGCAAAATATGGTAGCTATATTTAAAAATAAGCATAAATTTTACTCCAGACCACAAGCCAAAATTCACAAGAATAACAGGACAAGCTAAATGGGAATATGCGTAGTTTCTCATTAATGCTATATCTAGATTTAGCTAGGGAATTTAAATCAACAAAATCTGCTAACAATGTCAGTGCAAGAAGGACAATTGCTTAAGAGGAGGAATATCTATATGACCCAAATAATGACAAATAAAATGATAATGACAAATTAGTTACTGCTTTTAGGAAGAGAAATACAAAATATAAATACTTCATGAATAATGCCAGAACAAATAAATAACATAAATATTCAAGGTGTTGATAGAATGGGCACTCAACGTGTCCAGTCACAGAAGCAAAGTAAAGGGAATGCTCGACTAGATGCAGAACAAAGGGGTTGAAAGTAGATCTAGATGCATCAGTAACAGTAAGGTAACAAGAAAACAGAGAAACAGTTGGATACTATGATTGGTGAATATTTATACACAGTAATTGCCAACTGGATGAGAAGCTAGGTTAAAAAGATAGGAAACAAACATCCTAGTGAAGTAAATGACCATTTCAAGTATTCCTGTTGCTTCTAATAAACGTAAGTGACACAGATGCTGAAAGCATTATAAACTTGTCAAAGTGGTGACGCGAGAGCAAGTAAGTACTTCAACATCAAGGCAGCATTACACCCACATCAGCTTCAAAGAGCTTGGGTGGATGGATTCATAAATGAAACACAAAGTGGTGATACATACCACAGGCCAATAACAGCTGCTGCCGGATACCACCTACTTTGTTCATTTACAGGAAGCAAGTGTTACTGGCAAGGCTGGCATTTATTACCCATCGCCAATTGCCTTTGAGATGATTATAGTGAGCCACCTTCTTCAACAGTTGCAGTACATGTAGCTGTGTTGTTGGCTTGGGTAATTCAATATACTTACCCAGTGGCAATGAAGGGGCATGATACATTTCTAAGTACGGATAGTCTGTGACATGGAGGGGGTCCATGTGTCCATTGTTCTGATCCCCTCTAGATGATACAAGTTGTGCTTTTGGAGGTAATGTTGAAGATATCTTAGCAAGTTGTGATGCAGTACAGGGTGTGAAGGTGGAGGCTGGGCAAGATGCTTAGTTCTGGATGACATCTGGATTGTTGGAGCTGGCAAGTGGAGGGTTTACATCACACCAGACTGCTGCCTTGCTGATGTCGAAAAGACTTTCAGGAATCAGTGAATCTTTACAAGCAGGATATCGGGTCCCTGACCTGCAAGTTTTCCCTCAACATAACACACTCAGCACACACGTTTCAACTACTTGATCCAAAGGGTAAAGAATGGAGCTGCTCAGTGACAGCTTCACCCTATACAATTATATTCTCTGATAATGAAGTGTTTAATGCAAACCCATAGCCAGATCTGAATAATCTCCAGACTTGTGGTGGAACGTCTCAAGCAATAATTGAGCCATTTCAGCACCAAATGATGATAATCTTGGAGAGAGCCCAGCTGCCTCTTGATCTTCAATAGGACCACTGTGGCCATGTCCCCAATTGTTAACATCACTGAACTGATGTTTAACTGGAAACATGGCTTGGGCTGGTTAATCTGCAATACGTACTCACTTACCAACCCCTCAAAATCCACCTGCCTTCCATAGGCTCATTAATTATGCAATGGAATACACCATTCATCAGGATAGGTACAGCAGCAACATACAAAGAAGCTAAATCAGTCCACTCCATCGCCAACAGTCTGATTGCAGAACAAGCTCTCTGCAGGCCTCACTGTAGCTGTATATGGATGATAGATTACATTAACAGCTAATCATTTTTGTCTGATGTTATTCTGAATTATTCCGAATCCTGCTCCTCATGAATGAACCACACATATTTAAAGGTTGCAGTGCATGGAAATGATCTAGCAAAACCCAAAGCAATAATGGATTGTGCTATTTATTAGAAGATGGGTCAGTTAAGATTGGAACTGTCAGGATCAGCTGATCAATTTTTCACAGAAAGAAGCTGGGAAAAAGCTTTACTTTAAATAGAATTCAAGTCATTAAAGTTCAAAAGCAGGGTGATAGCTTCTTATGCTGACAATGATTTAAGTTTGAGTTTTTTTCCCCACAGACTTTTAAATAACAAGGAATAAGACAAGTTATCTTGGCATGTGATAAACTGAAATTTGGGAAACTGATGAGCCTAAAATCTTCAAAAGATGTAATGCACTTTCATTTCTGCTGGTGAATAATAGTTATAACACACAAATGTAGGAATAGATATGGGCTGCTCAGCCTCTCAAACTCATTTTACCATTCATTTAGATCATGCCTACCCTGTAACTTAGTCATAACGTCATACAACATGGAAACTGGCCCTTCAGCCCAACTCATCCATGCCGACTGTGTTGCCCAGCAAGCTAATCCCACCTGCCCATAGCCCTCTAAACCTCTCCTATCCCTATCCTTATTGAGATGGCTTTTAAATGTTGCTAATGTGCCTGCCTCAACTACCATTTCTGGCAGCTCATTACAAGTACACCCTTTGTGTGAAGAAGCTGCTCCCAATATCCCTTTTAAGTCTCTCGCCTCTAATCTTAAACCTATGCCCTCCTGTTTTTGGCATCCCTTCCCTGGGAAGAAGACTATGTGCTTTTACCCTGTCTATGCCCCTCATCATCTTGTATACCTCTACCAGGTCACCCTTCAATCTCCGACTTTCCAGGGAATAAAGTCCGAGTCTACGCAAGCTCTCTTTGTAACTCAGGCCCCCGAGTCTAGGCAACATCCTGGTAAATCTTTTCTGCATTCTTTCGAATTAAAAACAGCTTTCCTATAATAGGGTGACCAAAACTGTACACAATACTCCAAGTGTGGCCTCACCAATGTCTTATGTAACTGAAACATAATTTCCCAACTCCTATACTCAATGCCCCAACTGATGAAGGCCAGTGTGCAAACACCTTCTTCACCACCCTACCTGCGAGGTTGCTTTCAGTGAACTATGCACTTGCACTCCAAGGTCCCTCTGTTCCATAACACTCCCCAGGGCCCTACCAGTCACTGTACAAGTCCTACCCTGGTTTGATTTCCCAAAATACGATACCTCATATTTATCTGGATTGAAAGCCATTTGCCAGTCCTCAGCCCACATACCTAGCTGATCAAGATCTCCCAGTAATTCTTCATAACTTTCTTCACTATCTATAACACCACCTATTTTAGTATCATCTGCAAACTTACTAACCATGCTTTGTACATTCACTTCTAAATAGTTTATATAAATTGCAAAGGTCCCTGCACCGACCCGAGGCACACCACTAGACACAGATCTCTAGTCTGAGAAACAACCCTCGACCATCACCCTCTGCTTCCTATCACTGAGCCAATTATGAATCCAACCAGCTATCTCCCCCTGAATCCCATGCGATCTAATCTTCCAGACTAGCAGCCAAATTTAACTTCATTTACGCTCTTCTATTTAATCATGACTATCAAAAGGGTACATTGTTGGGAGAATTAGTAATTCTTTGTTATGCCTACTTATGTGTGGATATGTTGCAAATTTTGTGTTAATGCCCAAAGACAGATTGTGCTGAAGGAATCAAGTGATTCTGATCTGTGTATTAATTTGCAATTTAACAAAATAGATCAATGATTCATTTCAAGCAGTCAATTACCAAATATTGCTTGATGTCTTCAAACGGATTGCAAAAAAAAGCATACTAAAAAAGCTTGCTTCAAATTAGAATCATCAGCAAATTCCCATGAAAAAAAGACTTCTTACAGAAATGACCAATGCCACTGAACTCAAAATGCAATTAAGGCTGACTATTTTGTAGCCACTGGATCAAGATGCAAGTCTCTGCCAGCGTGTGTGGTGGGCAGCTTAGGGATAAATGGTAGCTTGCGATTTCTTGTTGGAAATAGTCATTATTGGTGATTTACACGGCAAAAATGTTAGCCTGCAGTTGTCAACCTAACCCTAGAAAGTGTCTATTGCAGAAGTACAGTTTTCATTACCGGAAGGACTTCATTCCAGGATAAAGCTGGAAACTGCACAATTAACACTAAACAGCCCCATCCCTCAGCTCATGACCACAAAATTATTGATGAAGCAACTGCAAACAGTCAGGTTATACACCAGCAATATTAACTTGGGGGAGGTATTGATTGTCCTTCAATAACTGGGAGCATCTGAAATTATTTACCATTTATACTGGTGGGAGGGGGTAGAGAGCGAGGTTCCCAAGTTTGCCAATGACACAAAAATAGGTGGGAGGCCATGCTGCAATGATGATATTTGAACTCTGCAACAGGATATAGATAAGTTGAGCAAGTGGATGAAAACTCGACAAATACAGTAAAATGTGGGAAAGTGCAAGGTCATGCACTTTGATAAGAGGAATCAAAAGGCAGACTTGTCTAAATGAAGAAAGACTGCAGATGAACAGCACAGAGGGTTCCAAGTGTTATTGTGCATAAATTGCATAAAGTAGGCAGGTGCAGCTAGTAGTTAGAAAGGCAAATGGCATTTTGCCCTTTATTGCAAGAGGTTTGGAGTTTAGAAATAGGAAAGTATTGCTACAATTATAGAGTACTGGAGTTCTACGCACAGTTTTGGATTCAGTCCAAATGAAGTTCACTAGGCTAATTCCTGGGATGAGAGGGTTATCTCATCATGAGCAGCTGAAGAAATTAGAGCCATGTTCTTTGGATTTTAAAAGAATGAGGCATGATCTTATTGAAAGATGCAAGATCTTGAGAGGACATGACAAGGTGTACATAGAGATGTTTCCATTCATGGGAGAATCTCAAATGGTGGGGGCATAGTTACAAGGTTAGGGGGTGGACCATTTAAAACTGAGGTGCACAGAGGAACTTCTCAAAAGAGGATGTTGAATCCCCAGAATTCTCTACCCCAGCAGGTTGTGGAGGCTAGATCATTGGGGATATTTGAAGAAGAAGTAGATACATTTTTGAAAGATCAGAGAATTGTTGGGAGCTAGCAAAGAAAAGTGAGCCTGGGGCACATCAGCCATGATGATATTGAATGGTGGAACAGGCTTGAGAAGCCAAGTGGCTCATTTCTGCTCCTACTGTGCATTACATAGTTTCTGGAAGACCCCCCACCCCCACTGACTAATTTTGTTGGCGCTCTTTGATGTTGTATCTGGTTAGTCATGTTCAGAATTCCCATGTTCCCACTCCAATCCTGGTTAATTTTTGGATTGGTAACAGTGGTTTTCTAATCTAAATGGGATAACTGGTAAATCAAGAGAAGTCATAACAAATAATTTTACAAGATTCTTAAGTCACAAGGAATAAAGCCTTCTGGAAGGGAGACTGGATAGCTTCATTTTTGTCACTTGGGGACTGAAAATTCCTGCAATCGAGGGATATAACTAGTCAATTCTAAGAAAGTCCTAGGTTTGACCTCAACTAATATAGGATGAATTTGCATACATATTCATGAAAAGGTACATACTTTAGATTACTATGGAGATAGAAGAGACTGCAGATGCTGGCATCTGGAGCAAAAAAACAGAACTCAGTAGGTCAAAGGCACCTGTGGAGGAAAAGGAAGGTTAGCATTTCAGGTCAAGACCTTGCAACCGTAGGAGGTACAATACCTGTCCCTCCACCTCCCTCACCAGCATCTAGGGTCCTAAACACCTCTTCCATGTGAGGCAGAGATTCACATGCACCTCCTCCTATTTTGTCTATTGCATTCAGTGCTCTTGATGTGGCCTCCTCTGATTCAGCAAGACCAAGTGCAGACTGGGCAATTGCTTTGCCAGGCACCTGTGCCCTGTCCTCGATGGCCATCGAGTTCCCGGTTGCAAACCATTTCAGCTTTCTTTCCCATTCCCACACAGATCTATCTGTCCTCTGCCACCTCCAATGCCAGAGAGGAGCCAAACGCAAGCTAGAGGAACAGCACCTCATATTCTGCATGAGTGGTCTACAACCCAATGGCACGAGTGCGGAATTCTCCAATTTCAGGTAACTCACACCCCCACTGTTGCTTTCTCCCTTCTTCTGATCCACCCGGATCCTCTCCCTCACCCCCTTCTTTCCAACCTCCCAACCCAATCCCATTACCCAGTTTCTTTCCCCTCCCCCACCTGGTTCCATCTGCCTATCACCCACACTCTACACACTCAATTCCCTCCCCTCCCCCCCACTGTTCACATGTGCCCAACAACGCTCTTATTTCATTCATTACCATCCTTTTCTCATCATATTCCATGATCTGCAGTCCTTTGCTATCTCCACCCCTCCTTCCCCCACCTGGCTCCATCTGCCCATCAACCATTCCTCACTTGGATCCATCTTTCTTGTCAGTTCCTGCGCCACCACACCCCTCCCCCCTACAACTACACACACCCCCCCAACCCTTTATATAGGCTTGCTCCTCTTTATGCTCTCAGTCTTGATGCAAGGTATCGACCTGAAATGTCTTTCCCTTGGCCTCCACAGATGCTGCCCGACCCGCTGAGCTCCTACAGCAGTTTGTTTTTTTGCTTCAGTTTACTACGTCAGGACCACCTGGGAGGGGTCTCGGACATCTCTCCAGAATGATCCAGGACCAGTTCTTTAACTTCCTCCATAATTAGAAATTATAGTATGTAACAAAATAGGAGACTACTGGCCACACTTTGTTTGTGAAAAGTATTTTAGAAAAGTATTCAGTCACCATTTCCCCACTCATTGCCCACATTAAGGGAAGTAAGTGACTGGGGGTTAGTACAGGAAGGGAAAAATCAGCTATGATCATAGTGGCTATAAACCAGGGCTCGTTTGTTTTCCTTCAATGAGTACTCTGGATATTTGAAATGATAGGCATGACAATTTGTCTCTTCAATAAGGATGGTTTCCTAATTTGTCAGACCGATTGTGTCATTTAAGCATTTGAATAATATCAAATGGCATGCAACACATTTTGACTTCACTTCCGCAATATGGAGGCCACTCATCCTGAAGCTGTCCTTCAGCAGACAACTGAGGCCTACCTCAGTGTTAGTCAGGGGAAACTTGACTTCACTTGGTCTGCTAGTTGATTGTCTGACCAAACCCTGGATTGTCTATGGCGACACAAGACAGATTGCAGATGCTAGAAGTCTGGAGCAACATATACAAATGCTGTTGGAACTCAGCAGGTCAGGCAGCATCTATCTTCTAGTCCTGATGAAGGGTCTCAGCCCGGAATGCCGACTGTTCATTTCCCTCCATACATGCTGCCTGATCTGCAGAGTCCCTCCAGCATTTTATGTGTGTTGCTCCTGGATTGTCTATCCCATCTTCCACAAATAACCAGATTCCTCCAACTCCCAATCCTTCCAAGTCTGATCGTACCAACAACATCAACTCCCCTAATTTCTTTTCACCCCATCCCCTGCAATCTATCGTCTATTCTAGTCGCTCAACAACAGCATAACTATCAGGATAAAGTTTTTTTTGACACCCATGTTCAAGGCCTTTTCTCCATTTCATCTTGGGCCTCTTGCATGATAATGTCAGTGCTGTGAAAGCCTTTCACAGTGCTGGCATGGGGCCCCTGCAATACTGCTTTAAAACAGTGGCATTTTTCTTTTATCACCAGTCACTAATTTTTTGGAAATTTTGGGAGACACCAGATGATGTTAAGGATAAATAAAATCTTTTGCTTATTGTTCATGTTTGAAAATAACTTGGGAGTTTCCTCCCTTACTTATTGTTGCAAGTCGAATTCTTTTTGTAATATCTATCTTTAGTAGTTGGAAGAATGCGAAGAACAGGAATCCATGCTTGTAGCAGTTTTTTTTGAATACTCAGGAGTCCAAAATAATCCCATCAAGAAATTTAAAACATTATTTTCCAGCTCAAGCAATAAAAATACTATGATATTAATGTATGCACCAAACTGAAAACTTCTGCTCATGAATGAAACTGGTTTAATTTATTGCAATTGATAGCAAAAGGAATTAATTTTCCAATCTATTTTGTATCTCACACGAATGTCTATTGACTATTTTCAGAACAAACTTGCATGACAAATTGTAATTTATCACACATTTGGTGCCAGGCGTTTGCTGACAAGCCACTTTAATGTTTGATTGAGGAACACTTTAATTGAAGGTGACTGAAAATACCAATATTATTCTCCAAATGCTGTTCAATATTTAAATTGTGGTAGGCAAGGGAAAAAGAATATAATAGAACAAAATAAGAAAAATTAAAGTAAATATGGAACAAATAAATGTAAATTTAAGGTTCAATTAAACAGCAAAAGCATGATATGTATGCAGTGGAAAAATGAAATCAGGCTGTTACACTATAACTTTGACCTTCAAGCATATTCTTCCATTATTATAATCATTCTATTTTCACATGAATTTATACCACTACATCGCATTTAATCCTTTTGCCATAAGAATATGAACAAAACCATGAATTTTATTGTACATTTTTCTTTGTATCTCACACAAACTACCTATACAACCATAAATAATATTTTCAGGTTAATATCAACCACCAGAGTCAGTTAACACAGAACATTTATATAGTCTCTCTCACACCTTCAGGATATTCCAAGAGTTTTCAGGTCAATATAGTACTTTGGAATACTAATTATTGTAATTTTGGAAAGTAGTAGTAAAATCCTGCAAGCAATTCTGCAAAAAATGAGCAGAAAATCTATTTTTTTCTGGGGTTAGCTGAGAGATTAATATTGGTCAGGAGAGTAAGATCTCTTCTGCTTTTCTTCATCAAAAAAGATATGATATAGGGTCTTTTACCCCCATCTATAAAGGCCAATGGAGCTTTGTTTTAAGTCATCTGTAACAAAGTATCTCCTAAAGTATCACCCTCTCCGTACAGCACTGGGTTGTCAGCCTTGGTTATGCAGTCAGGTATCTGAAGTGAGACAAGAACCACAACCTTATTGACTGGGAGGTAAAAGTGTTACCAGTCAGTCATGGCTGCAAACCAGTTTAAAAAAAAGATAGTTACACATAACATATCCAAACTCATTGTTTTTGAAACTGAAGTGATATAAATGTTCACCTTCACTGTATGGGCACTAACTCATTCAATGGCTCACCTGGCCATTATAGAGCTCACCTGATTTCCATTCCCCATCCAGCACTTTGGTTTCATTTAAATGAAAAGGTCAAAGAGACATCTCCCTGTTGCCTCAGGTCCACCAAACCGCAACCATTTTCCTACTGCGTTGATTTCTTTTTAAATGTGGTTCTTGGCCCTCAGAACTGTTTACTGAAGTTATACTATAAGTTAATAGGGGGTTAACATACAAAGGTTGTACTTACAGCAGAGTAAAAGGGAAACAATCTACTAACATCTATTTGATTTTGAGGTGATTGATCTCTATTAGCTATGTGGGAGCACACAAGTTATTCAGTCTCACTTCAGGAATATTCTCTCATTTATATGCATCATTAATTCATGTAATAAATTATGGAAACTAATTGTTTTTACTGCCTGCAAATCAATAGATTTTAATGCTTCTCCACGCCAGAGAGTAACTTCAACTTCATCACATTCCAAATAGAGGGACGCAGTCAACCAATGGTTTCAGACATGGTGCACAAGGTTAGTTACAAGAACTGCAGGCAATAATTCCTTTGAAGCTAAAAGGTCTATCCCACCTTCAATGCTGTGGAAAGTACTTTCCTTCCACCTTCCCTCCACTCCACACTTGTTATTTTTCAAGGTGGAGTCTAGCCATTAACGTCAAAGGGTTCAGCATGAGAAACAAGGGAGCTTTTTTTTTAAAAAGAAACAAGAAGCTTCCTGAAAATCAGTGGCATGGTTTTTCTTTAGAACATGGATTAAGCCAAAGCTTAAATAAAGCAAAGACTGTGTGGCTGGACAATTCCAAAAGATGCCCGATGGTTCCACAACTCCCATCCTGCCCACCCCTGCCATTACCAAAAGTAGGCAAAGAATTTAGACAAATTGCTGGTCCTGCAACAGTGTTTGGTGAGCTTCCCTGTTGGCAAGGGATGCAAAAGTCAGTTACAGTGAAAACGTGCCAGACAATTTTCCAGCATCAAATTTTGGATGTAGAGTGAAGTGTAGTCCTGTGATTGTGTGCTGGCATTTCTGTGAATTCAAATGTTATTTGATTGAAATAATATATTTTTTTAAATAACTCATTACTAAGGTTTTTGACATGTGAATTCACTGGTGTTAATGTTATTGCATTAACTGGTAAAAGAAAATCCTGCAGTTGTGTACTGGCTAGGTCAATGTTTTGGCTCTTATTAGCTAGGCCTTTCAAGGAAGAAAATTATTGTCTGTGCTCATCTTAAATTCTTTAATAAGTCCTTAAGGGAAAAAAAATGGATACAAAGTAAGCTGCTTGCTTGCAACTGGCCATTTCTGTTATCACCAAAGACCAACTTCAGCCCTTGTTTTCCCTTCATGTGAAAAAAATAGGTTCCTTTTGTTTTGCAGTTTTATTGACATCCCAAAGAGAAAGTTTATATCTGAACCTTAATTGTCCCAGTTAGAAGAAAGGTCTATGAATGATTGATGCTGAGAAGTCTCCAACAGTCTGAAATTTAACTGTTAAGAGTTCTGCTCTCTAAACATTTAAAGTCAAAAAGATCCAAATTGTTTCCAGGTCAATTTGCATGGCTTGCAAATGAGACAAAATACTACTCCAGTATTATTTTCCATACTATTAAAAAATTTCTTCAGAAGTGTATTACCTTGCTTGATTGAACAGGACTGATGCTGCAAACAGGTTAGGATTTGAGTGAACTAGATATGATGTGACTAGAATAGAAGCAGCTTACTTAACTGCTTTTGAACAATTTAATGCTTCTGCATCAGATACCTCCCTGGATAATAACTAAAAAGGGTTATCAATAGCAACCTACATGGCAAGCGTTTGATTCAAGGATACAATGAATGGCATTTGTGAAAGTTATGGACCAGAATTTGAGCAGCCTGCCTGCAGCCTTTCTCTCAGTATATTTTAAGTCAGAATCATCTTCTTTCATCTGCTGTCATATTTCTTCAAGCACAGGACCAGCACTGGATTTCATCATGCTTTAGGTTATACTTTTACCATCAATCAATCCTTATCTTTCTGGCTGCATTTCAGGATATGCAGTGTTCTATCTTTTGGTGATATTATAGCCCAAGGATTGTGATGGCCCAAAGTTTATGGTTTCTTTGCAGGTAACCTTGTAGCAGACCCAACATCTGATTAACTGATGTCAAAACATTCACTTCTTGGAAATAATGTTTTTTTTTCTTCAGTGAAAATTGTGAATGCATTTACTCTGTAGATTACAGCCTAGACAAATGGCACTGGGATCAGCTGAATATCAGGCCATCAGAAAGATCAGGGAGGGAAGTCGAAAAGGAAATAAGGGAGGCAAACAGAGAAATTGACATTAGGCTGGCAGCTAGCACCGAGAGAAAACCAGAAGTCTTTTCTTGGCATATAAATAAGAAGCAATTTGTCAGATAAGGCCTGGGACCGATTAGAAACCCAGATGTTGGGGCAAATGGCACCTTTTCTTCAACAGGAAAGAAAATGCCAAAGTCACAGTAAAAAAAAAGGAAGATTTTGAGATAATGGACAAAGGAGGTACCAGAAAGGCTGGGAGAACCAAAAGCAGATATGACCAGGTCCAGATGGATGCATCCAAGATTAATAAAGGAAAGCAGAGGTTGAGACAGTCAAGATATTAGCCATCATCTTCTATTCTTTCTTTATATACATGGGAGTGCTCCAAGAGGACTAGAGAATTGGATCCCCTTATTCAAAAAAAATCTAAAAATAAATTCAGCAACTACAAGTCAGTTTAAATTCCATAGTGAGCAAACCACTGGAAACAATAAACTGCGCTATAGCATATCCACATACAAGCGCATACTGTAATCCTATTCTTCAGGGGAATCATGTAATGTGCCTCCTTTGTAACAATGTAAAAAAAAGACACTGATAAGAAGGTACACTCTCTAGTGTGAGCTTAAAGACTCATAAATAGCCTTAGGGTTCTGCCTTTCAGATAAATCACTTCCTCTTTCAATGTACAAGACAACAGGAAAATAAAAGCAGGCCACTCAGCATCATTCATCTAAACTACAAAGAATATAGATCTAATTCCTTTAGCCGCTTATGATAGGACAAGCCTCTCATCCCTGGAATTAGCCTACAAATCTTTTTTGGATTGCCTCCAAGCCAATATATCCCGTCGTAAATAAGGGGACCAAAACTGTGCACAATACTCCAATTGTGGTCTCACCAGTATGATGTACAATTGTAACAATACTTCACAATTTCTAAACTTCAAACCTCTTGTAATAAAAGTCAATTTGCCATTTGCCTTCCTAACCACTTGCTGCACCTGCCTGCTAATGTTTTGCAACTTGTGCACAGAACACCTAGATCCCTTTATACTTTGCTCATCTGCAATCTTTCTCTATTCAGACAATAATCTGCCTTTAGATTCCCTTTCCAAAGTGCATACTTTCTCACATTAAACTCTATTTGCCAACTTTTTGCACACTTGCTCTATTTATATCCTACTGCAGATTCCAAATATCACCATTGCTTGAAACTAGCCCATCAGAAATCTTTGGGACATTTGCAGTATCCTCCATTGTGATGACTGACAAAGTATTGATTTATTTGACATTTCCTCATTTTCCATCATTAGTCTCTCACTGCATGTTGTGGCTTAATAGGAAGACATTATAAGGGCCAAAAGTAAGAGTCACTTGGACAATTGCGTTTTATTGAAGGATAGTCAACATTGGATTTGTTAAAGGCAATTTAGGTAATGACTGAGATTTTTGATGAAATGGCAGAGGGATGAGAGGCCAAGATGATTTTAAAAAATACAAAATGCCGGAGAACTCAGTGGGTCAGGCAGCATCTGTGGAGGAATGAGACTCTGCATCAGGGCTGAGAGTGTAAAGAGGGGATAGCCAGTATAAAGCAGTGAGGCAGGAGCCAGTAAGTGATAGGTGGATCCAAATGAGGACAGACTGATGAACAGGTGGAGCTGGATGGAGATAGTGACAGGGGCTGCGAGGTGATTGGTGGAGACAAAGGACTGCAGATTGTGGAATCTTATAAGAAAGGAAGGTGATGAGCGAAACCAGAGAGGGGAGGGATGGAATGGGTAGAGTGTACAGGTGATAGTCAGATGGAACCATCTGGGGAGGTGGGGGTGTGGAAAGAAGAGGGTGAATGAGAGGACCTGAGTGGATCAGGAGAGAGAAAAGAAAGGGATGCAGGATACCTGAAATTGGAGAATTCAATGTTCATGCTGTTAAGATTGTAGTCTACCCAGGCAGAATATGAGGCACTGTTCCTCTAGTTTGCATTTGGCCTTATCCTGGTAGTGGAGGCAAAGAACAGGCAGGTTGGTATGGGAATGGGGAGGGGAGTTGAAATGGTTTGCAACCTGGAGCACAAGATGGCCACTGTGGACAGAGCACAGGTCTTGGCAAAGCAGTTGTGCAGTTTGCACTTGGTCTCACCAATATAGAGAAGGCCACCTAAAGAGCACCAAATGCTATAGACAAGATTGAAGGAGGTGCCTGCGAATGTCTGCCTCACCTGCAAGGGCTGTTTAGGGAAGAGGTGGAGGGATAGGTGTTGCACCTCCTACGGTTACAGTGCCTGGAGACGGAGAGGGATAAACAAACCAGGGAGCCATGGAGAGAGTGATCCCTGTGGAAAGCAGAAAGGATTCGGGAGGGGAAGATGTTGCTGCTGGTGGAAATGATGGAGAAGGACGTGCTGGATGTGGAGGCTGCTAGTGTGAAAGTCAAGGAACCTCTATCTCAGTTCCGTCTGGGGAGAGGTGGAGTGAGAGCAGAAATGTGGGAATTGGAGGAGGTGAGGGCTCTATCAACCACAGTAGAGGGAAAGTCTCATTTCCCAAAAGAGGAGGACATTTCAGACGTCTTGGAGTGGAAGCTTTCACGTCAAGAACAGATGCGGCAGAGACAGAGAAACTGAAAGAAAGTGATAGTATCCTTGAAAGAGAGAGGGTGGGATTTGGTGTAGTCTAGGTAGCTATAGAAGTCAGTGGGTTTATCGTAAATGTCAGTAGATAGTTTGTCTCCTGAGATGGAGACAGAGAGATCCAGAAAAGGGAAAGAAGTGTCAAAAATAGTCCAAGTGAATTTGAGGGTGGGGTGGAAGTTGGTAGCAAAATTGATAAAACTGATGAGTTCCGCACAGGTGATTGAAGAGGAGAAGAGGAGTGCGATAGTGATAGGGGATTCATTGGTTAGGGGAACAGATAGGAGATTCTGTGAATGAGAACGAGACTCCCAGATGATATGTTGCCTCCTAGGTGCCAGGGTCAGAGACATCTCGGATCAAGTCCACAGCATCCTTAAGGGGGAGGAATGAGCAGCCAGAAGTCATGGTACACATTGGTACCAACGATATAGATAGGAAAAGGGATGAGGTCCTGAAGAGGAAATATGGGGAGTTAGGAAGGAAGCTAAACAGCAGGATCTAAAGGGTGGTAATCTCTGGACTGCTGCCTGCACCACGCGCCAGTGAGGGTAAGAATAGGAAGATATGGCAGACGAATGCATGGCTGAGGAGTTGGTGCAGGGGCCAGAGTTTCAGATTTGTGGATCACTGGGATCTCTTCTGGGGAAAAGGGACAGGTTACACCTGAACTCAAGAGGGACCAATGTCCTTAAGGGGAGGTATGTTAGAGCTGTTGGGAAGGGTTTAAACTAAGTTGGCAGGGGGATGGGAACCAGAGTATTAGGTCAGATGATGAAGCAGTTGGTGTAAAGGTAGATGCTTGTGCAGAGAGAGACTGTGAGGAAGGATAGGCAGTGGATAGGGCATAAACACAGTCAGCTGGATGGGTTGAAATGTGTTTACTTTAATGCGAAGAGTATTAAGAATAAGGGTGATAAACTTAGAGCATGGATCAGTACATGGAATTACAATGTTGTGGCCATTACAGGGACTTGCCTGTCACAAGAGCAGGATTGGCTGCTTGATGTTCCAGGATTTAGATGTTTCAAAAGGGATAGGATGGAGGTAAAGGGGTCGAAGTGGCATTGCTAATTAGGGATAGTATCACAGCTGCAGAAAGGGAGGATGTCATGGAGGGATCATCTACTGGCATGAATATTGAATTGTCCCACTTTAGGTAACCCACACCCACCACCATGCTTCTTCTCTTCTTCCTTTTCCTAGCCCCTTCTTTTTCCCCCTCTCTTTTCTTACCTCTTACCCATAGCAGTATCCACCAGCAGTATTTGAATGTGTGCAATATACGAAACAAGGTAAAAAGTTTATAGTGCAGATCCCAAAATTGGCAGGTACAATGTGATGGACATCAGAGATGTGGCTGAAAGAAGATCAGAGCTGGGAGGTATCATCCAATGATATGCATCTCATTGAAGAGATAGGCCTGTGGGCAGAGGGGGAGGGGTGGCCCTGTTGGTAAAAGATTAAATCAAATAAATAGCACAAAGCAATATAGGATCATAAGATGTAGCGTCTTTGTGGGTAGAATTCAGGAACTACAAAAGGTAAAAAGATCCTGATGGGAGTCACGTACAGGCCTCCGAATAGTAGTCGGGATGTGGGGTACAAGATACACCAGAACATAGAAAAGAAATACAAGAAAGGCAATGTTACAGTCAGTAATCATGGGGCACTTCAATATGCAGGTGGACTGGGGAAAATCAGGTTGGTAGTGAACCCCAAGAAAAGGAATTCCTGGAATGTCTACGAGATGGCTTTTTACAGCAGCTTATGGTAGAACCCACCAGGGAACGGCCAATTCTGGATTTGGTGTTGTGTAATGAAATAGACTTGATTAGGGGGGATTAAGATGAAGGAACCCTTAAAAGGCAGTGAACATAATTGAAGAGATTGTGGAGGCATTAATAGTGATTTTTCAAGAATCACTGGAATCAGAGGGGGTTCCCAAGGACTGGAAAAATCACAAATATAGCACTCCTATTTAAGAAAGGAGGGAGGCAAATGACAGGAAATTATAGGCTGGTTAGCCTGAGTGGTTAGTAAGCTTAGTCCATTAGTAGGATGAAATTTCAGAGTATCTGGAAGTACATGATATAGTAGGGATGAAATTTCAGAGTAAAATAGAGTTAAGTCAGCATGATTTCATTAAGGGGAGGTCTTGCCTGAAAAATCTGTTAGAATTCCTTGGAGGTAACAAGCAGGTTAGATAAAGGAGAGTCAGTGGACATTATTTACTTGGATTTTCAGGAGGCTTTTGACAAGGTGCCGCACATGAGGCTGCTAAACAAGATAAGAGCCCATAGTGTTAGAGGAAAGGTACTAGCATAGATCGAAGATTGGCTAACTGGCAGAAGGCAGAGAGTGGGGATAAAGAGGTGCTTTTCAGGATGGCTGCCAGTGACTAGTGGAGTTCCACAGGGGTCAATGTTGAGACCACAACTTTTCACTTTATACATTCATGATCTGGATGAAGGAACTGATGGCATTGTGGCCAAGTTTGCAGACAATACAAAGATAGTTGGAAAGACAGGTAGTAGTTGTGGAGAAGGGGAGCCTGCAGAAGGACTTGGACAGGTTGGGGGTGTGGGCAATGTGGCAGATGGAATACAGCACAGGGAAGTGGAAGGTTATGCATTTTGGTAGGTAGAATAAAGGTGCAGAATGGTTTTTTTTCCTAAATGGGGAGAGAATTCAGAACTCAGCAGTTCAAAGGGACTTGGGAGTCTTAGTTCAGGATTCCCTAAGGTTAACTTCCAGTTTGAGTTGGTAGTGAGGAAGGCAAATGTAATGTTAGTATTCATTTCGAGAGGACTAGAATATAAAAGGATGTATTGCTGAGGCTTTATAAGGCATTGGTCAGAAAACATTTGGAATACTGAGAGCAATTTTGGGCCCCACATCTAAGGAAAGGTGTTGGCCCTGGAGAGGATCCAGAGGAGGTTCACAAGAATGATCCTAGGAATGAAAGGCTTAATATACAAGGAGCATTTGATGGCTTTGGGCCTGTACTCAATGGAGTTCAGAAGGTTGGGGGGGGAGTCTCATTGAAACCTACTGAATACTGAAAGGCCTGGATAGAGTAAACATGGAGAGGATGTTTCCATTTGTGCAAGAGTCTGGGGTTCAAGGGCAATGCCTCCAAATAAAGGGGCATCCCTTTATAACTGAGATGAGGGGGAATTTCTTCAGCCAGAGGGTGGCATATCTGTGGAATTCATTGCCACAGAGGCCAAGTCATTGGGTGTACGTAAAGCAAAGATTCTTGATTGGTATGGGGGTTGGGGGTTAAGGGTTACAGGGAGAAGGCAGGTAAACGGGGTTGAGGGAAAAAAAAATCAGCCATGGTAGAATGACAGAGTAGACTCAATGGGCTGAATGGCCCAATTCTGCTCCTATATCTTATGGTCAACACTGGTTATTTAAAAAAGCATTAAATAGGGGGAGGCTTGTCACATGCATTTGAAAAGGCATTGCAAAAAACATGGATGGGCGTTTCGGGAGGTGGAAGCAGGCAGCCTTGATAATCTCAGGGTCAAATATGACAAAGCTGTGATGAAAGGGGATTTATTTTTGAGAGTTGCCACGGAGATGGATGGAGCTGCTGGCTTGACAACTGTGTTTGTGGCAGAGACGAGTCGATGTTTTGACCTTTTCCCTATTAAGTTGGAGAAAATTTTTGCTAATCCAGCACTACACATCAGATAACTTACAGAGGAGTCAAGAGATTAGGTGATGAAGTTGAACTTGGTTCCCCTCTTTGTTCATGTGGAAACAGGCTGTTTTTGGAGAATGTTGCTAAAGTGCTGCAGATAGAAACGTGACAGGAGCCAAAAGATACTTCAAGAACACTAGAAGTAATGGTGCAGGAGTGGGAAGAGAAGCCACTACTGGTGATTCTCCAAATACAACTGGACAGGCAACTCACATTCCTTACCAATGGCAAAGATCAGTGACTGGATACAAGGTGTGGGAACAAAAGTTGGCATTTGGCTTGTGTTGTGTGAAAAGGTTCTTTCGGAATCTTAAAGATGGAGGACTTTGGACACAGGCTTTGGATTTTAGAAGTAGTTTAATCACAAAGGCAAAGAATGAATGGGAACAGATGCACACTCACACACACACACACACACGCAGGAGACCGCGAATGTGAGGGGGAAATCACAATGAGGATGAAAAACATACACACACTCACACACAATAAACAAGGTACAGCTTATCAAGGGATAAACACTTCAATGACTGAATACCTTGACCCAGACAAGCATTGGCCCTAACACTCACTGGAATCTGACTAAGACGCTCCCAAGCCACGTGGTGATGCACACTCTTACCAGTGGTCTCTGCAGCATCGTCTCACTACTCCTGGGGCAGTCGAGAGAGGAAGGGCCAGGGGAATGCAACACTCTTTATAGTGCTGGGAGGCTGGATGGAGCCTGGCCAGGTAAGTTAGACAGGCCAATGACTTGGGGGTCAAGGACAAAGGTGCCTGCCAAGGCCAATGGTCAGACAGGTTCAGGAACAAAGGTGCTCTCCAAGGTCAATCCCTATGCCCACACCTGATGGGTGGGGTGCAGCCAAACCTTGATTGACAGTGGTGTCACTTCCGATCCAATAAGCAATGCTGTCCTCTGACCGGGGTGCGGGGTCAGTATTGTTACTGTCACGTGACAGCCATGTGCTCTCGTACTACAGCTTGTCATCCAAATGAAAATGTCAACATCACAGACACTAATTGTAGCAGCTTTTGCTAAAAGTAAACATCACGGGCATTATTGTAATCTGTATCACTCTTACCGATGACATCAGTCCTTTCTTCAATTCATCAATAAATTAAATCAGTGACTGATTTCTGCCCTCTAGTCCTTATTACACTCTCACATCATGCACTGCATTCCCTTCCAAACTATCAATGCTGAAAATGGGACTCATTAAAATGCATTTTGGTTTACGTTAAGGTGCTGCTCACATATTAAATTTCCAAGGTCACCCAAATGAAACACTTGTGTTTACTAATTTCTTTCCCATTGTACATTATACATACTGCAAGAAAATTCTAATGGGTTGGGAATGCACTTGAATAATTTACCCTGGGACAAATGTTTTACTCTTGTTATCAGTCATGGTGCATTGAAAAAAATAATTTAGAACCATAGAACCATAGAACAATACAGCACAATACAGGACCTTCGGCCCACCATGTTGTGCCGACCTTCAAACCCCTTCCTCCCACATATCCCTGTATCTTAAATTCCTCCATATGCTTATCTACCAACCCTTGAACTTGACCAACGTATCAGCCTCCACCACCACCTCAGGCAGTACATTCCATGCACCAACCACTCTCTGGGTGAAAAACCTCCCTCTGACATCTCCCTTGAACTTCCCATCCATTACCTTAAAGCCATGTCCTCTTGTTTTGAGCACTGGTGCCCTGGGAAAGGGGTGCTGGCTGTCCACTCTATCTATTCCTCTCAATATCTTGTATACCTCTATCATGTCTCCCCTCATCCTCCTTCTCTCCAATGAGTAAAACCCTAACTCCTTTAGTCTCTCCTCATAATCCATACTCTCCAATCCAGGCAGCATCCTGGTAAATCTCCTCAGCACCCTTTCCAACGCCTCCACATTCTTCCTATAATGAGGCGAGCAGAACTGGGCACAGTACTCTAAGTGTGGCCTAACCAGAGTTTCATAAAGCTGCATCATTACTTTGCGGCTCTTAAACTCGATCCCACGACTTATGAAAGCTAACATCCCATAAGCTTTCTTAACTACCCTATCTACCTGTGAGGCGACTTTCAGTGATCTGTGGATATGAACCCCCAGATCCCTCTGCTCCTCCACACTGCCCAGAATCCTGCCATTTACCTTGTACTCCACCTTGGAGTTTGTCCTTCCAAAGTGTACTACCTCACACTTCTCTGGATTGAACTCCATCTGCCACTTGTCAGCTCAGCTCTGCATCCTATCAATATCCCCCTAAGCTTCGACAGCCCTCCACACTATCCACACCACCACCGATCTTTGTGTCATCTGCAAACTTGCTAACCCACCCTTCCACCCCCTCATCTAAGTCATTAATAAATAGCACAAAAAGTAGAGGTCCCAGAACCAATCCCTGTGGGACACCACTAGTCACAGCCCTCCAATCCGAATGCACTCCCTCCACCACAACCCTCTGCTTTCTACAGGCAAGCCAATTCTGAATCCACATGGCCAAGCCTCCCTGGATCCCTTGGCCTCTGACCTTCTGAAGAAGCCTACCATGCGGAACCTTATCAAACGCCTTACTAAAATCCATGTAGACCACATCCACTGCACTACCCTCATCAATCTTCCTGGTCACCTCCTCAAAGAACCCTATCAGGCTTGTGAGGCAAGTTCTTCCCTTCACAAAGCCATGCTGGCTGTCCCTAATCAGTCCATGATTCTCTAAATGCTCATAGATCCTATCTCTTAGAATCCTTTCTAACAGCTTGCCCACCACAGACGTAAGGCTCACTGGTCTGTAATTCCATGGACTATCCCTACTGCCTTTTTTGAATAAGGGGACAACATTCACCACCCTACAATCTTCCGGTACCATCCCTGTGGACAACGAGGACTCAAAGATCCTAACCAACAGTTCAGCAATCTCCTCCCTCGCCTCACGAAGCAGCCTGGGGAATATTCCGTCAGGCCCCGGGGACTTATCTGTCCTAATATTTTCTAGCAACTCCAACACATCCTCTCTCTTGATATCTACATGCTCCAGAATATTACCCTTACCAACACTGTCCTCAGCGTCATCAAGACCCCTCTCCTTGGTGAATACTGAAGAGAAGTATTCATTGAGAGCCTCACCCACTTCCACAGCTTCCAAGCACATCCTCCCACCTTTGTCTTTAATCGGACCTACCTTTATTTTAGCCATCCTTCTGCTCTTCACGTACGAGAAAAAAGCCTTGGGATTCTCCTTAACCCTACTCGCCAAAGCCTTTTCATGTCCCCTTCTCGCTCTCCTCAGCCCTTTCTTAAGTTCCTTCCTTGCTACCCTATATTCCTCACAAGCCCTGTCTGATCCTTGCTGCTTACACCTTATGTATGCTGCCTTCTTCTTCCTAACTAGTTGTTCCACCTCTCTCGTTACCCATGGTTCCTTCACCCTGCCATTCCTTCTCTGCCTCACCAGGACAAATTTATCCCTAACATCCTGCAAGAGATCCCTGAACATCGACCACATCTCCATAGTACATTTCCCTTCAAAAATGTCATCCCAATTTACACTCCCAAGTTCTTGCCTTATAGCCTCATAATTCGCCTTTCCCCAATTAAATATCTTCCCATCCTCTTTGCTCCTATCCCTGTCCATGACAATTCTAAAAGTTATGAAGCAATGGTCACTGTCCCCCAAATGCTCACCAACCGATAGATCTGTCACCTGTCCCGGTTCATTAACTAAAACTAGGTCTAATATGGCATTCCCTCTAGTCGGCCTGTCAACATACTGTGTCAGGAATCCATCCGGGACACATTTAACAAACTCCGCCCCGTCTAAATCTTTGGCACTAAGTAGGTGCCAATCAATATTTAGAAAGTTGAAGTTCCCATTATAATAACCCTGTTATTTTCGCATCTTTCCAAAAACTGCCTCCCAATCTGCTCTTCAGTATCCCCACTGCTACCGGGGGGCCTATAGAATACTCCCAGGAGGGTAACTGCTCCTTTCTTGTTCCTAACTTCCACCCATATTGACTCTAGAGAGGATCCTTCTACATTATCCACCCTTTCTGCAGCTGTAATAGTGTCCCTGACCGGTATCGCCACCCCTCCTCTTCTCCCCCCCCCCCCCATCCCTTTTAAAACACTGAAAACCGGGAATATTCAATATCCATTCCTGCCCTAATGTCAGCCATGTCTCTGTAATAGCCACAATATCATAGTCCCATGTACTTATCCAAGCTCTCAGTTCATCTCCCTTATTCCTGATGCTTCTTGCATTTAAGTAAATGCACTTTAGCCCATCCACCTTACTACTTTTATAGCCTATACTCTCTGCTTCTCCTTCCTCAAAGCCTCTCTGCCTGTTAGATCTGACTTTTCCCCATCCCCTTCTTCCTCTGACCTACTCCTCCGGTTCCCATCCCCCTCGCAATCTAGTTTAAACCCTACTGAAACACCCTAGCAAACCTGGCTGCAAGGATATTGGCCACCCTCAGGTTCGGGTGTAACCCGTCCTCTCTGTACAGGTCCCACCTTCCCCAGAAGAGATCCCAATGATCCAAAAATCTAAAACCCTCCCTCCTACACCAACTTCTCAGCCACACATTTATTTGCCATCTCCTCCTATTCCTACCTTCACTATTGCGTGGCACTGGCAGCAATCCCGAGATTGCTACCCTTGAGGTCCTGTTCTTCAGCCTTCTGCCTAGCTTGCTAAACTCACTTTTCAGGACCTCATCCCTCTTCCTACCTATGTCGTTGGTACCAACATGAACCATGACTTCTGGCTGTTCTCCCTCCCGCTCTAGAATCCTGTGAATTAGTTTAGATCAGTGACATCCCGGACCCTGGTACCTGGAAGGCAACATACCTTCCGGGATTCATGCTCACTGCCACAGAACCTCCTATCTGTTTCCCTGACTGTCGAGTCCCCTATCACTACTGCCTTCCTCTTCTCCTCCCTTCCCTTCTGAGCAGCAGGACCAGTCCCAGTGCCATAGACCTGGCTACTGTTGCTCGGCCCCGGCAGGTCATCTCCCTCAACAGCTTCCAAAGCAGAAAACCTGTTATTGAAGGGAACAGCCTCCGGGATCCTCTGCTCTATCTACCTGTTTGTTTTCTTTTTCCTTTTCCCTCCCCTGACAGTCACCCTTCTATCTACTTCCTGGACTCCAGAAGTACCTGCTCTAAGGGGGGTGACTGTCTCCTGATGTACAGTATCTACATAACTCTCTCCCTCCCTGATGCTGCGCAAATTCCATTTAACAAAGCAGTTTGAGACTGGTCTTCCTTCTGAAGTACTTTCACTGTTTGACTTGTTATTTGTACCTGCAGCGGCATTGACTAACTGATTTTAACAGCAACACGTTTTCCAGGCTTCCACCTGTTTGGGAAAACTTGAAATATTCCGAAAAGCACATTATTCTGTGGGAAAGATTAGAGTTACCATAGAGGTCAAACAGGCATCACAGAAGGTAGAAATTTCTAAGGTTTTTTCCATAAAAACTACATAAAGTAACAGCTCTGGAAGGTCGCACAGCTGATGGAATAATCCTGTTAGGAACTTACATTAGTTTAGAGGAGGAAAATGCATGCAGCCAATAATGTAAAACTTATTTACAGCTTTTCCTCTTCTGGAATCTCATCAAGGAGACAATGACTGAAGTACATTCCAATGAATCTTGTCGATATCTCAGACTATACTTTAGCCTGAGGGCAAATCAGCTGTGATCATATTGAATGATAGGACATGCTCGAAGGGCCAAGTGGCCCACTCCTATTTTCTTATGTTCTTACATTTCCCTATTCACGTATGGTGTAACTGGGCATAGCTTTATGTCCGTAGTTCAGTACAGTGCACACAGATTAAATATTGCAGTTTGCAATCTGTCTACATGGATTGCATGATTTAACTCAAATGTTCCCTTTGGTCTCTTGATTTACAGTGTAATTTAATGCACACTAAAACAATTTGTAAACAGCTGCCATGAATTTTAAACTTGGTTCAGCTAGTAGACTATGCCGTCCTGGTGGAGATGTCACTGGTGATTGATAACCTGTCTAAACTATGAGGTGTAAACAAATAAATGCAAGAGGCTTTTGAGTATTTTGATCTACTGCACCAATCTATTCTACAGCATGGGATCTAAATCTTTTTGCTGGCAATCCAAAGATATGAAACAAAACCCCACTACACTAGTTAGGTTTGGCGAGATCTGAACTCTCAGATTCCTTTAATTAAATAGACTGCAATAAACATGACCTGAAAACTATCAGTTAACTGAATAAAAACATGTTTGGCTGATGTCCTTCAGGGAAGAAATTCTTTCATCCTAATCTGGTCTGGATTATTTGTGCCTCCAGACCTATGACCAAGTGATTGCACCCTATCTGGTATCTGAAACAGTTTAGTATGCCTTTGTAGTAAAGGGCAATTATGGCAGAACAGTAAATATTGGCCTTGCCAGCAATGCACATCCAGTGAATGAATAAGAACCACCTCAGAACAAACACAACACGAATCTACCTCAGTTACTCTTTCATAGCAGGTGCCTCAGGAACCTTTAGGCTCTGTCTTACTGCAAAACACAACAGAAAAACCAAATACTTGAAGAACTGCCCAAGCTAAGGTTTAACAACTACTGTAAAAAAGTGTTTATTACAGCAAATATTTATTCATTCTATTACTGTTTAATAAATGCAGCAGTTAAACTGGTTAACAAATGTCATCAAGTTGGTTAAATGAGTGGGCAAAGATATGGTGAATAATGTATAATGTGAGAAATGTGAAATTGTCCATTTGGCGGGAAAACTAAAATTATCTAAATAGTGCGAGATTGCAGAGCCAAGATGTAAAAGGACCTGGATGTCCTTGAGTATTATTCATATAAGGCAAGTATGCTGATTCTGCAAGAAATTGGGAAAGTTAACAGAATGTTATCATTTACTGCATGGGAAATAGAATGCAAAATTAGGGAGGGTGTTCTTTAGCTCTAAGTGGCATTGGTAAGACATCAGCTGGAGCACTGTGTATTGGCCTTCTTATTTAAGAAGGAAGTTTTAATATATTGTATGCATTGCAGAAAAACTGGTACGCTTGTAACCATTGTTTAGGAGACAGAGGTGACTTGATTGAAACATACAAAATGCTGACTAGGCAAGCTGGAGAGGATGTCTTCTTTTACGGCAGAATCTAGAACTTGGGGGTTACTGTTTAAAAATAAGTGATCATCCAATTAAGATAGACAAGGTGATTCTTTTTTCCGCCTTGCAGAGGAACACAAGTACTTGAAACACTGTTCCTCAAAGGACGGTGGAAGCAGAGTCTTTGAATATTTTAAGGTAGACTAGATAAATGCTCGATAAGCAAGGTAGTGAAAGGTTACTGGGAACAATACAATCAGGTCATTCTTGATCTTATTGAGTGATATAGCAATTCCAGGGAGCCAAATGGCCTACTCCTGCCCCTAATTCATATTTTCTTATGTCCTGCAATTAGGAATCTTAGAAATTAAACCACATTCTGAAGATTTGTGATAGTATTAGTTAGACCAACTTTGTAAGTTTTAAAATAAAAACAGAAGTTACTGGAAATATTCAGCAAGTTAGGGTGCATCTGTGGAGAGAGGAAGTTAACATTTCATCAGAATCCTTTACAGGTTTTGATCTGCAAAACAGCATCCCTGATGCTGTTAGAAAAATGCTCTGTAACTGCAGTGCATCATTACTAAGTCACGTACAATTTTATCTAACATTTTTATTTTGATGTTTTCCTTGTACTTCAAAATATAGTACAACTTGTAGAAAAATAATTGTATGTGTAACATGTCCCTCTTAAGTTAACATCCCACTAGTAACCTGTCAACTGAAGCAAACCATAGTAATTTTGTCTGATAAGCTAGGTGCATTTTTAATCTAGCTATCCCAGAAATGATCAGATTGGCCATTAGTTTTCTCCCTCACTGATTTTGTTTTAATAACTGAAAGACAAATTCCCACTAGATGGTAAGGAGCCATCAAAAGTCTCAGCAGCCAATTTCACACTTCTCTGGATTTTCTTGAAGGAGAAATTTGAATGCAGTGTGGAAAATTTTTCACACTAGGACACAGCTGTCAACTCCTGTGAACCATCAATGGTTTTATCTCTACTTAACATTTCTTCATCCGCATCAATGTGATTGACCACTTGGCTGTAGAGCTGCAGACATGCCCTGTAGGAGTCAGTGTTCCAAATGCATTTGATGTCACACTGATAAAATGGTAAGTGACTCCTGTGAGTGGATTGTGATAGATGCAGTAATAGTAAAAGCCTAATGAACTAATATTGCCTGTCAGAACATACATGAAAAGCACCAGCTAATACCATTACACCCTTGCTCAAATTAATTAGATCAAGCCAGGCACCAGAGTAATCTTACTTTAAGCTCATATCTTTCACCTTTCATTACAGCAGCAAAAAAGACTAAGATATATATTTTCTTCTCTTCCTCTTATGATCATTACCCACCTCTGCCTCAGACCAAGAGGAAAAAATATAACCATTTCTCAGGAATACCACAATGACAGAGTTGTCCATCTGATTAATGTTTACCCCTTCCCCAAGGTAAAAACTTACTTTGAAATAATTTTTATCCACCTTATGGATTTGCCATGGTTAAGATGAAGACCAACAAATTAAAACACCCATTTTAATCATTTTCTACATCAGAATGTTACTGAATAAAAGCGAGAAGGATGGTTTTGACAGGAAAATAAGTCATCAGTACTTATGATCAATGTTAACTACTTCAGGAGACTCAATGCTCGATTGTTTAAGACAGAATTTTCTAGATTGGCCAACTGGACACACTGCAGAGGTCAAGTTGTTCAATTAATGTTGCTTCTGGTCTGCCAGTTATGAACTTAATTATCCAAAAATACAGAGGATGATATATTGGGCACACTGACCATGTTGTCCTATTTTCTATGTGGTCCCATCTGGTACTGAGTACCCAGAATAATTTCTTACCTTGCCAGTTGATACAAAATGAATGATACGTCCTGCATATCGAAATCAGTGGAAATGGTATTAGGCAACTGCATAATGTGTGGCCAATCCAACATTGCCCATTTCATTATGGGAAGTTAACAATGACCCATGACATCTTTCTGTTCAAGATTAGTTTAAAAAAAAGTATGAATCTTGCACATAAAATCACATATCTTGTAATAATAAAACTGTTAATGTTTTTAAAACCAGCAATGTCTACCCATGAAAGAGAATTAGGTTTAAATGATTAGGTTTAGATCAATGTTGCACGAGGATGGAAAGAGTAGCATATTTTCACAAGTAATGCTGTACTTGGCAGATTTGATCCTTTCCTTGGTGTTTCTAGCCAACTCCTTTCTGAGTCAAGAGAAATCTGACATGAAAGTGTAGTGCATAAGACATGAATACAGGAACTGAGGCAGCACTGGGTGTTCCTTGCATGTTTGAGTGGTGGCTGAATTGTCAGAGCATCGACATCTCTATTGATGTGTACCCGATCTGACCCAGCAGTGTTTAAAGGTGCCAGCTGATACAAGAGAGGATAAATTTATTGTGGTGACAGAAAGCGAGTACAGCATTTAGGAGGAATTTAGTCACACAGGAAGTGTGACTATAAAACCTGTTACGGCCATACGTTGTTAAAGCAGCAAGTATTGACACATTTAAGAGGAGGTGTAATACACATGAGCAAGGAGGATATGGAGCAACATAGGAAGGGATGGGGGTAAATGTTTAAAAGGCTGTGTGATTGACTGCCAGTATGGACTTGTTCTGAATACAGTTAGTGTCTAGGATACAAATTATGAGCATCATTTTGTTAGCGATGGGAAGGTAACAAGCGTGACCCCCTGTCCACTGATCAAATCAATAATCTACTCTTGCTCTCATTTTAAAATCACTGCATGACTATTGTGAAATTTCACAAGTTAGTCTAAAAGGTCAGATACTGGCAGAGGCAACACAGAGGCACCAGAGCATGACAAAAAAATGTAGAGAAGAACCTACCAATAAATGCCAGTGACACTTTGATCCTGAGAAATTAACAAGTATATTATATATATTTTAAAAAAATCACTGAGCCTGATTAAACTCTGCTGGGAAAAGTACTAAACAGATGAAACTGGGTGTTGAATGTCCATGGTAGGAAACCTATAAAGTATTATACATAGTCAAATAAAATTGTATCAGTGAAAATACTGAAGGAAAAGCACCGAGGATTTCCTATTGATTTCAGCAGAATATTTTTAAATGTATTCTGAAAATATCTAATATCATAATATCTCACAAATAACTATCAAAGATATATATCAAGGATATAATGGGCTGCACTTTCAAAGCATGCATTTCAAATTTGTGTAATACTCAGTGAGTCTCTTCCTCCATTCACAGACAGCCAATCAAAGAGTGGTCACTGGGGCTGATCTCAGTCCTCCCCTAGTCAGGCATCATTTGATAATATTCCTGTGAAGCACAAAATCTTTACTACATTCATGATACCAAATAAATTCAAATTCATTGGACAGTGAGAATTTCTAATTCACCTGCCTAGAATCCAAATGAATCTAGATGGATTAATGGATTCTACTCAATAAGATGGCCCAAAGCATTCAAGAACTTGTATTTATATTGCACCTTTAACATTGCATCACTGGAACCACATCAAGTAAAATTTGACTTGAGTCACATAAGGAGAATGTAGGGGAAATAATCAGAAGTTTGAACAAAGGAATAAATTTCAAAGAACATTTTGCAGGAGGAAAGTGAGGCAAAGAGATGGAGATTGTCCTTGGCAATAGACAGAAGACTCAGATTGGCCAACACTGGTACTCTAATTTTGCTGGTTAAATTCACTTTGCATCAAAGGCAAGCACAGAAATACAAGACTCAGAGGTGCATCTGATCCTAAAGATTTAAGATTGTATTTAGTGTGCTTTTTTCATTTACACCGAGTTTAAAAAGTTCAGCTTGAACTAACCCACTCAACTGAAACAGTTTACTCATCTTCAAATTTTTGAATCAAACCTTCCTTGGCCCTCCTCTGTCACCTTCACCTAACAACCAGGATATCGCTTGAGCTGCCTTTGTGTTCTCAACCATTTCTTGATATTATGCAAATTGAATTGGCCATATTTGGTGTAAGCCAAGTACCTTAATTGTACTCATCATTTGAAATACACATTTAAGTAATAGAAGACATTTTCTTGGAAAAATACTTCCCTCAAGAGACAGTGCTTGATCTTTTGTTTATTAGATGATCCAAGTAGTTGGTCCTTCAAGATTGATTATTGTACAGGGTCAAGTTGCCTTAAGGGCTCAATGACATTTACCAAAAAATGAAAGATCCAGTTCCAGACAAAAAGCACAAGTAATTGCACAAGGGTCCATGTTATTTATATGATGCTAGCCATGGCTTAGAAGTAGAACTTTGTTCTTTGTGAGAGAAGATTTGGGTCCATTCCAAGAACTTAACAAATAATTTAAATTGAAGCAAGTCCAGGATTGAAAATGCTGCACTTCTGAGATACATTCTATTGGCACAGCCTTTCCTTCCAGATGGACTTAAAATCCCATAGAACATGGAGACATACTTGCCAATTTTTATTCTATGATAAAAATGATTAAATTTGGATATCTGGTCACTTACTCAATCACCACTTTGGGAACTAGCTAGATTATTTCTCATGGACAACAGCGGCCATAAGGACAATATAATTGCAAATCTTTCCTTCCCATGATAAAACTTTTTATCTGTGCGTTTCAATTAGTATCTGCTACTACTCTGGGATTATTAAATCAATTGATGGAAAGTTTGGGAAAGCCAGCGAGTTTGGATAATAATGTTTGCATTTTTTTTAATCCCCTTTGATGAAGAAATTTCAATTATCATTCTTCTTTTATAATCAAGGGTCCAGTAGAAAATCAGAATGGACTGGTGTTAGGAAAGGTTTTCCATTTCTTTCATCAGTTGAAGGTCACATCCCATTCTTTGGCTGTTAAACAAAGCCTGCAATTACCCCAGACCTAATTTACATTTTCAAACAACAACTGGTTTGGACGCTCACTGCATGCAAATGACCAGGAGCTGCAGTCATGTTGTTTAGTGATAAAAGAATGATGGTACAGTCCTGTGTAATTGAATAGAGCTTATAATTTTAAAATGGAACTGCAAGTTATAATGGAGACACAAGAAATTCTGCAGATGCTGGAATCTGGAGCAATACACAAAAAGTGCTGGAGGAACTCAGCAGGTCAGGCAGCATCCATGGACGGAAATAAACAGTCGACATTTCGGGTTGAGACCCTTCATCAGGACTGGAAAGGAAGAGGGCAGAAGCCAGAATAAGAAGGTGAGAGGAGGGGGAAGAGCACACGCAGGCAGGTGATCGGTGAGTTCAGGTGATAGGCGAGTCCTGGTGATAGGCGAGTCCAGGTGGGGGGGGGGGGGGGCGGGTTGATGTAATAAGCTGAGAGGTGATAACTGGAAGAGGCAAAGGGCTGAAGGAGGAGGAATCCGGAAGGAGAGGGCTGTGGACCATGGAATAAAGGATGGAGGAGGGGAGGGGAGGAGAGGAGATGGGCAGGTCATCAAGGCGGGGGAAGGGAGCCTAGGAGTTTAAAATTCATCTCCTCCATCTTATGCTTGCTTCATCACAGCAAGCAAGCTGTGACAGTAACCAATGCGTCAACAACAGAACCATTCTCAGTGAAGACCAGTGTGAATCAAGGCTGCATCACTGCCCCAACACCTTTCCCAATCTTGCTTACTGCAATGTTGCATCTCACCTCCTACAGATATCCTGTGAGAGTGGAGCTAATGGGAGCCGTTCAACTTGCAGCGACTACACCAAGTTATCCAAACATCAGTAATTGAGCTTCAGCTTGCAGATGCTGATTGTATTTGCTCATGTTCAGAGGCCAAGCTTCAAGCCATCACAATGCTTTCATCTAAGTATACAAGAGGATAGGCCTTACTTGAAGCATCCACAAGACAAAAGATCCTCCACCAACCATCCCTGATGCATCACACTGTTCTCCAACAATAGTTTCAAGGCCACACCCTGGTAGATGCAGACCACTTGCCATACCTTAGGAACCACCTCTCAAAGGCAGACAACGATATTGAAATTCACCACTACTTCAATACATCAGTATAGCCCATGGTTGATAGAAAAGTAGGTTTGAAAACCTGACCAACTCTTGGCCCAACTGGGCAGTAGGGAACCCTGCTCTCCAAATGCTTCTGACACCTGGACTACCCACAACAGGCATCTCAAGGCACTGGAAAGATACTAAAAATCCTCCAAGTTAATTTCTGTTTGTTTACTTATCCTTTTAATGCCCTCTCCCATGCCAATATTCCCAATATCGAGGCCCTAGTTACACCTGTCACGAACCAGCAACAAAAGAAACACACTGAGCATGATTCAGTGTTAAAAACTATTTTATTAATCACTACTTATGATAATACGTAAAATAAAAGTAAAAATGTTAGTATGTTAGAATTCAAAAATGTTAAACCTTGAATGTTAACCCCAAAACTAAACTCTTCGTGTGTGTGTGACAAAGTCCCAAACTCCAAGTTCCGGAATGGTTCTTAAAGTTCAGTTCCGCAAGCCATAAGGTGAAACATGAGCAAGGGCTTCTTCAACAACCACCGTTGTCTGAAGATAAGACGTAGATGTAGAGAAACAGAGAGAGAGTAAATACGAAATCCAAATGTTCCACGATGGAACCCAAACGACACTTCAGTGTTTACTCGGTAGTGACTTCCTCACCCCAAAAAGCATCCGAATTGTGGTCGTCCACACAAATACCTGTTTCCTTCTACAGGTCAGCAACAAAGTGAACTCCACCGGATTACTTCCAACTTCCATACATGGATTTCAGTGGCAGACACAGTTATTGTTTCTCATCCATCGATAGAGAAAACAAGCAGGCTGGTGTCTCTCTCCCTTCTCTCTCTCTCTCTCTCCTTCTTCTTCTTCTTCTAACTTCTTCAACAACGTCATTACGTCCTTTATCTTCTATTGACGTAAGCACGCCCCACACACACATACACACACACTCTCTATCTTAAAGGGACTTTCACTGAGTCCGTAACACACCCTGTCAGTTACGTTGGGCATGCCATGTTCTTTGCATGACTGATGCCAGATTCTTGAAGCAGACATGTTGTTCTGTGCTGTCATGGGAAGAGATTACCAGGTGGACAGAGGAAAAGATTCAGGAATGTGCTCAAAGCTTCCTCGACAAAAATTGTAACATCCCCACCAACTCCTTGGAACCTCTGGTCCATCACTGTTTAGGATGGAGAAGCTGCGTTCGGGAAGGTGTAGAAACCCTCAAGGTCATGCACAGAAACCTAGCATAAATGGCAGAGTCGTCCACCTCACAAACCACCAAGCTGCTTATTCCATTAGCTAATAGCCGCCTCATCAATGGAGTCTGTAGTTTCCACATTGATATCGTCAGCCACTTCAGAACCCAAAAACCAGAGTGGGAGCAACACATCCTTCATCCCAAGAGCTTGTTATTAAAGACAAGCTCACTGAAAAGTTTAGTTGGTACCTGAACAAATTGAAAAGATCCCATTTCTAGTTTTTGCTGGTCTAAATTGACAATTTCAAGATTCCATATAGATTTCAACATTTAGCTGCAGGATATACTACAAAAATAAAAGGGGATTTTCAATATTATATGCCACATGTCTTTGTTTCCAAATAACTGCAGCTCAATTACACATTTAGAAGGAATTTCAAAGAACAGGCTCAGTCTTCATGCAGTTGCAGAGTCAAACCACCAAGTGTCACTGTGGAACAGTTTGCAGCTTTTTAACAAGTTCAAGGGGGAAGAATTGTTTTATTCCTTACTCCAAGACCATTTCTGAGACTGCAGTTTGCTACTACAACTCCCACACCAGATGGTTTTCTAACCATGGGCTCAGCCAGAAAGGAACAGGTTCAATCATGTGCATTTGAAACCTCACCCTGTACCAGTCACTTATGTGCACTCCCCGGTCGGCTTCAACAGTGCACTGCACCAATAGCCCACTCTCCAGTTTAAATCATTACTGCCAGCTCCTAATAATCAACGTCACATAACTTCTTTATATACAAGGTCTCAACAATTTCTCTTCTGATTCCTCCCATTTTCTGCAACTCAAAGGAGTAGCCATGGGCCTTAGCTATGCCAGTCTTTTTGTTGGCTACATGGAACAGTCCTTGTTCTAAGCTTATTCTTAGAACAAGGTCTCTTTCTCCACTACATCAAAGATGCATCGGGGCTGCCCTCATGCAGAACTCATCAATTTCAATCACCTTCGCCATCAACTTCCACTCTGCCCTCAAATTCACCTGGACCTCTGACACTTCTCTTCCTTTTCTGGGTCTCTCCATCTCCAGAGATGGACTTATCACTGACATCTTCTACAAACCCACCAAAACCCACAGGAACCTTGACTAAAGCTCCTCCCTTTTTGCTCCAGAGCTGCTGAAATGTCCTCCTCCTTTCTGTAGCATGGCTTCCCCTCTGCCACGATAGAGCCTTTACATATTTTTTCTCCATTTACCACGTCTGCTCTGACTAACCCCCCAGGCAGAACAGCAATAGAGTTCTCTTGGTCATCACCTTTCACCCCATCAACCTCCACATAAAACACCCCTCCTCCACCATTTCCACCAGCTCCAATGTGATTCCACCTCCTGTCACATCTTCCCCTCTCTCCCACTTCCTACTTTCCGCAGGGACCGCTCTCTTAGGGACTCCATGGTCTGCCCATCTCTTCCCACCCATCCCTCTCCGTCCCCAGCACTTTACGCCAACCGAAGATGGTGTAACACCCATCTCTTCACCTTCTCCAGGGACCGATACAGCCCTCCCAGGTGAGGTAGAGGTTCACCTGCACCTCCATCCTGGTTTACTGCATTCGGTGCTCATGATGTGGCCTCCACTACATTGGCAAAGCCAAATGTAAACGAGGTGACCGTTTTGGAGAGCACCTGTGTTCTGTACACAACAGCCGTCTCAAGTTTCCAGTTGCTTGTCATTTTAACTCTCCTTCCCACTCCCAACAACCTGTTTGTCCTCAAACTTCTCCATTACTATGGAGGCACCAAACACAAATTGTAAGAACATTTCATATTCCACTTACAACCAATGGTATGAACTGAATATTCCAATTTCAGGTGACCTACACCACCAGTGTTCTCCTTCCAAATGCTTATTTTTCCATTTAGTTTTCTTCTCTCTTTTTTCATTCCTCCCATCACCTCTACATTGCAATCTTTCCTGTTCCTTCTATCCTGATGCAGGATTGACCCAAAATGATGACTTACACCTTCTACCTCCACAGATGCCGCTTAACCCACTGAGTTCTTCCAGCACTTTTTTTTTTCCATTCAAGGTTCCAGCATCTGTAGTCTCATTTGCCTTCGGTGTCATATCTTTGATCGCACCCCCTGCCCCCCAAATACCATTACCTGTGCCCTCAAACTTTCTTCCCCTCTGCCTGCCTCCTTTCCACCTCCTCCGGCCTTCAGCAGAAACGTTGAGGTGATTCTTCCCCACTGAACAAATGTTGTTCAGTTCTGCCAACTGAACTGGATAAAGAGAACCCAACCCCTCCCCCCTACCCCATCCCCGCCACAGGATGTTTGCGTTCCCTCTTCCCCCTCACTGAGCATTATTCCAAAAGCCATCCCAGCCTCTTTAATAACTGGCCACATTCATTATGATTCGACCACTATACACTTACTACCATCACTTACCCTCCTCATAAAAACCCTGTGCACCCTTGTCCCCAATCCAACCAATATTTTAGTCATGCAAACTCTACCTACACCCTCAGTCTATTCCACTCTAGACATCCCAAATATGCACAGCCCTTAAATGAACAGCTTTTCAGTCTCCACCACTCCCACCCCAACCACAATCCATGACAGCATTTAATCCCACTGGATCTCAATATCACAGCCAGATGGCAAATCCTAAATCAGAGATAATTCAAGATAAGGACTTTAAGGCCCCCAAATTGGAATCTTTCATGTAGGAACTTCTCACCAAAAACAATTCACTAACTGCAAGACTTATTTCAATTTAAAACACTTTATTTTGCCCTCTTGAATGTTACTATTTGCCCTGTCATCATTCTGGCCCTCTTATCTTGTTTTTTTTTAAATAATGAAAATCAACCAATCTCCATTGTGATCCACTGTGTCTCTGTTTCGCTCCAAAGTATCTCCCCTTCCTTTTGTTCCCTGGCTTTCTGAGATCAATGTCCTGTTGTGACTAAGGTCCACTTCTCTGCAAGTCCTCGTTACTGTAGCAGGCACCACTCACTCAGCTTCACTGCACAAATTACAATCAGTGCTATCCATCTGTTAATTCTGTGCATGTGGTCTTTAATCTCAATGCACTAATCATTATCAGTCACTGAAGGGCGCCTTATTTTCTCTACTAATTTTTTCAACAAGTAAAAGAATTGCAGAGGAACTTCCATTGTTTTAATTTTAATACAACTTTTATTTTACAAAGAGCACTATTCTCATCGTGGCCAATGATGCATTTCTCTCAGAAGGTTCCAGTGGAGCTACAAATAAGTTCTGAGGCAAAGATAAAGCTTCCATTATATCTTGGAACTTCTGCTCCATTGGGATGTCCTTCATGAAGTCACATTGCAACATCAGCTTCCTATTTAAGTGAGTTTAGATCATGATTTAGATAAAATGCCTTATTTTTAATTTTTCCTGCCAAAATGGATAATTTCACTCACCCCCCCCCCACCGATGATATTCCATTTGCCAGATCTTTGCCCAGTCATTTAACCTATACATATTCCTTTGTAGCTACCTTATATCCTCAACACATCTTACTTTCTCTCCCATCCTTATGTCCTCAGCAAATTTGACAACTATACTTTAGGTTCCTTCACCCATGTTTATAACTTGTAAAAGTTGATGCCCCAGTTCTAATCCTCATGGTAATTACTTTGTATCTTGTCAGCCAGAAAAACACCCATGTATATCTACTCTCCATTTCTTGTTAGCCAGTCTTCTATCCATGCCAACATGTTACCTCCTAGACCAGAATTTTTGTTTATTTTCTGCAAGAAACTTTGATGTGGCATCTTATCAAATGCCTTCTGGAAATCCAAGTATAGCACTGATTATCCACAGCACATGCTACATTTGCACAGAATTCCAATAAATTGGTCAAACATGACTTCCTTTTCACAAAATTATGTTTTCTTTGCCCAATTACCACAATTCCCACCACCTCCCCACCCCCCCCCCCCCCATGTGCTCTTTAATAACATCTTTAATAATAGCTCCTTCATGATGACAATGTTAAGCCAACTGGCATGTTGTCGCCTGTATTCTGTCTCCCTCTTAACTAAAAGAGAGTCTTGGGCTTTTCTGATCTAATACTAACTTCCACAAATCTAGGGAACCTTGGAAAATTATAAACACATCAACTACCTCACTGGCCATTTCTTTTAAGACCATAGGATGAAGTCCATCAGAACCCAGAGACTTGCCAACCAGTGACTCTAACAGTTTACTCATTTACTAACCTCCCAGGGGTAAGCTGGACAGCCATAATTCTGGCCAGTCAAGATTACCTCAACAATGACCAGAAATCAAACATATTCTAAAAGGTGCAAGTATTAAAGTCTACTTTGCCATGTTGGCATCTCCAAGCCTGGATACAGGTAGTCCAGAATCCCCCAATATTCAGATAACTCTGCATTGTGGACTGCAAATTTAGAATGTTACCGTGGCACCCACCTACCTTTTGCTGATGACATGGCACAAATAATGAAGTTTAAACAGGTAGGAAGGTGATGGGCTGGCAAGAACCAGTCCCCATATGATTCATATTCTGTGTTTGGAGATTAGGGAGACCAAGACTCCAACCAGGTGCCCCTAGCAGGAGGGCATCAGGGAGGTCCTTGTAAAGACATGAGTGTAACCTAGAATTATGTACATAATTCCTCCAGTCCTATTTAAGCCAATTCTCAACAGCACAGCAGCATTTTTAAAATTGTGCAAAGGAATTTCTAGACCAGAGAAATTCCATTGACCAAGAAGGGAAATACAGATAATCCTGGAAACTATAGACCAGTGAGTTTTACATCAGTGGCAGGGAAGCTATGGAAGAGGATTCTTAGGGATAGGATTTATAAGCATTTGGGAAACCATGGCCTAATTCGAGACAGTCAGCACGGCCTTGTGCGGGATAAGGCAGGTCTTATTAACTTGATTGAGTTTTTCCAGTGAGGTGATGAAGGTGATTGATGAAGGCAGAGCTGTGGATGTTGTCTACATAGATTTTAGTAAGGCATTTAACAAGGTCCCTCATGGAAGGCTCATCCAAAAAGATTAAGATGCATGGGATCCACGGTAACTTGGCTGTTTGGATTCAGAATTTGCTTGCCCGTAGAAGACAAAGGGAAGTGATCTATGGGACTTATTCTGGCTGGGGGACCGTGACCAGTGGTGTTCCACGGGGATCTATACTGGAACCTCTACTGTTTGTGATATACATGAATGATTTGAATGAAAACATGGATGGGTGGGTTAGTAAGTTCACAGACGATGGAAAGATCGGTGGCATTGTAGACAGTGTAGCAGATTGCCAAAGGATACAGTGGGATATAGATCAGTTGCAGATATGGGTGGAGAAATGACAGATGGAGTTTAATCCGGCCAAGTATGAGACATTGCACTTTGGGAGATCTAATTTAAAGGGACAGTACACAATTAATGGCAAGAGCCTTAACAGTGTTGATGTACGGAGGGATCTTGGGGTCCAAGTCCATAGCTCCCCGAAAGTGGCTACACCAATTGATAGGGTGGTAAAGAAGGCCTAGGGCATGCTTGCCTTTATTAGTTGAGGCATTGAGTTAAGAGCAGGAAGTTATGTTGCAGCTTTATAAAACTCTGGTTACCCATTATAGGAAGGATGTGGAGACTTTGGAGGGGGTACAGAAGAGGTTTAGCAGGATACTGCCTGGATTAGAGGGTATGTGCTATGAGGAGAGGTTGGACAAACTTGAGTTGTTTTCTCTGGAGCAGCAGAGGCTGAAGGGAGACCTAACACAAGTTTAAGATTATGAGAGACATAGATAGAGTAGACAGCCAGTATCTTTTTTCCCCCCAAGGTCAAAATGTCTAAAACTAGAAGTCATGCATTTAAGGAGAGAGGGGGAAAGTTCAAAGGACATGTGTGCGACAAGTGTTTAAAACCTTATGTCATTTGAAGATACAAATATACATGTGTGTGGGTGCCTGAAATACATTGCCAGGGGAGGCAGTGGAGGCAGATACAATGGAGGTGTTCAAGAGGCTCTTAGATAGGCACATGAATGTGTAGAGAATGGAGGGATATGGACATTGTGTAGGCAGAGGGATTAGCTTAGTTAGGCACTTAATTACTAGTTTAAATTTGTTCAGACTTCATCATGGGCTAAAGGGTATGTTCTATGTTCTTTAGCACAGTACAGTCAGGCCCTACGGTGATGGACATTGCTCAGTTGCAGAAACATCTTTAAATGAAGTAAAGTTTTTAAAATTTAGGCTGTTCAAATGATGAAAATGATTGGACATTGCAAATGCCGTCTCTTCCATTAACACTGCAGGTTTTCCATTTGCACAACTAGCGAGCCATGTTTGTTCTTGGGTTCTATCAATGTAACAGATGTTTTAATTCATTTTTAGTTCATAGAAGTAAACGAAATAAGTGGTGAATAAATTATAATATTCTCATTGTCAATATCAGCAAAACAAAAGTGCTGGTCATTCACTTCAGGAAGCAGGGCAGAGCACATGCCCCTTGATGCATCAATGGTGTCCAGGTGGAGATGGTTGAAAGCTTCGGGTTCCTAGGAGTAAATATCACCAATAGCTTGTCATGGTCCAAACATGTAGACCATGGCCAAGAAAGCACACCAGTGCCTCTACTTCCTCAGAAGGCTAAAAGGAAATTCAGCATGTTCCCAATGATCCTCACCAATGTTTATAAATGTACCACAGAAAGCATCCTATCCGGATGCATCACAGCTTCGTGTGGCAACTGCTCTGCCCGTGTCCACAAGAAACTGCAAAGAGTTGTGGATGCAGCTCAATCCATCACATAAACCAGCCTCACCTCCATCAACTCTGCCTACACTTCCCACTGCCTCAGGAAAACACCCCTCCCACCTCAGACATTCTCTCTTCTTCCCCCTTCCATCAGGCAGAAGATACAAAACCTTGAAAACACACACCACTCAAGGACAGCTTCTATTCTGCTGTTATAAGACTCTTGAACAATAAATATGAACTCCTGATCTCTCAAACTACCTCATCACGGCCCTTGCACCTTGTCTAACTGCACTTTCTCTATAACTGTAACACTATAGTCTGTATTGTTATTGCTTTTCCCTTTGTACTGCCTTGATGTACTTATGTTTTGGAATGATCTGTATTGATGGCATGCACAAAAGTTTTTCACTGCATCTCAGCACGTGACAATAATAAACCAATTTGTCTTAATCTTAAATTCGATGAAAATCTTGAAACTTGCAGTGAAACTAATTTTAAAACATTAAGTTCTGTTAAAAAGTTGCATATAGGATACTCAAAGTACAAAATCTGTTATAATCAAAATTTTTCTGCTAAATTAAGATACAAGATAAGATATTTATTAGTCACATGTACATCGAAACACAGTGAAATGCATTTTTTTTTTGCATTACTGAGAATGTGCTGGGGGCAGCTCGCAAATGTCGCTGCTCTTCCAACACCAACGTTGCATACCCACAACTCCTAACCTGTACATCTTTTGAACGTGGGAGGAAACTGGAGCACCTGGAGGAAACCCACACAGACACATGGGGAGAACAAATAAATTCCTTACAGACAGCAGCGGGAATTGAACCCAGGTCGCTGGCGCTGTAATAGCATTACACTAACTGCTACATTACAATCAGGAGACAATTATACTGAATTCTAATTCTTTTACTATTGACAGACACTTTCAAAGTGCCCCAGATTTTGCCAACAGTCCCAAACTGAACAGCAGCATTTGTCAAATCCCAAATTTATTAGAAAAGTTCTGCCAATGATTTCCAACTACTTGGACAAACTATACTTAAACAAGACCTCATAAGACTGATTGAATCTCCTTTATCATAGCACATATTCCTCTTCTGATCTCTTACCAGAAATAATAGATTTGTAAATTTGATAGCAATGGAAAGTTGAAAGCCTGTCAAGTTAATAAGATAAATTACTATTAAAGTGAAGCAATAATTATATTATGTATAAATACATTGAATTTACCATCAAGAATTTGAAGGCCTAAGCTAATATGGTAAACCAAATAATGGCTGATATCTTCAGTAACTATCTCCTTTAATCTGGCATGGGATAACATTGAGATGTCTTTGTTAGCAATATAAGTATGTATCCAAAATATTCCATTTTGTTTTGTTGATCTGATATTCAATAGTCTGCATTTAAATCAACATAAACCCTAGTTTAAATTCCTTTCAAGAGATATAAAGTGGATAACTGCCATCACATCACTGCAAGAGATATCGGCAGAAACTTCAACCTTCCAACTCAAATCCAGGTAAACCTGGAGCAATGGGGAACCCAATTAGTGATTATGGGCAACCTGCAAAACCTGGTCCATTAGCACCTTGCCCTCTTCAGATAATCTGTCTCACCTGTTGAGCAATTCTCCCTTGTGCTTTTAGGTTTCAGCATCCATTGTAATTTTGCATTCCTAAGGAATTAAGTATATTTCATTGTGGAAAATATCTTTCTACAGAAAAATATAACTTTATAAATATGAAAAAATATTGGATTTATAGAAATATCAGTGAACAGTGATTATTTTACAAGTAATAATGCAAGGCCTCTGACAGATGATACACGACTGACTCCACTAGCACAGTCGGCATGCTGTTAACCAGAACCATATTTTCTCAATTCCTCCAGGAATCATTGAGGAGTTTAAACCCTAATCCCTATGGGACAAGACAAAATCTATCTAATCAACAGTCACATTTCTGCAGGGATCTGCAAAATACTTTGCTCTGGTCTGTTAACAGAATTAACTCCTTTCGATTTGTCCTAATTCACAAAATTTCTTTAACAGCCAGAAATGCTTACTTCCACATTAATACAAATATCCAATTTTACATTTAGGCTAATAGGGTAACGTTCAATTTAATTAAGACTGAGCATTCTTGCCTGTAAATTGAACCCCTTTGGGCCTTTCTTCACATAAAAGATGGCTAGAAGCCGCGTTCCCCTTGTTTTAACCCAATAGCAAACATCTCTGGCAAAAATCAGAGCACGCACCTCCAGGTACCCTTCACCTTACAGGACAATTTTGAATGACACTGGGTGAAGTAACCATATCATCAACGTCTGCAACACTCACTTCATTCTTATCAGCAGAAGCTGCAGCAATAACGCACTACTCACGACCCTGGTGTTTAACTCCCAGTGAAACGAGGAGTAAAACTTTGCAGCGTCAGCACGAAGCTGCAAGTGATAGGGCCCTGGCAGGGGTACCTAGATGTTGCTTTCTACCAGTGCCTGAGTGTTCAAAGCTGTGCAATGATTGCTGACTCCCTCGGTGCTGCTGACGGGGGGAACAAGTGCAGCGACCCCCGCCTGGGTGATGAGCTGGTGTGAGGCAGCTCGCAGCATAGGGCCAGCAAACCCATTGAGGCGTGGGTGTAGCCGCACCTGCTGAGGACACGTGTCCCCAGCTGTACTCCGCTGCCATGGCGACAGCCCTTGAAAACGGCGACCCGCTTCCTGTGACTCCCGGCGCCAGGGCCACGGCATTGGCTTGCTCTGTGGCAGCTGCTGTTTTGCAGCTCCCCAGGTCGCCTTTAATCCACTAGATGCAGGGTGGGATCCATTTACTAAGCATCTGCATCCCATGAGGAGAGAAAGTTTCACTGCAGGAGGAAAAACACACTGATTTGCTCTGAACTGTAAATGATTAAACCCATGCATTTGCATTTTTTCTTCCCCCACCTCATCAGTCACCAGGGGACCAGTTGAAGCTAAGAGCCCTGAATAGAACCGTGCCCGCCCCTCCTAAAGCAGAGGTGCTCATTGCCTGCAATTGCTGGTCAATGGCTTTCCAAAGCCTTGTTGGAAATCCTCGCAGAATTGAGCAGAGAGTGGGTACTAGAACACCTTGACATGGTTCAGTATGCTTTGCTGGCACACATTGCAGGTGCTCCAATTTCCTTCCCTGTTCCAAAGACATGTGGATTGGTAGGTGAATTGACCACTCTAGATTGCCCCAAGTGTATGCATAAGGGATAGAAAGAATCTGGATAGGGGCCATTGATGGGAATGTTGGAAGAATAAAAAAATGGATTAGTGTAAATGATGATCATCCTGGGCCAAAGGACCTACTTTTGTGCTGTATCTCTCTTTCTAAAAAAAAAGGCATCCTTTAAGAGGGACAAGAAGCTGTGTGGATGGATAATGAAATAGTGGGAGGAGGTTGTTGATGGTATCAAGACCAAGCCTGAAGCACCAAGAGCTCGTATGCAATGCCAGAGAAAGTTCAATGACTTGACTTGTGTGGTCAAAATCAGTCAACATGTCATCAAATCCCATCTCCCTACAACTTTGTAACACGTCTCACACACTGCACTGTGTAATACACTTGCATCATTCAGATGGCAAAAATCTCTAAAGATTATACCTCCTGTTTAACGTTCATGTGTACCAGTTATCTCAAATACTACTCCAAGCCCCATATTTACATCCAAAGCCTTTATGCCTTCATATTGCAATACTTACTAATGCAAAGTCACAGAATGATTACAGCTTTGAAGGAGACCATTTTGCTCAAGTCTGTATTGGGTGTATGTAAAAGTAATCCAGATTGTCCTTCTCCTTCCCCCTACTGCCTTGTAAATTCTTTCCTTTCAGACTCTTATCAAGCTCTCTTTTGAACGTGATAATTGAATTAGCCTCCACTATTACTCTTGCCCTGCATATCACTTTGACTGCTCACTACGTAAAAATAATTTGGATTCACCTTCTTTTCCCTTGCAGAAGAGGATGACATCTAACCATTATCAGCAACAGTGGACTGGTGTATGCAAGTATGTGTTTACTGGATCAATGGCTGGAAGAAAGACTGCTGGCCATTATTATGGCAACACAGATCCCATTGAAGATAACAGTGTGTTCCTATCTTATGCATCTTCTTATATCTTTCTATTCCCTCACATTATGATCTGCTCTGATTAACAAGTTGTAGGTGGTATTAGCAACCACCTCCCAAGGCTCCCAGCTCATCAGCCCCTACTTGCTGAGTGAAGCAGGCACAGAGTATCATTTAATCTGATACCAACAGCCAGCAGCTCAGACACTGGCACTCCACAGAGGGTAGAGAGTAGTTTAAATGTGGGATCAGGTTGTGTTGAATCAACGGGCATGAGTGGCATGCAGCCAGGGCAGGGGAAAGGCTAGCCCAGGCATTAGTTTGCCAGGGTGCAAGGTCTCATATATATGATGTTGATGGGAAGACCCCAGAAGAAGTCTAATATACAATGGCAGGAGAGCCTGAAAGTCTGGCTAGAATATCAAGGAGTCTGAAGAAGTCCAGCTTGTGTGGAGCCTGGAGCCCCTTCTTTGTAGTACAGAAGTGATGGCCAGCTCCACTTCAGAATTTATGGATGCAACCATCCTGCAGCATCAGATAACCAAGTTCTTTGCTTCACTGCAGATCTAGCACAAGCCACCCAACATAAAAGCACTCTGGTGGAAGCCCTGACTCCTATCATGCCAGCTCAGCTTTCTGCCATGCAAACTAACATAGCCTGGATATCAGCTTTCAAGAGACTTTAAGGATATCACTGCACTTCAAGGATTGGTCTTCTAGCAAATTACTGAGGTTGCTGTAGTACGGTCTCAGAGAATAGCAGTGACCCAGTGGAACAATAATCAACTGTCTCTCCTCGCATTATCCGTAATTTGATAATTCCTCACTCTTCCTCTTAATACCACTAAATTATGCAACCAATCTTTGTTCAAGGTGGAGTAGAAAATAGGGAGCAGAACAAAGCAGGTGTAAGAATGAGGTGCCATTTGGCTAGAGCTACAATGTAGGACCGTAAGCAACAGAAGCAGCATCTTATTGACAGAATGAATGACACCACGATCAATGGACTTTATCAAAGTTCTGCAACCCTGCAGAGGGGAATGGTGATGAACATCTAAACAACAAGCAAGAGGTGAAAGCTCCATGAATGTCTTCAACAGTGTTGGAGCCCATCATGTGAGTGCAAAAAGCAAGGTTGAAGAGTTTACGGCCACCTTCAGCCAGAAGTGTGCCAAGTGACCAATCTATCTTGGCTTTCTCCTGAGGTCCCCACCTTTGCAGAAACCAATCTTCAACCAGTTTGATTCATTCAGGGGATATCAGGAAATTGTCAAGTGCGATGGGTACACAGAGGCTTTGCAAACACCTGTGCTCCAGAACGATACTGTACTATAGTTTCAGTACATCCGTGAATGTCTAGTCCGCAAGAAGTAAGAAAAATCCAGTACAGGTAACTATTGCCTAAATAATTTACTCTCAGTTTATCAGGAAAGCAGTGGAAAGCTGTCACTGAGTGTGCTATCAATTGACACCTGTTCACAAATAACCTGACCACTGACGTTCAGTTTGCACACTGCTAGAACTATATGGCTTCACACATTACAGCCTAGACCAATTGTTGAATTCCAGAGGGAGATTGATAGTCACTGTCCTTGATGTTAAGCAGCATTTGACTGAATGTGGCGTGAAGAAGCTTTAATAGTTTCCAGTTGGTCCCCTTAAAAACTCTAACTTATGATATCTCTTATCAGTTCCAAGTCCTATCACTTTTCACCTTCTGAATTTTACAGGACACATTCATAATGTATGCTCTTGGTTTATTATGTTTACATGCTCAAATTGATTTCATGCCAGCAAGAAAAAAGGTGCAGGTTATTTGCAATTTAACTTGGGGGGAGAAGTGAGAGAAGCATTTGTTATGTACCAGTGATGACTCAGAGAGACAAAGCAAGTGATTGCGACTGGTTGTATCTGGGTATGTCTAATGATTCTTAGCTATTGTTAGGCTCACAGATAGCATGGATATAAAGATGCTTAATTGCTCATCTGAAATGTAAAGCTAAATAATTAAGCAATGTCCAACTACTGGACCTCATTAAACTCTCTTAATTACATGTCAGAATATGAAGAGAAATGCAAATAGTAGTTAATTACAGAAAAAAGTTTCATGAATTTAAACATAATGGAGATCATTGTCTAAATCAATCACGTGACAGGCTTCGATTTCACTCTAACCTATTCAATACCACTTAAATTGATGAGGTCAAATAGTGCAATTCTTAAATATATTCAACTTTATTGAATATCTTACAGTAGGACTGGGATTTTCTTTAATACTGAATGGGAGCTACAAGTTGTGATGCCATACTATAAAATCCAGTATCAAAGCCATACATGTTTGTCACTATACCCCATGTCCCCTATACACACACACACACACACACACACACACACACACACACACACACACACACACACACACACACACACACACACACACACACACACACACACACACACACCCCAATCCCAAAATCAAGAAAACACCTTTCCTGAAAAATCCCCAGCAGTTTTTCACAAACCTTTTCATGTACGCTTGACTGAGGACTCCTTGCTTTGCAAACTGAAAAAAATCTGGGGTCAGTCCAGCAGGGGGATTGGTGGGGTCAGACTAGCAGGAGGACCAGAAGGGGCAGTCAGGAGTGGGAGTGGATGATCAGTCCAATGGCAGAAGCTGAGGGATCAGTCTGGGAGTGAGCATTGAGCTGTCAATTCAATATTGGGAAACAAGGAAGTCAGTCAGGCAATTAGTAGACAGGAGATCCAGTGTCCAAGAAAAGACAACTTGGTGAGCCAAATGTCCCTCAGCTGTTGTCAGACCTACGGATTTACACACTGATATTTAAGTCTTGCCAGTGTATAAGTTGCTCCCAACTGCACCATCTTCTTAACCCCCTCAAAAAAAAAGGTGGCAATTCTAAAATAAAAACAGAAAGTTCAGATCAAGCAGCATCTATGGAGAGGGAAGCAAAGTTAAAGCTTCAGGTCGATGAACTCACCAGAACTGGAAATGTGAGAAAATGAGTGTGTTTTAGATTGAAGAGAAGAGGAGAATTAGAGAGAACAAAGGAAATGTCTGTGATAAGGGGAGACCAAGGTTGCCCAGTGACTTAGTTGCATTCAGTGCAGTTATTAGATGACTGAGGACAGTTATAGAGAGAAAGAAAAGGAAAGCCCATGCTTGAATTATGAGACGCAGCAAACAGCAGTGGCTAGAAATCTGAAACCAAAGTGAATTCTGGAAATAGGCAGCAGGTCAGGCAGCTTCTATGAAGAAAGAAAAACTGAGTTAATGTTACAGGGAACCTTTCATCAGAACTAACTAGTTCTGACACAAACAATTCAATATTGAATCCAGGGGGCTGTAATATGCCCAAATGGAAGACGAGGTGATATTCCTCAAGCTTATATGGGGTTTCATTGGAACAGTTTAAGAGGCCACGGACAGAGAGGTCAAGGTAAGAATGAAAGGAGGATTAAAGTGGCAGGCACCTGGAAGTTCAGGGTCACTTGTCACACTGGATAAAGGTGTTCTGCAAAACAATTACCCAAACAACATTTGGTTTGTTGAATGTGCAGAGAACCGCAGCATTGGCAACAAATGCACACACCAGAGTGGAAGTGCAAGTGAAATACTGCTCTTCCTGGAAAGGCTATTTAGACCCCTGAATGGGAGGAAGGAATAAGGTAAAAGGGCAAGTGTTGCATCTCCTGCTGTTGTGTGGGAGAGTGCTCCGAAAACGACACTCTTGGTGGAGGTGGAAGAGCAAACCAGGGATTTGCAAAAGAGTGTCATTTTAGAGTACTGAAAGGGGAGGGAACGTTGTACCTGGTGGTGGAACCATGTTGAAGGTGGCTGAAATTATGGAGGATGATCTGTTGAATGTTGTGGCTTTAGTGGGATGGAAAGGAAGGATGAGGGTGGCGAATCTTTGGAATTCTCTAACCCAGTAGGTTTTAGAGGCGAGATCACTGGATGTATTTAAAGAGGAGGTAGATAATTGAAAGAGAGAATTGAGAGCTATGGGGAACTAGCACAGAAGACAAATTGAAATATCTTTATTAGTCACATGTACATCGAAACACACAGTGAAATGCATATTTTGTGTTGAGTGTTCTGGGAGCAGCCCACAAGTGTCGCCACGCTTCCAGCGCCAACATAGCATGCCCACAACTTCCTAACCCATACGTCTTTAGAATTCTTTGGAATGTGGGAGGAAACCGGAGCACACAGAGGAAACCCACGCAGACAAGAGGAGAACGTACAAACTCCTGACAGACAGTGGCCAGAATTGAACCTGGGTCACTGGTGCTGTATTGGTGTTATGCTAACCGCTATACTACTGTGCCTGGGGCTGGCATGAGGAGTTGATCAGGAGGAAAAGGAAGGGGGGGGGAGTGGGGGAAAGGAAGAGTAGAAATGCAGGAAATAGAAGAGACATGATTAAGAGCCCTGTCAGCCAGAAAATCTACTTAAACACTGGATTTTACAGTAATACTTTTGGTAATATGTTTTGCTGCCAGCTTCAAAGTCAGTAGAAAATTGACAACATAAAGGGTGGGCAGCATCAAGATGGGTTGCCACAGCCCTCACTGTCAGCAAGGCCAAAGTCACTCTGGGAAGCTGCCAGTGAACATGTGATAATTCCCAAGTCTTGGAGAAGGATCCTCTCAGCCTGAGAGAATAATAATTGTTTATAACATTGAGCCTGCACCACATGTGTCTGTTCCATCTTGCTTCTGAATGCTACCGATGTGCTCTGCAATTAAATGGTCTGATTTGTACAGTAAGGGGAATTGTACAGCAGCTGAATTATGGAACTACTTCAGAAATCAGGTCCAAAAGAGACATGAAATATTCCACCCCAGTCTCTTTATCTTGTTGATTATGCTTTTGCGCTTATAGTCAGCAGTCAGGAAGTAGAATGCACTTTTCGAAAACGAGAGAATGATCCTTCTTTCAACATTTCAAACTACTGTTTGAAATAAAGACATCAACAGCTGTAGCATTACAGCAAAGGAACTCAGCACACTGACAATACATCTCAGAGTAGCATCATTTCACCACAAAGGCAAAATACAGCAGATTCTGTAAATCTGAAAGATTAAGTGAAAACACTGGAAATATTCAGCAGGTCAGGCAGACTGTAACTGGGTTAATGGGAGTGTGGGGCAGGCGAAGGGGATCTGATCCTGAGGTGGTCAGTAATCCCCAGGGAAAGTGACCTAAGACCAGGGAAAGTGGTTGTTCCCGGGAGGGTTTAATTATTGATTGAGAGTGGTTTCTGATCCTCGGGTGGGTTGGTTACTGATCGATGGAGGCTCTGATACAAGGAGGAGTTGGCACTCATCTCTGGGATGGTGATGGTCAGCAAGACCTGGGGTGGAGTATTAGGCTCTTGAATGGACCTCTGTTATGTTAAAGGATGAACTGTTGATCTCCTAATCTACCTCATCGTGGCCCTTGCACTTTTTGTCTCCATTTGTCTCCTGTACTGCACTTACTCAGCAACTACAACACTATATTCTGCATTCTGCTTTTCTTTTTACTACTTCAATGTACATATGTATGGCATGATCTGCCTGGATGGCATGCAAACAAAAGCTTTTCGCTGTATCTCGGTACATGTGACAATGATAAACCAATAGCAGCTGTCCCGGGGAGGAATAAAACAGGGGGTTTGGTGGTTAATGATGCCTGAAAGTGGGAATGGGGTGAGGTGCAAGGGATGCAGTTAGTTACAATTCACATTTTCTGGTGATACAATCACAAGAGGGTGAGGGGCCGGGGTCATGGGGTGAGGGTATTCTGCTGGTGGATGGGAAGGAAAGACAAGCATGCAGCAATCCAAACCTATTTCCCTCTGCTGAAAGTCATCTCTTGCCTCCATTTAGCTGCCAAATTTCCCAAGGTCCGGAAAGCAAAGTTAAAAATACAACCTCATTATAATACTTAAGGACTAGCCAACCTTCTGAGAACATTGTTCATGTGGATTTCATGTTGTCCCTCTTAAATCCAGAAGTATCTGGGTTGGAGACATGTTTAACACCCACCCAAACATAACAAACCTTTTTTATGGCCTTAAAATTACCAGCAAAATTTCAGCTGAGGCCACATCTGTTTGTCCCATGGTTGATATTGGAGGCCAAGGTCTGAGTGTCAGTGAAAAGATCCAAACAAATCTTGACTTTAACTGAAGTCAATTGAGAACTGCACAGAGATGTCTCGTTCTCAGGAAAACAAATGCATTGACAAAGTCTTCTGAGCTGTGCTGATTACATTAAGAAGGAATAGAGAATATTAGAGAGTATGTTCAGCTAGAAGTGTGATTTGTAAGGGATGGTAAGTATAAATTGATAAATTCTTGAAATCTGCTTAAGAACAAAGAACAAATTATGTCCATAGTAAAGTTTCTAACAATATACTTGTCTCATGCTGTGTGATAACAAATATGTTATCAGACACTTAAAAAGAGACTTTTGGAAGGAGCGTTAGAAATCTAAGTAAAACTTAGTCAACACCATATGGTGCATTATATTAATGTGAAGGAGACAGTTTACAATGATCACCCTACGTGTCTTCCACAGTGTGATTGCTATTCATGAGAGCTGCTGAACAGCTGGGTCATGAACGTCACTGCTTTTAATGAACATTTTAAAGCCAATTATTCTCTGTGAATTATCAGGTATAACATTCAATCGATGTGCTCCCCATGATGTTTTAATCATGTTTTAAGAGAACTTAGTGCTCCTGGGAATCTGTATTATTCTTGCAAATATTCTCAGTGTTTTGCATGGAAATAGCCTACAGGGATTCTAAATGATTTCTCTGCTGAATAAATTCTGACTCATTTGTTACTGCTTCATATAAATAAAATCCCATTACACTTAAGATATTTTGTGCATACAGCTGTGTACAGAAGAAGTAGCTATGGTGTCTGTGAACTGGTTCCATGCTAACCTTTATATTTTGCCAATTCTCTCAGAGAATACATGCTAGTCAAGTACTTTGCTGGAAGTGGATCATTTTAATTATTTCACAGCACAAGTGTGTGTGTGTGTGTGTGTGTGTGTGTGTGTGTGTGTGTGTGTGTGTGTGTGTGTGTGTGTGTGTGTGCGCGCGTGCGTGCGTGCGTGCGTGCGTGCGTGTATACAGTACCAGGGGTAACAATAATACCTTCTTAGAAGCAAAAATGGAACCAGACCTGCAATTTGATGTCAATGTTCCATTTCAACTTGCACTTTTAAAAATAATGATGAATTTTTCTGATATAATCCTGAAACAATCACATTACTATTACTGATAGAAATGAATTTCTTAAAACTGATGATTACTGTCTGAGAAGAGATCATAGTCTGGAAAAAATATAATCTTATTGGCCTTCTTCTCTCCTTCTCTATCTATCCCTCTGAAACCCTAACTCGGAATATTAATTGTAACAGAACACATATTCAAGCAAAATGAATGTTTTAGGGTTCTATTAATTTATTTAATTTATCTCTAAAAATATTTCCTCACATTACACTTATTTATGTTCTTTTTTAAAGGAAAACTTGTTTTTGATAACTAAAATATTTTATATTTCAGCTAACCTTTTGGACCAGCCTACCATGCAGGACCTTGTCAAATGCCTTACTAAAGTCTAAATAGACAACATCTCGTGCCCTGCCTTCATCAATCTTCTTAGTTAACTCCTCAAAAGTTCTATCAAATTAGTGAGGCAGGCTTTCCCTCCACAAAGCCATGCTTACTATGCCTGATCAGCCCACCTTTCCAACGATATATAAATCCTATCCCTTAGAATTTTCTCCAATAATTTCACTACCACTGATGTAAGGTTCTCTGGCCTGTAGTTACCTGGCTTATTCCCGTTGCCCTTCTTAAATAAAGGAACAACATTAATAGCTATTCTCCAGTCTTCTGGTACCTCACTTGAGGCTAATGAAGATGCAAAAATCTCTTTCAGGGCCCCACCTATCCCCTCCATTGCTTCCCATAGCAACTGGGATAGATTTCAATTGGCCCTTAGGATTTATCAACCCTAATGCATTACATCTAACAATCTAACATCTCTTCCTCCTTAACACGGCCTGTTCCAGGATGTGTGGGGGGTGGGGGCAACTAGATCACCTGGAGGAAACCTGTATGGTCACAGGAAGAACCTGTAAACTCCACACAGACAGTACCCAAGGTTAATGCTGAACCTGGGTCACTGGAGCTGTGAGGCTACTACACCACATTGCCACACGTAAACTCAGACTCCTGCTCCCTAATTTTGAGATACGCATAATCTCAGACTCCTGCTCATCAGTCCTTGAGCTACAGATACTTACTGCAGATATGGCTCCCATGGACCATGCAGCTGTAACATATCTACTGCTTTTGTGTATAAAATTGCGTATAATTTATGTTTAATTTATGTTTTCTTGTGAATGCTGCTTATATGATGCTATGTGCCTGTGATGCTGCTGCAAGTAAGTTTTTCATTGCACCTGTACATACATGTGGTTGTGCATACGACAATAAACAACTTTGACTGTGACTTTGGCTATGCCTGTGTTAATCCAATTTATTTATTTAATTAGTTCAAAAACTTCTTTAAATATAACACATACTTCACGAAAATCCCTTACTCACTAAAGTCCACACTGTGTGAATATAGTGGGCACTGAATTCTAAGCTAAAACATGCAAAAACAATAATTTTTTCTATATAGATTGGTTGTGACTTTGGTGATTGTCTTCAGATCAACAAAAAAGGGAAAATTGGTCACTTCTACTACTGCTAGCATATACGGTTTACCGGTGGACTCCCACTGCTCCCTGATATGTGTCCTTTATTGGTACAAGGGCTCTGGTTGATCCATATACATATGGTTTAAGAAGTCAAGCTTAGACCTTGCAAAATCTTGGTTTGTTTCAATTTGCTTAGACATAACTCATGCAAAATGGACCTCATGATAAAAGTGTTATCAAACAAGAATGGCAGAAAAGGATATTTTGGGCTGGAGGGAGTGTCAAAATTGACCTAAGAACTGAGAGTAAATGTGGGCATGCACTGTTGCAACCTGGCTACTCTCTTGATGATCATATTATTATTTCTAAACACCTCTGATAAGCACAATCCCATCGATACCATAGAATAAAATTGCCTCTTGGATTTACTGGATAATGGGGATATTTGTTTATCTGTTTATCCGGATAAATCTGAACATCATGTTAGAATATTGAGGATTAACAAGTTGCATGAAGTCTGTGATTTTCCATCCAGCCCCCCCCACCCCCCCCCCACCCCATGTGTCTGACACAATCACATTAAGAGGACATTGCACACTGTGGTATCCAATGGTATGAAAAGCATACTGGATCGTCACTTCCATGATCGTCATAGGTTCAGGAGTGACCTGTGAGTGACATAGGCCACACATGGAGATGAAGGCATTTATCAGGTCGTAGCCCCTGGAGTTAATGTCTGGGAATTCAACACAAATAGATTCCCTATGTAATAAGAACATAAAAATTAGATTATATCATTCCACTCCTAGAGCTGCTAACTCATTGAACAAGGTCATGGCTGATCTACCTCAGATACCATTTTCCTATCTCAATGTCACTGGACACCTTTAATATCCATAAATCTATTGTCAGATCCGGTTATTTTTGAATCCGCAGGTTCCTTCAGGAGTCCAAGAATGAGTTGTAAACAACTTGGTGCTTCACAAAGTCTTATTGGAAAAGTTTAAAACAAAGAAACAGTCACAGAGCACATGGCACTTGCTCTACTACTAGGAGATGAGCCGAGACGAAGGAACTAAAAATGAGCTTGGGCCAGGGGTGGAAGAGAGCAAGAGAGTGATTAACAAAAAAACTACACCTTTTATACCTGAGATAAGAGGTACTCCTGAGCTAACAATAGTCCAATCAGGAAACCTATTAGATAGCTGTGGCACAACCAACCAATGAGAAAACATGTATTCCCCTGATAGACAAACCAATAAGCTAAGAAGCGGCCATTCCTTGTGCAGCCACTTGAGGTGTATGAAACACTATACATGTTAAAAAACTACTTAAAACAGTTGAAAAGAAAGGGAAATCGGGACTGGTTGGCAATCCTCAACCTTCCCCTCATGGGCTCAACTGGAAAATTTGGACAAAATCATTAAAGTCCATGGATGATGCAAAGGTTCTGGAGAATGATCCATCCTCCCAGTTGACCTCAACTATAGGGCAATGATTAACCTTAATTGCAAATGAGTGCAGTAAAGCTTTCACTCATGACAATCACTCAGGTTGGATGTATTGCTGTTTCTCCCATACTATTATCCTGTTCCCCTGAATAACTGCTAACTTCATTTCTTGTCATTAATTTGGACAAGGCAAAATCCCTTTTGGTTCATGAGGTTTTGCACCATTAGTTAGCAATGGTATAGTTTGTAGCAGGTAGCGTTGCTGCCTCACAGCTCCAGCAAACCTGGATTCGACCTTGACCTCTGGTGCTGCCTGTGTGGAGTTTGTGCATTATTCCTGTGGCTGTGTGGGTTTCCCCCAGGTACTCCAGGTTCCACTCACATTGCAACAATATTCTGGTTGTTAGCTTAATTGGAGGGAAAGAGAATTGGGGGAGTTGAAGTGGCATGTGAGGAACAAGGGTAGTAAGTGCAGGAATGGGATTGCTCTGAGAACTGACATGGAATCAATGGCCTGAATTGCCTCCAATGCCGTAAGGAAATCTGAGGGACTTGTATCTGGATATTTCTGTTTTCTATTGTCAGATTGAGCTTTTGCATTACACTTATAAACTGCTAGCATTTTTATTTCTGTACCATTTTTGGCAGCAGAATTGTGCCTTGTGTTTCTCATCATTATATTGGAATTGCTGTCATATAACCCAGTCTACCTAAAGGCTCTGAGGGGATCTAAAAGAAGAAATTTATATCTCTTTAGAGGAAAGTTATACTTGAACAACAGAAAACCTGTTATGTTATAAATAAAGAAATTAATTTTAAGGGCAGGTATAATTTTCTAGGAACACTGGGATCACAAGCTAATTGTCTATTACATGCAAGAACGCATGATGTTGTAGCCCTACATTATGCAGTAGCCCTATACAGTGGAGTGCCTTCTCATTTTCCAGTACTGTTACAGCCATGGCAGGAAGTTGGGTGTGCAGCATATGAGTGGTGAGCACTGGAATTGTGCTGCAGAAAATTGACAATAAATTTTATCATATAGTTCTGGCTTTTTCAGCACTAGGCAATTCAAAATGGATGTACCTTGGAGTAAAGCAAGTTTGCAGTCATTCCCAGGTGAAATCAAGCCAATTGCAAAATTGGACCAGGCACAACATACTGAAGCTACCCGTTTTCCAACATCAGCCCCTGACCTAATGTATGACCAATTGTCACGTGATACATATTCAAAGCCCTCTGAACATAAACTGGAGCTCCCAGGCCAAAAAAAATAACTGCCATTTGGAAGCCACAATAAAGCTAAGGAAAAGAACCTGCCAAGGGAGTGGATTTGATTTGGACACTATTTACAGGGTCACTGAGTTCAACGTAGAACACTTCATGAGGTGGCTCCAAAATCCAATGGAGACTGTCCAGACAAATCCCAAAGTGCTCAAACTATTCTCAAATTTGTGGGTGCTGAGGTGGTCCCTCTGCCCATGTGGTGGGGGCTTTCTTCTCCAGCTTGGTGAGCTGCTGTGTCCTAGAGGATGCTCCTCCCACCTGGGTATCGTCCCTCCTATTCCAGGCAGCTTTGATATGAAACAAATAAACCAAATAACCTACTTATTACACCTGTATGGACTTCATTCATCTGTTGAGTTTTGTGGGGTCAACTGAATAGAGAGAGAGAGAGAGAGAGAGACAGAGACAGAGACAGAGACAGAGACAGAGACAGAGAGACAGAGACAGAGAGAATGAAGAGGGTATGGATAGAGCACTAAGCTTCTCCGACAGAGACAATGGAATGCTAGTGGATGAAGCACATGACATGCTAGGAGAAAGAAATAACCTACAATGAAGCAATTCTAGAAAAAATGTCATGACATCATTACATATGTCAAGATGACCTGCAAAGCCCTAAAAAAAACTGCACTTTAATACACACATATCCACTCTGTTTCTTTTTCTCTCTGTCACTCTCTCTGTCTCCCTCTCTCTCTTTTGCTCTCTTGCTCTCGCTCTCTCGCTCTCCTCCATGGAAGCCATTATGTGTGTTGCTGCTGTCTGGCTGCGTTGGGGAGTGTGCATTGAAGAGATGATGTCCTCCTCTGATTGCTGTACAGCCAAATGGCGGCAGCTGAGTTAAATTGGTTGCTTTCTCATTAGGGTGTAAATATCGGAATTAAATGCATTTTTTTTGGATAGCAACCAGGTTAACACTGTGTGCGGCCAATTCCATAACCTTTCTGGGGTACTTGATTTGGTGCTAGCACTAGATACAACAATGTTTAAGTGCACCAAAAAAAAAGCAAAGTCCAATTTCTAGCCACATTCTAGAAAACTTGGGATGTCTGCTGCCAGGTTGCAATCATATTGTCATTGCTCAAGCAAGACCAGGGACTAAACCAGACAACGCCAACAACATCAACAGAACCAACGTGTATTTGAAAAGAATTCTTCTGGATTTAGTTGGGTATCATTGATACCTCTCCAACTTAATAAGTAAAAAATTCAAATTGTCTGCTCCTGCCTGTTCCAGAGCAGGAATGGAAAGTGAGCAACTTTAACTGCCAGATTTTCATAGAGTCGTGCAGCATGCAAGCAAACCATTCAGCCCATCATGTCCACACTGACCGATGGGGCCCCATCGTAAGTAATCCCATTTTCCAGCAGTAGGTCCATTGCCTTGTAGGCAATTCAAATGCTCACCCAAACACTTCTTAAATGTTGTCAGCGACTCTACTTCCACCACTCTCTCAGGCAGTGTATTCCAGATTTTGCCAGGGGTGGAGTTGAAATCACCCTCAGTCTTGACAAGTTAAAGTGAAAAAAACAGATAATTTTGTTAAGGAGGAATCATTGCATTAAACTACCTTGTTAGTCATAATCTAGACTGGGAGTGAAAACTGATTTGGTAATAGCAGCCACAAACCATCAGCCAGCTTAAACAGTACCCTGGATCTTTGGGGAAAAGTGACAGTGATCTGGAGTCTTTTCATACACTTAATAAAAAGCAAATTTTCTGCTCTATAAAACATATTTTATACTTATGTCTTTAGCACTTTAATATATGTCTAATGTGCTGCACAACTAATTCATGAGGTTCAGTTTAGGAGCTGGGGAGGTGAGGTTGCATCTGTTTAACAACTTGCAGCAACTTAAACTAAATCAAGTGGTATTAAATCAGATAAGTAATGAGCAAAGTTCGATCTGAATTGATTTTCAAGATTACATTTATTATTAAAAGTTGATAAAGAATATTTAAATGACTCTTTGATTGTAACGATGTCATTGCCAGGGTAAAGAGTTGATTGAGTACTTTGGAAATAATGTTCTGAATAATATGGCCTTCTCTAAGTCGACTAGGGTCTGAAGACAATGAGGTGATTTGTTATATTTTTACATGCATAATGTACTAATGTAAATTATATCCATGTTCACACCACAGTGACAATAACCAGAGGCACAAGGTTCTAATATGGTTTTATTGTATTGCATGCCTCACAGGTATATACATAGTGATTGAAGGGATTACAGTGGAAGGGCTAGGAGAGGATTGGGCAAGGAGGAGAAATTGTAATTCTAAAAAAATGTTTTAATAATATGTTTTTATGAGACCTGTAAGGCATTTATTGTATTAATAGGATTATATATTCACCACAGGTGCAGTTAATTAGAAAAAAAACATTCATGATACATCATTGCATAAAGAGCAGTTACACTGCAATATTTAGTACTTTTTATACATGATCCTCAATGAAGACACAATCATAGAGTCATACAGTACAGATATAGGACCTACAGCCCACTGAGTCCTTACCAACCATCAAGCATCCATTTTACATTAATCATACACTAATCTCATTTTTTAAAAATTCTCTCCACATTCCCATTGACCTCCCCCAGATCCTACTACTCACCTACAAACAATGGGCAATTCACAGTGGCCAATTAACCTACCAACCCACATGTCTTTGGGACGTGGGAGGAAACTGGAGAACCCGGAGGAAACCCACATAATCAGCATCAGAGGTCAAGAATGATCCCAAGTTAATGGAGCTGTGAGGCAGCACTATGAGCTGTGCCACTGTGCCATCCCTACTACTGATACTTTCACTGATACCAACAACCGAACAGAAGAGTCATTCAGGAAGCCTGGACGATATTGTGAAACTCAAAATCCAAAATAAAAACAGAAAATACTGGAAATATTCAGCAGGTCAGGTTTGTGGTGAGTTGTTGTCAGGAAGTGTGCAAAAATCTCTTCATAATTCTGAATGTGAGTATGGTGATATTGGACAGCAGAGTGGCCAATTGATTGGAGCAGAGTCACCCAATTCAGGGCTGACCTGTTGAGTATTTCCAGCATTGTCTGTTTATATTTTGGCTAGAGCAATATTTATTCTTTAATCAAGATTGCCAAAAGAAAACTAACTCTCCGTAAAGTTATCAGAGATGCCAAGAGACAATACCAGTCCAAAATCGAGTCCCAGACCTGCCATCAGTTGTGACAGGGTTTACATGCTATAACGGGCTACAAAACAAAGTCAGGCAGCATCGTCGACAACAGCGCATCCCTTCCTGATGAGCTTAATGCATTCTAAGCACGTTTTGAACAGAAGTGGATTGATATGTCACCACCCACCCTGACAGATTCCAATGAACCTGAACCCATGGTCACCACTGTGGACGTAAAATCAGTTTTCTGGACAGTGAAACCGCGGGAAGCATCTGTCCTCAGATTCTGTGCAGATCAGCTGGCAGGGTATTTGCAGACATTTTTACCTCTCCCTGCTTCAATCTGAGGTTCCCATCTGCTTTAAGAAGACCATTATCATCCTGATACCTAAGAAAAGTAGGGTAACGTGCCTTAATGACTACTGCACAGTGGCTCTGACATCCACCGTCATGAAGTGCTTCGAGAGGCTGGTCATGGCACACATTAACTCCAGCTTCCCCGTAAACTTCAACTCACTGCAATTCGCCTACCGCCAAAATAGGTCTACAGTGGACGCTATCTCCCTGGCCTTACGCTCATCGCCGGAGCATCTGGACAATAAAGGCGTCTACATTAGACTATTGTTCGTTGACTACAGCTCTGCCTTCAACACTATAATTCCAAGTAAACTCATTACCAAACTTCGAGATCTGGGACTCAACACCTCCATCTGCAACTGGATCCTTGACTTCCTGACCAACAGACCACAATCAGTAAGGATAGGCAGCAACACCTCCGGCACGATTATTCTCAACACTGGTGCCCCACAAAGCTGCATCCTCAGCTCCCTACTCTACTCCCTATACACTCATGACTGTGTAGCCAGATTCTACTCTAACACCATCTACAAGTTTGCAGATGATACCACCATAGTGGGCTGTATCTCAAATAACGATAAGTCGGAGGACAGGAAGGAGATAGTTTAGTAACATGGTGTCATGACAACAACCATTCCCTCAATGTCAGCAAAGTAAAAGAGCTGGTCATTGACTTCAGGGGGGCGGGGGGGCGGTGGTGCACAAACACCTGTCTACATCAATGGTGCTGAGGTTGAGAAGGTTGAGAGCTTCAAGTTCCTAGGAGTGAACATCACCAAAAGCCTGCCTTGGTCCAACCACATAGATGCCACAGCCAAGAAAGCTCAACTCTTTCTACTTCCTCAGGAGGCTAAAGAAATTTGGCATGACCCCCTTGAAACCTACCAACTTTTATCAATGCGCCATAGAAAGCATTCTATCTGGATGCATCACAGCTTGGTATGGCAACTGCTCTGCCCAGGACCACAAGAAACTGCAGAGAGTTGTGGACACAGCTCAGCACATTACGGAAACCAGCCTCACCTCCATGGACTCTGTCTATACTCCTCGCTGCCTCGGTAAAGCAGCCAACATAATCAAAGATCCCACCCACCCTGGACATTCTCTCTTCTCCCCTCTCCCAGCAGGCAGAAGATACAAAAGCCTGAAAGCACGTACCACCAGGCTTAAGGACAGCTTCTATCCTGCTGTTATAAGACTATTGAATGATTCCCTAGGATTCTACGATAAGATGGACTCTTGACCTCACAATCTACCTTGTTATAACCTTGCACCTTATTATCTACCTGCACTGCACTTTCTCTGTAGCTGTGAGACTTTACTTTGCATTCTGCATTGTTTAACCTTGTACTACCTTAATGCACTGTGTAATGAATTGATCTGTATGAATGGCATGCAAGACAAGTTTCTCACTGTATCTCAGTACAAAAGACAATAATAAACCAATTCCAATAACTGGTTACTTATCACACTTCTGTTTTTTACGTCATTGGCTAGGAAGTGAGTTGGGATGTCCTGAGATTATGACAAGTGATATCTAAATGGTAATTCTTTCGTACATGGTGATTGATCCAGACTCCAGTACTGTGGGAATAGGAACTAGTTGGTTATTACAATGTTTAGAGAGCTGCAGTAGCTTAAAGAGTAAACATCTGAATAAAGGATTTGAGAGAACAAGAGCAAAATCAATATTCTGAGGATGGCAGAAAGTCCTTGTCACAATTGCAGGTGAAGAACTGCTTTTGAACCAAGATGGCCATGGAGGGAACCAATGTTAGAGCAAGTCACAACACCCCAACCATCCCAATCCTCACCCACTCCACCTCATTCCCAAGGAAAGATCATCAGACATAATGCTGGGAAAACTTTAATGATCTTTTCAATATGAGCAATGTAATATGAACCAGCCACACTTAACAAGAATACACAACATTATACACTTACAAAATCACTCCTCATAAGGTACTTCAATTATTACCATTATCCCCCCATAAGCAGTGCAATGCTCCTTACAAATCTAGTTTTTATCTCTAAGTGTTCCTTCAATCAAAAGTTCATATGCAACTACCCTTCTAAAAGTTCCACATAGATTCCAATTGTTCTGTGTATGCATCTCAATCACACCCACTGTGCACTGCATACTGATGTAGTATCTCCCAGTAACCAGGCTCATTGCATGTCCTGAATCATACATTTGTGGAATGCATATTGGAAACATCTCCCAATAAGCAGGCTCAATGCATTCCTTGAATCTAACTCACCGTGGACTACATACTGATGAAACGTCCCCCAGTAAGCACATTCAATGCATGTTCTGAATCATACCAATTGTGATCTGCATATTGATGAAACATCCCCCAATAACCACACTCGTTATATTCCCTGAACCATGCCGCTGTAGACTGCATTCTGACGTAGAAATATAGAAATCAGAATGCTTATTTCAATTTCATTCCCTGATGCTTCTTTTCCTTCTTATCCAATGCTGAAGATCTACCTCAACAATGATCCAGAAATAAAAAGATCCAAATCCACCCTCCCCACCCCCATCATCCTCTCCCTAACATGAAAAACCCTTAAATCCCCATCATGGGTTTTTCCCTCTTTCCTCCAATCAATTCCATTCCCTTGTGGCTTTCTCCACCAGCCCACCTCTCTCTTTCTTTGTTTGCCACCAAGAAAATGAAAAAAAAATGAGTGCTGCTGTTAAATTTAACAGGTTGTTTGCAATAGCCATATTTCTGGCAGTGTTGTCATAGGCTGTCTGAAAAATAAGCCCAGAATGCACATTTCACCCACAAAATAGCTTCCAAGTGTGGGTTGCTACCTGCATATTCCTGACAGTGTGCTGGAAGCCCTTTATGATTCTGAATGCCCATTTGATGATGTTGGGCAGCAGAGCGGCCAATTGATTAGAGCAGTGCCATCCCACAGCCCACCCACAACCATTATACCATAAGCTAAAATCAGCCATTACAACAAAAGAAGCTCAATAAGGGGCCCCTGAATAAAACCAGAAAGCACAATTACTCTCTCAAAAAAGTAAAAACTTTTTGAAATAACCAGGTTCAATTCCACTTATCATCGGCAAGCTTGGAACCACAATTTCCACCTTCAAAGAGTCCCACCCACTTGCTCATACCAGCTGCTAAATATCAAGCTTATTGCTGCTTGCCTGATGTCAGAAAGCGAGGAACCGAGAGTCCACGTCCATCAGAATATGGATCAAAGATAAATACTAACATTTTTGGTAGAAGTAAATATTAAAAATATCATGAAACTGAGAAGCAAGCAAGCATGCATTTAACTGTACCTATTATCTTTGAATCTACATTCTTAAATTCTCTTTCATTTTCTCCAAGGCAGCTAACAACCCTGGATGGCTCCAGTAAACCTTACAGATATAGATAAATCAGTTCATGAGGAAAAGTTGAGGCTCTATATTGTCACTTCATTATTGCCACATCTGCATACAAATGTTGAAAGATAGGCGAACATTATCCATGGGATCCATAACGAGGAATGTTGATCATGGAGAAGATTATTTATTATCATAGGTCCCATTTCCTCTTGCTGCCTGCCCAATCAGTCCTAATGAAACAGGCATTACACTGTAGAAAATCTTGTCTCAAATAAAATGCAATACATACATTCCAATATTTTTATATATAAGTATAATTAGTTTGCAATTGAAGGGTGTAAGGTGTATAAGAATGGTATAATTTGTTAATCACAACTCCTTCAACAACAATTATTCTTTTTCAGAATCTAATATGTATTTAAGTGCTTGTGGTTAACAAACTACCAATCAAACCAAAGAGATTAAGGTATTAGTGTTAAATGATGATATTCAATTTAGATATGGCAGTTATTTGTTCCTTAATATTTAGCTACCTTCACCTCCAACTGGTCTCATCTGATCAGGTCTTAAATAAAAGCAATCACTGGAAGATGGTATGTGATAATAGTGAATGTAAATCAGTTAAATAAACACATTTTTCTAACCAAAGTTTATTAGGTTTGTGCTATTTTTCTGCAGTATTTGAAATTTGTTTTTTTTTCAAATGTGTTTGGAATGTCAATAAATTCTGGACAAATTTTCTACTGAATCTACATTCTGATGCTATGCTGCTGAATTTAGTTAGGATTGCCATGGAAACCGGCATTGAAGTACTGCTTTTGAGTATTATCTTATTTGCTGTTAGCAAATTCCATTTAAAATTCCCAGTAAAATCCTCAGTCCAAGATTGTTTGGTACAAGGAATTGAAATTTATTAGGAAGATTATAACTAACAAAAAAACCCACCTCATACATATACTTACCAAAACTGATGCATAAGATGTTTAAATAGCATTTGCTGCCTACCGCATTGAATGAACAGAATATTATTTTTCTTACTGATTTTCCTTTCTTTCTGAAGAATTCCTTCAACAGGCTTCTTCCCCAATTGAAAGGACAGTCGGCAGGGATAATTAGAGGAATTCAGTACCCTGCCCACTGAAAAACATTTGATCTCCATTTAAGACCAGTTGCCACCATGCCAGCAACTGGATTTTGTGAATATAAGTACTGCATATGTAAAAATGAAGTTGTGAATTTGTAGCACATTAGCCTGTGTAAACTTCCCTTGTAATTCCTTGCTCTTATGACACCCCCACCCACTACATTTCTTCTTTGGACATTGACTGTTGCCAGCTAAGAAAGATCATTTGCTGTCCCTCTGTCAGAGAATAGCTTGTATAAGAACATGAATTGTTATCTCCCCCCGATTGTCTCATCTTTTGTATGGAGAGTTCTTTGATTTCCACTTATTATCTTCCTAGAATAGAACTCAGGTTTTGGGGAGTTGCAAAATATATTCTAGTGTTCTTGTACTACACAGACATGTTATTTGAGAGATACTGTAACGTGGCAGTGTGCTACTTTACAAAGCACATTCTTAATATATTTAATTATTCTTTTGGCAAATTCTTGTGAAGGATTTCAATGCTGAGAATTGCAACAAAAATATTTTTGCACACAATGACAGCATCAGACATTGCCAGGTCAGATGCATATCAGCTACATGCAGAATTAACCTATTCTGTACTGGAATTTTATTTTCATCTATCATTTCAGCACCTGAGCCAGCACATACTCTCCTCTGATGCTTAAGCCTGCTCAGCTGTCTACAGACTTTTACTTGCATGCATGGTTAGGGAAGTTGCACTTTTTGATGTGAGAAAGATATTCCGATTCCATGGTTCCTCTCTTCAGTATCTTCCCATTAATTCCACTCTTCGTTTTCTACTAAAACCGTAATGGGCCAAACTGTGTTAGCTGTAGTTCATGGTTCCAAAGGGAACAGCTGGAGTTGAGCTGCTCCCAGGTAAGTAAATCCTGGAGGAATCCAACAGCAAAGCCCAAACATGCTGGGATTCCTCAGCATTATGACTTGGAGATTAGCAGGTAAAAGCAAGTTTTGTTTCATTTTATGTAATTGTAATGTTTCTAATTATTTCATAGTGTTTTAATGCGTTTTCAATCATTTTTAAATTTTTACATTTTAGTATCATTTTAATTATTTAAAACAACTATTCTAATCTTTAAAATTCCCAAATTTCATGAACATTTAAAAACTGCTAGAAGTTCTCACAGACTTGGCTATGAAGTTCTTCCCTCAGCCTTTCTTTTATCAAAGGCCAATCTAGCACCTTAGGCTATCTCATCTGAGCCTATTTACCACTAAGACCTGCCAGACCCCTCCCGGCTGTACCAGCAGGAACTTCCCAACCCAGTTTTCAGCCTCGAGGATCAGTTCCTCTTGAAGTATGCTCTCACATCGAACTTGTGATTAGTAATTTGAATTGTATCTTTCTCCTTCATCCAATTAAATGGCAATTGATGTTGTTCTAGTCCCACGTCAAGTGTAATGATAAGAGAGTTACTCACTGCAGTGGAAATAACAAATTGCAAAGGCTCCTGAAAGCACTCAAGAGTACTTTCTGTTCTTACCCATTGCAACACTGTGTTTGTAAGTGCTGCCTCTTCCTCCCAATCCCAATTCTTCACATCTCAGTAGCTTGAAGAACACATATGAGAATTATTCAGAAGGAAGGCTTACTGAATGATGTATACTTTACAAACATTCATAGTTATGAATTTTTATACATATCATATGTAGTAATTGAAACGCATTGTTTTGTTTCATGAGTAATTAAATAATATTCTTTTCTGAAAATGATGTACATTTTGTCATTCTCTAAATGCTGACACTTCATCTGAAAAAATACAAAACTCTACCACTTACTGGTGGAATATTTTTCATTAAATTTTGTTATTACTGATTAGAAAGCAATCTTTTAATGATATATTTCCTAATTCTTCCTAACTGTCAGCAAGCTACACTTAACCTTGACAATCTTGCTAGATATAATAACATCTTTTAACCCCAGTTTTGCTTTATAGATATTAGAACAGCCACAGAATATTGTAAAACTGAGATCCGTGTGAAAGCCCAATCGAACTTGACTGAAGCTGAGTTCTTGTGAATTAGTCTGTCTTCTTGTGTAATATCTGTTATATATTGGGCCAGAATTTGCTGTCAATGCTGAGCAAATGATCACAGCTAATCCTTATACCCAGACTTGTCCAAACATATCCGATAAATATTGCACTGGAAATATCTATTGTGCAACCAAACACAATGAGCACAAGCAAAAGGAGCAGGGCTAGGCCAAAGAGGCCTTGCTACCTGCTCTGCCACTCCAGCTCCTAGCCTCTTTTCTGCACTAATCCAATATCTCTTGATTCCCTTAATATGTAAGTATCTATTTACCTGTCTTGAATATATTCCACAGCCCCCTAGGCTAGAGAATTCCAAGATTCGCTATCCTTTAGGTGAATAAATTTATTTTCATCTTTGTCCTGACTGGTTAGTCCTTTGTTTTGAACCTGTAACAATTAGTTCTTGACACCTCAGAAAAAACAGGTTGAGTGAACTCAGCCTTTTCCCTTTGGAGCAACAGAGAATGAGAGGTGACCTGATAGAGGTGTATAAGATGATAAGAGGCATTGATCGTGTGGATAGTCAGAGGCTTTTTCCCAGGGCTGAAATGGTTGCCACAAGAGGACACAGGTTTAAGGTGCTGGGGAGTAGGTACAGAGGAGATTCAGGGGTAAGTTTTTTACTCAGAGACTGGTGAGTGTGTGGAATGGGCTGCTGGCAACAGTGGTGGAGGCGGATACGATAGGGTCTTTCAAGAGACTGTTAGATAGGTACATGGAGCTGAGTAAAATAGAGGGCTATGGGTAAGCCTAGTAATTTCTAGGGTAGGGACATGTTCGGCACAGCTTTGTGGGCCGAAGGGCCTGAATTGTGCTGTAGGTTTTCTACGTTTCTATGTTTCTACCCCAACCTGGGAAATCATCAATTCTACACCTATCCTGTCAAGTCCCTAATGAATTTTGTATGTTTCAATTCTTTTAAACTCAAGAGAGTACAGGTTGTCTATTTAATCTCTCTACATTTCACACATCTTTAATCCAAAGAATCAATCTGGTGAATCTTCACTTCACTTTTCCTATTGCAGGTATTTCCATCTTTGGGGATGAACACCAGACCTATATGCAATATTCCAGCTGCATCACCAGGGCTCTGTATAACTGGGGCAAGGTATCTCCCTTGTACTTAGATCCCCTGGCAATAAGAACCAAAATACCTTTTGTTTGCTAAAATACCTTTTGTTTGCTAAAGATGCATGTTAACTTTCAGTGATTTGTGTATAAGGACACAAAGACCCCCCTGAATGCCAGTACTTTTTGATCTCTCACCATTTATAAAATACCATGCTTTTCTAGATTTTCTACCTGAGTGGAAGATCTCACACTTTTCCACATTCTATATATCTGCCATGTCCTTGCACACTTGCTTAACCTGGCTATGTCACCATGAAGCCTTTCTACATCCTCCTCACAACCCACATTGCCACCTTGATTAACATCATCCGTAAACATCTGCAAATGTGCAGCACCCTCTAATGAGCTTCTTTAACCTGTACGAACAGCTCAATAAATAAGACTGAAAAATAATTAATAAGTCTGAAAAAGAAAGAGTCAGTTAGAATTATGAATTTGACATTAAATCAGGTATAGAAAATGAATAGTAGGTAGGGAAATATTTAATTAACTGAGAAAATGAGACAGTATGAAAACGTTAAAAAAAGATTTTTATTTATTTAATTCATTAAAAGCAATATTTAAAATCTGAAGGATTATGGTTTTACTCTTGTAAAAGTTAATTTTCAGAGCTAGAGGGGTTGTTTGGCAATTAAGCCATCAAGGTCTTAAAACAGCACTTACACTGCTCTAATTGATTTTAGTCCCCATCTACAAGGTACGTAAAGGAACCTTTATCATTCAAAGCACTTGGAAGTAAGTGTATTGGTGAGAAACTGTTATTGTGCTTTTTCTAGTGGAGTAAGGCATCTTGGATAGAAACCTCCTGATTTCTGCGTGTGTGTTTCCTACAAGTTGTTCACTTTCAACATAATGGTGAACTCAGCCTCACCATTAGTCCTACTGTAAATTTTGACCACTATTATTAAACCATAATTTATTAGACCTATAAAATTATAGTTGATGGAATTTTTGGAGGTTAATTTACAAGACATGGTACAAACTGTAGAATGAATACATTTAGCTTTTTAATCACTTGTCATCAAAATTTTAATGAAAATTGATGTTACGTTCTTTTATATAAAACCCACCACATAAGATCTATCATATATGAAATCAGAAAAAATGTAACACATTAATTGAAAAATCAAGTGATTGCATGCAAATGCAATTATCTCTGTACGAATATTGAGTACTTTGTTAAAGCATTATGGGGTCACTGCAATGGCAGATCTGACATGCCTTCATATGGAATTTACAAAGCCTTGGAAAACCTATTTAAGAAATACCACACAGGAGCTCATTAGCCAAGATGAAAGTGTAAGAAATTGAAGGAAATCTATTTCTGTGGCTTGATAGCTGTTTGAGATCCATGTGGCAGACAGTTGGGAAAAACAAATGTACTGCAATTAGTGGAATGTGACAAACCTTAAGTCTATACAGGGTCCTCCACTTCTCATTATTAGCAACTTGGATGAAGGAATAGAGAGTGTGTATCAAAGTTTACCGGTGTTACTTCATTCGGAGGCACTGTAAAATTGTGAGGATGGGAGCAAGAGTTAATCAGGAAATGGTTGACAAAAAGAAACAAATAATCAGGATAAATGGCTCATTTTTGAGCAGGCAGTCAGACACTAGTGGGGTGCAACAGGGATCTGTGCTGGGGGCTCAACTACTTACAACCTGTATTAAGATAAGATAAGATATCTTTATTAGTCACATGTACATCGAAACAGTGAAATGCATCTTTTGCGTAGAGTGTTCTGGGGGCAGCCTGCAAGTGTCACCACGCATCCGGCGCCAACATAGCATGCCCACAGCTCCTAACCTGTACGTCTTTTGGAATGTAGGAGGAGACTGGAGCACCCAGAGGAAACCCACTCAGACACGGGGAGAACGTACAAACTCCTTACAGACAGTGGCCGGATTTGAACCCGGGTCGCTGGCGCTATAAAGAGTCACGCTTACCGCTACACTACCATGCCTTACTTGCATGAAGGAACAGAGTGTACTTTAGCCAGATTTGCTCATGATACAAAGATTGGTGAGTTAGCACATTGTGACGAGAACACAAGGAGCCTACAATGTAGCATAGAACAGTTATGCAAATGGGCAAGAAGATGGCAGATATGACATAATGTGGGAAAATGTGTGGTTATCCAATTTGGAACAAATTATTATTTAAATAGAATGGGACTACAATATGTTGTACTTGGTATATGAAACACAAAATGTGACCATACAGGTACAGCAAATAATTAGGCAGGTTAATGGAACGTTGCCTTTTTGGAAAGGGGTCTGAGAATAAAAGGAGAGGAATTTTGATTCAACTTTACAGGTGCTGGTGAAACCACATTCGGAGTACTTGGCCTGCATACTTGAGAAAATACATTGCATTGGAGCCAATGCAGAGAAGTTTCACCAGGTTCATTTCTGAGATGGAGGTGTTGATGTATGAAGAAAGGTTGGGCAGGATGGGTCTATACTTATTGGTGTTATGAAGAATGAGAGGTGATCCTCAGAAACATCTAAGATATTGAAGGGGATTGGCAAGGTGGATGCTGAGATGATGTTTCCCCTAGTGGGGTTTTCTCGAATCAGGGGGTGTAGTTTCAGAATAAAGGATTGCCAAATTAAGTCAGTGATGAGGAGGAAATTCTTCTCCCAGAGTTTCATGAATCTTTGAAATCCCCTACCCTGGAGAGCATTGGAGATGGAGTCACTGAAGATATTCTAGGTGGAGATTGACATAGATTTGAACTACAAGGGGCAAAGGATATGGAAAAAAAGTTGAGGCCAGAATTAGATCAGCCATGATTTTATGGCATGGTGGAGCAGACTCCAGGGACTGACTGGTCTACTCCTTTTCCTGTTTCTTAAAATGTTATGCTTTATGAGGTGATACAGACAGTGTGTATGGCAAGTGTAGTTCAGGATGGAGATGTGTGAGATCATCTACTTCATGTCCAAAAAAAAGACAACTGGAGTCTTTCTTAATGTCAAGAGATTCAGAGCTGTGTAAGAGCAAAGGATTTAAGTGTCGCGTATACAATAATTAAAAAATAGTGTGCAAAAAGTAATCCAAAAAGCTAATGGAGTATTAATCTTTGTCTTAGGGGACTGGAATTTAAAAAATGAGCAAGTGATGCAGGAGCTATGTGGAACCTATGTCAGACTCCATCTGGAGTATTGTATTTATATTCAGGCGCTGATGTTTGGCTGGGGCTCACTAGCTCTTAAAGTGGTAAACATTAATGTTATGGTGTTTAAAGGGTAAAACTATGAGGATAGGTCTATAAACTTGATTTATATTCCCTACAGTTTAAAAGTTCAAGGGATGTTCCAATTAAAGTCTTTAAGATGACAAGGGAATTTGAGAGGATTAATTTGAAACTAAATTGTTTATTCAGGTAAAGAAATCCAGAACAATTCTTGTATTCCTCACGACCTGAAGCCATTTGACCCATCGAGTCTATGCCAGCTCCCCAAAGCAATCTCATTTCCCCTCTTATTTCCCTGTAATCTATTATCTCTTGCATGCCCATTGACTCCACCCTGATTCCCCTACCACCCATCCACATGAGGCGTGATTTACAATAACAAAATAACCTACTATCCAGCACATCATTGGGATGTGGGAGGAACTGGAGCACCTGGGGAAAACCCACACAGGCATAAGGAAAATGTGCATACACTCAGCACAGGAGTGGGGATTTAACCCAGGTCACTAAAGCTGTGAGCACCATTTGCTTTAGGAATGAAATGAATATTGGAGGTCATACTAAATAGAGGAGGTAAGAATGAAATTGTAAAGGATATTTTCAGGGTTGTGGAGCCTGGAACAATATTCCCCAAAGGGCTGAAGATGCTGAGGCAATTATAATTTTCTATGATACATTATAATCAAAGAAGATGGAGGAACATTAAGTAAATATGGTTGAAATAAAAATCAGCAATGATGTAATTGAATTTCAAGATAGGCTTCAGGGGTTGATCTGGGTTTAATGGCTTATTTCTATTCCCATGATCCAAGCTGTAACTTCTTCAATAGATAACATACTTCAAAGCAATGCCAGTATATGAGAAAGGAGGCCAACTAATTACAAGAAAGCCTTCAGCAACCAATCTGTCCCAGTATTATGATGTAAAAATCTGTAAGTATACTTCAAATGTACTTAAAGCAACTGGCAGAATTGAATACCAGAGAAATAGACATGCCTGTTCCAAGATGACAGATGTGCTGGATTAGGAAACAGGAATATTTTGAAGTATTTTCTATACATTCCATAAAATTGTAAAGTCAGTTGACACTAATATGGGCCACTGATGAATATATTTTTGTCATATTAAATTAACAAGACAAAGGATTAATTTAAATATTCCACAGGTCAGGCAGATTTTGTTTGGGGAGAAATAGAGTCAATGTTTCAGAATGATCAACTTTAGCCAGAACTAGAAACAAATTTAAGCAACTAGAGAGGGGATAAGAAATAAGAGGGTATCTGTGATAAGACAAAAGGCAGAAACGATTAACTAAACCTTGGTAATAGTAAAAACCAAAAAGGGATGGTATTGGGACAAGTAGAGAGACAAAAGACAGGTCTAAATGAGATATAAGTGGGAATGGGAGAGTCATTATCAGAAACTGTTGAACTCAGCCTCGAGACAGAAGGCTGCTCCTCAAGTTTCTTTGGAATCGTGTAAGTAACAGAGGCCAAGCAATTACCGTGACAGGCTCATCTGAATGGACATCTGAATGGAACCATCCAGTCTGTACTTGGCCTCCACACACAGAGTTGGCTGCATCATGAGCAAAAAATACAGACTGCTAAAGCAAAAGAAGTATAAGTAAATTTCTCTTTAGTCTGTTTGGGACCAGGGAAAATGAGTAGAGAAAATAGTAAAAGAACAGATGCATGCCCTTTGACCTCCTCCCTTATCACCATCCAGGCCTTCCACCCCCACTCCCCACACCACTCCTTCCAGGTGAAACAACAGTTTACTAACATAACTGTAATCGGTGCTCATGGTGTACACAATGGACTGACCAAACACAGACTGGGTGAAATCTTTGTGGAATAATAGTTCCTCTTTCCACAGATGCTGCCTGTTCTCCTGAGTAATCTCCAAAATCATCTATTTTTATTTCTGATTTCCAGCATACACAGCTTGTTGCTTTTGTAGTTTAATAGGTTCTATGTAGTTTAAGAGTAATTTAGAGTAACTCTTTTGAGTGCAGATTTGGAGTTAATCTGGTCCTTAACTCTGTGAATTCCAAACCCACCAAAGATCTGAATATTGCTCTCAATTCTACGGAGGGCTTTCTAAGGCTAATCTTGCTCTCCTCTACAGATTCACAAACAGAATTCTCATCTGATAGGAAATTCTACCATTCATCTCCTTGTAACCATCAAACTATAACAATCATTTTTGTTTCTCCCTCCATTGGAGGAATATTGATATAATCCTTGGTACTACATACTGTAATCTCTTTCTCCTTTTAGTATTTTCACTTTATGCATACTTTCAATCACTTTTGTGCATCGCGTTCCCAGTCACGTTGCATTGCAAATTCATCTGCCAAACTTACTCTTTCATAGATGCTGAACCTGAGGAACTTTTTACCTGCCTCCTTCTATAAACCCAAAGGTTTCTAGGCCTAAATGTATTACAATTTTGTCCTACTCCAATTTCTCCTTTTAAATATTCAGGGAGCAAGACTGCAAGGTCAAAGGTTGCAAAATAATTATTTTGATTTAAAATAATTTCTGCATGCAAAAACTGTCATCATCTATAGGCAATCAAACTTTTACTTTGTGTATGCAGATTGTCATTTTATTTGCATATCCATTCTAATTAAAATTTATCCAACTTCATATTAATATGCACTATCTCTGATTTGGCAGTCAATGTGTCCAACAATCTGTCTTGGATGATCTCCAATTTCCTTCTATTAAGTATTGTGAAGATGAATGTCATTACCTTCACCTACTATCATGAACTCTATTCCCTAGCCACCATCTCCATTTCGCACCATAGGCATTGTCTCCAGCTGATATGATTTACTTTTTAGTTAGAGAAGCTTTCAGCTTGACATTCTCCTCATACTCCAGCCCAAGAAAGTCTTACCTGAAGTTTTTGTTCTTATTCTATCCTCCTGCCCACTTCTACCTACATCCCTTGCCTCGCCTGTGCTAGTTATGCCTTTAGCCACTAAAGTTGGATCCTATAGAATTCATTTTATAGCCTTCTTTTTTCCCCCATAAGATAATTCATGCAATCTACCTTTTTGATCAAGCTTTAATTCATCAAAAAAAACACTTATGCTTAACATTTGTAAGAACACCTTCCTTAAGGACTTAGAGCCATTCTTTTCAACATTTAAGGTGCTAAATCAAAGCAAGTTGTCAATATTGTTGTATTAATGCATATGAAAAATGTCGGAATCAGTTTGGATTCCATGTAATCACTGGCTATTCTGAATGAATGCTGCTTCTCTCCTTATCCAGTCAAAATCTTCTTGTAGAAATAATGAAAGAAAATATTTTAAATTATAGCTATTCAGAACAAATAATATATAAGGAGTGTTGTTTATTTTTGGCAGACATTCCAAAATTGTTTTTACAGATGATAGCAGTGTGCATTTATACACAGTTTTATTTTATACATTAATAGAACTCAATCAGAAAGCTCAGAGGACAGAATCACAAGAAGTTTACAGTGCCGAGGGAAACCACTTTGCCTATCACATCTCCAATGTCTCTTTCTTATTGAGATATTAAACAGTATATTTGTTTGATTATTAACAGTTTTAATGTCATATTATCTCCTTAGTACATGACACTGTTCGAAACTGAATAGATTCCCAACTGGAGATGATTCTGCTGACATCGAGCTGTACACACTTAACAAAAAGAACACCACCTAGACTGTACAAGTCTTACCTATAACATGTGTTGTCAGAGGGACAGCTACCTCATCTTTGCCCCACATCAGAAAATTTACACTGTAAAATCTGCATCCCATGAACTGCAGTGTAAAAGAAGTCAGAACTCTCACTTGAACTAAAGCAATGTTACATCTGCATATGTTTGTTTCTAATGTAGGAATTATGAATAAATACATTTTAAATGGTTTAAAAATGTGTAATAATGGTCCAAATAACTGAAAGCAGTTTTGGTGTACAAAAATTACTTAAGACTGAATGCTATTAACTTTGCTTTCTCTCCCACACCTTATCAGAAATTAAGATACACCTTCAGTCAATATGCTGTACATCTATCAAGTCTTTAACTTGACTTCTCCAAATTCAGCTTTGAGGCAAGTATTCAGCTGTTAAGGAAATTTGCAATCCAATGTCTAGTCGTCCTTTCTAGGTGTGCAAGATGTGTTCCCAAGCCACTCACCAGAATGCACTACATCTCATAAACTGGTCTCACGAAGGAACATTGTCCCAATATTGTATGATTTTCTCCTTGTGCAAGCAGGCATACTTATCATCCTTGATGCATTTGGAGAAACATTAGCCTCCAGAAAATACATATTCCATGAATTTCTTTTGGGAAGTTTTTCTGGGAGGTCATTCCGCGAGCGTGGAATAAACTTAAAGTTCTCATCTCCCTTTAATATCCTATATTCAAGATAAAGAGCAAAGAGTTAAATGAAACAACACAGAAGTTCACTCTCTGCCCTACTTATCATTCACTAAGCTGAAAACAATTGAAAGACACTGATTAACCAACATTTAATACTGTGTGTGATTAGAATGGTAGCATAGCAAGTAAAATCAAGACTTAATTGTGTGCAGTTCTCATTGCCACACTATAGGAAGGATATGATTGTGTTGGAGAGAGTGCAGAGGAGATTTACCAGGATGTTGCTTGGGTTGGAGTTTTACCATTATAAGGAGAGATTGGATAGACTGGGTTTGTTTACCCTGGAGCAGAGAAGGCCCAGGGGTGACTTGGTAGATGTATATAAGATTATGAGGGGGATAGATAGGGTAGTAAAAATACTTTTTCCCATGGTGAGGATGTCAAAGTCGAGAAGGCAAAGGTTTAAGGTGAGAAGTAGAAGGTTTAGAGGGATCTGAGGGGGAATTTTTTTCACCACAGAGGATGATTGAAATCTGGAAAGAGGCAGATACTCTCACGACATTTAAGAAGCATCTAGACAAGTACTTGAGTGTCCAAGGCATAGAAGGTTATGGACCTAATACAGTAATAGGGATTAGAGTAAGTAGATAAAATGGGTGGCATGGACATGGTGGGATGGAGGACCTTTTCTGTGCCGGATGACACTATGACTTAAAACTAAAGCAAAATACTGCACATGCCAGAAATGTGAAAAAAAAGCATAAAATGCTGAAAATACTCGACAGGCCAGACAGCCTTTGTGGAGAATGAGAAAGAGTTAACTTTTCAATGACCATACAGCAGACCTCAGAGGATAAACCAGGATCGGGAGGACAAATGGGAATGGGAAGATTCATGGAAGCGCTGAAAGCACGAGAGACTCAATGGTTAGAAAAAACGACGATGTGAAAGGCAAAAGAAAGTGGTCATAAGATAAAAAGCATCAGGTCAGTCTGAAGGCTGGATAAATGGAATAAGCAGGATTGTTATTGTAGATTACCAAAGCTGAATACAGTGATGATGAAAATCTGAAATTAAACAAAAAACACTGGAAATGCTAATTAGCTGAGGATACTGAACTCCAGGTTTGGTTTTGGAAGGCAGTAATGTGTGCAGTCAGGACTTGAGTAATGGTGAGATTCTCAGAAAGGTGTAAGTGACTGAGTGCAGAGAGGTCAGAATTGGAAAGGGATGGTAGATGAAAGTGACGGGCTGCTGGAATTCTGAGCCACACTCTCAGACTGGATAGAGGTGCTCTATTGAATGGTCACCTGATCTCCCCAATGTAACAAAGGCTACACTGTAAGCAGCAAACACAGTGTACTAAAGTGAAAGAAAGATAAGTAAATCACCCACTGTGAAAATCAAAAAATTGCAGATGCTGCAAATCTGAAACAAAAACAAATGAGGAAACCACTAAGCTGGTCAGACAGCATCTATGGAAAGAGAAACAGTAATGTTTCATGTCAGAAAACTGGTTATCAGAAGTCACTGCTTTCCCTGAAGTGTTTGGAGCCTGGACACTGAGAAGGGTGCAGAATAAAGGGCAAATGTTGCATCTTTCTTTTAATATATCTTTTCATGGAATGTGGACATTACTGGTAAAGCCAGCACTTAGGAAGCAATCCTAAATTTGCCTCTAAACTTAATAGCTTACTGGACCATTTCCTAAGGGCAGCTACGAGCCAATCACATTGTTGTGGGTCTGGGGTCCAATACAGGCCTGACTGAGGAAAAGAATAGAACAGAAAACAGAAGATGGTGGATGAACAGAAAGCAAAAGATTTCATCATCCTTAGAGGGAGATAAAGCCATGAGGAATTTATCGAGATGGAGACACAAGAGACTGCAGATGCTGGAATATGGAGCAACAAACAAGATGCTGGAGGAGCTCAGTGGGTCAGGCAGCAGCTGTAGAAGGAAATGGACAGTTGACATTTTGGGTCAAGGACCTTTCATCTGGACCAAGTATCTGAGGGTAATGAATTCCTACTCTGATAGACCTCTATGACAGTTTGGTAGCTTTAGGTCACCATTACCGATCCTAGCTTTTTCTTCGAGGATTTATTTCATTATTTGACTTAACTCTCCCAGCTGGTGTCTTGGGATTTAAAATTCATGTCCAGCCTTCTGCAGTTAGTCCAGTGGTTTAAATGCTGTGCTAATAAACCTGTGAAGTTGCTCGGGAAGGTGCCTCGGGAACAGGAATGTTTGTTGATGGAGATGAAAGGATGAAAAGAAAGAGTCCCTGGGAACAGTCTCTTCAAAATGCTGAAAGTGGAGGTGAAGATTTGTTTCGTGATCACCATTAAATTCAGAGAAGCACACAGTGACAGAGTCAGAGGCATGAAGGGATCTGGACTTGTTGCGGTGGCAGTGATTATAGATTTATATCAGGGGAAGGGGTGGGAGAGGGGGTGGTGGTGATGGTGGGGGAGGAGGTGACGAAATGGTTGAGACCACAGAGAACCTGAAAACAAGGATGAGAGTTTTATAATGTACAGTAAGGATTTTAAAATCAAAGTACCAAGTTTAAGCATAATGGGTGAATGAGGCTTGCAGCCAGTTAAGCTCCAAATAAAGGACCTTGGCTTAAGAGCAAGTTTATGATGAGTAACGGGTAAGGAAGTGGCCAATAGAACATTTGAACAGCCAAACCCAGAGATAGTTAAGTCATCAATGAGGGTTCCAGCAGCAGATAAGCTGTGGGAAAAGCAAAGCTTGGTGATTTTATAGAGGTGGAAGTGGGCACTGTTACTGATGGAACAGATTATAATGAGATCTTAGTATGGTGTCAAACACACTAGGTTTACAGCATTCGGCTAAGCATCTTACACTATCCTGGAATAGGAATGGTATCTGGGGAACTGAATTTATGGAGGGGATCATACTTGTTTTCCCTATCTTCAGCTTCAGGAAATTTCAACTTATTCAGTATTGTGCGTCAGGTAGAAACAAGGTGGGATTGAAAGAGAAACCATTGCAGATGATACTCTGGCAATGATCCAATATATACTCCATGACGCCATGGAGTAGATGCAGTAGAGGAAGATAAGGTGATCTGCTGTGTTTAATGCCGAAGCCATGTCAAAAGTAGTGCTTTTTGCTAATGAAATAAATGATCGCATATGGAAACAGACAGTAAAATATTTTGCATTTCTTCCTTGTGTCAGTGCATGATAATCATTTTACTTATGTATCATTGTGAGGAACAGCAAGTTGAGCAACCTTCTGTCATTGTACTCCTAGCCTGTTAACTCTGTTATTAATTCACATACAGCTCAAGGACAGATAACAAGTAGCTGATCAGAATTCAAAATACCATCCTGTACCATCTAGGGGATGCAATGTAGCAACCCACCAAGACTCCTAGACAGCACCTTCCAACCCACGACCGCTACAAGCTAAAAGACATGGACAGCAAAAACATGGAATGCCACCACTTGAAAGTTGCCCTTCAAGCCATTCACCATCCTGACTTAGAAATATATCGCCATTCTTTCACCGTCACTGAGTCAAAATCATGGAACTCCCTCCCTAACAGCACTGTAGGTAGACCCACACCCAAGGACTGCAGCTCACCTCCACCTTCTCAAGGGCAAGTAGGGATGGCAATTAAATGCTGGCTCAGCCCGCTAATCCCATATCCCCTGAATGAATAATTCTAAAAAGTCAGATGCAAGAAATTGTTTCAAATTTTACCTACATCAGATCTGAGTTAACAGTAACCCACTAATTCACCAGAGTTAACAGGTTGCATTAAGTTGAACCTCAGGAACACAGAAACATCCCTCTATTTTATGAGGGTTCTGTGTGAAGCTTCAAGGATGAAATTAAATGAGAAGTTCTCTGCCTGTTTAAAATATAACCTTGGACACTGTGACCTCCTTTTGTCACATAATAAATTGCTGCTGCTATATTTATTTTCTTTGTTTGGGGAAATAAGAGTACAATTCTGCCTGATGCACAAAACATGTGAGGGGGTCAGAAAGTCAGGCAGGGGAGCCCAATCACTGGATCCTCACAGGACTTACACCTCCTGGTGGGTATCATGGACCACTCTAACTCAACCTTTTAAAACAAAGAACTGATATTTGTCCTACTTGGCCAGAATGTTAGGCAAAAATGGATACTCAGTGAATAATGGAGTTTTTAAAAAAGTGCAAGGTGTTTTGGGAATTCTCAATTTTCATTTTTCTTTCATGTTTCTCCCACATAGTTAGTGCTTGTTTTGGTGAATTTTGGCATAATTAATTGAGATATTTTTGTTATTGCCATTTTTTGCTGCATTGTTACAGTGATTGGACATTTTTTTTGCATCAACCATGGCAAGGTGTTCAATTGGAATAAAAACTAGTAAATGTTGTCTGCATAATTGCCAGAACAAGCTAACTTTTATGTAAGGATTTTTAGGCAGATTGCTCCAAGAAAGTGAAAGGTTGCACAGAAATTGCAAATCTGGTTCAGTTTAGTTTCTTTGCATCCAGTCACACAAGCAGAAAATTAGTTCTGAGATATGGTTACCAGAAAGACTATAAGCATAATTCAGATGTGGTCATCCAGCAGCCCCCTCTCTGGGATGTGGACATCACCAGCAAAGTCAGTAATCGTTGCCCATCCCTGGCTATCTTTCAGAAGAGGGCACTGATTTGAAACAGTGCAGTTCACTTGATGAATGTTGTTACATTGGGATCTGCACGGTTTTGACTGAGTGATAATGAAGGCCTGTATAATAATATAATAAAAAAACTGATAATGATAATATAATGAAGTGATAATAAAAAAATAAAGATAATGATGTAGCGGTTGCTACTGCGGAATAAAACAAGACTCTACTCGGAGGATTGCCAAACAGAACTGGTTTTATTTTCCCGCCTTGTGCGGGCCCTTTAAGGGAGAAAAACTCCCACCCAAAAAAAAAACCGGCAATGACGTAAGTCCTACGTCATCAGGACTTTCCCGCGCGCGGGTTCCTCCCGTCGCTCGGAAAGACGAGGCCCGCCGCCATCTTGGGCCCTTGTCGCTCCGACGCCGCGCGACCCGACTGCCGAGCCGGTTCGCCCGACTAGACGGTGAGTCGCCACACAACCCCCCCCAGAACCGGCGAGACAGTCCCCAAGGTCCGTGGGCTGTGCCAGCTGCCGCTTAGGGGACGGCCTCTGCGTCGTGGCGTGGCAACCTCGACAGGCTGTTGCAGATCCAAATGGGCCGGTTTGAGGCGGTCTGCCATGAAAACCTGTTCCCTGCTTCCAATGTCCAAAATAAAAGTGGATCCGTTATTCCGTATGACTCGGAACGGTCCCTATATGGTCGTTGCAATGGCGCCCGAGGTGTGCCCCTGCGAACGAAAACAAACTTACAGTCCGTAGTTCCTTGGGCTGGCAGGATGGGGCTTGACCGTGCCATCAGGTGGGAATCGGGGGCCAAGGAGCCGAGCTTCTCGCGCAGTCTTTGTAGAACTGCTGGGGGTTGTCCCCCTTGGTCCTGAAGGGCATGTATGAAAATCCCCGGGGACAACTAGTGGCGCCCCGTATACAAGCTCAGCTTGACGAAGTGCGGGGTCTTCTTTGGGGGCAGTGCGTATGCCGAGCAGGACCCAAGGCAGCTCGTCAACCCAGTTAGGACCCTTCAGGCGGGCCATCAAGGCCGATTTTAGATGGCGGTGAAAACGTTCCACCAACCCGTTTGATTGAGGATGGTAGGCTGTGGTGGTGTGCAGCTGCGTCCCTAGCAGGTTCGCTAATGCAGCCCAGAGACTGGAAGTGAATTGGGTGCCTCTGTCTGAAGTGATGTGGGCCGGAACGCCAAAACGTGAGACCCAAGTTGTGAGCAGCGCTCGGGCGCAGGAATCAGTTGTGATGTCAGTCAGGGGGGTTGCCTCAGGCCACCTCGTGAACCGGTCCACGATGGTAAGGAGGTACCGGGCTCCTCTTGAAACCGGCAGAGGGCCCACGAGGTCGACGTGTATGTGGTCGAACCTCCTACGGGTAGGCTCGAACTGCTGTGGTGGGACCTTGGTGTGTCGCTGGATTTTTGACGTCTGGCAGTGCAGACAAGTCCTGGCCCACTCACTGACCTGTTTGCGCAGGCCATGCCAGACAAACTTGCTGGCGACCAGTCGGACAGTAGATCTGATGGACGGGTGCGCCAACCCATGTACCGAGTCAAAAACGCGTCTCCGCCAGGCTGCAGGGACAATAGGGCGGGGCTGACCAGTCGCAACGTCGCAAAGTAGGGTCCGCTGACCTGGACCAACCCAGAAATCTCGGAGCTGCAGACCTGAGACTGCGGTTCTGTAGCTGGGCAGTTCGTCGTCGGCTTGCTGTGCGTCAGCCAGGGCCGTGTAGTCGACACCCAAGGATAGGTTGTGGATGGTTGGTCTGGAAAGTGCATCAGCAACGACATTATCCTTTCCGGAGACATGTTGGATGTCAGTTGTGAACTCGGAAATGTAGGATAAATGTCTCTGCTGACGAGCTGACCAGGGATCGGAGACTTTGGAGAAGGCAAAGGACAGAGGCTTATGATCGGTGAAAGCGGTGAAAGGCCTGCCTTCTAGAAAGTATCGGAAATGCCGGACCGCCAGATACAGCGCTAGAAGTTCCCGATCAAAAGCGCTGTACTTCAGTTCGGGCGGTCTAAGGTGTTTGCTGAAAAATGCCAAGGGTTGCCAGCGGCCTTCGAGTAGCTGTTCCAGTACCCCACCCACCGCGGTGTTGGACGCGTCTACCGTGAGGGCAGTCGGGACGTCAGTCCTAGGGTGTACCAGCATCGTGGCGTCTGCCAGGGCGTCTTTGGCCTTAACGAAAGCAGCCGCAGCCTCGTCAGTCCAGGTGATGTCCTTGCCCTTACCAGCCAGCAGCGAGAACAGAGGGCGCATGATATGGGCTGCTGCAGGGATGAAACGATGGTAAAAGTTGACCATCCCAAGGAATTCCTGTAGGCCTTTGACTGTGTCGGGGCGGGCAAAATGGCGGATAGCATCCACCTTGGCGGGTAGGGGTGTTGCCCTGTCGCTGGTGATTTTGTGGCCAAGGAAATCGATAGAGTCAAGTCCGAATTGGCACTTGGACGGGTTAATCGTGAGGCCGAAATCGCGGAGGCGGGAATACAGCTGGCGGAGGTGGGAAAGGTGTTCCTAGCGGTTACGGCTGGCGATCAGTATGTCGTCCAAGTAAATGAACACGAAGTCCAGGTCTCGGCCTACCACGTCCATCAGCCGCTGGAAGGTCTGCGCGGCGTTCTTAAGGCCGAACGGCATCCGAAGGAATTCGATCAGGCCGAATGGGGTGATAATCGCAGTTTTGGGGACGTCATCCGGATGGACCGGGATTTGGTGGTATCCCCTAACGAGGTCCACTTTGGAAAAGATGCGGGCCCCGTGTAAGTTCGCTGCGAAGTCCTGGATGTGAGGGATGGGATAGCGGTCCGGGGTGGTGGCGTCATTCAGCCTGCGGTAGTCGCCGCAGGGCCTCCACCCTCCGGTGGCTTTGGGGACCATGTGCAGGGGGGAGGCCCAGGGGCTGTCTGACCTGCGAACAATCCCCAGCTCCTCCATGTGATGGAACTCTTCCTTTGCCAGGCGGAGCTTGTCTGGAGGTAATCGTCGTGCTCGGGCATGAAGGGGTGGCCCTGTGGTAATGATGTGGTGTCGTACCCCATGTGCGGGCCGAGAATTTGTAAACGAAGGTGCCAAAATCGATGGGAATTCGGCTAGGAGCTTGGCGAAATCGTCGCCAGAAAGGGTAATGGAGTCCAGGCGCGGGGCTGGTGGGCTGATTTCTCCCAGGGGATAGGTCCGGAGAGTGCTAGAGTGGACTAACCGCTTCCTTCGCAGGTCGACTAACAGGTTGTGGGCCCGAAGGAAATCGGCGCCTAGGAGTGGTCGGGCGACGGTGGCAAGGGTAAAGGTCCAGGTAAAACGGCTGCCGCCAAAGTGTAATTGAAGCGTACGGGTGCTGAAAGACCGTATCGTTGTACCGTTGGCGGCATTGAGTAGAGGACCTGGTGGCCTGTCACGAGTGTCGCGGCCTGTCGGGGGCAAAATACTGACCTCCGCTCCAGTATCAACGAGGAAATGCTGTCCAGATTTCTTGTCCTGAACGAAGAGGAGGCTCTGTCGGCGGCTCTGATGGCTACGGCGGCTGGCCCTGGCGTTTCCCTGAAACTTGCAGGGTGGGCGGCATCGACGGGCCTCCGCACCCCACCTCTGATGGTAGAAGCACAGCTGGTCACCCGTGTCGTCGTCTGCGTTCCTGGGGCGTGGCTGCTCGGTTGCTGGGGCCGGGCGAGGCGGGCGTTGGGCTCGCGGCCTGGTGATTTGACTGACGGACGAACCGCTCTCGCGCTTGGCCCTCCACAGGACATCTGCCCGGGCGGCCACCTCACGGGGGTTGCTGAAGTCGGCATCAGCTAACAACAAGTGGATGTCATCGGGGAGCTGTTCGAGGAAGGCCTGTTCGAACATCAGGCATGGCTTGTGTCCCTCGGCCAATGCCAGCATCTCATTCATTAGGGCGGATGGGGATCTGTCCCCCAGGCCATCCAGATGAAGCAGGTGGGCGGCGCGCTCACGACGGGAGAGGCCGAAGGTCCGGATCAAAAGGTCTTTGAAAGCCGGGTACTTATCTTCCTCCGGAGGCGACTGGATGAAGTCTCCAACCTGGGCGGCTGTCTCCTGGTCCAGAGAGCTAACCACATGGTAGTACTTCGTGGAGTCAGAGGTGATCTGCCAAAGGTGGAATTGCGCTTCGGCCTGGTCAAACCAGACGCTGGGCCGAAGTGTCCAAAAGGTGGGCAGCTTGAGGGCCACTGCGTTGGCTGCTGCGCTGTCGTCCATTTCGCGGGTCCAAAAGCCGTTTGGACCGTCGGGGTCACCAATGTAGCGGTTGCTACCGCGGAATAAAACAAGACTCTACTCGGAGGATTGCCAAACAGAACTGGTTTATTTTCCCGCCTTGTGCGGGCCCTTTAAGGGAGAAAAACTCCCGCCCAAAAAAAACCGGCAATGACGTAAGTCCTACGTCATCAGGACTTTCCCGCGCGCGGGTTCTCCCCGTCGCTCAGAAAGACGAGGCCCGCCGCCATCTTGGGCCTCGTCGCTCCGACGCCGCGCGACCCGACTACCAAGCCGGTTCGCCCGACTAGACGGTGAGTCGCCACAATGATAATGAAAGCCAGCATACATCCAAGTTAGGATGATGTATAAATTAGAGAGGCAGTTGTAGGTGATAATATTCCTAAACGCCTATCAAGGTAGTATAAGAAACAGGTTTGTAGGGTGCTGCCAAATCTGTAGCCTTTGGTGATCTATTTTGGAATAGCTATTAATTAAGTGCACAAAATAGCATTGAGGATTTACACAAGAGTGATTCTTAATTCTGCAAGTTGACTGTTATCCAATTATTAAATGTTCTCTCTGATTTTGTTTTGGTCATTATTTGTATGAAATGAGAAAATACACATGAGGTTGGACTGAAAAACTACAAATGGATGGTGGTTGCAAAGGTGGCTGTTATAAGAATTAATGCCTATTGATACATTAAAAAAGTCTCTGAATGTTTCTACGTGCTCTATTTTGGCATTACAGCAAAGTGTTTTCATATTCTTGAGTGGCAATCAAGTCTCCAATCTAATCTGGTTTAGGATGGACTGCACATGTTGCTCTCTATATTGTATTCCAAAGTGTCCATCTTGTATCTCCAAAATGAATGTGGCACAATCCAATTTTTGGATTATTAATCAACAAAGATAAAAAGGAATGTCAAAATAGGTAGCAATGATTAAAATAACCCAAACTTGGCAGAGATACAGATTGATTTGCTGAAAATTGATTTGCAAATGTCAAAGTAATTAGATGCACTGCCTTTCCCATTCTCAGAGAGGTAGATGTTAGCAGGAAGCAATTAGTCCAGTAATGCTTGATCAGACTTGTTGTTAGAAGTGTGTTATAAAATATTCAAAATGGATTAACGAAAGCACTTACTTGATTTTTACAGTCCTATGTTATGCGCTACCAGAGGCTGATTTCATTAATGAAGTGGTTTGAAATCTGCATCGGGTTGCCTGCAGTAGGACCTTCTATTAGACATGCAGTTAACTGGAAAATCCAATTAGAATTCAAAGCACAGTGAGCAGGATTCCTACCAGATCTTATCATAGAGCTCAGCATTTATTGGCATGCAATGCAAATCAGTTTGGGTTGATCAGTGCTTTTGCAGAGTGGATAATGAAAAGAGAGTTGCATATGTTGAGCTTTCATTGAGGATTAGGATAACTTGTAAAGTAGCGGGCAAGGTTTTTAGGTACAACAACATTCTTTATGGTCAAATGTCATTTGCCAAAAATTGAAACCAAATAATTGAACTCTAACAAAAAGATAGTAAGCCTTTCAAAGTTGATCACAAGAGTGACACAAAAGGTTCCTTCATTAAAATATTCTCATTCAGAGTTTCTTCAGAGGTTCCTAGTGGAATCTTTGTCTTACAGACTAGAACATTAAATTAATGAAATCCATGAGAAACATAGCATTGGGGTAATACTTTGCCACAATCCTGCTGGGAATCAAACAAGCTAGCACAGAAAGTGAGGAAAATTATGTGTAGTGAGACGTCTGCTGCTGAACTGCCTAGCCCAGTATTTCAATCTTGACAATCCACCAATCAAAACATTACAAGCTTACTGATGTAATTTAGGAAGGTTACAGGAAGTTCTGGAATAGGGGAAGTTGAGAACATGAGCTGAAGCAAAAAAGAGAGACACAAGATACTGCAGATGCTGAAATCTGGAGCAACATAAGAGGAACTGGAGGAACTCAGCAGGTCAGGCAAAATCTATGGACGGAAATGGACAGTTGACGTTTTGTGTTGAGACCCTTCATCAAGACTGGAAAGAAAGAGGGGAGAGAGCCAGCATAAAAAGGTGAGGGGAAGGGAAGGAGCAAGAGCTGGCGGGTGATAGGTGGATCCACGTGAGCGGGGTGATAGGCAGATGAGGGTGGGAATGATGTCAGAAGCTGGGAGGTGATAGGTGGAAGTGACAAAGGGCTGAAGATGATGGAATCTGATAGGAGAGGATGGTGGAGCGAGGAATAAAGGATAGGAGGTGGGGAGGGGAACCAGTGGGAGGAGTGTGTGGGTGATGGGCAGATGGAGAGGGAGAGGTTGAAGGGATAGGGTGAAGAAGTAAAGAGACCTTTCCTAAGGTAAGGAGATAGGGTGATGGGGGCCAGTTAGATCAGGAGGAGAGAGAAAAATAAAAAAAAGGAAAAATAGGGGAAAGGGGTCAGAGAGGGAGCAGTTACTGGAAGTTTGAGAATTCGATGTTCATGTCACCAGGTTAGAGACTGCCCAGGTGGAATATGAGGTGTTGATCCTCTAATTTTTGTTTGGCCATGACCTGGCAGTGGAGCAGGCCATGGACAGACATGTCAGTGTGGGAATGTGAAATGGAATTGAAATGGCTGGCCATCGGGAGATCCCGGCTGGCACAGTGGATGGAACGGAAGTTCTCGATTAAGCAGTTCCCCCAATCCACGTGTGGTCTCCCTGATGTGGACAAGGCTGCATCGGGAGCACTGGATGCAATAAATAACACCGATGGATTCACATGTGAAGGACTGCCTCACTTGGTAGGACTTCTTCAGCGCAACAAAGAAGAAAACCTGCTCTAGAGCTTTCAAGTGACACGGGAGAAAATTGAAAATGAAATTCTCAAGATTAATTGTGCTTGGAAAGACAAGAGAAATCTTTACATCTGGTATCAATTTGATTGAACCAAGCTGCATTTTGTACTTACTGGTATGTTGTAGGACTGACATTAATGCGCCGCGGTTGACTTCCTGATTCAAACTTGCTGGCCAGAGTCACGTTGTTTCCAAACAAGCAATAACGAGGCATTTTTACACCAACGACTCCTGCCAGTACAGAGCCAGAATGGATCCCAATCCGTAACTGTAAAAACAATATACCTTTTAAATACTTTAGCCAGAGACAACTTGTATCACCTTTAGGCTCAATACAATACTAAAATTTGGAACAGGATACTAACAGAAATTAATTAACTACAAGCACACAAGATATCAAACAGAAATAAACTTGCTTTCTAGCCTCTACACTTCCCTCAGTAAGCAAGAAATAATCTCTAGTGTTTATTTTCAACAACTTGATTTTATGCCATTAGAGGATGAATGTTCCAAACATAGTTGCATCTACTTTATGGTTGACTTTCCTCCATAGCCAGATGGGCACCAGTTATCTGGAGTGTGGTCCACTTGAAACAACTCAATTCAACCTGCATTTATAGTTTCTGAACACTAACATGTCCCTGTCTGGGGTCTGTGACCAGAACTGAAAGAGCAGAAATCCAGCTGTTGCTAGCACCACGTTAATGGGCATGCACTGTGTTACCTTCTAGATGTTGTCCTGAAAATGCAACCAGGAGGCTTCCATTCACAAAGACCTTGTGTTAATGTCAGGAGAGGAAGATGAGGCTGGGTCCTAAGTTAGGTACCTTATGCTCCTTTTCAGTACATTAAAAATTCCACTTGCTCCTCCCAGAGGGAAGCAACAAAAACCTCAACGATACAGATGGACTCATGGTACCAGGTCTCTAACCCATTTCTCTTTGCCTTCCACTCAGTAACAGAGCAGTCATCCAGTGCCAAGCAGAGGAGATGCTGTTTCACTGTGTCTTATGCAGTATATTGGTACTGTAATTATAAAGCAGCATCCCCTCTGACTATCTTAAGTATTGCCTTAGGATATCCATCCACATTACAAAGAGAGAGTTAGTGATGAGAAGGTTCTGTTGGGTGGTTAGTGTTCATCATCTGAACCCTTGATTTTGTAGTTAGATTTTGATTTGGTCAGCAGTTAATGAGTTATTCCAGATTTTCCATCTGTCTACCTGGTCATCTTTCAGCAGTAAAATTAGCATCAGCACGTAGACTGGAATACCTAAGATGGTCATTTTGGTGGCACATCAGCTAGTTTCACAGTCATCGACAGCTGGAAGGAAAAGCCAAGTTAAAAGGTTATTATAGCTTTTTCAACTGATGGTATATCTGAATAGGGAGCCCTGTGGCCAATAGAGGTTGAGTCTTGTAAAATCAGAGCTCATCATACCTCCAGAGGCAACTCAAACATGTGTCCATGGGCGAATGGATGAGCTGCTTACACCACCAGGAGTGACCCTTTGGTAAGTGCAGAGGAAAGGGAAGAGAAGAGCAGAGGCGAATGTGGTCATGAGCTAGCAGAAGCTGAGGACATTGTGCTGAGGAGGCTTCCTGCTTTCCCACTGTACTTCTGTATTTCTCTTGTCTCTCCAATCAACAGTAATCTGTATCTTTGTCACAAACCTTTTAAGCAAAAGAAACTCACACTCAGCACTACATAATAGCAACCACACTCTGACATAAACATGACCTTCTGGGCTGAAGCTAGCCTCGGGACAGCAGTGTGAAAATGCCAATCTAACTGAATAATTTTTCTAAATGAAATAATTTCTAACTGCTGAGTTTATTATATGTGAATCCCTTAAAAATCATGGCTTCCTGTTATGCTAGAAATTAGATTTTTCAAGACAAAAAATTGTCAGTCATTCACATTTTATTTTAGTTGAATCAATGCTCATTACTACAGAATGGGCTACAGCAACAGAAAATTAAACTGAAGCACGGCTAGTGTTAACATACAGGCACATGCAAGATGACATACAATCCAATTTAAGACAGTGCCCTTGGTAAAATGGACCATAATTGAAAAGTAAGGTCACGTTTGTTGCAATGTGTCATAACTTGAAAAACACCCACAACAGGAATTGACGATGAGCCCAATTTCTCCACAAAAAGTCTAGTGAAAGACAGACAGTATTAGTCAACCTAAGCTACCTTTATGTTGGTCACTTAGGTTGGATTCCAGTAGCTCAGCACTGGTAAGATAGCTCCCAGAATATATACTGTATCTAGGTAGCAGACTTGTGCAAATTCCAAGAATTTACAAACCCGTAACCTAGTACTGAACATGAATTTAACTGCATTAACACCGTGAACACGTCAGGTCCTCATACTTTAATTGATAGACCGTGAGAAAACATAGGCTCTCATAATTAAGCAGTTTTATCAGAAGAGCATGCCACTACTGAGTATCATTGATGCTACAGCTAATTCTACTTGTGCATTGTGAAAAAACACTCAAATAAATAGCAACTCTAGAAATAGACTTGCCTTCTATGATTTTGGGAAGATACATCAACATTTAAACAGGCTTGTGTTTAAAATTTTTAAAGCATTATCTCTGTTAATGGAGAATATCAAATATGCCAAGGTGAGTCTTGGACAGTCAGCTGTTGCTTTAGGAAACTCTGCAATCTACTTTTGAGTTCAGGACATAGAAGTATTTGTGTAGTAGAGGTGATGCACTCAGAATCTCGTGAGCTGTCACACATCTCAGAAACAGTGATGCAGAAATCTGAATGCACTGTGCCAGTTTTCCTTCACAAATGGATAAACGATGTCCCAGTAGGGTGGGAATGAAGTATGCCACCCAGTATGTTGGGTTTCCATGAAGGGAGGCCAGCTATGTCTCTGGAACTCCCTTGGTCAACATCAATTTGGATGTTTCTGATTAAACAAAATTAAAACTTTGGATTTCTGGATGATTCTCATACTCTAATGCAAGCCTTGTATTAGTTTAATTTTTCAATGAGAATTAGGAGACAAACCTCCAGGTATTTCTCGACTGTCATAACAAGAATCAATAAGTTTCAAAGCTACTTCAGTAAAGCAGTGTGTCTGGTATGTAATTTAAAGGTTGTTTACTTATAACTAATAAGCCTCTTCCTCTTCTATAACTTAAGAGTCTCCAAATATAATAGAACATAGAACACTACAGCACAGTACAGGCCCTTCAGCCCACAATGTTGTGCCGACAATTTTAGCCTGCTCTAAGATCTATCTAACCCTTCCCTCCCACATAGCCCCCTATTTTTCTATCATTCATGTGTCTATCTAAGAGTCTCTTAAATGTCCCTAATGTATCTGCCCTCACAACCTCTGCCGGCAGTGCGTTCCATGCACCTACCATTCTCTGTAAAAAAAAAAGTTACCCCTGACATCCCCGTTATACCTTCTTCCAATCACCTTAAATTACTGTCCCCTCGTGTTAGCCATTGTCACATAATATTTAACAGCAAGATTAACAAGAGAAAAACAGTCATTCAAGAATTATAGAGGGCAAAAAGAGAAATGAGGTTGCTTCTGGCGGGACAGGGTGAAAGAGAATCCCAAGGGTTTCTATAGTTATATTAAGAGCAAAGGACAGCAAGGGGCAAAATTGTCCTCTTGAAGATCAGCATGGTCATCTATACATGAGACAAAATTGGTCCCTCTTGAAGATCAGCATGGCTATCCATACATGAAGACATGGGGGAGATCTTAAATGAATTTTTTGCATTCGTATTTTACTCTGGAGACAGACAGAGACTATAGAACTGAGGCAAAATAGTGAGGTCATGGACCATATCTGGATTAGGAAGAGGAGGTGCTGGCTGTCTTGAGGCGAATTAAGGTGAATAAATTCCCAGGGCCTGACAAAGTGTCCCATCAGGACCTTGTGGGAGGCAAGTGCAGAAATTGCAGGGCCCTAGCAGAGATATTTAAAATGTCCTTAGCCATGGGTGAAAGTGCTGGAGGACTGGAGGGTAGCTAATGTTGTTCATTGTTCAAGAAGGCTCTAAGATAAGCCAGGAAATTATAGGCCAGTGAGCCTGACATCAGTCCTGGGTAAATATTGGAAGGTATTCTAAGGGCCAGGATAGATAAGTATTTGGATAAGCAGGGCCTGATTAGGATAGTCAACATGGCTTTGTGCATGGTTGGTCATGTTTAACCAATCTTATAGTTTTTTGAGGAGGTTATCAAGAAGGTCAATGAGGGAAAGGCATGTGGACATTGTCTACATGGACTTATCAAGGCCTTTTGATGAAGTCCCACATAGGAGGCTGATCCAGAAGTTTAAGTCACTTGGCATTCAGGATGAAGTAATCAATTGGATTCAACATTTACTTAGCGGAAGAAGCCAGAGAATGGTAGTAGATGGTTGTCTCTCTGACTGAAGGCCTGTGTCTAGTGGTGTGCCACAGGGATTGGTGCTGGGTCCATTGTTGTTTATCAATCTATATTAATGATTTAGATGATAATGTGGTAAACTGGATCAGCAAATTTATGGATGACACCAAGATTGGGGTGCAATGGACGGCAAGGAAGGCTATCAAAGCTTGCATGAGATCTTGACCAGTTAAGTAAATGGGCTGAAAAACTGGCAGATGGAATTTAATGCAGACAAGTGTGAGGTTTTGCACTTTGGGAGGACAAACCAGGGTAAGACTGACACAGTGAATGGTAGAGATCTGAATTGTGCGGTAGAACAAAGGAGCCTGGGAATACAGATATATAGTTCCTTGAAAGTGGTGTCACAAGTAGATAGGGTCATAAAGAGAGCTTTGGCACTTGGCCTTCATAAATCAGGGCATTGAGTTGGGATGTTATGTTGAAGTTGTACAAAATTTTGGTGAGGCCAAATTTAGAGTATTGCACACAGTTCTGGTCATCTACCTACAGGAAAGATATTAATAACCTTGAAAGAGCGCAGAGAAAATTTACGAGGATGTTGCTGGGATGTTTATAGGGAAAGGTTGAATTGGTTAAGACTTTATTCCATGGAGCACAGGAGAATGAGGGGAGATATAGAGGTATACAAAATTATGAATGCATGCAGGCTTTTTCCCCTCAGGTTGGGTGAGACTAGAACTAGAGGACATAGGTTTAGGGTGAAAGGTGAAATATTTAAGGGGAATCTGAAGGGAAACTTCTTCACTCAGAGGGTGGTGTGAGTGTGGAACAAGCTGCCAGCAGAAGTGGTAGATACGGGTTCAATTGTAACATTTAAGAGAAGTTTGGATAGGTACATGGATGGGAGAGGTTTGGAGGGATATGGTCCAGGTGCAGGTAGATGGGACAAGGCATTAGATCAGGTGGCATGGACTAGATGGGCCAAAGGGTCTGTTTCTGTGCTGTAGTGCTCTATGACTCCATAATGGAAGTGTTCAAATTTCATTGGTGAGTCTAAGGAATTTCATGCGCTGTAGGTCTGATCAAGTACCAACGGGCCTAATGCTCAGAAGTCCTTGGTAGATTCAAATTTAAAAGGGAGGAAATTTATATTGGACCATAGTCCAAAGTACTTCAGCTACCTGACACACCTCAGCCCAATATTCAGGCCTCCTGAACACAGATGATAAATAGCTCGACAATAAGATTTCAACTGGTTTGTGCCATTGTCACTAACAAATTTCTACACAAAACCCTTTCTTGTAAAGAACTGTTGAGGCTCCAGAATGCAGTTCTCCCAAAACACTGCAGCACCACTGTTACCTTGGCAACATTTCTAAGATTAGCCAGAAAAGCTGAAACTAAAGTTTTCTCGTCCAATCATGTTATCCTCTGTGCATGGAAGCACATTCTTTTTCTGCTAGAAGGAGCAAAACTGAATTCTTGAAATGAAATGTGGATAATATTTAGCATGTAGGTTAAAAGGAACTAGATAATTCAAACACATAAGAGAGGCTAGCATATTTTATTTATCTGTACAGTGCAGCCTAATAGAGTCATAGAGTAATACAGCATGGAAATAGGCCCTTCAGCCCAACTCGTCTATGCTGACATCGGTGCCCATGTCAAGCTAGTCCCACTTGCCCATGTTTGGCCCATATCCCTCTAAACCCCCTCTGTCGATGCACATCCCAAATGTCTTTTAAATGTTGTTATTATACCCACCTCAACCACTTTCTCTGACAGCTCATTCCATATAAGCACCACCCTCTGCGTGAAGAAGTTGCCCCTCACTTCCCTTTTAAATCTTTCACCTCTCATCTTAAACCTATGCCCTTTAGTTCTTAGTTCCCCTTCCCCGGGGATGTGCATTCATCCTATCTATGCCCCTCATGATTTTATACGCATCTATAAGATCACCCCTCAAACTCCTACACTCCAAGGAATAAAGTCCTAGCCTGCCCAACCTCTCCCTATCACTCAGGCCCCCGAGTCCTGGCAGCATCCTCATAAATCTTCTCTGCACTCTGTCCAGTTTAATGATGACTTTCCTATAACAGAGCAACCAGAACTATACACGATACTCCAATTGCTGTCTCACCAATGTCTTGTACAATTACAACATAAAGTCCCAACTCCTATACTCAGTGTCCTGACTGATGAAGGTCAGTTTGCCAAATGACTTCTTCACCACCCTGTCTTCCGGTAACACCACATTCAGTGAACCATGTACTTGTACTCCTAGGTCCCTCTGTTTCACAACACTCCCCAGGACCTGGTCATTCACTATATAAATCCTCCACCTATTTTAGTATCATAGCACTGACCCCTGTGACACATGACTTGTCACAGGCCTTCAGTCTGAGAGACAACCTTCAACCATCACTCTCTGCCATCATTAAAGATTGTGAATAGGGTTCAAAGGGTGAATAGGCACTCGCAATGGACACAAGTGTAGTATAAAGCTGCTCACAAACTGGTTACCTTATCAGCAAAGCTCTGTACATGTCCTGTTTCTAAATTCTCTCACCAGGAACCATCCTCTCCACATCCAACTTGTCAACAGCCTTGTTTCAATTAAGTCCCCTCTCATTCTTCTAAATTGTCAGTGGATACAAACCCACCCAGTCCAGGTAAAAGCCTTCTCTGAACTACTTCCATCATAAATAAGTAGATTTATACAGAGGACTGCACACATGATCTCACCAATGCCTATGTAACTGATTTTATAATCTCCCTACTTTTGTATTTAGTTTCCCCAGCAATAGATAACATTCTGTTGGCTTTCCTATTGATTTACTGTACCAGCCTTCTGCAAATCATACACTGGAAGACAACCATTTCATGAGCAGATTTATACTACATTGTGAGTGCCTGTTCATTGTGAGGACATTTACTGTCTCCCACTCTGGATTCAAGCTCATGGCATATCTCACTTGATCAAACCAGCTTTGAGTTTTCAAATTGAAAATAATGATTTCATATAAATGAAACTATCAAACCATCTCTCAGTTTTTCATCTTTCCTGCATCTTTTTTGCTGGTTATCAACAATAATTTCTGAGAGTTTTCCTTTCATTGGAGTTGATGACTTCTCGTAAGAGATTGCAGACCCGAGATGCTCGGCAATCCCTTACTATTTAGATAATTTGCTCCCTTTTTATTTTTCCCACCAAAATGGACTGTTTCACTTTTACCCACATTATACACCAATTGCTAAATCTTAACCCATCTGTATCCCTTTATGCCCTCCTTCATAATTTACTTTCTTAAGCATCTTTGCATCAGGCATTCTGGGGATACTGTTAGATGGTTGGAAATGTAGACGAGAGAGATAGAGCTGCTTGCAATCCCTCTACCTTTTTCATGCTTTTTAGGATGGCACAGTCATGGAGCGAATACAGCTGCTGCCACACAGCACCCAAAACTCAGGTTCAATCCTGACCTTGGGTGCTGTCTGCATGGGTTTCACCCAGGTGCTCCAGTTTCATCCCAAAGATATCCAGGTTGCTTGGTTAATTGGCCACTGTAACGTATGCATAGGTAAAATCCAGGGGAAATTGAAGAGAATGTGGGAAGCATAACAAATGGAATTAATGTAGGATTCGTGTGAATGGATGGTTGATGGTCAGCATGGACTCAGTGGGCTGAAGGGCCTGTTTCTGCACTGCGTTTTTCTATAATCCTAATTTAAATTGCAACTTCAGTGCTTTTTTGGAAATATAAATTATTGTCATCAAACCCTATGATGGCAATGACTTTTGGACATGAATGTAAAAAAAGGTGACATAATTAGTCTAATTCACCGCAGAGTCTAGTCAGCAAAATATTTTATCACACACCTGCTAAGTGCGATCTTCTTCCATTTATTCAGCTCATTGCAGGGTTATTAAAATTAATGGACTTGTCACATTTGTTTGGAAAGAAATACAAAGCAGATAATTGTATATTCATTGCAGTCAGCTGCTTCATTCCTAAGCTGGTAAACACATTTGCTGGACCTTAATTACCAGTTCAGTAAGACCGAATTGCAAGCGCAGTCTTACTCTTCTCTAATGAGACAATATTCATTATATGCTACTACAGCTAGAAATTATCTCATTATTTAGAGACTCAGCAAACATGCTATTTTCTTTATTCCTAAAAGATACTTTAGGAAGATATAAATGGATATTACAAACTTATGTAAACACTACTCTTTTACTTTAATCTTTTCATATTTCAAAGCTGTAGTGTAATTTTCACCCATTTGTCATTTCTATTTTCGTATTATAATGTCTCAGATTCAAAATCAGACTCCTCATCTCAAGGTTCTCTTTAACACCAGAAAACTTCAGTGTGTAACACTGAAAGATCAAAGGCTTCCTCTTCTAAGGTGTAGTATTGCTGCATAATGTCGTCAGTAATGAAGTTCTAGGTAACTTAGGGTTGATTGATCTTGAATTCATGACACAGGCAATATTCCAGACTTTACTGGTCTCACTAGAAAGGCATAAACGAGTTATCATCCTACAATTATGTAAGAGCTGTTAAAACTGAATTCCTTTGAAATTCATTTCTGTTTTACTCTGTTACTTTAATATTCTATTGGATTTTCATCACCTCACTCCAAGATTTCAGGTGTATGCACAAGGTGGGAAGGAGGTGAACAGAGGCAACTCAGCCTTCACAACCCAACAATAGTGAAAATACTGCAGACACTAGTTTGCCCTTTAACCCTGAGAACAAGAGCACGTGGCCCTCCCGAAAATGGCAAAACTGAACTCCTGCATGTCCTGCTAAAGCTTCCTAGAAATGAATACGTATTTTAATGTAAACTACTATTCCCTCCAAATAAATTGCTCTTCTATGAAAAGCAAGAGTAGCTGAGAGTGAGGTTTGAAATCCATGGATTCATTGGAGTTTATTCATTTTCTGGCTGTACATTGACTCATCTGGTCATGTTGTCTGCTGTTGAGATTGACATATGATTTTAACGCACAATCTCATCTTCACCATGGACATCTATATACCTCCTATATACCTCCATTCCCCATCATGACGTCCTCACCGCCCTCCGCTTCTTTCTTGACCAGAGACAGAACCAGTCCCCTTCCACTAACACTCTCCTCCACGTGGCTGAACTTGTCCTTACCCTTAAACCACTTCACTTTTAATTCCTCTCACTTTCTATAGACCAGGGGCGTAGCCATGGGCACTTCCAGCTATGCCTGCCTCTTCATTGGCTACATTGAACAGTCTCTGTTCCAAGCCTACTCCAGTCCCATTCCTCAACTCTCTCTCCGCTATATTGACGACTAGCCACCTCTTATACCCGTGCGGAACTCAGCAGTTTCATAAATTTTGCCACTAATTTTCACCCTACTCTCCAATTCACTTGGACTATCTCTGACACCTCTCTTTCCTTCCTCGATCTTTCCGTCTCCATATCAGGAGATTCCTTATCCATCGACATCTTCTACAAACCCTCTGACACTCGATTACAGCTCCTCCCACCCTGTCTCTTGCAAGGACGCTATCCCTTTTTCTCAATTTCTCCACCTCCGCCGCATCTGCTCCCATGATGAGGCTTTCCACTCCAGGGCATCTGAGATGTCCAACTTCTTTTCTAACTGGAGCTTCCTCCTGACTGTGGTCGAGAGAGCTCACACCCACATCTCTGCCATTTCCCGCACCTCTGCTCTCAGCCCCACACCTCCCAGTTCCAACAGGGATAGGGTCCCCCTTGTCCTCACATTTCATCCCACCAGCCTACATATCCAACACATCATTCTCCGCCACTTCCACCATCTCCAACAAGACCCCACCACCAAGAATATCTTCCCCTCCCCACCCCTTCCTGCCTTTCGCAGGGATTGCTCTCTCCACAACTCCCTAGTTCACTTCTCCCCCCCCCCACCCATCCCACTCCCACCCCGGGAACTTTCCACTGCCCCCACCATAGGTGCAACACCTGCCCCTACACCCACTCCATTACCTCCATCCAGGGACCCGAACAGTCCTTTCAGGTGAGACAGAGATTCACCTGCACTTCCCTTAATATCATCCACTGCATTTGGTGCTCCAAGTGTGGCCTCCTCTACATTGGTGAGACCAAACGCAGACTAGGTGACCCTTTCACAGAACACCTGCGTTCCATCTGTAACCGTGATCTGCATCTCCCCCTTGCCAGTCACTTCAACTCCCCCTCCCACACTATCACAGATGTGTCAGTCCTTGGCCTCCTCCACTGCCAGGAGAATTCCAAGCGCAAACTGGAGGAACAGCACCTCATTTTCTGTCTTGGAACCTTGCAGCCTAACGGCATGAACACTGAATTCTCCCACTTTAAGTAATCCCCAACCCCCTTTCCCACAACCACCCCCCCTCACTATGTCTCTTCTCTTTTTCCCTTTCCTAGCCTCTTTTTTTCTACCTTTTTTTTCCTTTCCCTCCTTTCCTTTGACCCATCCCCCAGTGGATCTGCTCTCCTCTCCTCACCCGCACCTGCCTATCACTATCTCTTACCTGCATCTATCTATCACCACCTTGTGCCTTCCCTCTTTTGTCCACCTATCACTGCCCTGCTTTTCCCTCCTATATATTGGGCTTCCCCTTTTCCTATCTTCAGTCCTGAAGAAGGGTCCTGACCTGAAACGTTGACTGCCTGCTTTTCTCCATGGATGCTGTCTGGTCTGCTGAGTTCCTCCAGCATCATTGTGTTTCTCATCTAGATTCCAGCATCTGCAGCCCTTTGTTTTTCTCAAGTTTGACATTTAGTTTACTTAGAACATAGAACAGTACAGCATAGGAACAGGCCCTTCAGCCCACCATGTCTGCACCAATAATGATGCCAATCTAGCTGATCCCATCTGCCTGCACATTGTCTGTACCCTTCTATTCACTGCCTGTTCATGTATCTGTCTAAATACCTCTTAAATGTTGCTATTGTATCTGCTCCTACCATGTCCCCAAAGTGGTAGAAGCAAAAGACACTGGTGTCTATAAAATCAAAATGAAAATCATCCAGTTTCTTACAGTCATATTCTGCATTTCAGCTAAACAGAAACAACAACTTGAATTGATATTTAGTACCTTTAATCTGGCAAAGACATTCCAAAGCATCTCAAACGTTTATTTATAGAGACTGTTGTTGAGTCATGTAAGGCAATAATAAATGATCAAGAGTTGGGTCAAATATGTTCTGAAAGATTTTGAAATGTTTGCTGGGGTAAAGGAGGCATAAGTAGCAGAAACAGAGGCAGTATCTGTGGCCCTGGCCTGAGATATTTGGACCACTCATCACTGGACCCAATCTTGTTTGCAGACCCCACTTCCAGATCTGGTTTTGCCTGCAGGGTCCTCCTCCTTGGTCCATGGCAACTGGCTCTTTCGTTTCCACATCCCCAGACTTGGCCTCAGACATATGGTAGAGGTAGATCAAATCCTACCATCTCCATTGGTACCAGCTGCAGCACAGCCTCCAAGCAACTCCACCATCACTCACCAATCAATTAATTCGGGCTGCGGAGGCTACTCTTCAAATACCCACTCCACTTAACACTATTTTAAACTTCATATTACCTCCCACATACATCGCCAGCTGTTAAACCATGGTTGACAGATCTCCAAACACACTGCAGGACTGTCACCAGCACCCTTCACACTCTTGCAGGGGAAGGTGGGACTGTCACCAGCACCCTTCACACTCTTGCAGGGGAAGGTGGTATGTAATTGGTAACAAATGCAAACACATGGGGACAAGTGCAACTCCAATGACTCAAACCCTGTAGAGGACACCAGCCACTAATGGAGGGACCATTATCCAGTCCAAGTCCAGTGATGGTGCAAAGATGATTAGAAATGGTGGTTTTTCTCATATCTAATCCTCCTTCTCACTTTCCCTTGCCCCTATAACCCACCAAGTCCTCTGGTTTACAAGCAAGAGAAGGTGTAAACGTGCACTTCTTACTTTCCTTTCTCTCAATATCATGACCTGCTCCTAGTTCGAACTTCTTTCAAAGACCCCAAAATGCCAAATAGTGATGGGTCATAAGAAAACAAGAGCATAAGAAATAAGGAGCAGGAGTCGGTTGGGAAGACCCTTGAGGTTGCTCCAACATTCAATAAGATCATAGTTGATTTCAACTCCACTTCCTGCCTGATCCCTGCAAATTTTGACTTCTTTATATTCAAAGTTCTGTCCATCTCAATGCATTTAATGATTCAGCCTTCACAGCCTTTTGAGGAAAAGAATTCCTAAAATTAATCATCCTTTTGAGAGAAGAGATTTCTCCTCACTCTCTGTCTTAAATGGGTGACTCTTTATTCTAAGACTACGCCCCCCAGTATTAGATTCCTCCACAAAGAATCCACTCAGCACTTACCCTGTCAAGTTCTGTCAGTGTTTTAAATGTCTCAATAAGGTCACATCTCATTCATCTAAAGAGTATTGGCCCAACCTGCTCAAAGTTTCCTCGTATGAGGATGCTTTCATCCCAGGAATCAACCTAGTGAATCTGGAAGTGCCTCTGGTGCAAGTATACCCCTTCTTAGAAAGGGAGAGCTAAACTGTATGTAGTTGTGACAATACTTCCCTGCCTTTATATTCCATCCTTTTGTATGCAGGTTAAGGTCAGGTATGCCTGGTGTTCTTCCTTACATTGTTCTGCCTTTTTGGTGTAATACACCTTCAGAAACTTTTGGATTTGAAGGAAGTGCAGAATGACAATAAAGATGCACAATATCTGATCTTCAATTTTTTGCATAAAACCCCCTTTACCAAACTGTGCTCTTAAGACCTAATGGTCATTTGAGTGATCAGTATAATAAATATATTCACTTCAATGCTCTGCTCTGCTGCGATGGCCCCTGCGGCTGTTAGCAACCAGAGGTAAACCATGTCATCTACAAGTCAACCATTCACAAGGATGGAATTCTTGAGGGTGAGCGCACTGTAGCCACTTCCTGCAAATCTCACGTTGACATGGCAGCGTCTTTGAGCATTTGCCACAAAGATAAGTAAGTTGAATAGTTAGTGGCCTTTTTTTTTCAGGAAATTATTTCACATTATATACATTTTTTAAGAAGGAGGCTATTCGGCTAACTAACTCAATGTGGGATCTCAGAGCACTCCCATCAGTCCCATTCCCCAACTTAAGTCCCAAAACCTACTCTCCCTCACATGCCCATCAACTTGCCCCTGATTCTCCTGCCACCCACCTACCACACAGGCAATTTACTGTAGCCAATTAACATAGGGGAGGCCCACACGATCACAAAAAGATTGCACAAACTCCACAAAGACAAGAGCCCAAAGTCAGGATCGAACCCAGGTCACAGGAGTTGCAAAGCCGCAGCATTAACTTCTGCACCACTATGACTGGCCATAGCAAATTGCAAAGGAGCAAGGATGTTGTTTGTAGCTCTACTTTGCTGCTGCCTTACTATGAAACCAATTGGATCAACAGCAGTGCTATCTGGAAATGATGTCAAATACCACCTGCTCAGATATCTCATGACTGGTTTCGGACAGATTCATAATTGGCTTGATGATAGGAAGCAGAGAGTGATGGTTGAAGGTTGTTTCTTGGACTAGAGGCCTGTGACTAGTGGTGTGCCACAGAGGTCAATGCTGGGACCTTTGTTGTTCATTATTTGTTTCAACAATTTGGATGTTCATGTACAAGGCATGGTTAGTAAGTTTGCAGATGATACTAAAATAGGTGGTATCGTAGATAGTGAAGAAGGATATCAAAAATTACTGGGGGATCTTGATCAGCTGGGTAAGCGGACCAAGGATTGGCAAATGGCTTTCAATCCAGATAAGTGCAAAGTGTTGCATTTTGGGAAGTCAAGCCAGGGTAGGACTTATACAATGAATGGTTGGCCACTGGGGAGTGTTGTGGAACAGAAGGACCTAGGAGTACAAGTAGATGGTTTGCTGAAAGCAGCATCAGGTAGACAGTTTTGAAGAAGGCATTTGGTGTGCTGGCCTTCATGAGTTAGGGCAGCGAGTATAGGTGTTGGGATGTTATGTTGCAGTTGTGCAAGACGCTAGTGAGACCGCACATGGGGTATTGTGTACGGTTCTGGTCATCCTGTTATAGGAAAGATATCATTAAACTGGAAGAAGTGCAAAGAATATATACGAGGATGCTGCCAGGACCTGGGACCCTGAGTTAGAGGGAGAGGTTGGGCAGACTAGGACTTTATTCCTTGGACCATAAGAGATTCAGCGGTGACCTTATAGAGATGTATAAAATCATGACTGGTATAGATAGGGTGAACACACACAGTCTTTTTCCCAGGGAAAGGAACCTAAAAACTAGAGGGCATAGGTTTAAGAAGAGAGGTAAGACATTTAAAAGGGACTTGAGGGCAGCAACTTCACGCAGAGAATGGTGTGTATATGGAACGATCTGCCAGAGAAAGTGGTTGAGGAAGTACAATAACAACATTCAAAAGACACTTGGACAGGCACAAGGATAAGAAAGGTTTAGAGGGATGTGAGCCAAATGCAAGAAAATGAGACTAGCTTGGTGAGCACCATGGTCAGATGGATGAGTTGGACCGAAGGGCCTTTTTCCATGCTGTATTACTCTATGTCCTTCCACTCTCCATCCACACTAATGGCAGGAAAGACCTATAGTTTCCAGTCACATGGCCAGATGGTTCTCCTAGATCTGGTCACCTGCGTGGCTCCTTCCCACTGACCCCCAAAGAAATCTTCTCCCAAAGTATTTCAGCCTGAATATATGGGATTTGGGGTTATTATAAGCAAAATAATGTGTCACCAGACACATTCAGTATTTTCCATCACAGCATGGTGTTGCTGATATTCTCTATTCTGACCTTGAATATTTTGGCTGAGTTTGGGTTTGGAAATTCCACTGTAGAACCTCATTAATCACTTCAGAATGCACTGAACATTGCAAATTAAGAACAAATGTGACATTCAATTATTTTCACTTCTGCAGGCTATCCTTCAGTTTGACATTATTTGGTGGCAGACAGTTTAATTATAACTTTTTAAAAAGCTCACAACATTCACAACATAAAGAACAAAATTGATCATTATTAAAGCTCTTTTGTCAGGAATTTACATGTCATTCACAGAAACATCTCTAAAGGCACTATAAAAATGGCAACAGTAATAAACATCCACTTACATGACAGTTCTATTAGTAAAATGAGAGAAAATAACAAGGTCAACACAATTTACAGGAATGAAAATTGAATCATTGCACATTCAAGCCATGTTCAGTAGACTGGGGAACTTTGAATGTAGCACTATTAAAATTGGATTCTAATTATTGCAAACAATGTTTAGAATAAGAGTAAATAATTGAACACAACATTAAAAAAACTAGCAACTATCGTAATTAAATAACATAAAAGTCTCTTAAAGTAATAAGAAGCAAATTCAAAACTTTCAAGCTCACTGTGGAAAAAAAAATCATGTACATTTATTGCCTGCACATTAAAAAGGAACATAAAAGCAAATAGAAAAAATACTCTGAATACTGGAAGTCCAAAATAAAAAAACAGAAAATGTGAGAAATATTGGGCAGATCAGACTGCATGCTGTGTTGAAAAGGACATTGATCTGAAATGTTCATTCTGCTTCTCATATCTGACCTGCTGAGTATTTGCAGCATTTTCTGTTTTTATTATTATTATAGAAAGGTAAAATTTCTCCTTGCGATTTCCTGAAGTAATGTTTTGATCACCAGCAAAACCGATTGGAAATTCTATTCCTATCCAATTACTTTAACAGTTCTCAAGATGCATTTGCAAAAGGCAAGGTCTTATAGTGGACATGGAATATTTATCTTAATGTTGCACTCAATTCATTGTGCACTTTGACCCACATTATACTATCTAATTTAGCAAGGCTGATGCAAGTATAAATTGGTTAGAATATGCTCTTTTGCAGATTCTAAACATAAAACACTGAAAATGAATTCATATAAATCTTGTTCTTTCAGATTTTAAATATTGTATACCTTGAAAAAATAAATAGAATTTTATTTTTATTATCTGCCACTTTTATCACTGCCGGTCCAATCTGTCATCCCTTTCTTTACTTTGGTACATGATTTGGCATTGGACTAACTATTCTCCTTTACTTCCTTATTTTGACTTTGCAGTGGTACATAAAAGAGTCATTCTGTGATATGCAAGTACTTACCCTGTTCACATGTCTTTTAGGAAACACCCTTCTGAATTAGATTTCTAATTATTGCAACTTAGTAAGTACATAAGAAATAAAAAGAAAAATAATACTTTCATTAATATTTCATGACCTCAAAATTTCCCAACAGACTAGTTTTATATCCGTTGATTAACAAAAATCTCTCAATTACAGCCCTCTGAGCTTGAGAATTCCAAATATTCACAACTGTCCAAGTGAAGAAGTTTCTCATCTCAGTTCTAAATGTTTGACTCTTTATCCTGAAACAATGACCTAGATCATGTCAAGCCTTCAAGGGATTTTATATGTTTTGGTGAGACCTCTCAATTTCCTAAACTCCAGTTCATATGTGCCCATTTTATTTTTCAAATAGGCCAGTTCTGTCATCGCAGAATGAATCTAGTGAACATCTTTCATTCAAAGCACGTGTCCTGCCTCAAAGGGAGGCTAAAATAGACATAGAACTCCAGGTATGGCCTCTGCAAACCCTAGTGCATCGAGACTGTCTACTGAAAAAGAGGTCAGAGGTGTGCACATCTAACATTCAGTGCAAATCATTGACGCAGAAATCTGGAACACACTGCAGCACCCCCTTCAGTTAGTCTTTGGTTCTCTATGGATCAGCTGAATAGTCATTAGTGTATCCTGGACCTGTATTAGATACCTACTCTATTCTGTAGAGTAAGACCATTTGCTCTGTCCATCATCACAATATATTTTCAATCAAAATTTGGGAGAAGTACAAACCTCATGATATCTCCTTGCTGCATCAGGACAGAATTTCCAGACTGATACTGACAACCAGGACAGCCAGGAAGCAATAGCCATTCATGTATTTCCCTGCTCCAATAGCTGCAAAACGGTAGAGTTCAATAGCATGGAAGTCTCGGTTGTTGAAGATAATTATTATGGTTGCCTGTGATATTGGGCACCTGATCATTTACTAAAGGAAATACTCAATTCATATTTGTCTACAGGATTGTCGCTCGGTGCCTGAGTTATGAATTGCTGCCTGAAGGAGGCCCTGCCTTTTGGAACCCAAACTAATTGGTAGATGTATTGAGTTTTCTTCTTTCCATAAAAAATACAGTGACAATCATGTGGGCAATCAAGGTAGCAGTGAACTGTTTCTTGTACTGACTCCTCACGAAAATGCCAGCCTCTGACCCCAAAAGTCCATTCCTCCTGCGAAGAGGGCCACGTCCAGGTCAGAATCTTTCACTAGTTTCTTTGATCTATCACAATCCTTGTCATCCAGGTGACTTGCATCTCCAGCGATGTTCTTCCCCTTTAAATAGTTTTCTTCTGGTCTTTCTATGACATCAGTATTTTCCCCTACATAACTCACTTATCTTAAACAAATGCAGCTATGGTCTGCCATCATCTGATTCATGATAATATAAAGTTTATCTGGTATTTGGGTTTCTAGTATAAATATATGCCAATGTTGCTTGTTTCCTGAATGAGACCACAGGGGTAACAGTCATCCAGTTATAACCTTCCAGCCATTTTCTTCAAATTTACCTTTTACTATTATTTCTTCTCCAAAGGCTGTTCAAAAAGATACCACTCCTTTTCAATACAAATATCACCCTTTTATATCAGCTTTGATGCCTTTTAGAATCTTTTTATCCTGTCATTCCTTCAAAGTTGATGGCAATGTGAAATATCCTGAATGCAGCAAGGTCAATATAAGGGTGACTCACATGCTTTGTAAAGATTTCTGTAATTTTTTTTAAAACTCACACAATAGGGCAAACAGCAACCCATTCTACTGAAGGATTATCCTTGCATTTCTCATCTTTTGTTGCTGGAAAAGTGGAATAAATAACAATAGATATCTCCTGTGCAGTATTCTACCTTTGTAAGTCTCTCTGATAGATCATGACCTTTAACATTAAACACATTGACAATAGGAAACATTTCTTAAAGAATCACATCTATTGTATTTTACACAGCTATCAATATATTTCAAAATTTCAGAAATGACGTCATTTGATTTTTTTAAATTTTCACATTAGGGATCTGAGCATCGCATGCAAGGCCAACATTTATTGCCCATCTCTAATTGTCTTTGAAAAGGTTGTGGTAAGCCACCTTCCTGAAGTGCAGCAGTCCTTCTTGTGAATGCACTCCCATAGTGTTGATGGGAAGGGAGTTCTGGGTTGTCTCCAAACACTTGCAGCCCTTGTCCCTCTTGGTGGTAGAGGTTGCAGATTTGGGAAGTGCTGTCTTAGTAACCTGGGTGAGTAACTGCTGTCCATTTTGTTGATAGTACACACTACAACCACTGTGCACTGATTATGGAGGGAATGAATGTTTAGCATGGCCAATGAGGTGCCAATTAAGCAGCTTGTTTTGTCCCAGGTAGTGTCAAGATTCTCAAGTGTTGTTGAAGCTGCATTTATCTAGGCAAGTAGAGAGTATTCCATCATACCTTGTGGATAAGGGTAAGGCCTTGAGGAGTCATGAGGTGAGTCAGTATGCAGTGGTATTTGTATGAGGTCCATTTGAGTGTCTATGTTGACCCCAAGGATTTTGACAGTGGTAATTCCATTGAATGTCAAGTCTAGAGAGTTGGACAGTGGCATAAATGGGGAATCATAGTAAGAATTAAATAACAACGTTTGGAATAACTAAATTTGAAGATAATGGATCCATTCCTAGGATATAACACCCTCGAAGAAGTTAAAGGGATGTTTTAGTCATAAGACCACCAGACCTGGACCAGAGGCAAGGGACTTTAAGGCATATGTGATCACTTAGGGGAAATGACATCTGGAGTGACTAATCATATGCCCTCTTGTCACAGATTAGCTCCTCAATGATAACTATATAGTTGCAGTAGTAAAGTTGTAATTCCTTATTTCTCTGCATGTATAAAAATGTATTGGAGAGAGGGTGTGGACTGCACCTATAAGGTGAACAGGACTCTCTCTCCTGCAGGTGAAGCGTCAATCAATAAATACATCTGCTTGTTCTGAGAACAGGTGTATGTGAGCGGTTCTTTTACTCTACCTCAGTTAGGTGGTTAGATTCTGTTTTTGGAGATGGTCATTGCCTGGCATTTCTGTGGCTAAATACTACTTCCCACTTATCACCTCACCTCCCTCTTCTCTGAATGTTGCCTTGGTCTTGCTGTTTACAGGGATGAACTGGCTCATTTGCTGAGGAGTTGTGAATGGAACTGAACATTGTGCAATCACCAGCAAATATCTCCATTACGGTCATTGATGAAGCAGCTGATGATAGGGGCCCAGGACACTGCCTTGAGGAATGGCTCTAACTATTGGAGTGTTTTTTCTTTGGGTGTCCTTGGATTTCAGCTTTGCCAAGGTGCCTTGATGTCAAGGGCAATCCCTCTCACCTTACCCCTTGAATTCATCCCTTTTGGACCTAAGTTTGGACCAAGGCTATCTTATTCTTACGTCTATCTTATTTTATTCAGTATTTATTTTTCCATTAAATACATTCCTAAAACATTGTGAACTACATTCATGGAAGAAAGTGAAAATGAGAATCTATCGCTCATTTCTCGTCCCAAAGTTGTTTTTGTCACTTTATTAGGTTCTCTCTTCAATTTTGGTACTAGCATAATGCACTGAGAAATAATCACCATTATTTGTAAATTATGTCAGCCCAGATATTGCTGGCATAGACCCGCTGCCTGAGATCACTATCCACATACACCCCTAGACACAAACTTACCTAATCTAAATGTGGAGGAGCTATCTTGCTGCCTTAAAGTGCTCCAAAGGCCCACGATGACAGTGGGCCTCCTATGATATAAAGGAGAAAACCCATGCCCGAAACTCCCCTGAAAGCATTTGATAAGCAGCAAAGCCCTATCCCCAGCTTTGCTGGCTGTCAAAGATATCAACGTTTTAAATGTTCTGAACTGGAATCTTAAAAAATAATCACAAATCTTAAAATATATAATAAAAATAAAATAAAGTAAAAACACTTCTAAACAATCAGAAACATGAAACAAAGCACAGTTATACCATGAATGTTGATTGAGCTCAGTTATTTATACCAATCCTTAAATAGAACATAGAAAAACATAGAAAAACTACAGCACAATTCAGGCCCTTCAGCCCACAAAGCTGTGCTGAACATGTCCCTACCCTAGAAATTACTAGGCTTACCCATAGCCCTCTATTTTTCTCAGCTCCATGTACCTATCCAACAGTCTCTTAAAAGACCCTATCGTATCTGCCTCCACCACCATTAAATAAATAAATATGTGAACCACTGACTGGTTAAAAGAAACAACAGTTCATCTCACAGAGTGTTGAGATTATTTACATCTCCAGAACCATTACTCACCTGGATGGGCTTTCCATTGGGTGTCTGTACTTCCTCAGACAGTTCCATCATTTTTAGTGCCATCAGGGCTATGAGTTTAGCATGATTGCTGTTCTTTCTGTGTAATCCCCCAGCAACACAATATGCATCACCTATTGTTTCAACCTGCAGAAATTCAAATAGGAAAAGGCAATGAGGCATTGTTATGTTTTTCCAGTGCTTCTCCTGCCAAACTCATCTACACTTCTCATTGAACCAAGACTGATCTCCTGGTTTGAAGTTAATGATAGAATTACAAATGTGCCATGCCATCGGCTTATGTATTATAGTGGAAATCAATTCTGCTGTTGCCACTAGCACCTCATAGATAGCAATTTTGCACAGCAAATTATAGAATCATAAATTCATTTCAGATGGAAAGGACAACATTCAGCCCATCCAGTCTGTGTCAAAGTAATTCAGACATTCCAGTACCCCAGATCCTTCCCAATAGCCCAATATTTTTCCTCTCTGGCAACTATTCAAATCCCCTTTGAAAGCAGAGATTGACATTCCAACACTTATTCAGGAATGAACTCTAGATCATGAACACTTGCTGCATGAAAATGTTTTTCCTCATGTCACTCCTGATTCTTTTTCCACTCAGCTTAGATTGTGACCATAGCTCCTCGGCCCTTTCTCCAAGGCAAGTAGTTTCCCTTTAATCACTTTGTCTCTGCCTTTGATGTTTTTGAGCACTCCTTTCCATTCACCTCACAGCCTTTTCTGCTTTAAGAAGAACTCCAGCTTCTTCAGCTAACTGTGTAACTGGTCCCACTTCCCAGGACCACTTTAAATCTTTCTGTACCTCCATAGGGACTTTACATCCTTCCTATAGTTTGGATTGGGCACAATTCTCAAGTTGCAGCTAAACTAGTTTTATAAAGACTCAACAGAAACTGCTGGAACCACTCAGCAGTTCAGGCAGCATCCAAGGATGGGATAATGTTTCAGATCAAAGATCCTGCATCAAAATTGGAAAGGATAGAATGAGGGTCTGAAAGAGTCATTCACTGTCTATCTGTCTCTCTCTCTCGAAATCTATACTGCACTGATCCCATGGTACTCCACATCCTTGTGAATGACAAACTTATAATTTGCCTTTCTAATTCCTTGCTGTACCTGCATGTTTGCTTTTTGTTACACATGAATCAGAACACCGATATCCTTCTGTATGTAAGTATTTACTAGTTTCTCATCATTTAGAAAGTTTCCTTTCCACCCAAATGAATAACCTCATACTTTCCTCCATCTTTCACTTTCTTTACCATTACTTTGCGTCCTCTTTCGTTCACTTTCCCACCTAACCTTGTATCGGCAGAAATCTGGATTTCTTAAATTCTGTCTTTTCATCTGACATATTTATATAAACTGCAAATGCCTCAGGAGCACACAGTGAATGCTGTAGCACCCCACCATTAGTCACCAGCCAACCTGAAAACATCCTGGTTATGGCTTTTTGCTGCTTTCTGTCCTTTAGCAATCATGTTAATAATTTACTCCAATCCCATATTGTTATGTAACCAACTTGTCTGTGGTACCTTAACAAATGCCTTTTAAAAATCCAGGTATATGAACATAGAACATAGAACCCTACAGCACAGTACAGGCCCTTTGGCCCACAATGTTGTGCCGACATTCTATCCTGCTCTAAGATCTATCTAACCCTTCCCTCCCACACAGCCCCCTATTTTTCTATCATCATCCAATTCTCCCTTACCTTGGTTAATTCCTCAACAACTACATTGCACTAGTCATAGTGACTTTCCTTTCACATCTCACATCTATCATGCCTAAATGTATAAAAATGTTCTTTGTTCACTGCTAACCGGATGGATTTCAGAATTTTGCTGGCAACTGATGTCGGCCTAATTGATCTCTAGTTCTCTCCTTTTTCCTCTCTCTTCTTTCTTCAGTTTGCTGGGACTTCCAGAATTAGGAAATTTTTAAATATCATCACTTTACTTGCTATCTCAACAGCCACCTCTTTTAGAACCCTGAGATGCAGACTATCAGGTCCAGAGGATTTGTTCATTTCAATCTCTTCGATTTCTCTGGTATTTTCTCTTTAGTGATATTAATTACTTTTAGTTGCTCACTTCATCAAACCTCCATTTTATCTACATTTGTTTTCTGCAGTGAAGACATATTCCAGATGTCTTGGCCATTCTTTTATTCATCATAGTAGTTTTTAAATATGGTAGAGTTACAGATTCATCGATTAAGGAAACGTGGTAGGTGATATTCAGCAAGAGATTTCCTAGCCCATGCTTGACGAGATGCCATGGAACTTGTAGGGAGGGCAGCATCAATTTTACCTACACCCACACCAATCTCCTGACTGGATACCACTGTGCTACCGCATCTGGTGGGTATGTCCTGTTGGTGGGACAGACATACCTGGAGATGTTGATGGGGGAGTCTGAGATATCAGGTGACAGCTTTAATTCTATGAATGTGACCATGTAAGGCTAGGACAGTTTCCCAGGTATATAGCATGTCTTTGGATGTTTGTGAGTAGAACTTAACTGATTTGGGCATGCCTGCATCATGTTCCTATGCCAAAGTTGACGTAATTGCTTTCTCTGGTTTTATCTTATTATTGTTCATCATAGCAGGTTGATGAACGACTTGCTTGGCTATTTTTGGTAACAGTTAGGAGTCAACAATGTTCTTGTGGTTCTGTATTTATATATGAGCCAGACCCGGGAAAGCAGAGATTTCCACCTCTGAAAGATGTGTGTGAAACAGGTAAATTCAATGGCAATTCGGTAATTTCATGCTCACCATTATAAGGGTATAAAGGAGGAACAGGGGAATAATAGGCCATTTATCCTTCAACCTTTCAACCATTCATGGTTGAGCTATGACCTACCTCTATCCTAAGATTTTAATAGATTATCATTCTAATATTTAAAATTAATGATAGATCTTCCAACAGTTGTTGTTGAGAAAAGGGGGGGGGGGGGGGTTGTAAATTTCCATCCTGTTCCACGATCAAGCTGTTCAGGCTCTCTTTTCTTAATTATGGATCCTAGTAATTTCTGGACAACAGGTGCCTGACTAGTTGGTCCTTTATTCTCCAACTTCCCCCTCCCACTTCTCTCAAATAATGGAGTGACATGTACAGTTTTCCAGTCTAAAAGAATCAAGACACTTTTGGAGAACCATAGATAGGGCATCTTGAATGTTCTCACAAACCTCTATTAAAATCTTAGGATGGAAATTTTGTTACTCTTTTCTATCATTTTTCATTTCATCATCATTATTTTGCTTAAGTTGTCGCTAATTTGATATTAGTTATCCCAGGATGTCTGGTATGCCATCCCTTTCTTCTAATGTAACTATTAACGCAAAGTAATCAATTTATTTATGCGTCTGCCATATTCTTATATTAAATGTATGATGTCAAAGTTATCCATTTTTAAGGAACACACATTGCTCCTAACCCCCTCTTAAAATGTTTGTGTTGGTTATGATATCCCTTATAAACTGATTTCCATACTTTTTATAGCTCAACAACTATTTTGTTGCTTTTTGCTATTCTTTGTAGTTGGTACTATTTTCATTTGAATTTGCCTTTATAAGCTTTTTTGTTTTAGCTTTGTGTTGCTCCTGACCTCTTTTGTTATAGATGGCTATCTTTTTTGGCAACAAGCCCTGCCCCTTGGGGATAAAAACTAGGACAAGGATAATCAATAATCTGTGATATATGCCATCAAACTTCATTAAATAAGAATGTATTCAACTGAGATCAAAAACACATTCAACTATTGCAATAACTTCAAATTCTAGGAAGAGGCTTATAGGAGTTATGACACCAGGTCTAAGCTGCATCCATAGAATTGTGCCATTAATTATGTTGTCACAAAATTTGAATGATTTAATGGGCACATGGCTTTAATTGGCACTTGGTAATCAAAGAATGCACTGAAAATGAAGCAAAATTCAATTTAAATTGCAGCTGGTAACTTGACCAGTTATATTTACTGAATTTAAGCAAAAGGATTGTGTCTGGATTTGAATGGTTCACTTTGAAGTGCTAAATATTATTTAGAAGATATCTTCAAAGACCTGTACAGAGTGAAAACAAACAACAATATCAAGGTTACTTTAAATAAACCACACAAGGTTGGATCATTGAAATGTATTCTCAATTTTTTAGAAATAAAAGGACATTTTCCTCTATTTACTTTTGTATAAAGGATCACAGGTACTGCAACTGTGTTTTATAGGAGTGTCAGTATGTGCTCAATTTTCACTGGAGCAAACACAATAATTTAGGTATTATTCTGTCCCATCTTTATGCCGAGTACTTTGTTATAATTTGTGGGTGGAACAGTTGTGCAGCTAATAGAATCTGCTGCCTTACAGTGCCAGAGACCCAGGTTCAAACCTGACCTTGGGAGTTTGCATGCTCTCTCTATGACTGTGTGGATTTACCCTGAATGCTCCGGTTTCCTCCTACGTCACAAAGACATATGGATCGGTAGGTTAATTGGTCACCGTAAATTGCCTTTATTGTGTAGGTGAGTGGTCAAATCTCAGGAGGGTTTGATGAGAATCGAAGGGAATTTTAAAAATGGGGTTAACATAGGAAGGTGTAAATGGTCGGCATGGACTTGGTAGGTCAAAGGACCTGTTCCTATGTCTCTATGAATCTATAATGTAAAGGTGAGTGTCTCAGACAGCAGCTTCTAGAGTAGATGCATGTGTACAAATGCAGAAATGTAGTACCACAGCTTCCTGGTTAAGTCACTGGACTAGCAGCTGGAGGCCTGGATCATTGATCCAGAGACACATGTTTGAATTCCACCACAGTAGCTGGGTATTTTAAATTGGAGTCATTGAATTAAAAAATCTGGATAAACCAAAAAATGCTGGTCTCAGAAATAATAACCATGAAACTGCAGGAATGAAGTAAAAGCCCATCTGATTCACCATTATCCACCTGCCATCCTTGCCCAGTCTAGTCTGTAGGTGACTCCAGGCCAACGTAGTTGACTCTTAATTGCCTTCCTCATCCAAGGCAATTAAGAGTGGACAGTAAATGCCAGCACTGCTAGCAATGTTCATATCCCACGATGGATAAGTAAAAGAAAACCCAGTTCTCAGTGATTATCTGGGGAAATCTATTCCAACCTTCTGCAGAGTGAAGTCCAGAAACCAATGAACTGATGAGTGATTCAAGTATTAATAAAATATTCTTACTGTAAAAAATATAAGAATGTTATACTTTGTTGCATGAGATGTAACTGAGTTTTCAATGGCATATTTCATTTTTGACAACCTGATTTCAAGTGCTGTCAACTATTAATTTAATTCCCCAGTCCATTTAGTTCCACAACAGTATCATTGTTCCATACAATTACCTTGTATACATCCAGAATTCCACATTGGTAGTCAAATCTGGTATATAGCTCATTCAGCATGCTGATCACTTGCATTGGAGTGCACTGTTCGCAAATAGCCGTGAAGCCAACAATGTCAGAGAAAAGCATGGTAACATCATCAAATTTTCTTGCCTGCACAGATTTTACTTGCCACAGCTGTTGGGCAACATCACCTGGGAAAATCGAATATAGTAAGTCTACTGTCTTCTTCTTCTCTTCCTCTAAGGCTTGGTGTGTATTTTCAAGGGTTGCTTTTAACTTGTCCATGCGTTTCTTCAGGCCATCCTGGGCCTTAGCTTGTTCACCTAGCAAAATAACATCGCGAGTAGCATCATGGATAGGTATGTCTGAAAGATGTAAACCTCGTCCCATTAACTCCTCTAGTTTGTCAACACATGGTGAGCCCAGGAAGAGGACAGAGTTCGATTCAGGTACATGAATCATTTGTCCTTTTATCTCCATCACCTAAGAAGAACAACAAAGGATTTTGTCACAGTTCACATAATAATCCAAACATCTTTACAAATTGCAAATCAATGAAAACAACAATAAAATGAGCAAATTTGGTACAATGTCATTTAATCTTGATTGGGATATTCTCCTTGGATTGTATTAAGGGCCATCACATGATAGTGTAGACATCTTTGCATTATATCTGATCTCTATTAAACACAGGAGATTTGCATCCATCAGCTACAAAATTAAATGCTTATATTTGGCATTTTTATTTTTATAAGTCACAATACCCACAAATAAACTTGAACTGAACTTTTAATATCAGTAATAAAAACTTTAAATGAACTGGATGGGAAAGTGAAACTAGATTAATACCTGGAATGGGAAGGTTGGACAGGACAGGTTTGAATCTGCTGGACCATCTGAGGGAAAGAGTAAAGATCATCACCTCAAACCCATCAGAAAGCTCATGGTCTACTGGGCACCAGTGATCCCTGCCCTTCTGTACACTTCAGAGATATGGACTGCCTACAGTTGGTGCCTCAAAGCAATGGAAAGGTTCCACTAAACCATCTCCACATAATTGTCTGACTTCAGTGGCAGTGAATCAATGCCAGTATCCTATCCAATTAGAATCAGCCAGTGCCGATTAGAAGGCCACATTGATCACATGCCCAACCCCAGACTCCTGAAGCAGGCTCTCTACTCCAAGCTCCGTCAAAACAGGAGACAGAGGGAATTATATAAGAACGTTAAAAAAGTGTAACATCTCTGCCAAGTCATGGGAATCCCTGGTCCATGTCTGCTCAAAGTGAACAAGAAACATTCAGGACTGAGAGCTATGGGTTCATTTCTCAGAAACAGGCAGAAGCTCAGCATAAGTGTCTCAAGGAGTGCACCAACTCCCAAATTACCCACCTGCCCATCCCCACAAGTCCCTCCTGCCTCAGCTGTGGCAGAAGCTATGGATCCCACTGAAGTGGAGTGGAAGCAAGTCAGCCTCAAATCCAGGGGACTGCCTAAAAGTAGAATTCCTTGCATGTAGAACTTTCAATTTCTTTCTTCACTTCACAAGAGATCTCAGCTGTTTAATGCCTGAAACATGACACTCAATTTCTTGTAAGAGAACAAAGATAATGCAATGTACAACAAGTCAATGGCCCTAATTTTAAGGAGTTAACCCTCAATAAGAGCAGTACATGATTATGAGTAGATTCTTTATTGCAATTCTAATCCCTTTAATTTGGTTTCCTCTGCTTAGCTTTTCCCCATAGATGTAATAAATCATTTTCATTATTTATATATTTACTGATTTATTGTAGCCTTTAGTTTAAGTTACTTAATATATCCTTCCTCTTTGCAATGTTCCCACTCTCTCCAACTTCCAATCTTCATTCTGTCAGTAAGCCACTTTGCTTTATGACTTTTCACAACTCTTACCAAAGTCTGCTTAAAGATAAGTAAGGCTCCAGATGATTCACAGAGCATAAAGAACCTAAGCCTCTAGCCTTTTCCCTCAAGGTAACACAAAATTAGCATATATAAGAGATAAAACCAGGATACCCAGACAGAAGGTCTAAAGATGCAATGAGCAGTACCTTCCTCCTAGAAGCAAGGCAGCATAAGAAAAGAACAATCTTTGTCCCATTAGTCTTTGCACAAGAGCAGACGACCTCCTACAACACTGACCTCAGATAGTACTTAGGAAAGGTATAGGAAGAAGAGAAGGCAAATACTAAATCAGCAGGGACTTTTCTCCAGAAAGCTGAAAGGAGGACTAACAGAGATCTTTTATCAGCTTGATGTAGAAAAGATTATACAAAACCAGAAAATGCTGGAACTACTCAACAGGTCATCCAGCATCTGTGGAACGAAAAAGAGTTAATGTTTCAGATCAAAGACCAGAAATGGTAAAGAGTTCTGACTAAGAGTCTTCAACCTGAAACTTTGACTCCGTTAGTCCTTTCCACGTTCACTGCCTGACCTGCTGAGTATTTCCCATGTGTTCTGTTTTTATTTCAGATTTGCAGCAGTTGCATTTTTTTTATTTTCATAGAGAAGATGAAGTTGCTTGATGTGAAATCCAAAACAAAGCCTTTGAGGCACATGTGGTCTTTGGCATGCAGCTTGCAGCTCTTCAAAGTCTCAGGATATGAAATGTTATTATACCAGAGTATAGAAATTATACATTTCCCATTAAACATTGCTATAAACACTAGGACGCCAGTTAAAAGTCAATCAGAATTTTTTGAATAATCCATTCCTCTTGTGGATGTTAGGATTCCTGTTGTTGCCACATAATTAACCACGGCAAAAGCAACAAAAACAGCAGAAGTACAAATATGAATACAAATCTTTCAGAGAGGGGTGGGATTTCTTCTTTGTGCCCAGTAATGGAGATAAAGGCACCTGCATAATATGCAACAATTTGATTGGCCAATTAAAAAAAAATCAAAGATTAAAAGCAAAATCAACTTACTCTCCAACATACATAACAGTCTCTTTGAAATGCCATCGCAACCATAGAAGCCACCTTCATAGAGCCTGTGCCTCAGAGGCAAGCCATACACCAACTGACAACCAGGTGATTAAATACATGCGATAAATAAGTTAGCTAAGTTTAGTTTTTATTACACTTAAGATTTACAGTGAAAATCTTAGAGGATTTGGCTGTAACTATAGTTATGTAATTCATATGATCGTATGCAGTTGTTTGGTGGAGTGGCACACAGGGCATAGAGTAGTCATATAGTCCCATACTGTACCTCTAGCTCATTTGAAAAGCATCTGAAACACAATGACTCAGCGTGGCTGTGAAGCCAAGACAGGGTTGTCCGAACAGCTGATCCTGAAACTCATGTAATAGCTGACAAGCTGTCCTTGTGCCTCTTTGGTGCAGAGAACATGTCTTAAGCAAAGTTTTTCTTTAAGAACTGTGCAAGATCTGCTTGGCAGTACAAACTCTAAGAGGGTATTATAACTTGTAATCTGCTGCAACACTCAGATTTCTTCCATCTGTCACTTCTTTTTCATTAAAATTGCATTCAAGAGAATGCCTTTTGGGAGTGTGTAACCTCCATTCCAAACCTCTTACTTTAAGTGTGGTCTCACACACCTTCAGGTTGTCAGCTGCAAATCCAGATCTGCCCAAGTACAAAACAGGGGGATAAAAATCATTTTAAAGGTTCCTGCCTCTGTTGCAGTCGATGGCTGGTATATCCATTTCATTCTTTGTTTGCAGCCCTGATCGTTTTGGGGTCACATGTTACAGGTTTCAGTCACTCTGGTTTTGGTTACATTCTTTCAAATATATGACAGTGTGTTCCCAGTAGCTTCATTTATAGGAAGCTCCACCCTGCAAAATCACATTACCATTACAGAATGGAAAAGGGACCCCAGTACGCACTGCTCCCCAAAACTTATCCACCAAAGGGCTGCTATTCTGCTTTTAAACTCTGAATTCAAAAGGATCCAGAAATAAATTTATGACTTTTTTGAAATTCAGAGTAAGCAAAAAAATTGTAAGACTGGTTATGTAAGTGAATGGAAAATATTGTCACTTTAATTTTAGATTAAATAATGTCAGGGATGCAGCTTTTCAATTAAACAAGCAACGACTCAAAGAATTTCAATGCTGTATTGTACATTTCCCCGAATACAGTTCAGTTTTTTTTATGTTCTGTGCATTCTGTTAATGCAAGATAACACCAGCATCTGAGTCTAGTCCAATTTTTACTTTTTAATTGTCTTTTTGATCTCAGCAGTACTATGAAGTAATCTACCCCAATAGTCATTAACAAAGTCCAAAGAAAATGATCTAATCTAACATTAATTTGATTTTCAGTAAATTTGATAAAAATGCAAATATAACCTTATTTTATATAATGAGGGATTTTGAAGGTGAAATAAAGAGCACAATGTGATTTATTATGATTCCATATTAATTAGAAATGTACTCATACAGTGCACTGCTACTCCCTGATCTCTTTATTTTGCCCAGATATGGGTGGGCTGGGTGGAGTCATTATGATCTTATTTGACTCCTGCTGTAGATAAGAACGTAAGAAAATAGGAGCAGGAGTAGACCACTTGGCTCCTCAAGCCTGCCATTCAATATGATTATGGCCGATCTATCGCTAGCCTTATCTCTTTTTCTATGCCAGTTCCCATAGCCCTCAATCCTCGATCTTTCAAAGATTTAGCAACTTCCTCTATAAATAGCTCCAATGACATCACCTCCACAATCCTCTGTGATAGAGAATTCAAGGGATTCACTATCCTCTGCAAGAAGTTCCTATGCATCTCAGTTTTAAATGCCTCCCCCCCACTTTGTAATTATGTCCCCTCATTCTAGACTCCTCCATTAGTGTAAACATCTCAACATCTACTCCTCAAGATGAGAACAGATCATTTGGCTTCAATGCATGGTTTGCTCATAGCTAAGTTACCCTCAAACCAAGAAATCAAAGGAGAAAATTGCTGACTAAGTATTGAGGGTTCAGTGTTGAAAATGGTATCTCAAAGAACTCACTTCTGCTCTCTATATAGGAATAATGGACGGTTCCTGTTCAATGGAGTCAAGGAACTGAGAGTCTTACGAAGACAGGAAGAATGGCAGATTTGATGCAGGGACAGCCTTTCTGTTTTGAATGGAAAAGCTTCATGGATTTTATTTGGTACACACCAGAGAGAGACCTTTGTCCGTGCTTTGGTAGCTGTGTGTGTTGAGAATGCTGTTAAGAGAGTTGCATCCAGTAATGACCATATCTATCTGGGGTTAATATCCTGACTTTGTAAGGCTCCATGACACCTTTTGGCATGGTTTGTTCCGTAAGAAACTATTAGTTACACAGAGCCCATGCTATCAACATTCTCAAGTAGTCCTTGTCTATTTCCTTTTATATTTATGATGCTGTGATGTCCAAGGCAAGTGAGACATGCTTCATGGTCCACTTTCACTTCTGTGTTTTAGTCCCCAGTAGGTAAAGGTGTCCTGAGTCAGGGATTTCACTGATGTCAGTCAAGCTCCTCATAGATCCAATCTTTTGTCTATAGTGGAGTAATGTTGGAACATGAAATTAACTCTCCCTGTACAGGTTGAGAGCCAGATAGAAAGAATACATTACTCACAATTTGTAAAAGATTATTTCATTTTAAACAATGAGTTCCTCATAGAAAAGTCTAAACCTTGCTCATGCATCTTGCCCTGCCAGATGAACATGAGATGTTATCTTTTAGTGATTCACTCTAAGATATGGCTCTGTAATTATGACTATGTCAGGCCGTAGATAAGTTTATGGAACAGCTCTTTTAACTTCAATAATAGTTCCCAAAAGTTCAAAAGGAGGACCTTGCTGGTTGACTGGACAGGGAGCAGCTTTGTCATGTTCAGATCTAGGTCTAGGTTGATGCCAGGTAGTTCATCTAGTTTCATTCTTACTGTATTTCAACAAAGAGGCTTTCATACAAGGGAATGGCTTGCCTGGCCATTTCAAAGTCAGCCACATTGTTGTGGATCATGAGTCCAATGAAGGCCATTTGTGGTAAAGGGCAACAATTTTTTTCCCAGAAAGAGTCTTTCTTTTGTCTTCTGATTAGGCTTTTGTTCTGTTTAGACATGTGTATATTTTTAAACTTTATTGGTATTGGTGTTGGTTTATTACTGTCACTTGAACCGAGGTACAGTGAAAAACTTGTCTTACAAACCGATCTTACAGGTCAATTCATTACACAGCGCAGTTACATTAAGTTAGTACAGAGTGCATTGATGTAGTACAGGTTAAAAAAAACAATAACAGTATGGAGTAAAGTGTCACAGCTACAGAGAAAGTGCAGTGCAATAAGGTGCAAGGTCACAACAAGGTAGATCGTGAGGTCATAGGTCATAGTCCATCTCATTGTATAAGGGAACTGTTCAATAGTCTTATCACAGTGGGGTAGAAGCTGTCCTTAAGTCTGGTGGTACGTGCCCTCAGGCTCCTGTATCTTCTACCCGATGGAAGAGGAGAGAAGAGAGAATGTCCTGGGTGGGTGGGGTCTTTGATTATGCTGGCTGCTACATGAAGACAACGAGAGGTAAAGACAGAGTCCAAGGAGGGGAGACTGGTGTCCGTAATGCACTGGGCTGTGTCCACAACTCTCTGCAGCTCCTTGTGGTCTTGGGCAGAGTAGTTCTCATACCAAGCTGTGATACATCCTGATAGGATGCTTTCTATGGTGTATCAGTAAAAGTTGGTGAGAGTCAAAGGGGACAAACCAAATTTCTTTAGCCTCCTGAGGAAGTAGAGGTGCTGGTGAGCTTTCTTGGCCAAGGCATCCACGTGGTTTGTCCAGGACAGGTTGTTGGTGATGTTCACTCCCAGGAACTTGAAGCTATCAACCCTCTCGACCTCAGCACCATTGATATAGACATGTGCATGTACACCGCCCCCTTTCCTGAAGTCAATGACCAGCTCTTTAGTTTTGTTGACATTGAGGGAAAGGTTGTTGTCATGACACCATTCCACTAAGCTCTCTATCTCCTTCCTGTGCTCCGACTCATCACTGTTTGAGATACGGCCTGCAACGGTGGTATCATCTGCAAACTTGTAGATGGAGTTAGAGCAGAATCTGGCCACACAGTCATGAGTGTATAGGGAGTAGAGTAGAGGGCTGAGGATGCAGCCTTGAGGTGCACCAGTGTTGAGAATAATTGTGCCAGAGGAATTGCTGCCTCTCCTCACTGATTGCGGTCTGTTTGTTAGAAAGTCAAGGATCCAGTTACAGAGGGAGATGTTGAGTCCTAGGTCTCGGAGTTTGGTGACATGCTTGCTTGGTATTATTGTATTGAAGGCAGAGCTGTAGTCAATAAGCAATAGTCTAATGTAAGTGTCTTTACTGTCCAGATGTTCCAGAGCTGAGTGAAGGGGCAGGGAGATGGCATCTGCTGTAGACCTGTTTCGGCGATAGGCGAATTGCAATGGGTCCAGGTTGTCTGGTAGACTGGAGTTGATGCGTGCATGACCAACCTCTCAAAGCACTTCATGATGGTGGATGTCAGAGCCACTGGTCGGTAGTCATTGAGGCATGTTACCATTATTCAAGGAATTTACCCTCTTCCTCTAACGATGTGTTGTGGAGCTTCACGTACTAATCACTCTGTGGTACCTTCCATAAGCATGTTCATCATGCATGTTTTGGAGAGTATTCAACCACGGAGCTATCGCAGCTGAGCTTCCCTTCATACTCCGCCCCTCTCAGAGGAAGCACAGTAGTGCAACAGTTAGTGCTGTTGCCTCACAACTCCAGGGAACTGGGGTCAATCCTCATCTCGGTGGAATTTGTATGTTCTCCTCATTAGCATGAATTTCTGCCGGGTGCCCTGGTTTCCTCCCACACCTCAAAGACGAGCTGGTAGGTTAATTTGCTACTGCAACTTACCCCTTACTGTATTCAAGAGCCAAAAAAAAATCAAAAGGGGCTTGATAAGCATGTGATAGAGAACAAATACAGGGCTGCAGGGCCATATGAAGATTGGAAAGGGAACCAATGGGATTGCTCTCCTGTAGGCCAGCATGGGCTGATGGCCTCCTTCTGAGTCATAAGTAGTGAGTTAAAATACCCAGGGAGACTAAGGATATCTCCACAAATTCTATTAGCTCCACACTAGATCCACATCAAGCATCGAGAAGAAAGATGCTCATTTGATTTTGATTTTTGGAATAACCATATTGTCGATATTTTTTGAAGTTTTCAATCTAATGATGTTTAGAGAATATAGAACATAGAACACTACAGCACAGTACAGGCCCTTCGGCCCACGATGTGCCGACATTTTATCCTGCTCTAAGATCTATCTAACACTTCCCTCCCACATAGCCCCCTATTTTTCTATCATTCATGTGTCCATCTAAGAGTCTCTTAAATGTCCCTAATGTATCTGCCCCACAACCTCTGCCGGCAGTGCGTTCCACGCACCCACCAACCACTCTCTGTGTAAAAAAATTACCCCTGACATCCCCCTTATACTTTCCCCCAATCACCTTAAAATTATGTCCCCTCGTGTTAACCATGGTCGCCCTGGGAAAAGTCTCTGACTGTCCACTCGATCTATGCCTCTTATCATCTTGTATACCTCTATCAAGTCACCTCTCATCCTCCTTCTCTCCAAAAGCTCTAGCTCGCTCAACCTATCCTCATAAGACATGCTCTCCAATCTAGGCAACATCCTGGCAAATCTTCACCCTCTCTAAAGATTCCACATCCTTTCTATAATGAGGCGACCAGAACTGAACATAATACTCCAAGTGTGGTCTGACCAGAGTTCTACAGAGCTGCAACATCAACTCACAGCTCTTGAAATCAATACCCCGACTAATGAAGGCCAACACTCTATACGCCTTCTTAACAACCCTATCAACCTGCGTGGCAACCTTGAGGGATCTATGGACGTGGACCCCAAGATCCCTCTGTTTCTCCACACTGCTAAGAGTCCTGCCATTAACCTTGTATTCTGCCTTCGAATTTGATCTCCCGAAGTGTATCACTTCGCACTTATCCGGGTTGAACTCCATCTGCCACTCCTCAGCCCAGCTCTGCATTCTATCGATATCCTGTTGTAATCTACAGCAACCTTCTACACTATCCACAACACCACCAACCTTTGTATCATCAGCAAACTTACTAACCCACCCTTCCACGTCCTCATCCAAGTCATTTATAAAAATCACAAAGAGCAGGGGTCCCAGAACAGATCCCTGCGGAACACCACTGGTCACCGACCTCCAGGCAGGTTTAATGTGAGAATGTAAGATAACACAATTGGAGTAGGGCTACTCCAGCATTGCCAATCATCACAATACACAAAAAATCTTTAGACACAATATTCAGTTGGGAATTTTAAATCCTTTAAAAACACTGTAGATAAAGTCTCTCCAATTCCTTTAAATTCAGTTTCAATAACAACCTAAACTTACAGCTGGAGACCTTATTAACACTTCCTTTGAAAATCATTAGTTTTAGCATTGTTATTGTGGTCATGTAGTATTAAACCAGCAGGGTCATGGCGCTTTTGGGGGCATACTGTATATTCTTCCACAGTATTGATCTTTGGCAGATGCCATTTGGGTTGATCTCTGCCAAGGTTGTGTTTGCAGATGTGATCTCAGCAGGCTTGAAGAAAATAAGAGGATGGAACTCAGCTTTCACCTTTTGTATGTTAAGATATAACAGTTACTATAGTTCAGTAGGTTAATTAAGTGATACAGCATGGAAACAGACCCTTTGGTCCACCAAGTTCACGCCAACCATCAAGCAACCATTTATACTAATCCTACACTAATCCCATTTTATTTCCCCAAATTCCTATTAACTTCCCTGGATCCTACCACTCACCTACTAGATGCAATTCATAATGGCCAATCAAGCTAAAAAAAAACTGCTATCTTTGGGATGTGGAAGGAAACTGGAGCACCCAGAGGAAACCCAAGTAGTAGCAGGGAGAACATGCAAGCTCCATGCAAAGAGCAATAGAAGTTAGGATTGACCACCTGGTCACTGGATCTGTGGGGCAATGGCTCTATATACTGTGCCATTGTGTCATTACTCCTGCTTCTTCAGATTATCATAGATCCCACAATTCATATATTATCCTGAGCAAAGTTTCTATAAAGTTGCACCTTAATACAATAACAAAATTAAATCAAGAAAATCTCCAAAATATATAACCTCTTCCATCCTATTAGATTACCCATTTTTAACCAGTCATCCATCTCACAATGACATTTCTGTGCAGCAGCTTCCAAGCCATTTTATTGTTCAAAACATCTAATTATCTTATTCTATTTATCCTATTAACCCTCAGTCAGATTCCTAACCAGATATCCATTCAGTTCTCTTTTAAAGATATTAATCAATACAACCTTGACTTGCAATTTAAGAAACAAATGTTCCTGCAAGAGAATTGTGTCCTTTATTAGAAATGAACTCTTCAGTAAACAGTTCACATAGACTTTTTAATTTCCTGTCAGGACATTGCACAAATTAAAGTAATTAAGTCTGCTGCAATACTATCCTGCTTATCTTTGTTTTCCTGCAACAACTTATACTCAATCAGCAAAACCCAGGAAGGCAATATCAAGAATGCGGGGAATATGGATAAAGCCCACATCAAAATAATAAGCTACAAAATATACCGCAAGAATTTCAGTGTTTTGGAGAGAAAAAGCAACGATTCATTAGATTTTGATCAACAAAGGGAATAATATTTTTAAATTCTTTAATTATTGGTATTTTAGAAAATTATGGCACAACAATTAAAATATATTGACCAAAGTTTTCAAGTACTGTATTATTTTTTCACCTTCTGGGCATGTACTGGGCCACTCACACCCTGAAAGAAAGTTGAATATTTGCCCTCAACTTTCTCCACAAGTGTAACAATAACCAACCATATCTGAAACCAATGATAAATAAAGCTCGAGCAAAAGAAAGCATGCAGAGATAGTTAGACATCTCACCCTTCCCCCGGTCCAAAAAATGTAAGTGGCCCAGATGGGTAAAAATAGAAGAATGATCACTGGGATGAACAACAGTCTCTAAATTTGCTAGATTTTCCTCTACCACTGCCAGAATATCTATTTGTGGATTTTACAGCTTAACATACTAATGAGCTGATTAAGTGTGAGTGTAGACAGAAGTAAGGAACAGACAAGCGACAGAAGAGAAAATCTCCATGTTGCCCAAATTTAACTTCAGCTATTGAAGTACATAGAGAATCAAATTTACTGAAAACAATTGCGGAACTCTTTTACGATCCTTTGTTTAAACTAAGGAAAGGAATCTCTAGATATGACTCAGATTGGAGACCACCAGAATTGGTGGGCAAATTCTGCATCATATCTGTATTTTGGCCTGCATACACAATGTGTAAGTGGGCATCTTTGGCCTGCATACACAATGTGTAAGTGGGCATCACATTCTTGATGCAAATCTTCTGGGGTTTTCATGGCATTCCATCATTACCTGAGTACATATGCTAGAGAGTAGAAACAGAAATTATTCCCTATTATTTTTGTTATCAGGGCTTTCAGAATGTTCGACAGTCAATATCCACACATTTCAATCCCAATTTGCAACACCACCACATCTTTTGCTTTACATAACATCAGGCATGGCATCAATTTTCCTCTACATTCATTCCTTGAACAGTCTAAGAGGCAGACTTGAATCAGTGAGGATCAGTAACAACATCTCCTCATCATTAATCTTCAACACAGGTGTACCTCAAGGCTACGTGCTTAGCCCCCTGCTCTACTCTCTATACAAACACGACTGTGTGCCTACGCCATCTTCAGATTCACTGATGACACTACTGCTGTTGGCCAAATTACAGGTGGCGATGTGTCAGTTTACTGGAGCGAGATAGGACACCTGGTTGAGCGGTGCCACAACAACAACCTCTCTCTCAACATCAGCGAAACTAAAGAACTGACTATTGACTTCAGGAAGGGAAGGAGGGCGAACATGCACCAGTCTACATTGGGGGATCAGTGGTAGAGAGAGTCAGCATTTAAATTCCTGGGGATTAACTATTGGATGACCTGTCCTGGGCCCAGCACATAGATGCAATCATAAGGAAAGTACACCAGCATCTTTACTTTCTTAGGAGGTTAAGGAGGTCTGACTTGTCACCGAACACTCTAACAAACTTCTACAGATGTACTAGTGAAAGTATCCTGACTGCTTGCATCATGGTCTGGAATGGCAATTCAAATGCACAGGAACATAAGAAGCTGCAGAGAGTAGTGGACTCTGCCCAATCCATCACAGGCACATCCCTCCCCACCATTGGTAGTATCTACAGGAGACACTGCCTTAAGAAGGCAACATCGATCATCAAAGATCCCCATCATCTGGGCCATGCCATCTTCTAACAGCTACCATTCGGCAGGAGGTACAGAAGCCTGAAGTCCCACACCACCAGGTTCAAGAACTGCTACTTCCCTTCAACTATTTGGTTCTTAAATCAACCGGCAAAATGCTAATCACTACAGTTTAGCAACACTGTGACCACTTTGATCACTTTGCACTAAAATGGACTTTGTTTTTTTTTGTTCTAATTGTGTTCTTGCAAAAATTGTGTATAACTTATGTTTAATTTATATTTTTCTTTTGAATGCTGTTTATGATGCTGTGTCCTTGTGATGCTGCTGCAAGTAAGCTTTCATTGCACCTGTACATACGTGTACTTATGCATATGACAATAAACTCAACTTTTGACACGGGATCCAGGCCCAGTGTGCAATGGTAGCAGGGTCTTAACCAAGGCCTTTCTGCATGGTCCCTTGTGCCTGCAGCATCAAAGTTCCGGCCCCTCATCAAATAGCCCTGGATCATGGAAAGTGACAGTCCCCAATATTCTGCACTCAAAGATGAACAAGCTGTACAAGTAAAAATTATGTAGTGAAATCCAGGCTTGGAATGCATATTCTGGACAACACTGAACAGGTCTGTGTGCTTGATGCACTGCAGACCTACAATGAAAATGGTGACATGGTGGTATAGCTAATATGGCCTCTGCCTCACAGCTCCAGCACCACTTGATCCTGACCTCCGGTGCTGGCTGTGTAGAGTTTGCACATTCACCCTGTGACCACATCGGTTTCCTCATGGTGCTCCAGTTTCCTCACACATCCCAAAGGTAGTTAACTGGCCCTGCATAGGTGAGAGAGAGAATTTGGAGAGAATTGATGGGGATGTGGAGAAATAAAACAGTGATTACTTTAGGATTAGAGTAAATGGGTGGTGATGAAATGTGTGGACTCAGCAGACCGAGGGCCCTGTTTCTGTGCTTGATGACTTTACGAAATTAAAGACCATACATTTCACTTGAAGCTCTCTGTTTTGAGTAATGTTTTGATTTCTCGTTGAAAAGATAGTATACATAAAACGCACCACAGTGCAATCCAATTTTTAGTTATATATTTCCATTGGAAGAGTCATCCTCGTCCTAAGTGTTCCCTAATGGTTATTGTGAAATTGCTAATCTTGTGAATTAAATGGAGTAAATTTACCTCACAAGCAACATCTTGAGGATAGTGTAGGAAGGGAAGACATGGTGATATTGGCAAAAGGCAAGTTACTAATAAGGGTAAACCTGATTTTGATTCTGATGGGCTATTTTTTAGAAGGATGGATGGCTTTTTGCAACAGCTGAATACTTTTGCCTTCTAGCTATCTGGATAAATTACATAATGGAATGATTGGGTGGTAGGAATGGGTATGGAGGGCTTGGGAAAAGAGTGCATCAGAGGGAACTGAGCATAGAATGACACAGAATACACAGCATGGATGCATATCATTCAGCCCAAGCAATCCATACAGGCTTTGTTCTCCACTCAAGCCCACGCTCATCTTTCCTTATCTAAAAATGTCATCATAAACTTCAATTCCCTTCTTTCTTACAATGATCGAGTTTCCCCTTAAATGCATTTATATTATAAGCCTCAGCCACTCTTTGTGGTAATAACTTCCACATTTTAACCATTCTCTCAGCAAATATGTTCCTTTAAAATTTCCCGTTTGATTCCTTAGTCTCTAGTTTTGCTCTTCTGCACAAATGGAAACATTCTGATTCTACGCTATCAAAATCAATTTGATTTGAAAAATGTCTTTTAGCTAACCCTTCACCTTTTTTGGTACAATATCAGTAATATTCTGAAAGTTAGGTTACGGACTAATTAGTAAAAGTATAGTCAGAAAGACTGAGTTATTTGCTGTAGGACAATATTAACTACATATTCTAACTGTTGTGGTCAAAATATTGTGGTCAGTAGAGAAATCGTATTAAGAAAGACATAGAAGGATGTTGAGACAACATTCTTTAACTTAAAGGCTTTGACCGATAGTTTTAACATACTGATCCAACTACATTTCTCCTGGGAAGATGAGATAGACACACCATGCGAACTGGAATATAGATAAGGCAAAAAGTGACCCTAATACAGATAAAACAGTTAAGAAACTTAGTTGATGCCATCCATGTGGGCATATGCGAAATTATTATCCAAACATGACATACCATGACATCTTGAGTAACCGCAGCGATGAGAAAAACAATCACATTACCTAATTATGGAGGAGTTGATTGGATTACCTGTTCATTTGTAATTGGTTCATTATTAGGGTATAGCAATTAATACAGCAATGAAGAGGGGACATTTATCAATCCTTGAAATAGATTTAAGTTCATGCAAGAAGGATGAAAAGGAAGGCAAGCAAGAGGTTTTTTGAAACAGAACTAATGCCAACCTTGAAATAACACCATCACCAGCTGGGAAAGATGAAAATGAAGAAGAAAACCAAGAAGGAGACCATTTCTCCCACAGCAAACACCAAGACATCTCACTGTTTACTGTTTGACTGACCAACGTACATCATATGTTTGTTTCAGAATAAGGTTACTATCATTTCTTTGTGAACCAATTAAACAGCTCAATTGTTAAATCCTCCAGGTAATCTGTGAACTTTGAAAAAAAGTTTTTGAATTACTATACTAGACACCAGCCTGTTCACCATTCCTTGATGCCATATCCTTTCCTCTACATCTCTATCCCTTTTTATAATCTGGGAGACAGAATTATACACAATATTCCAAATGTGGTTTAACCAATGTTTGATACAAGTTTAGCATAACTCATCTATAGTTTACTTTTTAGTACTTAGCTTGGCATATTTTGGCTGATTGGACTACGTTTATTGATTAATGGTTTTATGTTCTGATTTCCTTTGTTCCTCGACCTTATTTTGACAACTATTTTTTCAGTACTATGTACCTTGTTTTTCGTAAATAAATGTGAGAAATTACATTTATTGCATTAAAACATATTTGTTAATTCTATTCCACAAGCTTATTAATGTCTTTTCATAACTCTTTGCAATATTCTTCAGCAAACTATTTCCCCTGCACACCCAGAAATTTAGGGACTGTTTTTTTGATTCCAAATAGGACACAAATTGTGAACAACTCTGATCCCAGCACTAATGCATGAGGGAATCCACTGTCAATCTTCTGCCATTCTGATCAGCTATTTTTTCCCCTTATTGCACAAATTCTTTCTTGAAACCAAACTTCTATGACTTCTCTCCTGACATTTTGCTAATCTATTATATGGCCTATTATCAAAAGCTTTTCAGAAATTATTATCTTTCTGGCATTTCTTTGGCATCACACCCTTCTCTAAGGAATTATTAAATGTAATAATGACTCTTCAAGATTCCTTTAAAATGCATAGAAATAAATCATTTGTATTAAAGGTACTATTTTCTTTAAGTTTGATTAGAGTAATTTATTTATCTTTTTGTTTTAAGTACAATTGTATTTCTAATTTCATCTTCTATTCTCTTGCTCATTTGATATGTCTCCCTGGTAAAAATTGAAGTGAAAATGTTATTTAATATTCCCATAACTTCATTAATGCTGCCTGTAATTTTATCCCTGTCCTTTCCCGCATCCCTCAGTTGCAGCTTTCCTTTTACTCTTTATGAGCCTATAGAGTGGTTTACAGGTTTGCTTTACGCTTCTTGGTAATGTAACAGCCCTAAATGTGGTTTTAAAACTTCTGTCCTAATTCCTTCAGTTTCTCCTTTGTTATGCTCTCTCCTGCTGTCTACGTATTTCAACTGCAGCTTCCATTGATACACAACCTTTTGTGTGGTACATGTCTCAAGATGTTTCACAAGGTCAATATCAATAAGGAAATATTAAGACAGATGACCAAAACATTGTCAAAAAGGTTTCTTTTAAGGAGCCGTTTAAAAGTTGTAAGGATATAAAGGTGCAGGTCAGGTTTAAGGAGGGAATTCTGGAGCTTGGGGCTTGTTAGCTAAATCATGCTGACCAATGGTGGAACAACTCAATTCAGGGATGAGGAAGATGCTAAAATTAGATGAATGCAGATATTGAGAGAGCCCTAGGGTTGGGGGAGTTTGCAGAGAAAGGGAGGATTCTCTAGATAGAGGAATTTAAAAACAAAGGTGTGTGTTTTAAAATCAGGAACCAGCATGGGGGAGTGAGTGAATGAGAGTAGGTGCTGATTAAAATGTCAGCAGCAAATGTTACAGAATGCAGAATGATAGATGCCAGCAATGGAGATGGGGATGAGGGAGGGGGGAGAGAGGGAGGGCAGGGCAGGGTCACGAGTACATTTGAATGGTCACCTCCATTACTTTATCACTTAGTGTCTCTTCTTTCCTTGCCCTCAATTTCCCCATTTATTCATCAGTGTCTCCTTTGCAGATAGTTTGTTCTTGTTTTTTAATGGAATACATTTTTCCTGAAGCTTGAACACTAGAAAGTATTACGTTCAATGTTTCCCATCATTGTTCTGCGTCATTGGTTGCCAGTATGAAGAGCCATTTTATTTTACCCAAGTTCTGTTACAGCCCCTCAAAATCCAATCTATCACCCAATCTTCAGCATACTTCTGTCCTTCTCAATAATGATCTTAAAATATATTACATTACGGTCTACAATAACTTGGATACTCCCCTATTATTACACTTCATTTATTCAATTTCATTTGCTATTATTAAATTTAAAAAGGTTCCAGAAGAGTAGAGAAACAGAAACATCTTGAGATGTCTGGACGTAAAACCATAATGATGAAAGAATAGAAGAAAATGCCAAGGAATGGATTTATACATGAAGGCATTGAATATAAATGCATAAAAGTATGTTGATTTTGCATAAAAATTAATTAAAACACAGATGAGGTATTGCGTGCAATCTCACTGTAGGAAGGATGCAAGAGTTATTGAAAAGGCAAGGAAAAATATCACTAGAATTCTAGCAGGTTTGAGCAGTTACAGTTATGAAGAAAGGTTTCAGTCTTATTTGAACAGATAAGTTTAAAACAAGTGGGACAGAGATTTTCTAAAGCTTTGAAAGATTTTCGGGGATGAATAGGAAAAGGTTATTTCAATTTGTTGATGACTTTTATCAAGAAGGGAATATATTTTGGATTATGTCAAAGAATGAAGAGGGAGTTAGAAAAATTTCCACCCTTGCCCCAACACTCTCTCTCTCTCTCTCTCTCTCTCTCTCTCTCTCTATCACTCGCACACACACACACACACACACACACACACACACACACACACACACACACACACACACACACACACACACACACACACAGTATGACTAGGATATGGATTTCTTTACTGCACCAATGATTCAGGAAGTAAAGCGTCATTATGAAGTAAATTGGAAACAGCTTTGAAAAGGAAGCACAAAGAAAAAAAGAGAAAGAAACTTTTGAATGGAGGCACTTTAAAACTAGCATAGCTATGATGGGCTGAATGGCCTCTTGCTGTGCAGTTGTACCTATAATTCTGAATTTAAGCACATAAGTATTTTATATAGATCCTCAAACATCCAACAAAAATTAAACTACAGCAAAATTCACTCTAATTATATGCTGAATGCTTTTGAATTGCTTCCACTTTGAGCAAACTGAATTGGTAATCACCTCTTGTGAACAAATGTAACAGCAGTTTTGAACCATTGCCACTGGGATAAAGCATCATTCCACTGACATCTGTGTTCTCATCTGTCTCTCCCTGTCTTATCATTATGTTCTGTTCAGAATAGACATTTTCTGGTAAGAGCTTTTAATTACACAGTTTATGGATCAATATTTGCATTCTTAAAATTAAAATATGTTAGGATTGATAAATTTAGCTACTATTAGACACTGATAAACTTCTGTTGTTAACCCTATCAAAGCTATGTGTAGCTCCACAATAAAAAAAGAAAATGTTGGAAAAACTCGTCAGGTAAGGCAGCATCTGTGGAAAGAAACAGTTAACGTTTCAGGTCTGGGACCCCTCATTCGCCTGTGGAAAGAGAGAAAAAATAATATTTAAGGACTTGAGTGCTTCATCCTTTTCAGAGTTCCAGCATTTGCTGTTTGTTTTCCATTTTCATTGATGTTGAAATATTCAATTTACTCATAATAAGGTCCTAGTGGCTCAGTTGATAAAATCTTTGCATGAGTCAGATGCTTGTGGGCTCTCAAGTCTCATTGCCAGCATGAACACTATGACCTAGATTGTCCATGTCCAGAACAGTACTTGGAATATAAAAGAACACAAGAAAAAAAAAGAGCAAGAGTGAGGGTCACCTGGCTCCTCAAGCCAGCCCCTCCATTCAGTATGATCCTGGCTGATCTGCCCCAGGCCCCAGTTCCTCTGCTGTGTCAGTGCAAACAGCCCACAATTCACTAAACTTTCAAAAATGTATCTGCTTCTTCTTTAAATACCTCCGGTGATCTAGCCTTCACAACCCTGTAGGGTAAAGGATTCACCATCCTCTTTGGGGAGAAATTCCTACACACCTCGGTTTTAAATCACCACCCCCTTATGTTATAACTATGTCCCCTCATTTGAGATTCCCTCACTAGTGGAAACATCTCAACACATACCTTGTCATACCCCATTAGGATTTTATATTTCAATAAAGATAACTCCTCATTCTTCTAAACTCCAAAGAATGCAGGTCCACATTTGTACCTTTTCATGATAAGACAATACTCTCTTCCCAGTGTATCTCTTCTAGACTTCCTCCAATGCCAGATTATCCTTTCTGAAGTAAGGGCCTAAAACTACACATGGTACTCCTGGTGCAGCCTCATCAACATCCTGCACTATTGTAACTCTATTTCTCTATTTTTAAACTCCAACCCCTAGCAATATTGCTAACATGCCATTTGCCTTTTCATTACTTGCTGCACCTATGTGCTAACATTTTGCGTTTCATGCACCAGGACACCTAGATCCCTCTGTACTCCACTCAGTTGCAGTGTCCTTCCATTTAGATCATATTCTGTCTTTTGATTGCTCTTACCGAAGCACATGATCTCATATTTTATGATATTAAACCTTATTTGCCAAGTTTTTAACCATTCACTTAAGCTATCTATATCCTGTTGCAGAGTCAAAATGGCCATCACCGCATGGCCTTCCACCTATTTTCGTGTCATCAGCAAATGTGGACACCTTACATGTCACCTCCTCCTCCATGTCATTAATATATAGTAAATAATTGAGAGACAAAGAATGGGGTACTCAAGTAATTATATCTTTCCAGTCTGAAAAGGAGCCATTTATTACAACTTGGGTTATCCCATGTGTACACACTTGTAGAACACAATGAGCACCTTTCTGAATATCCAAATGCATTTACAGATCCACCGCCATTGATTCTGCTTGTTATTTCCTCGCAGAACTTCAGCAAATTTGGCAAATATGATTTCTCTCTCATAGATCCTTGTTGACTTGGTTTGACTGCATTAAGTTTTTTCTAAATTACTGGCTATTTATTCCTTGATTATAGACATCAGCATCTTTCCAACAACAAACATTAAGCTAGAGACACAAGAGACTTCAGATGCTGGAACCTGGAGCAAAAACAAACTGCTGGAGGAACACAGTGGGTCAAGCAGCATCTGTGGAGGCAGAGGGATGGTTGATAATTTGGGTCGAGACCCTAAAGCAATTTTTATTGATGCACCATAGAAAACATCCTATCCAGCATGGCAACTGCTCTGCCCATGACCACAAGAAACCGCAGAGAGTTGTGGACACAGCTCAGCACATCACGGAAACCAGCCTCCCCTCCATGGACTCTGCCTACAGTTCTTGCTGCCTCGGTAAAGCAGTCAACATAATCAAAGACCCCACCCACCCCAGTCATTCTCTCTTCTCCCCCCTTCCATCAGGCAGAAGATACAAAAGCCTGAAAGCATGTACCACCAGCCTCAAGGACAGCTTCAATCCTGCTGTTACAAGACTATTGAACAGTCCCTAGTATGGTAAAATGGACTCTTGACCTCACAATCTACCTCGCTATGGCCTTTCACCTTAATGTCTACCTGCACTGCACTTTCTCTGTAACTGTAACACTTTACTCTGCATTCTGTTATTGTTTTCCCCTGTACTGCCTCAATGCACTGTTGTAATGAAATGATCTGTATGGACAGTATGCAAAACAATTTTTACACTGTACAAGTGACAATAATAAACCAATTTACATTAAGACTAAGAGCACATAAAGGTAAGATAGCCAGTATAGAGAAGTGAGAGGGAGGGGTGAGATGGTGCTGGTAGCTGATAGGTGGAACCAGATGAGGTGAGCAGATGGAGCCAGGTTGGGGGAGGGGAAGGTAGAGGCAGAGGCTGGGAGGTGATGTGGAACCAGATAATGGAGGGATGATGGGCTGACGGAACCAGTTGAGGCAGGGTGTAGGAAGAGTAGGTCAAAGGAGAAGAAACCCAGGTGGATGGATGTGTGGGAGATGGGGTGACCACCACTCACACACCCATCTGCCTGGATTTCTTCTCCTTTGGCCTACCTTTCCTATCCTTTCCTCCATCTGGTTCCATCTGCCTATCATCCATCCCTTATCTGTTTCTACCTATCACCACCTGTCTCTGTCTCTAAACTCCCCCTTCCACCTCCCCCACCTCACTCCATCACCCCCCACCTCACCTGGTTCCACCTACTAGACCCTGTCTCACCTCTCCCTCTCACCTCTCTATACTGGCTATCTCCCCTCTACATTCTCAGTCATGTCGCAGGGCCTTGACCTGAAGTATCAACCATCGCTTTGCCTCCACAGATGCTGCTTGACCTACTAAGTTCTTCCAGCTTTTTGTTTTTTGTCACAAACATTACGGCACCTGGCCTATAGCTTCCCATTTTTTGTCTCCCTCCCTTTGTGACAAAGGGTGTCACATTCAGAATTTTCTAATCCACTGGTCCATCCCAGTGAGTTTTCAACCTGTGGCTCCACTATCTCTGCAACTGTTTCCTTTAAAACCTTTGGGTTCAGGCCATCAGGTCCTAGCAACATGTCAGTCTTTAGTCCTATTAGTGTTTCCAATACCTTGTCCCACATAATAGGGATTGTTACATGTTCTTCCCTCCTATATGAAAAACAGACCCTTTGCGATCCTTGGGATATTTACTATGTCTTCTACCTTGAAGTCTGTTGAAAAGTAATGGTTTAAATTATTTGCCATTTCTTTGTTTCCTGTTGTGAATTCCACAGAACTACCCGCCAGAGGTTCTACACATACCTTAACTGCCCTCTTCCTATTTATATAATGACAGAAGTTCCTGCTGTTTGTTTTGATATCACTTGCCAGTTTATTCTTAATCAATTTTTTTCCCACATTATTAGATTGTTAGTCCTCCACTACTGGTTTTTGTAAAATTCCCAGTCTTCTGGTCTATCACCAGCTTTTGCCATTTTGTATGCTCTAGTTTTTGATTTAATGTTTTCTTTGATCTTCTTTGTTAAACATGGATGGTTCATTTTTCTCAATGAGTTCTTCTTTCTGATCGGGACAAATGTCTGCCGAACGTTATGAAATAGCTGCTTAAAGATCTGCCACTGCTCATCTACTGACCATTCCTTTAATCTATTTTCCCAGTCCACACTAGACAACTCTGCCTTTTCACCTTTGTAATTTCCCCTATTTAAGTTGAGGATGTTGGTTTTGGAGCCAAGATGTTTGCCCTCCATCTGTATCTGGAGTTCTACCACATCAAGATCAATATTCCCCAGAGGACCTTAGACTACAAAATCTCTAATTAACCACATTACACCTGTTCCCAGATAGATTTTGTAAAGTCTTGTTCTAAAAAAACAGTTCCTGATGCACTCCACAAATTCCTATTCCATTGTACCCTAGCCAGTCTGGTTACTCCAATCAATGTGCAACTTAAAATCACCCATGATAATTTGCAGTTCCATTCTGACCATCAATATTTCCCCAATTATGCTTCATCCCATCATGAGAGAACATTTTAGGAGCCTATTGACCACTCTTATCTGTGTCTTCTTGCCCCTATTATTCCTTATTTCTACTCAAGACTCCACATCACTATCCACTGCCCTACATCACCACTCAGCCTTGCTTGATTCACAACACTACTCCACCGCCTTTCCCTTTTTATTATTCTTTTGGAATATTGAGTTTCCTATACTGATCACCCTGAAACCATGTCTCTGTAACAGCTATTAAATCAAACTCATTTATTTCTATTTGTGCTGTCAGCTCATCAATCTTATTACAAATGCTGCATACATTCAGATAAAGAGCCTTAAGCTTTGGCTTTTTACAATTTTCACTTTCTCTGGTTCCAATTTCTGCTGCATACATTTGCTTATATTTTCCACTCCTTTCATTCACCCCTTCACTACCCTTTGCCACTGCTCTCTCATTTCTGTTTGATAAATTAAACTTCTCATCACTTGAACCTTCATGCCTCCAATTAGTTTAAAGATATGTCTCTAACCCTAGTTATGTAATTTGCCAGGACACTGGTCCCAGAATGGATTAAGTCAAGCTCATCCCAACAGTACAGCACTCACTTCAGCCCCCTAACTGGGGCCAATCCCCCATGAATCAGAACACATTTCTCCCACACTAATCTTTGAGCTATGCATCTACCTCTCAGTCTTATTTACCCCCTGCCAATTTGCTCATGGCTCAGGTAATAATCCAGAGATTGTCACTTTTGTTGTTCTGCTTTTTAATTTCGCCTTCAGCTCCTCATACTCCCTCAGCAACACCTTTATCTTAATCCTTCTTAAAATATTAGTGCCTATGTAGACTACAACAACTGGATGCTCCCTTTAAACTTATTCCAAATGGTGAGATGCCTTTAACCTTGGCAAAAAGCCTTGTCTTTGCTGCAGAGAACAGTGTCTGTTCCCCTATGATTACGACGTTTCTCATTCCTCCCCTTACTTGAACGGTCCCCTGTACCATGGTGCTTTAGACAGTTTGCAGTCTCCACCTTCATCCAAAGGGGGACAGAAACAAATGCAAAGGCTGCAGCTCCTCCAAAGCTACAGTCTTAATCCCTCTATCAGCCCCTTTTGAAGTCTCACCCTCCTGTCACTGAGCACTGATCATATCCAAAGTAAATAATCCATTGAGTGTGACTGCCTCCTGGAAGTGTTCGGGTAACTCTACCCCCTCCCTGAATTGAGTTTGCATTCTAGCTCATCAACTCTGGGCCAAAATTCCTCAAGCAGCCAACATTTGTTGCAGATATAATTACTGTGAACTATAATGGGGTCCCCCAGTTCCCATATATTACAGCTACAACACACTGCCTGCCCAGCCATCTCTAATCTACTTGATTAGTTTGGATTAATCATTTAAGTATGTGTCCTTACTTGTAAATCTCTTGGCTAATTAGAAGAGACTAGGAAGAAAATACCCACCACTCATCTGCCAGCTACCCTGTGGTGTCACACTTCAGCACTGACAGCCAGCAACAGGTTGTGATTGGAGCCTTGTCTCTCTCAGATTCCCGTTCCTTACACTCACTCACCCTCTTGATATTACACTCCTTGCATTCCCTCAGCCTCTTGATCTCCTGTTTTTTACAACAGCACCGTCAGAGGTGCTGTCTTTTATTGCTAAGAAAATATGGTTGTTGGACACCTTAAAGTGCTGCATGGAACGGCACAGAAACAGGCTTTTCACCCCACCACATCCATGTCAACAATTAAGCACCCATCCACACCAATCTCTTTTCTTTTCCTTCTGCATCCTCAGCAACTACCCTCTCCCTGACCCCTGATACTCCTTGCACCCACCTATGCTAGGTGTAATTTACAGAAGCCAATTCACATACCAGCCAGCACATCTGGGTTGGTGGGTGGGTGGGGCACAGTGGAAACCCCCACTGTCACAAGAAGAATGTGTAAACTCCACACACAGAGCACCCAAGGCCAGGAACAAACCTAATTTACTGGACTTGAGGGGCAGGAGTGCTAACCACTGGGCCACCCTGCTGCAGAAGTTTGATAGGACAATCTAAATTCAACCACATTGCCCTGAATCTGATGTCACAAATGGATAGATTGCATAACAATGACAGATTTCCTTCCCTGAAAGGAAAAGGGGAACCAAATAAGCTTTTTAAAAATAGTAATCTGCTGGTCTTGTGGTCACCATTATTGATCCAAGCTTTTTATTCCAAATTATTTCCCAGCCCACATTGCAGGATTTGAATATGTGATCAATAGTCCATACCATGACTTTAGTGCAGTAAACATAATTATGATCTCATACCAAAGTCTCCATATTCTCTCAATATGCATTTTTTGCATCACACATTCCAGCTGCCATTTAACCATCTCTCATTCTTCATCTAAAATCATCCTCTCTTTGTATGTGTGGTCATCGTCTTCCCATCCTTTCCCCTGTTTCAGTTCCTTTTAAAATGCTGATCACTAATAATATCCATCCATTGAGGAATAATTCCACACGAGAGATTTCCACACCAAAAGTTTTACAGACTTAGGTTTTAAGCAGCTTTTGTTTTGTTTCAGATATGCAGAATCTAAATAAGTGTAATTAAATATGTTCATATTTAAATTACATACATTTCAAATCCCGCACAAGATGATTTATAAATTCTCATTTCTAAAATTCCCATTGCTACGGGATACAATGAGTAAGCTGCAGCTGCCAAGAAGAGACCCTTAATAGCAACAAAATGGTAATTATAATCCAATTTTAATCATACCTCAGTTGTCAATCCTATTGGAATGAAGGTAAGTGAATAGGAAGAGCTATCAAAATACCATGTTAACACGACATGTTCTTTACTTTTATTCTCAAGCTGGGAAAAGACATACTGAGTTCTACATTGGAGAATGTCAGCAAGGTTGCAATATAAAACTTTTGTATTAGCCTTATTTTAATATTTATGTCAGACAGAGCCACGCCAACTTGGAAACTGAGACAGTTTTATAACTACAGACAATTATAATACAGGAGGCCATTCAGCCTATTTAGTTAGTGTGGTAAATAAAGAGCTATCAATCAAATCCCACCCTTCAGCACTTGAAATTGTGTAAGGCTGTAGATCAAGTACACATCCAAGCACTTTTTAATGTGGAATGAAATACAGACTTCTACTGTCCTCTGAGTAGGGGGAAAAATTTCTTCTCCCTAATTCATGTACCAATTACTTTTAGTTCATGGATTCCTTTTTCTTACCCCTCAGCTAAGCAAATTTGGTCCTCCTATGTCCTCTGTCAAGGCCCCTCATACTTTATACACCTCGTGTTTGCCCTCAGCCTACTACTCTATTACAAAAAGAACAACCCCAGCCTATCCAATCTTTCTTAGAGTTATACAGCATGGAAACAGGCCATTCGGCCTAACTTGTCCATGCCGACCAAGTTTCTAGTCTCATTTGCCTGCATTTGGACCATATCCCTCTAAAGCTTTCCTATCCACGTACTTGTCTAAATGTTTTTTAAACACTGTAATTGTACCTGCCTCTACCACTTCCTCTGGCAGCTAGTTCCATACACCCCTCACTCTCTGAGAGAAAATCTTGCCCCTCAGGTCCCCTTTAAATCTTTCTCCTCTTGCCTTAAACCTATGCCTTCTAGTTTTAGATTCTCCAATCCTTGGAAAAAGACTGACCATTCACATTATTTATGCCCCTCCTAATTTTATATACCTCTATAAGGTCACCCCTCAGCCTCCTACACTCCAGGGAAAAAAAGCTCCAGCCAATCCAATCTCTCTTTATAACTCAAGCCCTCCAAACCCAGTAACATTCTTGTGAATCCTTTCTGCAGCTTTTCCAGCTTAATGGCATCCTTCCTATAGCTAGGTGACCAGAACTGCACACATTATTCCAACTACAGTCTTAAAAACATTCATAGCTAAAATTTTCCAGTTCCAGAAATGTTCTCAAATCTCCTCTGCACTCGCCCACTGTAATCATATCACTCCTGTAACATGGTGACCAGAACTGCACAATACACAAGCTGTGTCCAAACAAGCATGGTATGCACCCTTCTGGCATGGTATAAACCCTTCCTGGTCTTATGTTCTAATGAAACAAACACTAATAAACAAAAACAGTTTGGTGTGCCTTTTAACCCTTTATTTACCTGTTCCATTACCCTTAAAGGAGATGTTGGATACACACTCCGAAGTCCCTCTGTTTCTCCATAATTCCCAATTTTCTCTTATTTACTAGACTTTCTCTTCCCTGGATTAAATTGACACATTTCTGCCCAGCTATCCAGACCATCTATATCACCCTTCATTCTGAAAGATTTTCTCTTCTGTATCATCTGCAAATTCCTTTCACATCCCCAACAATTAAGACTAAATAATTAACATATAAAGCAAAAAGTAAAGGATCTTCTATTGAGCCATGTGGAAACCCCATTAGTAACAGCCTTTCAGCCACAAAATTAACTATCAATCATTATGGCAGGCGCAGTAGTGTAGCGGTTAGCGTAAGGCTATTACAGCACCAGCCACCTGGGTTCAATTCCGGCCACTGTCTATAAGGACTTTGTACATTCTCCCCGTGTCTGCAAGGGTTTCCTCCGGGTGCTCCGGTTTCCTCCCACATTCCAAAGATGTACAGATTAGCAAGTTGTGGGCATGCTATTTTGGCGCCAGAAGCGTGGTGACACTTGCGGGCTGCCCCAAGAACAGTCTACACAAAAAGATGCATTTCACTGTGTGTTTCGATATACATGTGACTAATAAAGATATCTTATATCTTTTCTTCTGCTTCATACCACCGAACCAGTTTTGGACCCAATATTCCTTCATCCTCTTGACCAGCCAGCATGAAAAGCTTTGTTGAAATCCATACTGACCACATCCAATGCAATGCCCTCATTGAATAACCTCAAAAAAAAATTCAATCAAGTTAGTTAGACATGACCTTCCCAAAACAAATCCATGCTAACAGTTCTTGATAATCTGTACATTTCTAAATATTTATACTGACTTGCATAGAACATAAAACATTACAGCATAGTACAGGCCCTTCAGCCCACAATGTTGTGGCGACATTTTATCCTGCTCTAATATCTATCTAACCCTTCCCTCCCACATAGCCCCCATTTCTCTATCATTCATGTGTTTATCTAAGAGTCTCTTAAATGTCCCTAATGTATCTGCCCCCACAACCTCTGCTGGCAGTGTGTTCCACGCACCCACCAACCACTCTCTGCGTAAAAAACTTACCCCTGACATCCCCCTTATATCTTCCTCCAATCACCTTAAAATTATGTCCCCTTGTGTTAGCCATTTTCACCCTGGGAAAAAGTCTCTGACTGTCCACTCGATCTATGCCTCTTATCATCTTGTATACCTCTATCAAGTCACCTCTCATCCTCCATCTCTCCAAAGAGAAAAGCCCTAGCTCACTCAACCTATCCTCATAAGACATGCTCTCCAATCCAGGCAACATCCTGGTAAACCTCCTCCGCACCCTCTCTAAAACTTCCACATCCTTCCTATAGTGAGGTGACCAGAACTGAACACAATACTCCAAGTGTGGTCTAACCGGAGTTCTACAGAGCTGCAACATTACCTCGTGGCTCTTGAACTCAATACCCTGACTAATGAAGGCCAACACACCATATGCCTTCTTAACAACCCTATCGACCTGTGCAGCACCCTTGAGGGATCTATGGATGTGGACCCCAAGATCCCTCTGTTCCTCCACACTGCTAAGAGTCTGCCATTAATCTTGTATTCTGCCTTCAAATTCAATCTCCTGAAGTGTATCACTTCGCACTTTTCCAGGTTGAACTCCATCTGCCACTTCTCAGCCCAGGCCTGCATTCTATCAATATCCTGTTGTAATCTACAGCAACCTTCTACAGTATCAACAACACCACCAACCTTTGTATCATCAGCAAACTTACTAACCCACCCTTGCACATCCTCATCCAAGCCATTTATAAAAATCTCAAAGAGCCGGGGTCCCAGAACAGATCCCTGCAGAACACCACTGGTCACTGACCTCCAGTCAGAATATGCTCCATCTACCACCACCCTTTGTCTTCTATGAGCAAACCAATTCTGAATCCACACAGCCAAGTTTCCCTGGATCCCATGCCTCCTGACTTTCTAAATGAGCCTACCATGAGGAACTTTATCAAACGCCTTACTAAAATCCACGTACACATCCACTGCTCTACCTTCATCAATGTGCTTTGTCTAACTTTTGAATGAGTTCAATAATTTGCCCGTCATTGAAGTTAAACTAATTGACCTCTAATTACTCGATATATTCCTTCTTCCCATTTTATACAACAGTACAACATTAACAGATCTCAAATCTTCTGGCATCATTTCTTTAGCCAGGGGTAATTGAAAAATGATAGAATTTCCACCCTTATTTCTTTTAACTGCCAGGGATATATTTCACGTGGGCCTTACAAATTTTTTCATCCCAATATTTCACACATATCCTCTTTAACTACAACACTAACATCAGTTCCCTCTTTGCTAGGAACAGTTGCAAAATGTTCATAAAGAATAGAAGCGAGTGCTTGTGAGTAAAACAACATCAGACGAGTGGAAGTCTTTTAAAAGAGCATTAGCAAGAGCTCAGGGCCAGCATTTTCTAGTAAGGGTGAAAGGCAAAGATGGTAAGATTAGGGAACCTTGGATAACAAAGTTTATTGAAGGCTTGATCAGGGAAAAATAAGAAGCCAATGACAGGTTTAGGCAATTGCAATCAAGTGAATCCCTTGAGGAACATAGAGGGCATAGGAAAGTACTTAAGAAAGAACCAGCAAGGCAAAAAGAAACCATGAAATGTCCTTGGCAAGTTAGATTAAGGAGAATCCTAAATCATTCTATAAGTATATTAGGAGGAAAATGGTAGCTAGGGAAATAGTGGATTCCCTTAGAGACCAAAAGGGTAATCTGTGTGTGGAACCAGGGGATCTGGACAAGGTCCTCAATGAATACTTCTTGACTGTATTCACCAAGGAGGATACTGCGTTCAGGAAAGGATAGATAGTTTGAACCATGTCAGTATTAATAAGATGGAGGTGTTAGATGTCTTGAAAAGTACAAGGGTGGACAAACCCCCAAGGCTAGATGAGATCTATTCAGAATGCTATGGGAAACGGAGGAAATCACTGGGGATTTGCTGCCCTGATGGAGATTTTTGCATCTTCGTCATCCATGGGTGAGTTACCAGAAAACAGGAGGAGAGCTGCTGCTGTTTCTTTATTTAAGAAGGGCAGCAGGGATAAGCCAGGTAACTACAGACTGTTGAGCCTTACATCAATGGTGGGGAAAGTAAGGGAGAAAATTCTACAGGACAGGGTTTAGATACATTTGGAAAGGTAGGGACTGTTTAGGGATGGTCAGCAAGGCTTAGTGCGGGGGAAATCCTGTCTCACTAATTTGATTGTTTTTTTTGAGGTAAGAAGACTGATGAAGGCAGGGTGGTATACGTTGGCGATATGGACTTTAATAAGACATTTGACAAAGTCCCACATAGTAGGCTGGTCCAGAAGTTTAAGGCACATGGGATCTAAGGAGAGTGAGTTAATTGGATCCAAAATTGGCTTGATGATAGGAGGCAGAGGGTAGTGGTGAATGAATGTTTTTCTGATTGGAAGTCTGTGACTAGTGTTGTACCACAAGGATCGGTAATTTTAGATTTTCTCTGATTTTTAGCTGGCAGTTTTGTTTTTTGTTTGCTTTCTTTGCTTTCCTATTTCACTTTTAATTTCAACCCAACACTTTCTAAGTTATTCTAGCCTTACACTGGTATTAAGTTCCTGATATCTGACATACACTACCCTTTTGTTGCCAGGTTTACATTGCTCCACAAATGCAGCAGGAAGAAAAAATGTATCAAAGCAGCCAAACTCTAATGAATAGAACAGAATTTATAAACACTAAGAGAACATCAAGACTGAGCTCTTTATACATTCACACCATAATTAATTACTTGCTGATTCACTCCAGGTGCTTCTAAATACAATCAGGGCAAATTTGCAGGTGCCTTTAATTGTTTAATTACACATTTTGACAATCAATTTAACTAGAAGAACAGCTCAGATGGCGGGGAGTTGTTTGGTAACCATGGAAAGATGTTTAAAATCCTGCTTCTGAAAGTTGGCCATGATATTATCCCGATTCATTGAGGTTCTGTCATGTATTATGCTGATATAGTTGGAAAAGAATGTTTAAATAAAGATTTGCATTTATATGCTGTTTTTCATGTCCTTTGTCCAGGGAAGTATACTTTAAATGTTCCAGCTTTTGGAGGGACAAGTACACCCATTCTTAATTTTACAGAATGAATGCCTGTCCATACCCTCAAATTTTACACCTCTTTTTGTTAGGTGAACACTGGGGAGCTGAGATACTGCTCCTGCTTGCCACACCCCAACCTTTGCTCCAAGGTGCTTGACATAATATTAACAGTATATGGTCATCATCAAGAAGATACTTATTCATGCTAGTTTTGCTATTTCCATGTTCTATAAGGAGTATAAAGGCACATTTAGATTCTATTTATGTAAATAAACAAAGTGTAGTCAATGAGGTTGGTGAGCTAAAAGTACAAAGAGGTTTGTGGGACTGTGATGTAGTGGCAATAACAAAAAAGTTGCTAAAAATAGATTGGGTGTGTAATATTCATGTGTTCAGAAAAGGTTTGAAAAATTTGAGCTGGGAAGGCAATACTGATTGGGAAAGACATTGGAATGTTGGAAGGAGAGGATTCCAGATAAGGATAGAATCAATTTAGTTAGACTTGATAGAGGTGTATAAGACGATAAAAGGCATAGATCGAGTGGACAGTCAGAGACCTTTTTTCAGCGCGACAATGGCTAACATGAGGGGACATAATTTTAAGGTGATTGGAAGAAGGTATAAGGGGGATGTCAGGGGTAAGTTTTTTAAACAGAGAGTGGTTGGTGGGTCCATGGAACGCACTGCCAGCAGAGGTTGTGGGGGCAGATACATTAGGGACATTTAAGAGACTCTTAGATAGACACATGAATGATAGAAAAATAGGGGGCTATGTGGGAGGGAAGGGTTACATAGATCTTAGAGCAGGATAAAACATCGGCACAACATTGTGGGACGAAGGGCCTGTACTGTGCTGTAGTGTTCTATATGAATACCCCCAATAACATGTTCATACTATTGGGGTATATAAAATTACAGTTTTCTGTAGGCATCCAAACAGTGAGGGGGGGGTGAGGAATAAATCTGCAGAGAAGTTATGGAGACGTTCAGGAACTATAGAGTGGTGAAATCTGGAGAATTTTGCCAGCTAAATATCAATTGGGATAATGTTAAAGGGAAAGATGGGGAAGGAATTTTTGAGAAGTACTCAGGAGCACTTCCTTAGCTGGTCTGTTGTTGCTCCAACTTGAAATAATGGACTACACTTGGGTGAGACTGATAACTTCATCAAAAGATACAGGTCATTGCTGGAGAAGGGCACAGAACAATCATAAGTAGAACTTCTGAACTGGGAGATGGCTAACTTCAAAAGGCTGAGAAAGCAACCAGCCAAGTAAAATGGAACTAGAGATTGAAAGCACAAACAGTAATGGAAAATTGGAAGATCCTTAAGGAGACATTTCAAGTACAGGCTGGGTATATTCCCCCACAAAGGAAGTGAAACCAAGCCAGGGTTTCTTGAATCACAAGGGAGAATATGATGAAACAGAAAAAGTGAATTCTCTACCAACCGAGAAGTCAGTCTTCTGCCAATTTGATTCACTTTGAGTGATATCAAGAATCAGCAGAGAACACAAGAGACAGCAAAACTATGGGGCCAAACTTTTAAGTTTGACACTGTCCAGGATAAAGCTGCCCACTTGATTTGTAACCTTGGTTCTCTTAATATCCAAAAATCTATCGATAGCAGTTTTGGATATACTGTGGAAGCTTTCACAACCATCTTTAAGAATTCCAAAGATTAACTAACTTCTGAATGAAGAAATTACTGCTCATATCAGTACCGAATGGACAGCCTCTTATTTTGAGACTGTTACACCTGGTTCTAGCTACCTTAGCATAATCCACGGTCTCGACCTGAAACATCTACAGTTCCTTTCCCTCCACAGATGCTGCTTGACCTGAAGAGTTCCTCCAGCAGTTTGTTTTTTTTTGCTCTAGACACCCTAGCCAGGGTAAAAATCCCTGAATCTACCGTGTTAAACACTGTAATGATCTTCTACGCTTCAATGAGATCATCTCTTATTCTTCTAAATTAGAAGTATGGGCCCATTATGCTTAAACACTCCCCATAGATCAATCCTCCCAACCCTGTAATCAAGTTAGTGAATCTTTGCCGCAATCCCTCCAACACAAATATATCATTCCTCTGGTAATGAAAGAAAACCCACACAAAATATTTCAGGTGCAGTTGTATATATTCACAATAAGACATCATAATTCTTGTACTCAAATCCTTTTACAATAAAAGCCAACGTGCCATTCTTATATACTTGTTTATGAGCATGTTAACTTTCAGTGATCCACGTACAAGAACACCAGGCTCCTCTAAACACCAACATCTTTTAATCTTCCACCAGTTAATAAATATCCTGCTTTTCTATTTTCACGACCAAGGTATTTCCTTATTATATTCCATTTGCTTTGTCCTTCACTTAGCCTTTCTGCATCCTCCTCAGAACAAATACACTACATCCACTTGTCGCCCTTTATTTATTCTACTAGTTACAACCTCAAGAAATTCCATAGACTTTTCAAATCTGATTTTTCTTTCAGAAATCTATGGTAACCCTGCTTAGTTCTATTTTTAGTTTCTAGATACCCTGTTACCATTTAGCTGACTAACCTGTAGTCTCCCATGTTCTCTCTCCCTCATTTCTTAACTATTTTTCAACTATGTCTCTGTAATGGTTCTTAGATCATAAAATTTATTTCTATTTATGTTATCAATTTGTCCATCTTGCTACGAAGGTGCTTGCATTCAGATCAAGAAGATTGTTTTAGTTTTGTTTTTACCATTTTTTCCCTGCTCTGACTCTAATCGAAGGTACCATTTCTCTACTACTTAGTTTAAGGGATATAACTACCTCTTGGAACAAGGTATCCAGATAATCTTTCCGCTTCCTGAAGTACTATCAGGTCCAAATCTCAGACTCTGACTCATCAACTCTGAGCCAAAGCTGCTTGAGCTACAGACTTTTACTGCAGATGTGGTTACTGTGGATCACAATAAGAACATAACAGGACTTCACCATTCAACCATCATGCCTGCTCTGTCATTCCATAAGATCTCAATCCCACACACTATAGCAGCAACGCATCATCTATCCTTTCATGCCTGTCTTCATTAAAGTCAGGAGGCATGGGATCCAGGGAAACTTGGCTGTGTGGATTCAGAATGGGCTCGCTCATAGAAGACAGAGGGTAGTGGTTGATGGAGCATATTCTGACTGGAGGTCAGTGACCAGTGGTGTTCTGCAGGGATCTGTTCTGGGACCCCGGCTCTTTGAGATTTTTATAAATGGCTTGGATGAGGATGTGCAAGGGTGAGTTAGTAAGTTTACTGATGATACAAAGGTTGGTGGTGTAGTGCATAGTGTAGAAAGTTGCTGTAGATTACAACAGGATATTGATAGAATGCAGAGCTGGTCTAAGAAGTGGCAGATAGAGTTCAACCCGGATAAGTGTGAAGTGATACACCTCAGGAGATTGAATTTGAAGGCAGAATACAAGATTAATGGCAGACTCTTAGCAGTGTGGAGGAACAGAGGGATCTTGGGGTCCACATCCATAGATCCCTCAAGGTTGCCTCACAGGTCGATAAGGTTGTTAAGAAGGCGTATGGTGTGTTGGCCTTCATTAGTCGGGGTATTGAGTTCAGGAGCCACGAGGTAATGTTGCAGCTCTATAGAACTCTGGTCAGACCACACTTGGAGTATTATGTTCAGTTCTGGTCGCCTCATTATAGAAAGGATGTGGAAGCTTTAGAGAGGGTGCGGAGGAGATTTACCAGGATGTTGCCTAGATTGGAGAGCATGTCTTATGAGGATAGGTTGAGCGAGCTAGGGCTTTTCTCTTTGGAGAGGAGGGCGATGAGAGATGACTTGATAGAGGTGTACAAGTTGATAAGAGGCATTGAGCAAGTGGACAGTCAGAGACTTTTTCCCAATGCGACAATGGCTAACATGAAGGGACATAATTTTACGATGACTGGAAGAAAGTATAAGGGGGATGTCAGGGGTAAGTTTTTTAAACAGAGAGTGGTTGGTGGGTGCATGGAATGCACTGCCAGCAGAGGTTGTGGGGGCAGATACATTAGGGACATTTAAGAGACTCTTAGATAGACACATGAATGATAGAGAAATGGGGGGCTATGTGGGAGGGAAGAGTTAGATAGATACTAGAGCAGGATAAAAGGTCGGCAGAACATTGCGGGCCAAAGGGCCTGTACTGTGCTGTAATGTTCTATGTTCATTTATTTAGTTGGTAGTGAAGTTGTCAGCTGTTTACTTGTTCTTAATTTTAATTAGTCACTAATCTAATTTCAAAATAGCAGATTTAATTAAATGTGTGCATTAGGTTATAACACTGGGGAGGAACATGGTGGTAATGGAAAGACCCACTTCCTACCTTTTTCTCATTGTTGAGATGGGCTGGAAGCCTGCTTCTGTGCTGTATGACTCTATAATTCAATGACTCTTTTCATCTAATGCTAGTTATAAAAACTGTCTCTCATCATTGTATACACCGGTGAAGTTGCAGCAGAGCTGTGCTGCTGGCCAACCATATTATGGACACAGATCCTTTTACAAATTGCAAGGCTGAGGCACACAGGCAGCCTATCCTCAGCTCCACTTTCCACAGGCAGAAAAGCAGTTCAAGTGTCCTCTTGAGATTCAGGGAGGGTTGAACCAAAAGTGTAGATTTGTTTCTCTGCCGTTGAGAAGTTGCTCCTCCAGATCCTACACAAATTAACTGGGCCACTGTCGCTCTCAATATTTCCAAGAAAGTGTTGGAAGCGGCAATTCAATAAAGTTGAAGCAAGCAATCATCACAGCACACCTGGAATTCTACTCAACAGTCAGACTACATGGTTGTGAGTCAGAAGGAATTTGCTTAACAAAGGTGTGTGTGTGTGTGTGTGTGTGTGTGTGTGTGTGTGTGTGTGTGTGTGTGTGTGTGTGTGTGTGTGTGTGTGTGTGTGTGTGTGTGTGTGTGTGTGTGTGTGTGTGATGGGTTTCTAATTTTCTCAGAACTGCTGGAAAAGTTATTGAACATAGAATGGCACAGTACAGCACAGGAGCAATTGGCCCTTTGGCCCACAATGTTGTGCTGAACTAATTAAACTAGTAATTAAATGCCTAACTAAACTAATCCCTTCTGCCTATTCAAAGTCCATGTCCACCATTCTTTGCACATTCACGTGCCTGTCTAAGAGCCTCTACTGAGATGGGTAATTAGAAGCTTTTCAGCATTGCTAAATACATCTGCATTTAGCTATTGTTATTCTGTCTGGATGAATTAAGATGGACAGAATGGCCTTTTTCTTCCATAATTGACATAGATAAGCAGTAACAGTGATATGGATTGTCAGGCAGCATGCAACTTTAGACCATTTACTGGGTACGTGTGCGGTATTATTGGATTGTCTTACCTTATTTTGTACTGGGGGGCAGGCACAGTAGTGTAGTGGTTAGCCTAACGCTATTACAGCACCAGTGACCGTGTTCAATTCTGGCCACTGTCTGTAAGGAGTTTGTACGTTCTCCCCGTGTCTGCGTGGGTTTCTTCCGGGTGCTCCGGTTTCCTCCCACATTCCAAAGACGAATGGGTTAGGAAGTTGTAGGCATGCTATGTTGGTGCCAGAAGTGTGGCGACACTTGCGGGCTGCCCCCAGAACACTCGATGCAAAAGATGCATTTCACTGTGTGTTTCAATGTACATGTGACTAATAAAGATATCTTATCTTATCTTGTTTTATCTTACCATCTTCTATAGACAAAGATGTTATATGCACAGGTACTGTTGACAGGATTAAATGCAGCTGCCATCTCCTGACAGAAATTAGGCAGTTTCCCTACATAGACTTTCAAACAGAGCAAACCCTCACATCTGTCTTAATCATACCCACGTCCGATAGGGATCAATACACTGTTGCTTCATCACTTACCTACGGATGCCTTCTCCTTATTGATTAGTTTGTCCTTTCATTCTCAGTTGTAGTTTCTTCTCTCTCCCCTTTCAAAATTACCTCCCAAAAACTGCCACATTTTGCTACTGAACAGCCAGATTTCTTTAATCTCAAACTGCATGCACTTGATGTTCTCCAGTAGTCTATTTGTCTCACTCCAGTGCAAGTTCAAAGTAAGCTCCAGTAATATGGTACTCTCAGGACTATCGTGGTACCAGACTGGCAGATTTTTTAGACAATTGGATATTATTCCTTTTAATATATTGACAATCTTTTAATTCACTTTTGTTTAGATATTACACAGTAGTGAAACACATTTTCCAGTGAACCATGTTAGCTTAAAGGGAGTGCAGGAAATAGGGCCCAGGGCATCAGTGAGTTTAAAGGGAGCATGGGAAGCAGAACAAGGTGAGCCAGATGTTGAAACATCCAGTTTTCCAAAAAAATCAGATAGTGAATATTACTGCATATGATATTAATCAGTGGTGGAGACAGCTCATTGTTCTGCCTATTTACAACCACTGCATACCACAGAAATGTTTTGATTGTGATCACTGAATAAGCATCATATTAAGATACAGATTAAAAGGGAGGGCCCAGGGACCCTCTCCTGCTCCTGGAAATTCTTATACTTTGCCTCAATGTTCTTCTGTACTATTAAAACTATCCACTAATATGTAAAAATTGCAGAAAGGTAGAAAATATGAAAGACCACAGAACATAAGTGTAAAGAGTGTATAAGCTAAAGGTATGGCCAACAGACACCTTCTGCCCAGGTATCAGCTTCATGGCAAAGAATTTCAGTTACTAATTCTTCATAGCAGGGAATGTAAGGGAACAAAACTGGTGTTCTTCTACAAGCTGTATTCTGTCAGGAAGATTAACTAGCTGAAGAGATAGCACAACTGTGAGCACCAACCATCTGTGAAATACAGAATTAATGAATATAAAAAACTCAGGCTGCCAAGAGATTAATCTTGTGAGCTAGGTTATAAGTCCCTACTGGTGTCCAGCCAAAGCCTGTGCCTATGTGAAAGATATTACTTGAGAATTTCCAGAGAGCTTTTTCAACATTGCCAAATTCAATAATTTTGTCCTCTTATGGCATCCTTGAGTGAAAACCAATATTTTGCACTTACTTTGTCATGACTTTCTAATCCAGTACCATCTGGCTTGGCTCGAATGACAAATGGTGTGGACAGCTTTGATAGAATCCATTGGAAAGTACAACAAATCTTTGGGGAAGCTATCTCAAAGCAGTCCTGAAATTTCAGAATCTTGTGAGTGTCATACTTCAGTTGTTTCCTGAGCCCTTCTCCAAGCTGAAGGATTAACATACTTGGGTCAAACATGAAATGAAATGGGAAAGCTCTGCAGAAAGTGCTGATGCTTATCCTTAGATCAGATGGAGAGTGGGTTAATCCCTGTGGAAGTAAATTCACATTTGTTGCATTATCATATACTTTGATAATGAAGGTTAGGCAATTGCTCTGGTTTATGCCATCGGTGGTCAAGTTTTCAGGAACATTGAGAACTTGCTCCACATCAACTTCCATCTGATAGATCTTCTGTGCTGCAGCTTTGATCAATCCAGGCATTGCAAATCCAACAATTTTCTGTGGATAAAAGTAATGTAGTTTCAAAGTACCATCAGATAGTTCTTTGCATAGGAAAGAAGGGGATTCAAACCCATCCTGTTTACTTCTAGATGTTCTTGCGTGCTCCAGTAAAGCATCAAAACCCCCAAAGAATTCCTGTAATGTACTGCCCACTGCCCGTAGGACCCTTTCATTCTCTTCAAAACAGATGCAGAACAGCTCTTCACCAAATTTTGCTTGCAATTCTTCAAACTTCAGACCTGGAAAGGACCAAGAGATTAGGTAAAGTCACTGTTAAATAATGTAATTTTTCATTGGGCTATATCAGATAAACATATGAACTGCAAAAAGTAGTAAACCTTGTTGCAAAAATTGCAAAGTTTTACAACGTACATAGATTTGAAGGAAGGATTTTATGTTTATAAAAGTCAGTGTTACAGGATGTGGAAATTATTCAATTTACATCATGCAATGTCGGCATCAATACTCCTGACCAGGTCTAGCAGAGATTACATTATAGCTCCTACTGTGGATCCTAAACCAGCAATGTAATTTAGTTAACCTTTATTGAAAGAGGCATGGGGTAATAATGTAAGGATGTTCTGCTGTAATTATTTGAGACTTTAGTGAAACCACATTTGGATCACTGTGAACAGTTTTGGTGTCTTTATCTTGTGGAAGAATATACATTCCTATACAAAAGTTGGCTAGCTTGATTCTTTAGATAAGAAGGCTGTCTCATAAGGAGAGATTGAACAGAATGGGCCTATATTCTCTGGAGTTTAGGAGCTTAACAGATGATCTCATTGAAAGTGTAATATTCTTAGAGGGTTTGACAGGGTAGTTGTTGAGAAAGATGGTTTCCTCTGATTGCGGTTTGTTCTCCCAGTTTAGGGGATCAGCCAGTTAAGACTGAGATGAAGAGAAATTATATAGCTAACTCATTAACCTAAAGAATTGTAGATGCTCAGCTGTTGAGGACATTCAAGACTGAAATAAGTAGGTCCTTGTATGTTAAGGGAATCAAGGGAAAGGAGCAGAGGACAGAAAATTGGACATGGTAGAACATTTCAGCTACAATCTTACTTATTGGCTGTGCAGGTTTGGAGGCCAGTTCTTATTCCTATTGTTTACATTTTTATTGTTTTAATCTTTACTTAGTAAAACTTGCCAAAGTGCACCTGTTCAAATTTTTCCACTTCTTCAACCAATATTCTATTGCGATTATTCAATGAGATTGGAGATTAAACTAATTATGTTTCTATATTTCCTTTATCAAACTCCTTTGGCATAAATTCAAGCAAAGACAGATTAGCAATCTTGCTTCAATCATTTAAATCTGGATTCAGTGACAATTCCATAACACAAAATTATAAAATCTATATTAAGCCACTGCACCAACCATTATCCTGTAACTTTTTAAAACAGAATATGTTGGATATACTCAGCTGATCAGGCAGCATCTGTGGAGTGAGAAACAGCAAACCTTTCAAGTTGATGACCTTCAGATGGAAAGATGACCTTCTGAAGGAAGGTCACCAACCTGAAATGCTAACTGTTTCTCTCTCCATAAATGCCACTTGATTTGCTGAGTATTTCCAGCGTTTCCTGTTTTATTTCAGAGTTGCACAATCTGCAGCATTTTGCTTTTGGATCCACAACTATTTGTTTTGTGGGCCAAATAAGCCCTACCATTATTTACCCATCCTCTCTCCGAATGCCCATTCCAGAGTCTGACACTAGGAGTTAAAACATTGTGATTGGTGATATAAATGTTTCCTCCAAAGCATCAGAATTTAGATTCATAAGTTCAAGCCAAACTAGTTAGTTATATTGAAAATAACAAATTATAAAGTGCAGCTAATTTTGAACAAGGTATCTAAGAACTGCAAAATGTTAGGTAAAATAAACAAAAGACAAAAGAACAATTTAAATTAAAGACAGATAGGTATAAATAACATAATTTAGGGGAAAGTGGCTAGCATAAATATATCAAAATAGTTTTCGATGTTATGGAAAGAAATTTAGATTTAGTGCATTCATTATTTAGCAAGTCTGATCACTGCCAGTCAATGATTAACAAAGTACATAGATTATTTGACTACATAGACAAAAATACTATACAAATCAGAAGAAATAAAATTTGGTCTGCAAAGTGCCTTTAATTTGACCTCACCTTAAGGGTTTTATTGGGGTGACATCACAAAAATGTGCACGCATGCACTCAGATCACACACACTCTCTCTCTCTCACACACACACACACACACACACACACACACACACACACACACACACACACACACACACACACACACACACACACACACACACACACACACCCCTACGTGTGGATACATATAGAGACATATGCTTGGGATTCAAATATTCAATATACTTCAGAAACAGATTTCATGTCCTTTTGTTTTAACTTTTTTTTCCCCCAGAGAAAATAGTTTCTCTGAACCTATTCTATCATATCATCTTAAAATCCTAATGTGCTCAATCAGATCATTCGGTCTTTTGTACTGAGTGGAACACTAGTTTAGCTAAGTTCATATAAAGACAGTCTGAGAGTACATTTATGGAAAGTAATAATCAGAGCAGTCTGTGGGGTTTTGCACTTTCCATTATTGAAAGTACAATAAAGCCATAAATAGCAACGAATAAAGACTGACCAGATCATATCAAACATGAAAACATTTATCCATAAAGGGATAAAGGGATTTCAATAATCGTTTCTGTCTGTGAAGGAACTGAAAAAGCTAAGAAGTAATAAAAAGTTTTAAATCCTGAAGAATTTTAATAGATTGAATAGGGAAATAGTGTTCCCTTGGTTTGCAGTCGGTGATGTAAAGGCAAACTTGAACTTACCTTTAAGGGAGTGAACAGAGATGTTAAGATTTTTTTTATTGAGACCATTGCTAGAATATGGAAAACCTTCTGCAGAATGTAGCTACATCAGAGATTATTCCATATTTTTAAAACAGAATAGGTAAAAATATTTGTTGAGCAAGATACAGAAATATGAGTAGAGGGCAGCGTATCTGTGTGTATTATCTGTCAAAGCTCAGTGACAGTAACTTCTGAGTCAAAAGCCCCATTACAAAGACATGAGCACAGGCTTACAATGCAGTACTGATTAAGTGCCGCATTCTCAGAGCTGATGTCTTTCAGTTTAGATGTTAAATTGAGGTCCTTATGTCTACCCTGTCCAATATGTGTAAAGATTCTGTGGCATTATTACAAAGAAAATCAGGGCAGATCTCTCTGGTGTCCTAGCCAATATTTATCTTTGAACAGTATTACTAAAATAGATTATCTCATTATTTAGTAATGCTTGTCAAACACTATTGTGCACAAATTGGCTGCTATGTTTCCTATATTACAACTGTCACCACACTTCAAACGTAATGCTTTGACTGTTTAATATTTGGAGATATGAAGTCATGAAAGGTGCTATAAAATGCAAAGTCTTTCTTTGTTGGATTAGCCATGATGTTATTGAATGGCGGAGTTGGCTTCAGGGGTCAATTGGCCTACTCCTGTACCTGTTTCTTATGTTCTCTAAATTTCTATGTACTGCAGTTCACGTTTACTTCAAATCAATAGGTTTTGTGGAAAGCTATGATAAAGCACAGACATTTCCCTAGATACTTGGATCCAATAACAATGTAACACACTTCCATTTGTTTTTTTAAACATAAATTTCTTAAATCCTTTAATGTTTCTGTGCGTTCTATCTTTATTAAAGTAAGTTTTCTTATTTGCTTGAGGTTTTCCATTTGATTTACTTCTTTGTGTTTTTGCTTCTCTCTGTAATCGAATTTATGATCATCCAGGCAGCTCACAGGTTGAGTCTGATCATAAAAGGTTTTCAGTGCATTTACCAGTTCCCCCTAATACTGAACATATACTAAACTGAATTATATACGGGTAAGTTTTTTAACAACATGAAGAATCAACAAAGCAGAAACTGCATACTGAATTAGGAGCCACTTCAGAGGCATCCAATAAAAAGGTGATTCAAAGCAACATTAATCACCATCAGAACCATATGCCATTTTGGTTTAAATGAAAGTCTTGGATCAAAATAGCTGCTGCTAGCATGATCAAAATGACACCCAAGCAATTTCTGACTTAAAAAATTATTTTGCAAGCTAAAACAATACTTTTAAGTGACATTGAGAATAACAAAACAATTCTACCAAGGACATTTGCTGAGCATTGCAGTATTCCTGAGACATCTTCCGGTTCCTCACTGACAGATTGATCTGTGTTTGGGCATCTGATTGATGGTCGCAGGTCTCTTTCTAATTCTCTGCAATTGAAACAAAATAGTAGTTTATAACTTTTAGTGGAACACATATGCACACAGACAGAAGAATATCCTTACTATCACAAGACTGACCTTCACTAATGTACAGAATTGAGGCTAGAGATTAAAGGGTGACAAGGTTTCCCACATTTGAACATAAGTTACATGAGAAGACTGTTAATCCTGAAAAACATAAGATGCAGTGCCTCATATCATCACTGCAAGGGAGATACCTACTTCACAAATGAATGTGGTGTTCAGTGACTGGAATACTGAGATCTTGCATATTCATCTGTGCAAAGGCATAAGAAAACATCTGGTCTAGCAACTTGACTAGAAATCTAGATTATCAAATACAGGTTTTTTTTAAAGGTATGCTCTTACTTTGCAATACTAAGCTATTCTTCAGCGACTGTTAATACCTGCTTAGAGCTCCACTAATTTAATGAAATTTACAGATACAGACAGAAATTTACATATCAAGTCCATGTATTTGCCACAGAAATACACAGAGCATCTAAAAGGCAGCTGTCTGACATCACGGCACCAGACTGGCACTGGGCCAGGTCTTTCAATGACCAGAGAGCTAACTGACCATTTCATGTCATCAGGACTATGCAATATGAACCACATGCAATCTCCCGACAAATTTCAGGTTTCCAGCTGATTTGCAAGGCACAATGCAGTAAACCATTGGTAGATGACTCCATACTGAACTTCTCTGTAATTTCACCCTAGCTGGAGGAGACGGGTACAGAGGGAGTCAAAAAAAAGCCAGAGAGAGATAGAGAGATTGGATGTTGGAAGGCTGAGGAAGCCAGAGTGTAATGTATATAATATTGGTTGTGAACAATGATTGTAATTTTAAGACTGTGATCTCTTTAAGTATTGTGCCAAGTAACAAGCTCTTCTTTAGGATGCAACAATGTTTTGTAGAAAGTTCCAAAAACAGTCTGTGAAAAGCACATAAATAAACTACACACACTTTGTTTGAGCTCCTTATGTTTCATGTTTGTAAGTCAGTATATTCTGCAATGGATTTTACTGGAGGTTAGGTACCCACTGAGCATGCATACATTACAGGGAATGCTAGGAAGAGATAGAGATAGCACTAGGGAGAACTGAAACTGGAATGATGAGGCTGGTTTGCAATCACGAGGACTGGGAAAGATGATGTTCTGTGGTAGTTCCAAGTGCTAGCCTCAATTCGGTTCCAATGATGGTGCATCTTTTGCAGCACATGGAGTCCATGCACTACTAATCGCATAACAACACACACCTGAACCCCATCAGGAGACTAGCATAAGAGCCCTGGTTTCACTAGCACTAGTTGCCAGGGTATTGGTCAATTTTTGGGTATACTTTGTCTCCTAGCTGCTTAGAGTTGGCAACTCTAGAGTAGTCCTGGTTTCACTGTTCCTCTAGGATATCCAGTTTTTGTGTTGGGACCCCACCTCAGTGCCCCAGGGCAAGATTTCTTATGGTTGCTGCCTGTGTTTGGCTCTGAGGAAGCATCCTGACTCCAGTCTCATACCAGTACACTGCATTTGGGTTATCTGTGAGCTTGCTCTTTGCTTGACATTGTGACAGAATACTCTGGCCTCTGTGAACCCAGCAGACATGAATCCCCTGTATGAAGCCCTCACCAGCCAGGGCTCAGTTCTGGGCTGGCATGACCAGCAGCTCTGGGAGATTATGGCAGACTGCTGTACCCTAGCAGTGAATGTTGGACAGGTCAGTGAACAGATCAGCTGCGTCTCTGCTCTTCTTACCACCTCCACTCTGAGAACTCTGTCTGACCAGCCTGGACAATCTGTAGAAGCATTACCCTACAGTTTGATGACCTGACCACCCAAGAAACTGCACATACCTGACCCAGAACCCTACGCTGGTGATCTGGGAAAATGCTGGTCCTTCGTACTACAATGCTTGTTAGTATTTGAGCAGCGGCCCTCCACACACACCACTCAGAGATCCAAGAGCTCATTTATCGTGGGGTTGTTGCAAGGAAGTATGCTGGAATGGGCCACCGCCATCTGGAACAATCAGCCAGAGACCTGCTCCTCATTTCACACCTTCATCAGGGGTAAGGAGGCAGCCAAACAACTACTCAGCCTCTGTCAGGGCTCCCACAGCATCACGGAATACTTTGTGGAGTTCCGGATGTTAGCAGCTGACTCGGGGTGGAATGAGGAGGTTCTCCGGGGGTTTCTTGGCAAGGCCTCTGCAACAGAATAAAGGATGAGTTGGCAGCATGAGATGAGACAACCAGCCTGGAAGCATTGATCTCCCTAGCTACCAGACTGGACAACCAACTCCGGGAATGGCAGAGAAGACTGTTCGTCCAACACCTCCATTCACCCCACGGGTCACCTTCCTAGCCTCTCCTGACCTGAGCCTCTCTGCTCCTTCTTCCACCCCTAGAGGTGCTCCCGACCCAGCCAATTGCACCACCCTCTAAAAGCAACCAATGCAACTGGGACAGAACCGCCTTTTTCCCTCCGTATGACGTCGGAGGTTAAGAGCTGGGAGTTGCCTCTGTTGTGGCCAGCCTGGCCATTTGCTTGCCACTTGTGCCCTTTGGCCAAGAGGAGAGGGTTCATCAGTAGAGAGGGGAGGGGGGTCCTGGTGAGCCAGGCAATTTTCCCTATGGTCTCCCTGAATGGGATGCTGATCCCAGCTACCATAAGACACCTCCAACAGTCCCTGTCCCTTTTCTGCCTTGGTGGACTCCGGCGCTGAGGGAAATCTGTTGGATGAAGACGTAGCCTCCTAGGCCAGGATTACTTGCGAGCCACTGAGTACCCCTCTAGAAGTTCAGGCACTAGATGGCAGACTGTTGACCCAAGTCACGCACTGTACACCTCCGCTGTCGTTGCTGATCTCTGGAAACCATCGGGAACAGGTCCAATTTCACCTGATGAACTCCCTGCAGACACCGATGGTCCTTGGGTACCCCAGGTTGAGCCACCACAATCCCCACTCGATTGGGCTACAGGCAGGATAGTCAGTTGGAGTCCATTCTGCCATTTCACTTGTCTCCAGTCAGCCCTTTCTCCGGTACAGGCTACTGCTAGTTCGTCGTCCGCCGAAACCCCAGACTTGTCCAGAGTCCCAGCGGAGTATCATGACCTGGGGCAAGTATTTAGCAAACAAAGGGCTCTTTCCCTGCCCCCACACTGGCCATATGATTGCGCAATCGACATCCTCCCCAGAGCTCCACTACCTACCAGTTGACTATATAACTTGTCCCGACCAGAGAGAGAAGCAATGGAGGAGTATATCAATGAATCTCTCTTGGTAGGTATTATTCGTCCCTCATCCTCCCTGGTAGGCGCAGGGTTCTTTGTGGGGAAGAAGGACGGCTCACTGCGTCTGTGTATTGACTACCGGGGCCTAAATAACATAACGGTCAAGAACAAGTACCCACTGCCGCTCATCAGTTCCGCATTTGAACTTCTTCACGGGGCCACCGTATTCTCTAAACTTGATTTATGAAGCGCTGACCATCTGGTCAGGATGAGGGAGGGAGACAAGTGGAAAACGGCGTTTAATACCCCTCCCAGCCAATTCGAATACCTAGTAATGCCATTCGGCCTCATCAATGCTCCCACCATCTTCCAAGCGCTGATCAATGATGTCCAACGGGACTTCATAAATAGATTTGTTTGTCTATCTGGATGACATCCTGATCTTCTCTAGTAGTCTCCAGGAACACACCCAGCATGTCCATCAGGTTCTCCAGAGGCTTCGGGAGAACAAGCTCTTCGTCAAGGCAGAGAAATGTGAATTCCATGTCCCCTCCGTCAGCCTCTTAGGTTACATCGTTGAGAACGGACGAGTAAGGGCAGATCCCAAGAAGATCTGGGCAGTGGTGGAATGGCTTCTACCCACAACACGCAAACAACTCCAATGGTTTCTGGTGTTTGCGAATTTCTATTGCCTTTTCATTAGGGATTATAGTCGGGCGGTGGTGCCCCTTACTCAACTCACTTCACCCAAGATCCCTTTTCTGTGGAACCCCGAAGCTGACTCAGCGTTTATGGACCTGAAGAAACGCTTCACGTCCTTCCCCCATCCTGGTCCAACCAGACCCCTCCAGCCAATTCATTGTGGCGGTCGACGTCTCTGACTCCAGGGTAGGAGTGGTCCTCTCTCAGTGCTCCGGTTTGGATCAGAAACTGCACCCCTGTGCTTTATTTTCTCACTGGTTGTCCCCCGCCAAATATAATTGCAACATGGGGAACCGGTAGTTACTGGCAGTCAAGCTTGCGTTAGAGGAGTGAAGGCACTGGCTAGAGGGAGCGTAACATCCGTTTATTGTTTGGACAGACCACAAGAACTTGGAATATATACAAACTGTGAAATGCCTGAATTCCTGTCAAGCCCAGTGGGCATATTCTTTGGCAGGTTCCGGTTTACGCTAACATATTGTCCTGGGTCCAAGAATGGGAAGCCCGATGCTCTCTCCCGGCAATACACTACCAAGGAGGACCATCCTAACCCCGAGACCATCTGTCCCCAGTCCTGTGTGGTGGCGGCCATCACCTGGGAGATCAAGGCTGTAGTGAAGGAAGCCCAACCTGGCCCAGGTAACGGACCACCCAACTGCCTTTTTGTACCAGAGTCCGTGCGGTCTCAGGTTCTGCAGTGGGGATGTTCTTCTCGTTTTGCCTGCTATCTGGGGATTGATAGGACGCTTTTCCTTCTGAAGAAACACTTCTGGTGGCCCTCCATGGACGCTGATACTCGTTCCTCTGTTTCTGCCTGTACTGTCTGTGCCCGTGGGAAAAACCTCCCACTGACCACCTGCTGGACTGCTTCATCCCTTACCCATACCTAGCCGTCTGTGGTCCCATATCGCCCTGGATTTTGTCACTGGACTGCCCCCTTCTCACGGGAACACTGCTGTCCTCACCATAGTGGACCGCTTTTCCAAAGCAGTGCATTTTGTGGCCCTTCCCAAACTCCCTACAGCTCGGGAGACAGCCAACCTGGTCATCCAACACATCTTCCACCTCCACGGAATTCTTGCAGACATTGTCTCCAACCGGGGTCCCCAGTTTGTCTCTGCAGTATGGAAGTCCTTTTGTCAGGCCCTCGGAACATCCGTAAGCCTATCGTCTGGTTTCCATCCACAGACAAATGGCCAGATGGAACAGGTGAACCAAGATTTGGAAACAGCACTATGCTGCATAACAGCAAACGACCCGTTGACATGGAGCACCCACCTTGCTTGGGTTGAGTACGCCCACAACTCTCTGGTCTGCACGGCCACTGGAAGATCCCCCTTCGAATGCTCACTTGGTTACCAATCTCCTCTGTTCTCCATCCATGAGGGACATCGCTGTGCCCTCAGTTCAGGACCATCTCTGCTGTTGCTGCAAGGTCTGGGAGGACACACACGTGGCCCTGCTCCGTACCGCTGACCGCAACTGGAGATTTGCTGGTCATTGGTGGGTTCCCGCACCAGTGTACCAGCCTGGGCAGAAGGTTTGGCTCTTGGCTAAGGACATCCCCCTCAAGGACAAGCCCAAGAAACTAGCTCCTTGCTTCTTTGGACCTTTTGAAATTGAGCGAATCATCAATCCCACAACGTTCTGGCTCAAATTGCCTATGACTCTGAGGATACATCCCACTTTCCACGTCTCAGGTGAAGCCAGTGGCTAGCAGTCCATTGTGCCCTCCAGCCAAGCCCCCTCCTCCCCCCAGGTTGATGACCACTCAGTGTACACTGTCTGGTGTTTATTGGATGTATGCCACTGGGGTAGGGGCCTGCAGTATTTGGTGGATTGGCAGGGATATGGTCCGGAGGAACATTCCTGGGTTCCTTGCTCCTTCATTTTGGACCCCTCCCTCATTCAGGAATTCCATCAGTACCATCCAGATAAGCCCAGTGGGTTGCCTGGAGGCTCCTGTTGAGGGGGGGGGGGTACTGTCATGGTTCTGAGTGCTGGCCCTCGATTCAGCTCCATTGATGGTGCCTCGTTGTGTGGCACATGGAGTCCATGCACTACTAATTGCATAACAACACACCTGAGCCCCATCAGGAGACTAGCATAAGAGCCCTGGTTTCACTGGCACTAGTTGCCAGAGTATTGGTCAACCTTTGGGTATACTTTGTCTCCTGGCTGCTTAGAGTTGTCAACTCTAGAGCAGTCCTGGTTTCACTGTTCCTCTTAGGATATCCAGTTTTCATGTTGGGACCCCACCTCAGAGCCCTGAGGCAAGATTCCTTCCAGTTGCCACCTGCATTTGGTTCTGAGGAAGCATCCTGACTCCAGTCTCGTACCAGTGCGCTGCATTTGGGTTCTCCGCGAGCTCACTCTTCACTCAAAATTGTGACATGCTCAGCAGCAGGTGGAGACTAGAAATGAGGAAGACTGGTGAGATTGGTGATTTGGAGGACTGGGAAGGTGACAGCACTTTCCGTGTACCTCCCAACACATCAGCGTCATTCAGCAGACAAGGTGCGGTAATGTTTTGGAACTGCCTGAATTGCCAGTAGCAAGGGCCATCTGCTCTCTCAAGGACTGAGAAATACCATTAGCCACCTGAACTCTGTCCATTCAAACAGCTTCCAATTAGAAAAGATGCAAGTTTGAGTAGTTACAGCAGTAATTGTTGGTGGACCTGCAGAGAATCTGGCTCATTGTCCCAAGATGGATTCTAGGTAAGTCATTTATTTATTTTAATTTGTCTCAATACACAGAACACCACACAACTTGAGATACAACAGCTCGCACCGTGATACACATTTTCAGCACATGCTCTACTGCACATGGTTACATGCTGTAGCTTTCTCTCTGACCCAAACACTCCTAAAGCATGATTTCCATATTGAGAGCCTGGAATTAGCCCCTTAGACTAAAATATGTTCCTTTTAGGCATTATTTTATGAAATATTTATGTAAGTTCTAAACCATTTCTTCCCATTTTGTATTTACCCTCTTCCACCTAGCCTGATTCTTCCACTTGAGAAGATGGGCATCAGGCCTCTACACAGTTGCACTGTGTACATCCATAGCAGGATCTGCCAGAGACCAACAGCTGTGACCCCATCTTCAATTTTCAGAATTAAACTCTGGTTACTTTCTCTGTCATAATTTTGGCATTAATTGCCAGAACCCACATTTTACTTGGTAAAGTTTTATTTTTAACATTAAGATAGTTCTATATTTAAACAGTTTTTCCATCCATTTAATCTCTTCAGTTTACTGGGAGTCAGATTTTCCCATCTGTTTGGCATGTTTTTAAACTCATGCATAAAGAATGCAATTAGACTGTGCAAACTAAAATATTTCACACAATAATACCTTCATACTGAGCGAATGAAATACACATAGAAATTTCTTCCAATCCATTGCTATTACAAGTAATTCAAATTAATGTTCTGAGAATTTATAATGCTTGGGCATGGTCAGGGATAGTAAAAACACTGGGCAGCAATTCCACGCCAGGTCAAGGGCCAAGAACTGTAGGTTTTCTGATTTCACCAGAAAATCAGACTGTGCAAACTAAAATATTTCACACAATAATACCTTCATACTGAGCGAATGAAATACACATAGAAATTTCTTCCAATCCATTGCTATTACAAGTAATTCAAATTAATGTTCTGAGAATTTATAATGCTTGGGCATGGTCAGGGATAGTAAAAACACTGGGCAGCAATTCCACGCCAGGTCAAGGGCCAAGAACTGTAGGTTTTCTGATTTCACCAGAATTCTAAACCATTTTTTCCAGGTAGCCATCAGTAGCTCAAACGAGAGCAAAGTGGCTGTATCTTGTTGTGCTGCCCTGGGATTCCAACCAGCATGCTCTAATAACATTTCAGTGGAATTGATAGGAACTGCACTGAAACTGAAAGACCCCATGGTTTCAGGAGGAAATAGTAATCAAACCCCAAGGAGACCAGTTGCCATTCTTAGATATTACCCAAAAACTTAAGACCCACAATCTTGTGTGTTTCAATCATAAACTCCCTCTTTCTTCTAAATCCCAGTAGACACAAGCCTAGCCTGCCCAACTTTTCATCATATGAAAACTGCCCCATTCCCCATTTTGTAAACCTCTTCTGAACTACTTCAAAATATTAACTTTCTTCCCTAAATAAGAAACCATACTATACAAATACTCCAGATGAAATCTCATGAGTGCCCTATGCAACTGAAATATCCTTCACTTTGTATTCAATTATCTGATTAATAATGTTAACTTTGTTACCTTTCCTAAATAGCTTTCCTAATCTTCTCCCAAAGTGGCTTGGAGCAGATGCTATTAAAATGTTCTTGAGGCACTTGGAGGTTGGGACATCTTGGAGGTTAGATATATTTAAATCCCAGTTTACTTCACCTTTAACAGCTGAGCAGACCTCCCAGAATTTCAGTCCCTTTTCAGTCAGCAAACCATAATTTTAGCATCATACCTGTGTCAGTACAAACTTTCTTCTGCTTTTGTTCCTTAGTGATAGCTAGATACAAACTAAACAGATATGGTATCTAGCTATCACTAAGGAGCAAAAGCAGAAGGCAATTCAACCCGTGATACAAACTTTAAATAAGTATAGTCAGGATCAAAACTGCAACTCCTGGTAAGTTTATGGCAGCAGAGACTAATGATACAGTAGGGCTGAAACTCCAGGCAGGATCAAGAACTAAAAGTATTAGATTGTTTGACTCCACTAGAATTCCAAATCATTCAGAGGGAATTCCACACCTATAAAAACCCACTGGCAACAGGTGCCAACAGAAAATGTGACATATGCAAATCACTTGAACATGTTTTGAAAATACTTTCAGTTGCCATTTTGGTTGCTCCATTATGTTGAGAACATCATAGTTCTTCAAAACATTGGCCTTTCTATTTCATTTTCTAGGACCATAGGAACATCAATAAATTATTTAACCCATCAAGTCTGTTCACATTTTACTGATATTATGGCTGATCTGTATACAAACTCCATATTCCTGACTTACCTCCATATTCTTAATATTTTTGGTCAACAAAAATCTAGCAAGTTCTCATTTTAAAAAAAAAACCAACCAATATAGAATTAGTTGCTGTCTGTGGGACTTCCAAACTTCCACCACCCTTTGCATGTAGAAACGTTTCCTAACACCACTTCTGGAAGTTCTGATTCTAATCTATGGACTAAGTATTTTCAAGCCTAGAGTCACCAACCACTGGAAATACTTTCTCTCCATCTATTTCATTAGTTTCTCATTACTTTAATCATCATGGTACCTTCTATATTACAATGAATTTATTACTTGTTTCTGTAATCTCTGTTCATGATTTTACCCTTGGAGCCCTGATAAATCTGTGCTGAAATATCCCAAAATATCCTTTATTAAGTGGCTGGGTATCAGAACTACACACAGTACTACTTCACAGAGGAGGGTAAAAGGAGAGGGAGAGAAGGATCATAGCCTGGAGAATCTTGCCTTCATGAGACTTTTAGGAGCAACCTTTCCAAAGGCCAATACTTTCAAAGGCAATGGTTGGCAAATGTCTGCCACCTTCAACAGCCAGAATTCCAGTCATTTACACATGGCTGGACCAATCTCCAATGGAATTATGGTTACTGTCATTCTGCATTTCTCAGCCTTTGGATCATTCCAGGCAGAGGCTGGTGATTTATGTCATGTGCCACATTTTGCAACATACTGCTGCCTACAGGATAACGCAGAAGATTTCCACTCAAGGAAAAGGGAATTTATATCTTTCTCCTTGAGCAGAGAACATCAGGCAGTGTAGAAACATTAGCACAGATTGTATGCTTCTTGGAGATTCAGGGAGTGATAGACAGATAGTGTTCAGGGCATTACACAGAGCTCTGTCAATTGGAAAGGCTATCATTCATTGGATGATGACTAGCGTCTATACTTATTATCAATGTGGTGTTCCCAAAAAAACTTGATTGACTCTTTCAAGATGCGACAGCTGTAATATTTTCACAAGTGTACAAAGGGCTTCTTCTTCCTAGGCAGTCCTTCGGGATTGAGGTTGACTTGCTTCCTTTCTGATTTTGCGTGTGCTATGGTGGTTACTGAGGCCAACCTGGAAACCACATGCTCTTCCACAGACAGGGTGGGAGGATGGGTAGTTTGTGAGGTTGTACATCCTTTCTGCCATTTATACAGGGCTTCTGTGTATTGCCGCTGCATAGCCTTCAGGTACCCAAAAACATCCTAAATACTCCTCCTCCACTTTGAGCAGTCACAGGGCAAAGGTTTTGTACATGGGGATTTGTACTTCTTCAAGAAAGCTTGAGAACATTTTAAAATCTTTTTCTTTGTCCGCCTGGTAATCTCCTTCCACAACAGAGATCGGAATAGTGTCTATTTCAGGAGATTGGTGTCAGGCATGTGAACAACATGGCCTTTCCAATGCTGAGACTGAGAGTATTAACATCAATGCTGGGGACGTTTGCCTGATGTTGGTTTATTCTATGGATAAGTTTGGATGATTTTGCAGGGGCAGCAATGGTGGGATGTTTCCAGTGCCTTCAGATAGATGCCTGCTGTAATCCAGGTCTCGGGAGTACGTAAGAGGGCAGGGATCACTGCTGCCCTGTACCCAGATCCAAGATCTTCATTTTCAAATATTCCCTTTCTTGATCAACCAAAGGTTATGCTGGTGCATTAAAGGTGGTGGTGACTTTCATTATAAATGTCTTCCTTTACTGTGAGGTGAGTCCTGAGATGTGTGAAGTGGTACATCTTTTCCAGGATCTTGACGTGAACTTTTATTATTGGAAGGCAATGTGGTGTAGCAGAGGCAGTTTGATAGAAGACCATTGTCTTGTGGATCTTGTAAAGCCCATCCTCTCATAAGCTTCAGTGAACAAGTTGACTACATCTTGGCTCTCATCCTTCAAATGCGTGCAAATGGAAGTGTCATCTGCACACCACAGCTCGACCTCTGTGGCTTTGGTTCTGAAGTCTTGTCATTCTAAGTTGAATAATTTCCCATTAGTTCTGAAGATTAGCTTCACTGCTACATGATATTTGTTGAAGGTGACCATCATTTAAGCAAGAAAGGTTGAGCAAAGTGTTAAGGCAACAATGCAGCCTCGTTTGACACCAGCCTTCACTGTGCTTGGTTTTGCTGTAGGTCCTTTGGTTAGTATGATAGCTTACATGCCGTCGTTGAGCAATTGTAAGATGCCATTGGGTAGAAACTGTACAGAATAGTGGTTTATTCCTCCAGCTATAACAGGCCACTATTGTACTTCTCCATCCTCAATACAAAGTTACAAATTGTTATTTATACACATGGATGCACAATCACTTGAATCATGACTGTTCGCTATGATCATGGGACTGCAAACGCTGTTTTTCAACAAATCACCGTATGCCGCCTCCACCACAGAGTCAACCTGTGCAGCTACTTTGAGCATCCTATGGACTCAAACCCAAAGATCACAATGAACTAAATTCTTGAACTGAATTAATTATAAACTCTAAGAACATAAAATTTGACAAAAGTATTATTTCTTTCTTTTTACAAAATATGCTTTACATCTGGGTTCTTGTCCCTTAATGGGTATTACTTCTCCTGAGCAAAACTTTCAGACTTTATCATAGAACTTTGATTCATTTGATACCAAGGAGAAATTTTGGTACCAGAAAGAAATTTTCTCCATCGAGGGCTGGCCTTGACCTTGGCCCACATTAGGAATCTCTGTGTCAAGTCTCAATTTTGACCTTTTGGATCAATTTCTAATCTAACCTGTGTTTGTACTTTATTTGCAATCAGACTATCCAATTCATTAGAATAGTTTGATTTATCACAACTTCCATGTCCTCTAATCTCAATAAATGTAATCAAAGTGCAACCACATCACCTTACTACTACCAAACATCTTGACCAAAAATATGCAAGGGGATGTACTTTTAGAATTCTTTCAGCTCACCATTTCAGCCACATGGTGATGTTTTTTCACTATAAACTTCTGGTACAATTTCAGACTTTCTTCTCTAAATCAGCTCTTATCTTGACTCTCAGCTTTGTCTCTCTCCTGCTGAATAAGCCAAATTCAATCTCTAAAATAAGAATCTTGTTTGTGACCGTCTTTTGTGAGTCATTTTAGTTGGCATAATACCGATAGTGTGAGGAGTGCTCCGATAAGTTTTCAGAAAGTTTGAGCTTGTGATCCAATGATTGATATTTTTTGTGCTCTGGATCTAGCATTTGTTTGTTAACTTACAATATACATCCAGCTGCTTCATTAGACACCAGGTGATACAATGGAATTCTGATGTGTTTTAAATTTCTATTGTGAAAATTCTTCTGAACAAAACTCAGGTCTGTATTCTAGTGCAAGTTTTTCTCGAAACACGAAGGGGCAAGCAAACTCTGCAGATTATCTGATGTTCTGCATGTGATTGTTCAATTCATTGGAAGGTCTTCTACTGTATATGCTTCGAATGTTTATCTCTCACTGACCAGTTGTTGCTCTTCTACCTCCGAAAAATCTATGTGCAGCCATTGCTATATTCCAATAGCCCACTTCCATGGGTGCAAGGAAACTTATTTACTCACTAACTAGCATGTGGAAGGTTTACTCACTATTGCCTGTATGCTCATATCTAGCCTCTGTGCCAAACATTCAGATACACCCCAAGGTGTTGATCATGCATGACATCTGTATTTTTGAGGAATCAATATTCTGACTCCCCACATGTCACACTCTGTCAAATGACAAACAATTATAATGTGGAGGCCATTCAGCCCATCCAGTTAGTGTGGTTTAAAACCAAATCCCATCCTTCAGCACTTGAAAAAGCCTAGGGCTGTAGATCAAGTACACATCCAGGCACTTTTTAATGTGGAATGAAACCCAGACCCCCTACTGTCTTCTGAGTAGGGGGAAAAAATCCTCTTTTCCCTAATTCATCTACCAATTACTTTCGGTTTATGGACTCTGCTCTTTTTTTTAAACTCCTCAGCTAAGAGAATTTGGTCCTCCTATATTCTGTGTAAAAGCCCCTCATAATTTATTCACATCATACTTGCCTTCAGCTATTTTATTATAAAAAGAACAACCCTAGCCCATCCAATCTTTCTTAGAGTTGTAGAAGTTATACAGCACAGAAACAGGCCCTTCGGCCCAACTGGTCCACGCCGGCCAAGATTCCCACATAAGCTGGTCCCACTTGCTCATGTTTGGCCCATATCCCTCCAAACCCTTCCTATCCATGTACCTGTCCAAGTTCCTTTTAAATGTGTTTAATGTACCTGCCTCAACGACTTCCTCTGGCAGCTCATTCCATATACTGATCACCTGGGTGAAAAAGTTGCCCATCAGATTCCTATTAAGGCTATGATAAAGCCATGTACAGTACGTCCTCATCTTGGAGCTGATTCCTTGTCCAAAATCAACATCCTTCAACAAGCTTCAATGCTTTGCAGTTTTTACACTGTTCCAACTTCAGTGATCTATGCTTTGACAGGACAAGCAAATTTTTAAGAACTTCACAAAGTTCAGTTCCTGTTTCAGTCTAACAGACTGCCCTTTCTCTCTCCAACGCCACCTGATCTTGGTCTGGATGATTAGAAATTGTAATAATGTTGTTTACTGCAAAAAAAACATCTCTAACTGGCTATGTACACACTAAAAGTCTCTTAGTTACAGCTGTATTCTTCCAGTTATCAATTATTCCTGTGCCATTTTGAAAAGGCAGTCCAAACCTAGATATAACCTGCTTCCCAGTCCTCTAAATAAAATCATTTATTTTCCTGCCAAAAATCATCTCTGTCAATTGGAAGTCTCACTATTTCCCCTTAACATACAACGGTATTACCTTTGTCCAATTCCCCATTATTAATATCCTGTTTAGAAACTGACCTCATCCAGGCATTTAATTACTGAGGCTGCAAGAGCACATCAGAGACTGGATATGCTGCAGCAAGAGACCCATCACTTAATTCTCAAAACTCTTCCACCATCTACAGGGCACAACATAAATAAATATCATGAATATTTTCCTATCCACCATTTTAGTCACCTCTTCAAAAAGTTCACTGATGTTCATGAGGAATGACCTACCCTTTACAAATTAATTCTGATCAGCAGAAAATTTAAGATAGTCAGTCACTCCATTAAAAAGTATTGAATCTGGCAATTGCCAGCTGAAGAATGAGAGGCTAACTGGTCTCTGGTTTCCTTTGCTCATTTTACTTAAAAATTGGCACGACATACGCAATTTTCAGATCTAAAGAAGTAGTTCCTGAATCAAGTTTACCTTACAGGTAAGGGGATCTGTAATGGTGTCAATGCCTTCTTTTAAAACCTGCAATGTAACACTGTGCTAGGGATTTGTCATTCTTTAATATCGGTAACATGAGTTAGGGATTATCCCTGTGAGGGGAGATTGAGTAAAATGGCCTTACATTCTCTGAAGTTGAGACAATTTCATTGAAGCACAGAAGCTTCTGAGATAGTTTGACAAGATTGATGTTGTTCTCTTCTATTTTAAACAAAACTGATGAAAACCATCTTGTCCGAGGCATTTGTTACTCATTGATGTTGTTGTTTTCTTCTTCATCTCTATTTTGCCAAAATTAATTTTGATGTCTCAAAAGATGATTCAATATTAATTTTCTAAGGGATGCCTGTCATGCTTTTTTCCACTGTGAATAAGGTTACAAAATAATTATACAAAATTTTCACCTTTTTTCTTTTCATTTACAGATCACAGTTAACAGGTTTCAAGGGAACTGCATGGCTACATTTTTGTTTGCTTTGTTTTCTTTCTATAGTCTCCATTAGTATTTCTTAACCAGACTAAAATTTTCTGATTTGTCAACATTCACTGTGGTTTGTATCTATCCCATCAGTTGTCAGAACCTGCATTGGTTTTACCCTGTTTGAATGCTTTTCCTTTTAGCTTTAGGTGACAACTTACTTCCTTCATCACTGGTTGTTTTTTAAGCATGGAGCTCTTACTTTGTTCTTAGGGTATTATATAAAAGATTTCACTGAGAAATGGCTATTTTTTAAAAAAAAATGTGCCAGAGGCGAGAGATATTTGGGTAACTAATGTAAATTTCAAATGCTCAGATATCTGCTTGCCAACATCTTCAGCATCAGAAAACACTTTCTATAGTAACCAAATATTTAATTTTTCCCATCTCCTTATTTAGCTATGTGTGACCTCTAGGTGAGATTGTCAATTTAGTGCCACTTTAACCATGCCCATTGGGATCTGGGTTGAGATTGTCACAGCTGCATTGCACACATAACCCAATCATCTGCAGATGAAAATTCATCCCTTCAGTCTGGATTGGATTTGAATGCAGGCCCCATGTGAGTGCCCAAAAATGCAGCCTTCTAATCAGCTTCTTGTTTCCTAAGCAGCTGGAGTACCATGCTTATAAACTGTCCATTCTTCACATGTTAAGTTAAAACTCCTAAAGAAGTTCTGATCAATCTGTTTAATAAATATGTACATGCTGATTGTAAAGTGGTGCACGAGATAAATTTCTAATCTAAAGCATGTAATTTTTGGGGTGCTGTGTCTGTTGTGTACACTTATATCTGATGCAAACAATCACATTTGCAGTATGAATCACAGTGGCACAATAACATTGTGGGTATTAGCGTGTGTAGCTAACACTTGCTGGGAATGTTCAGGTAAGGCTGAATGAGCAAGGCTAATTTTACAACAGCATTCCATTTTGATGCCCATATTCCAGATATTGCTCTTTAATCTTGCTCAGTTGAGCTTACTTTCTGCAGCAGGAAAGAAACCACCAACAGCTCACAACTATGTAAAAGAATAGTCAAGAACTTACAGATTAGTTGTTAGTTACTCTCCATTGGCTGATGTTATAACTGTACAATTATTCAGTGCTTTCCAGAGTTATTCAGTGTTGCCAAAGTGAACAAGAAGGACCATGTCAGGTGATGAAGTGACCTGATTTTAAGCCTCCTCACCAAGACATGAGTACAACAGTAAACATTCCCTTTGGAATACAGAATGCTGGGAAAAGGAGGAGAGAACAATTTATTGCAGGAGGCTATTTCCACCCAGGGTGTTCATGGAGCAATTTTTCTACCTGAACATCGCTGTGCTTCAATGTGATGTTCTCTTTAAAATCTGCTGCTTGCTACAGCCATAACTGCTATCTCAAAGCAGGATGCTATTGAAGTGATGTGGGCATTAATTTATGTTTTGAGCTCCTTCCAAGTTGGAGGTGAAAATGATTGCAACATCCTACTGTTTACCACTTATTATTGCATAATGTCACTGACTCTCTACCAAAGAATGCTGAGGACATTTCATTCTCTTTTCAAAAAGCACAGGTGGAGTGAGCACACAGTGTCAAGTCAATTCCAAGCTTTCCTATGGTGCAGGATGCCAGTGAATTAAGCACGTCATTTTGCAGGCACTACTCATTAACTCTAAGATGCATTGTGACCAAAACCAAAAGGGATTCCATTCCCACAGCACACAGCTGATTTGCAATTGCAGACAGCAAATCATTCAGTCACTGTCTGACAGCTGCCGTGATGCCTTCATTCTGTAGCTGTCCCCTGTGCAACTTCATTTGAGACCACAACAAAACTGAAGAGTGGCTACTGGACAACAACAAGGGCCATCTATAGGTAGCAAGGCTCTTTGCCAATAAGGAACTTGAATAAGATTAAACATCAACAAACATGGCATGGAAATGTGAATTGACACATTGAAGCAAGACTTCTGTTGACTGGATTATTCATGGGGTGGGGGAGAGGTGAGGATGAATGGGTTGCAGACTCACCATCATGAAACTACAATTCTTGCCACCAGTTTAACAACAATATGCGGAGTAGCAGGGGGAGAAGGAAAATAAAGCACATAGTAGATAGCCAGACTGTCTGTAAACAATTCATCAGATTACAATTTCCATAATTCCTCATCTCTCCCACATCATGCCTTTCTCATTGCTGACAATTCACAGTATCTACTTGGCCACAATGAAAAACAAAAAGGCAAAGTAAATATTTCAAACCAAATTTATAATTCAAAGCATGACACAGAAGATAGAAACTTCAGCATATCATCTTTGTGTGGCTACTAAGTACTTGTTCCTACACAATGCTATCCAGTGGCTACAGCTTGTAAGGGTGGGGTAGGGAGTGTGCAACTGGCCTTAGAGGACAATAATTAACAGCTCTGGGCTTAGAAAGCCCAGGTTCAGACTGCACCATCTCAGAATTATTACTGGCAGTCTGGGCTGCCTGACATGGAAAATCAAGGGTATTGGCGGGGTGGCAAGGATGGATGAAAACTACTGACATTGTGAAGGAAGATAGCAGGTTTCTGCTCTGCTGAGCTGCTGCCACTTCCTGAGATGGTGCCTCAGTGATTCTTCTACTCTTTTGGAAGACAATTTGCTGGATGTTCAAGCTCCTTTGAACACTGATGTATGCAGAAGCATATTGACAGCAATTTGATCTTCATAAAAGTCATACGTTGATTGTATAGTTTCTAAATCAGAAGAGATTGTGGGATGAGGGAGAATCACAATGTTAAAATCTGATTTGGTATGGTGATATTATTGTCTTTAATTATTTCAGCTTCACCACTGTCCAAATGCTGAACATTGGATATCCCAAAGATGGCAGGCACTGTCTCATCCATGATGTTAAGATCACATAAGATATCTTTATAAGTCACAAGTACATCGAAACACACAGTGAAATGCATCTTTTGCGTAGAGTGTTCTGAGGGCAGTCCGCAAGTGTCGCCGTGCTTCCTGTGCCAACATAGCATGCCCACAACTTCGTAACCTGTACGTCTTTGGAATGTGGGAGGAAACTGGAGCAGCCGGAGGAAACCCATGCAGACATGGGGAGAACGTACAAACTCCTTACAGACAGTGGCTGGAATTGAACCCGGGTCACTGGCGCTGTAATAGTGTTACGCTAACCGCTAGGCCTTCCTCTGAAAGGGCAACTGATGCTCTCTGCAGCTTTGCACCACATGATCCTGTAAGAAAGAGGAATGTGTGCAGTACATTTTGCTTCAGTGATTCGATTAAGATAATTGCTACCTACCTCACAATGTGTAGCAGCAGCATCATGGGGAGGCACCATAGGGGCAGCAGTGCATGCCACCATTGGATAACCAGTGCTCAGCTCAGGTCAGCGGTGAAGCCGAAATTGTTAAAGACAATAATGTCATCATACCAAGTCAGATTTTTAGCATTCTGCTGAGATAAGGATAGTAGGCTTATAACAGTGATATTGAAATAAACCAATTAATATTGTGTCAATCCTCATTCTTGATTAATAGAGTATAGTGGGGTTTTGGCTATTGAACAGTTTGCTGCTAGTTGTGCAGGTCTGATAACTGGTATTTGAAGATTTACTCACTGAGCTCAGCCACACGTACGTGGGATCTTTAAGCTTTATGCAACAATGTGCCCAGATCCTCAGAGCTATAAGCCTGACATTGACCACCACAGCAATCTGCTCCCACTGCCTTTTGAGAATTTATCTGCGGGGCTCCTGGCTCCCAAAGGGAAAATACCATCAGTCCTCTTCACCTCCTCTGCAAAGAGCTACAGTAAACATCAAACTCTTAGAACCAAATTTCTCCCATGTTGTTCCATTTTTCAATGCGTACCAGATCAGAAAAAATTCCAGAGCACATTCTAGGATCTGCTGTAGGCACAATGCACCTTCCCTTTAAAAGCTTTCGATTGACTTTAATTGGCAATGGACACTCTTGTTGTTGTCCCCTGCTGAGGTAACAAGCCAATAAACAGTCCTCGTAGCAATTATGTATATAAGCAAACAGCACCTATGGCACCCCACTTTTTTGACAAACATATGTAACCCAATGTAGTTACAGTTATTTTATGGTTATTTATGGTACAGATCTACTCTGCAAAACCTAAGCAGTTTTTAAATTTCTGAGAACTATCCATCTTCATGAATATTACAAACTCTATCCTAATCCTCATACCCTAGACCCTATAGTCCTGCACTCCACAAATCCCCTACTTCAGCAAAGATTCCACCATATTCAGGAAACACACAAAAAACAGCAGAAAAGTGAGTTGATGATAGAAGTGGCATCTCAATTATCTCCGCTTGCATCCTACCACATAACCCCCTTAATTCATGCCGAGATCTAATTATTTCTCTCCAGAAGACTAATTTATTAGTTTTCATCTACAAAGATAAAGAGGCTACTTGACAGTCACATCTAACCATATACAGTACTTACTAAACATACACATATTTGCACACACATACCAACAGGGGTAATGTACAGTGATTGGAAAATAAGTACTTCTGATTTCAGGACCCTCTACTTACCCATCAGACATCAGCTGTCTCGCCACACGTTGGGCATCTTTTTACTTTGATTGCTCAAACATTTCAAAGGCTCCATGTTAATTAGTACTAAGAGATTTATGTGAACATTGCTTTGTATGTTACATTATATGCTTTTGAAGACCAAATATTTCAGAATGAATTTTGCAGGCATAGTTTCTGAATTGTATTTCACATGTATTGTAAGGGAATCAGAGCGTTGCAAGGCTGAAGGAGGTTACAGAGCTTGTGAGGAGCAAGTTCATGAAAGGATTCGAAATCAAAAATGAATATTTTAACCAAGATGAGACAACGAATTTGTGATATACAAGTATGTGCCTTTATTTCATAGTGACATACAAAACAGTTGCAATAAAATTCACTTAATACAATCTGAATAAATAACTGTGTTACGTAATAATTTAGTGACATAGAAATGAAGTTGGGTGATGCAAATAATTCTTAAGTAAATCTGAGAGATTCAAATGTATCTGAATTTGAAAGGATTAAGGAATAGAAAACAACTTTGTTACTTTTTTAAACATTACATCATCAGGGCACAACATTATTTTTGTTAGGTCCTCATTTAACTCAGATGGGCAACTCTCCATTCTTGACTTTGACTCAAAGATGAAGATATCTTTCTGGCCATAGCCACGCACCCATTTCAGACATGGCATGTTCTATAATGTCCACATTTCTGTTAAGCTTTAAATAAATAATAATGACAGGCTCTTTGGTCGAATGGCGGAATCCATTTTAACCTTTGGAAAAGGTTGTGTTTTGCAGCAATTCAGTGGGTCGGTAACCCTATATGGGGGTGCTTACTTCCAGATTTAACCTGAGTACACTAGGCGTGGGGGAAGAGGGTTGCCAATTTAACAACGTCAATTGCTCATTCCTCAATCTTTTCACAAGAGTGCATGATAAGGCTGGTTTACATGCAAGCACATCACAAACTTCCTGCTATTCCTGAAGTATCCTGTTTTTCAAAGCCGCTGAGGTGCATCATCTAGCTCCAGCTGAAGAGACCTTGGAAGATGCTGCACCTTCTGACACCAATGCCAATTCTGCCTCCACCCTCTGTTCTTTCTCATTTGTGATCAACTAATCACCTTGTATAAATCAAACCATCACTCTTACCAAACCCAAGTTTAAATACCTGCTCTGGTAGATGGTATACAAGAGTTATGTGATTATGTGCCCTGAAAGTGAATGTCTACTTCCTCTGAGAAGGAAGATTCTCCATCGTCCTCCTGTAGCACCTCTTGCAGGACAGGTATAGGGCTGTGGAATTGAAAATGTGAACTAGAATTGTTAAGGTAAAAATGGTGATAGCTTTCCATATACAAGTGATTAACTATCACTTGCAACTGACATCCAGTCCAGATATGTGCATCTACTGCCTGATCAAATAGAATCCTGTCAGCGGGTGCTGTCGGATCCCAGTGTCCTGCATCTCTGATAACCAGTATATCTTGACTGCATGGTTATCTACAAGATCGGCTTTTCAGCAGATGTCAGCTGATGATGGGTGGAGGAATACCTTTGGTTCTTTGCCTCTTCTTAGTGTTCTGCTGTTTGCCCTCCTACAAGAAAGGAAATAAGAGATTAGTGAGTGTGAGTAAAGGAATATGTTGAATGGATGGATAGATGGAGGACATTCATTAGTGGTAACTATGAGGGAGAGGCATGACATTACAAATGACAAGGTTGAATTTCAGTGGTGGCAAGGTAAATGGGGATGACAGGAAGTATATAGACAGGGTGTGCTGGAGTAGACAAAAGGGCAGAGTGAAAGGGGTGGATTACTATGCACATAAGAATGTAAGTGCCACTGTGCCCACCTTTCCTGACTTGATGTGTCATTAAATTCCATGAGGCACTGAATCCTGGGGTGGGGGACCACACTCCTGTTGCTGACTTCTGCTACAGAGTTCTTCCTTCCATCTGTAGAGAATATAATCTCACCAGCAATGACATCCAGCGAGACATCAGTGAATTTGGGGGCATCAGTAAATCAGGGGCAGCTGTTGTCAGTCCACTGACCATCAAATGTGATGCTTGCAATGTGCCCCTAATTATTCAAGCTGAAATTGAATTGTATGCCTCATTATGCTTGCTTTTCCTATTTAGAACTAATCCAGAACTAATGGAACCTCCATTAAATGTGCTGCTGAGAGAGGGGGGAAAAAAATCAGGGTTTCCTACCTGCTGTCAAGCTCCCCACAGCTCCCACCATTGTGGTCCCTGAGGAACTATATGTTTAAATTCAATTTCATGAATCTAGCACTGAAATCAATACATGTTGAAGTGTAATGGTTTGACTTTGTGGACAGCAGCACAGTGGCCCTCGTGTTTGTTATTCCTGTCATTTGAGATTTTTTGTTTCACTTGTAATACTTTCCATTGCACCTGTCCACTTGCCTGCATATCTCCAAAGTAACAGTTAATGAGCTGGTTAAGAGCCATTTTCTTTTTTCCCTCCCACCCCACCACCCCCCAAAGAAGCCTTTCTCCAAACTCTTCCAGCAAACTTGCACTCTGTACTCTCTGAACTGCTTCCTGCTTTGGATGTCTGCTCCGTAGCTTTGTGGCCAAAACTGTGCTCTGTATTTCAGGAGCACTACATAGTTTAATTATAATTTATTTGGCTTATATTTGCCTGTTTTTACCGTGTAGTTCAGCAGACGGTTGATGTGTGTATATATTAAGTGTTTAGTTTACTATGACCACAGGTTTCTTTAAATTTTTCATTAGCTTTTGCATGTTACATCATTTCATCACTGTTACATATGCTCTTTTACCAAAATTAACTTATCGGCTTTAGCATAAAAATAGTTTCAAAACCTCTCACAGACAATCAAAATGTTTCTGAAAATTCTAAAGACAAGAAGCTTTTTCTGGAGCAGACCAAGAAAGAAGTGTGGTTGGGAGCAGAGAATGATGTGGTTACTGAGGGTTGTTTTGGGGTAATCATATTTATTTTAGCCAGGTATTTGTCCCACATGGAAACCAATCAGGAAAGTCCATGGAATCTTTGAGAAAATGGCACGTTGGATTAAAAATAGGTTCAATGGAAGAAAACAAAGGTAACTGTCAACAGGTTTTTAATGACTGGGGGGGGGGGCTGTATGCAGTGGGGCTCAAATGAGCTCAGGAATAGGGCCCCCAATTTGGAATGAAATATTGGGGCCATAATTAAAAGTTTGCTGACAAGTGTGGTTGACTGTGAAGAAGAAATTCTAAGCTGGAGGAATTTACCAGTGGGCACAAAAGTAGCAAACTGAATTCAGTCAGGAGTATGAGGTAATATATTTGGGGAGAACAAACAAGGCAAGGGAATACATGATGAATGGAGGTTACTAGAAGTATAGAGTAACGGAGAGATATTACAGTGCATGTCTGTGGATCCCAGAAGGTAATATGACAGGAAGAAAAGATAGTTAAGATGGCAAATGGGATACTTGTCTTTATCAGTGGAGGCACAGGTTTATTGGAGTAGGGAGATACTGCTAAAGTTGTATAATACAGCGGAGGGGCCACAACTAGAGTACTGTGTCTAGCTTTGATCACCACAGGGAAGATGTTTTAGCAGTAGTAAGGGTGCAGTGGAATCAATAGGGCTGCTGCCAGGGCTGAAGGATTATAGCTATTAGAAAAAACTGACAAGAGTAGAATTTTCTTCTTTGGAACAAAGGAGACAGAAGAAATTTACGAGAAACCTAGATAGGGCAAACAGGATTAGCCTTGGCAGAGAAGTTAATGACTAAGGGGTGTAGATTTTAAGGTAATTGGTAGAAGAATCAGAGAGGAATTGAAGAAAAATTTCCATACACAGAGTAGTGGGGGCAATGGAGCTCAACAATAAACTAAGGCAATAAGATAAAAGATGACACAGAGAGCTGAAATGGGAGTCTAAAATGTATCACTTTGTGCAGATACTGAAGGGGTAAAGGAGAGGGGTAATTTCAGTGAGACACTCTGGTTGGGACATTGCAGGGAGACAGGCAGTGGTAAATAAGGAAATTAAAGGAGCAATGAGGTAGAACAGGATGAGATGCTCTAGGGAGAAGTACCAAAGGAGTAGAAAAGGAGAGCAAAGTATAATTTAATGGCAAGGATTACAATGTTACCAGTTGGTATTATCAGTAAAGTTCTCTAATCATCTTTGAATTTCTGAGTCTATTTTGACACAAATGAGAAGGCCCAATGTTACCAACCTTGGACCTTAGTTACAACACTTTACAGTTCCAACCACTTTGAAATAACTTAAAGTAACTACTTTTTTTCCACCCTTCAATGTCTTATTCTTCCTTACTCTTGGATTCGCTCTAAATGTCCACTGAATTGAGATGAGTTGTTGAATATTTCTTGAACGTTGTAGAGTTCACTATATTGTAAAGCTTTCCACAATGCCCAAAAGATCAATTTTTGGCAAGCAGTTTCTTTCTATTCAGAATCCATGGGATCTTTTTACAAGCTTACAGATAATCCTCAAGTTTGCTAACATTAATCAATGCCTATTTTACAGAAGGTTCAATAAAATAACAATTAACAATGTTGAGAGTTATCCAATTCTACTTTATCTCCTTTGTGAAAATTGACTCATCGTTGGCACGTTTATAGTCCATTGTTACATTCACTATGCTAATTCACTCTCTCATAATCACATTGTCTAACAACTCTTGACATACTTGTGCAGAGTATTTCTGAACATATGTTATGACTACTGATTCAGTACAACGGACTGTGTACACACTGAGTTCAACTGATATACCGGCAGAAATATATACATATGCACTTGATTTTATTGTAAAATCTAGTAAGCTACATTAGTATTGCCATGTATTCTCTCTTACCTGATTTCTTGGTGGTCAAAATATCGCAAGGTCCTCACTAGAGCCCATTGTAATGTCTGAGGCTGCATTAACAAGATGATACAAAAGTATTGGTGTCAAATATCTTTAGGTTAGACAATGTAACTAAGACAAATATCACATTCTGAATTACTTTACTATTTTAAAAGGGAGAATGGCCAATAAAAAAAATTGCATTGACAATCAAAGGAAGCAGAATAATTCAACAATACAATCTTTATTATTCTGGGGTACTGGTTCCCAGAACTATTGTTTGACAATTGTTTTCAGTTATCTGCAGAAACAGCTGCTCACCAGAGCAAATTCCTATCTGTTGTCTAAAGAGAATAACTGAAGTTTCTATTGGCCTAAAATTCGTTTCAGTGGGCCACCTCATGGGAGGTTCTACTGGTTAGAATTTTTCTCTTATTCTTCAGCTCAATTTTTGTTCGTGCTGCAGATTGCTGAAGATATAAGATATCAACATTGTAGTGCAAGCCATCAACATTGTGGTGCATCTGGGACCTTAATGAATGATGGGAACAACAGTACATCTCCTCAACCAAGGAAATGGAAGGCTTTACAAATGAAAACGAAATAGAGCAACAAGGGAGAAGGAAATAGGCTGAATTGAGTCAATTTAAATACAGAGAGGAAGACTAGAAAAGAGAAAAAAATGATTAACGTGACAGAAAAGAAACAGAAAGGTAACAGAATTAAAATTTAAAAGCAACTATTTATCAGTTGCTGTAAAGAGATTGAAGTCAAGTCAATTGTTCCCTTTCTGATCTGGAGATATTCAGCAGCTTTACAGGAATATAAATTAAACGTGTCCTTGCATAGTCAAATGGCAGCCCTAACTTTCTCCAGCAAGTTACATTGATAATTGAAATGGAGACTGCCTAATAAAAGGAAGGTGTGAAAATAATGTTGGAATGTATGGAAATCCAATTCTCTTCCAGAGGGCCAGTAGAGGAAATAAAATCTGTCTCATTCAGCAATGACCTGCATAACAATATTTTTTAAATTAAATTAAAAACATAAGTAAAACAATCTTTCCTCAGAATATGAACTTTTAAAATAACTGCTAGCATAATGTAAGCTGCTGTTTTTGCAAAGCTCACAGTAGAGAATTCAGCAATTTGTAGAGATATGAAACACGACATCAGAACTTGTTAGATGAGTTGCACTTTATTAATCATGTCACACAATCAGTAAACAGCAGATATGGTTGAAATATTCTTGCTGCCATTCATAGTTCTAGCCAAGTAATGGAACTGACAGCACACTGAGACTCCATTCCCCTAATGCTATCCTAGGAAAATAATCAGTATCGTATGTGAGAAAAAATAAGCAATATGTAAGTGAGTGATTTCCCACCAGGAAGCCATAGAGAGAAAAACTATAGAATTTTAAAATATACTAGCAGTTATCTTAGAACTAAGCCATTTTCTGAGGAAAGAAAATTGTTTTATTTCATTATTTTAATTCAATTTAACCTCTAAAAAAATATTGCAGTGCATATAGCTGCTGAAGAAGAACACTTCTGATGAAAGATCAGCCTCAAATATTAACTGTCTCTCCACAGATGCTGTCTAACCTGCTGACTATTTCCAGCATTTTCTGTCTTTATTTCAGAATTAATTTTTATCTGCTATCTGTGGCCTTTGGAAGAAAACTAGATTTCCATGCATTCCCATTATCTTCCCATGCCTTCATTTGTCAGACAGTGTCTTTTTCAATTAGAAAATCTGTTGAAACTCATTCCAGAAGCATACAATGGCCAGGATGTTGCTGTAATAAAGCCAGGCCCTATTAGTCAACTTTATTCATTCAAGGGATGTGATTTTTGCAGGCTGAGGCAGCATTTAATTGCCCATCCCTAACTGCCCTTGAGAAGATGGTGGTGAGCTGCATTCTTCAACCACTGCAGCCTTGAGGTATGGGAATATCTGTCAATATTACAAGATAAATCTGACAGCAATATCTGGACTTAAAATATCCTTCCTACAACTCCAAGAAACATGGTACTTCACACTTATAAATTGTTTTACAGCAGAGTAGAGCAATAATGCACAATTTTGGGGTGTTTCTGCTGTCAGAAAATTCAACTCCTAACTTTTCATTTGACCCAATGCCTTTTGTCTGTGCAAAACTCTATCAAATGGCATCAACAATAATGCAACAACTAAAAATACATCAGGGGTAATTTTCAAAATTACTAGTCTGAAAAACGACAGTTATTAACTCACAGAACAACAAGGTTTCAATAAAATAAAAAGAGAAAATGTGAGGATACTCAGGAGTTTGCACAGCAGCTGTGGAGAGAAAAAAAATTAAAGTTTCAGTCGACTCTTCTGTTTCCCCTGAAAGCATGTGACTTAAAGAAAGTACTCTTTTTCCAAACAAGATCTGTGATCTCCTGCAACCTTGACACAACATCAGACACATGGCCTGATTGCTTTATCCATAGAGGTCAAGGATCACTCCAACCTGCTGGCCATTGCCACATTTCATGGTTTTCTGCTCAATGTTGCATCAGGAAAGTCACCAAAATTCCATACAAGGAAAGAAGATTTCATCCACTTTTCTTCCAGCTCAGAAGTAGGGAGAGCAGGCACGGGGTTTGCCTGATTGCTCTTTTGATGGAGTCCTTGTGGATTCCAACAGCAGAGCCCAGTCTTGCTGGGATTTCCCAACAAGATGCAAGGTCTTTGACTTGAAACATTTCCTCCATTTCTCTGACAAAAATTGCCGCCTGACCTGCTGAGTATGGCCAGGACTTTTTTTTTGCTTTTCACTTCCCCAGCATTATGTCTGGCATAGGATCAGAGACCCCAGTCATTACAATTAGAGTATCAGCCTGCTGAGTAGGGGACAAAGAGTGAGGTTTTTTTTATGATTTTACCTTATTTTAAAAATTATTTCTGAATGTTTTAATGATTCAATTAATTTCTTTAGTTTTGAAAAATGTTTAATTTTTTTTATTATTTTGAATTACACAATTTTTTAAATCCTCTGAATGCCAGAAGCTTATTTGCCACAGAGACCTTGCTGCTTGACTCCAGGGTGTGGAGTGCCAGTGAGAGCGGCCATCTGTATCTGAATCAGATGAGTGCAGGTGGGCAGAGACTGTGAGAAATGGTGCCAGGCAGTGGGCCAGTACCAGCATGATCCAACCCATTAATTTGGCACTGAAATCACTAATTTGTGAATTAATGGTTACCCATTACATCCTCAATGAAGATGTCCGAAAAACCTCAAGCTTGTACATATAAGAGGATCTTTTAATGACTTAATAAATGATGATTACTGCTGAAAAACGTCCTTGGCCCTGAAAAATGAATTTTATAAATGTGGTCTCATTCCCTTCAGTTAATTGTAGTGAATTATTCAAAAATTTAAAATTAACATAAATTTCTATTTTTTCTGTGTTTCTCTTTTATCTCTCTCACCTACTCATGTGTTCCCAATTATTTAACTTCCTATATATGATATTTAATTTGCATTTCCTGTTTAGACTCAATGCACCTCTGATGATTCTTCAACCATTCAGACTGAAAAATTACTTTATTTTTTCATGTTCATGAATACCTCAGATTTTCTGGACATGACACCTCGCTGAAAATGACACCTGGCTCTCCACAAAATCAACCAACCCAAGTACATTTCTAGAAAAGGTGTGATATCTGTATATACCTTTATTTGGCTGCGGTAGCTTTTATCACCCGTGTGCGCCCTAATCATGAAACATTGAACAAAATTATTTAGTGTTATCAATGCACTCTTATAAACATAATTATGAGAATATGAAAATCTACTATGCCCATTTAACACAATATTCATTATAAGCCCTCAGACACCCACAACTATCTTGGCTGCATCTCTTACCACCCTGTTTTCATTGTCCCAGTTGTTCCAACTCTTTTCTGTTAATTCTGATGCCTTCATTTTTCACACCAGTGCCTCTATAACACCTTACTTTTTCCTTAACATCTCACTGAAGTAGAGGTTATGTCCAGAGAATCTGTGATATCTATGGCTTTTCCTCCACTAGAGTTCAGAGAACCCTCAAGCACATCTGTTCCATTTCCTGCACTTCAGCTCTCAGTCTCTCTCCTCCCATCCAGATTCCTCTTGTCCTCACTTTCCAGCCCACAAACCTCCACCTTCAATGAATCATTGGCAGCAACACTTGCAGCAAGAGTGGCTGACTGAACCTTGCCTCAAAGTATCATTAATTGTTGATTATTAACAATTAAGGTTTAAATATATACTTTACAAACATGGACAGTGAAAAGCAAGACTGGAACACTTAAAATAAAAACAGAAATGTTGGTAATACTCAGGTCAGGCAGCATTTGCATCACAACATCATCCTTTCCTCCCAGGAAATCTTGTGAAAATAATGAGATGACTGAAAGCTCACAACTAGTTATCAGTTCCTCAGCACTAAACCCTCAACACTATCATCCAACTCTTACATTCTCAATTAGAGACTTGTCGTCATCAGAAATAGAAAGAGTTGGTCAAACTATCATAAATTAATGAGATTGTAGTAGAAGTTAAGGTGAATTCAAAAGAAAATATGGAAAAATTTGAGTAAATAATAAACTAATTATTAGTCAATACAATAGATCCTGATATTAGTTGTCAAATTATACAACTTGGCATCATTGTCCACCATTAACTGTAAAACTTAATGATTAATAATCTATTTTCCAGTACGTTCCTAAAAGGTGACACATCTTAGCTTCCATTGTGTTATGATAAATTTTTCAGAGTTTCATTTCAAATTCCTAATGTAATACTACTTTATGCATAAACTATGGCAGTCCTGTACAGCTTGCTGTACCTACAGTGATGAAGCCCTAGTCACACTATCAATTAAATGGTAGTGTTATAAATTAGTTATGTGTATTAAAAGAAAAAGCTTAGAGTAAAATCTGAAAGCTGAGGTACAATCACTGCAAACTTCAGAGCACACTTCAAGCGTGAGGAGAGACCACATCAAAATAAGGTATTGCTTTTAATACCCTATATTTGATTTTGGTGAAGAATCTTATGGTAAATTATAATTTTGATTTTAAATTGGTAAACTGGTTTATTATCATCACGTGTACTGAGGTACAGTGAAAAGCTTTGTTTTGCATGCCATCTATACAGATCATTTCATCACATCAGTACTCTGAGGTAGTACAAGAGAAAAGCAATAACAGAATGCAGAACAATGTGTTACAGTTACAGAGAAAGTGCAGTGCAGGCAGACAATAAGGTGCAAGGTCATGACGAGGTAGATTGTTAGGTCAAGAGTCCATCTTGTCATACAAGGGAGCCGTTAGAGCCCACCATACATTGCTACCACAAAAAAAGGTATGTTTGGATTTATTATACACATTCTGTATATTTCAATTAAATAACATATTTCAGGCCTAAGATTATGTAAATAAATGTCAAGCATCATTCACCAAGCTGGTGGTATCATCTAAGCTTCTTTGAAATCCTCTATCTTACTAGACTGTGGATATTCAGTCAGAGTATAATCAAAGCTGAGATAGATGAATGTTTTAGGCACTAAAGGGAATGAAAGGATACAAGGACCAGGAGGGAAAATGGATAAGGCACAGGATCAGCCATAATCTTTTTTGAACAACAGAGCAGGCCTGAGGGGCCACATGGCCTTCTGTTGCATATGTAACATGTTACAGTCTGTAATTCACCACTGAAGTTAAACAATGAAGATGTTGAAAACAGAAATTTGTCATAGTATAAAATAGGCTTCCTATTTGTTTTGGCAGTTTAGTGCTGCCAACTACATCCAACTTTATCCAGAAGAGAGGTTTACTGGATAAAGGAATAGTTGAATCAAAACAACTTTCAAACCAAAGTATGGGTTCCAATGGGAGTGGCGATTTGGCCCAAAATAGATCAGATGCATGCTAGACTAAACTTTGACAGCTCATTAAAATAGTCAGAATAAAACAAATGTGTTAAATATTTACAGATTAATATTCTAATGCAAGACTCTCAGGTTGGCGTGAAAAATCCCACAGAATAATTCTAAAGAACTGAAAACCTCTCATCTGTATTTTCTGGCCAACATTTATTGCTTAACCAACATCACTAAAACAGATGATCTAAACATACTAATGAAGGGCCTACCCTGAGCTCCTCTTTCTCCAACTGGTAGTGGCACAGTCCTGTCAGATACTAAACCATGGAGATTAGAAAACTTCCAGTTTTCATATAGAATGAGAGAGTGTGTGGTCATCAAGCGATAAGAGAAGACGACCGATTATTACTGTGTACACCTTATGATCAAACAGCTGTTTAACAAAGGTACATAAATACTCATGTGACAACAAAAGGTGGGCATTCAAGAAAAAAAAGAAAAATATTAAAATCAATTTTTTGTATAGAAACAAATTTACATCAAATTATTAATTGGGAGCAGAAAAAAATAGGTCCAAAAATGTATTAGCAAAAATCATTATTCATTGGTATGTCACAAACTATGAATTATTTAATGAACAAAATTGAGAGCATACTGAAACCAATTAAACAACTTTTTGTATTTTGCCAGTGTAAATATTGTTCAAATTACAAAACTGGGATTTGCTTCATTAACATCCTGTGATAGAAAATACCAACAGGTCAACTTCAAATATACCCCTGAAACTAATGCCAGCCATAAGAAGGAAAGTAGTTCTTCAACAGAAATGCTGTGCTCCATATGAAAGCAAATTCATAAAGATCTACAAATGCATATTAATCAATAGGAACTCAGTATGTTTGAAGCTCTGCCAGCTATGCCCACATCCATCCCTTCCTCTAACATTATCACCTTCATCTCTGTGTTGTGTGCCTATGTGCCAGCGCCTACTACAAATAAGATAGTGACACAAGAGATTGCAGATGTGGTGAGTCAGAGGCCAGTGGGTGATAGGTGGACCAAGGAGAGTGAGGGATGGAAGGACAGATGGAGCCAGGTGGGGTGGAAATGGCAGGTGGGTGATAGGTGTAAGCAGACAAGGAAAAACAAAAGCGGCAGATGGAGCCAGGTGGGATGAAGGTGGAGAGAGCTCGTGGAGGGTGATAAGTGGGGACTCGAAGGCTATAATTGCTGGAATCGGATAAGTAAGGAAGGTGATAATGGGAACCGTTAAAGGAGAGATGTAGGGCAGATGGAACCAGATGGGGGAGGGGATCCAGTGGGTGAAATGTGTGGGGAGTAGGTAGATGAAACCAGGAGGGGGCAGGGGAGAATGGGTGATAAGGGAGTGGGTGGGGTATGGGAAAGGGAACAAAAATGGGAGGATCAGAAGTGAATTGGAGGGGGGTGGGAAGGGGGAAAGGGTGACCTGAAGTTTGAAAATGTAATGTTCATACCATTGAGTTGTAGATGGAATAGGTGTTGTTGTTGTTCTAATTTGTGTTAGGCCTTACCCTGGCAGTAGAGAAGGCCAAGGATGGACAGGACAGGGTGGGAATGGGAAGGGGAGTTGAAATGACATGCAATTGGGAGCTCAGGATGGCCACTGTGGACAGAGTGCAGGTGCTCTGCAAACTGGTCACCTAGTCTATGCTTGGTCTTGCTGATGTAGAGGAGGCCACATTGGACACCAAATGAAGTAGATGAGGTTGGAGGAGATGGATGTCAATCTTTGCTTCATCTGGAAGAGCTGTCTACATCCCTGGATGGTAGTGAGAGAGGAGGTGTAGGAACAAGCGTTACACCTCCTGCTGTTGCAAAGGGAAGTGCAGGGTCATGGAGGGGTAGATAGGGAGGAGTGAACAGACGAGGGAGTCACAGAGAGACTGGTCCCTGTGGAAGGCAGAAAAGGGTGGGGAGGGGTTAGATGTGGCTTGTGGTGGGATCTTGTTACAGTTGGTAGAAATGACAATGATATGCTGGATGCAGAGACGAACTGGGTGAAAAGTGTGGATTAGGGGAACTCTATCTCTGTTGTCTGGAAGAATGGGGTGAAGAGCAGAAGTTTGGGAAGCAGAAGAAATGTGAAAGAGGGAAGGCACGTTTTCCAAGGAGGACATTTCAGATGTCCTGAAATGGAAGGCCTCATCTTGACAGCAGATGTGGCAGAGACAGAGAAACTAGGAGAAAAGGATGGTTTCCTTACAAGACTCAGGAAGACAGGGAGAGGTGTGGTCTCAGTAGCTGTGGGAGTCAGTGCATTTATAGTAAATGTCAGTGGATAGTTTGTCTCCTGAGATGGAGACAGGAAGATCCAGAAGAGGGAGAGAAGTATCAGAAATGAGAGAAGTCTCCCTTTTCTGGATCTTTCTGTCTCCATCTCAGGATACAAACTATCCACTCACATTTATGATAAACACCTGACTCTATTTGCCCATCATTCCTCACCCCTCCTTTGTCCACTTATCACCTACCAGCCCGTTTCACCACTCCCCCTTTCCTCTTTATACCAGCTATCTTCCTTCTCCCCTCTCATTCATAATGCAGGGTCTCAACCCAAAACATCAACACTTCCTCTCCCCCAACGCTCCAGACAAATGGGATGGTGATTGTCAATGTTAAGGTGCTGTGTGTCACCCACCCCAAATAGAAGAGAATTCTGAATGTACAAGTGTATTTATCCATCTGGTACAAGGGAAAACATCCACATTTTGCAACTTGGGACAACCCTGTTTTACAAACAATTAAGTACTTTCAAAGTGTGTTCACTGTCGTAATGTAAGAACCGTAGCAGCCAATTTGCAGACAACAAGTTCCCACAAACAGAAATAAGGTAAGCAAAAAAAGCACTTGCATTAAAATAGCAGTTATCATGATCTTAAGCAATCACAAAGTGCTTTAGGGTTAATGAGGTGCTTCTGCAGTGCATTATTGTTGCGTATGAACTGCAGCAGCCAATTTGTACACCACAAGGTAACAGAAACATTGATAAACAGATGGATCAATTGTTTTGGTTGCACCAACTGATAGTTAAACATGGCCGGGACAACAGAAGAGTGCCCCCACTCTTCAAAATTGACAAATTATCAGTTTAAAATCTCACCCTAAGTATTGCATTTACAACAGTACCCAATCATGACGCTGAGGTGCCAGCCTGAGTTATGTGCTCAAGTCTCTGAGCTCTTGTTGACATTTTACAATTATAATCAAACCATATCAGTGTGCAAGGATCTACATATGGTTGAAATGATCCATCCATTGTCAGCTGTGCTCCTACGCAGACTTAAACTCCCACATTCTGTGCTATTTCATGCAAAATGACTTTTCTTGATGAAACATCAGAATATGTAAACAGCTTTAGTATATGACATCAATTTTCAGATAACATTTTAGTTAGATTAAAAATAAATAATGACTATACCTCTTCCTACAAGCCTACAAAGTGTATCACTTTCTAACATAATTCAAACTCCTTCACAAAACACCTACAGCTTCTGACAAAAATTCAAGTTCAGCTTAAGATTGATGAAAGAGTCTTTTCAAGAAGCGACATTGGGAGTTTAACATCATCAGACAATTAACCTTTGCAGAATCAAGATATTGCTTAATAAGGATTTTCCATGAGGACTATATCATCTTGATAAAATACATTGTGCTTTCTCATTAATTTCTGTGTGCCATAGCTCAGTACTAGCATTCTTGCCTCTAAGTCAAAAGGCTGCAAGTTCAAGAACCACAAAGCCCTAACAACAAAATCTTGACTGATATTTGAATGTAGTGCTGAACAAGTACTGTATACCTTTAACTAAGGGCTGTTGGACGTGATGTGATGTTAAACCAAGATAGTAAAGGCTATCAGGTTGGCATAAAAAAATCCATAGAACCATTCTAAAGAACTGGAAAGCTCTGATCTGTATTTTCTTACCAACATTTATCACTTAACCAACATCACTAAAATAGACTATCTAAACATGACAACATGGTTGTTTCTGGTACATTTTGGGGGCAAATTGGCTGCCTTGCTTCATACATAACAATAGTAACTGCACTTCAAAACTACAAGTGAAAATCAAAAAGCTGCAGATGCTGGAAATCTGAAATAAAGACACAAAATTCTAGAAACACTCAAGCAGATCAACCAGCATCTGCAGAAAGAAAAACAGAGTTAGCATGTCAGCTCAAAAACCCATCATCAGAATAGGGAAAGGGAGAAAAATGAATTAGCTTGAAGTTGCACAGGAAGTGGAGATGGGATAGATAGGACAAAGCAAATATCTCTGATAGGGCAAGGCCAGTGTAGTCATGGTGACTAACTGTAGATGCCATCAGGTCAATGGGTTAATGGAGGTAGTAAGAGAAAGAAAAAAAATGGAACAAAAGCTGCGAGATGAGGGTGAAAGTGGAAAAGAATGAAGGCAAAGAAGGTGTGAAATGCAGGGCTGTATTTCACGCTTAGCAGATCAGGCTGTGCTGATGGAGAGAGGCAAACTGTTATTGAAGCTGGCGAAAATTGTGAAGGATGATCCATTAAATGTGGAGGCTAGTGGGGTGGAAGATGAGGACCAGGGGAACTCTATCCAGGAGAGGGGATGAGAGGGCAGAGGTGCAGAAAATAGATAAGATGTAGTCAGGGCTATATCTACAAATGGTAGATGAGAAGCCACTGTTCAAGGAGGAGGAAAAAATATCTCAGAGGCACCTATGTGGAAAGTCTTGCCATCAGAAAAAATATGAAGAAGGCAGAAGAACTGGGAGAATAGAATGTAATCCCTACAGGAGATAGGGTTGGAGGAAGAATAGTCATGAAAGCTGTGGGAACAGTAGGCTTGTAATGGATGTTCGTACTGAGACTGATACTCGTTCCAAGTATGATGCAATTCAACAGTATCAAATTATATCACCAGTTTCAGTCTAGTCTTACTTTTACAAAAGGAGAACTCTGATAACCAATGGCCAAAACCTCAAAACATCTCAGTTTACCAAACAAAAATTAGCTAAGAGATGGCTTTCCTGCTGACTTTTTGCTAACAAAAATACAGAATGTTACCCTACAACTCTTAGTTTAAGTGGCTAACTATACTGTACTTGGTGTGAACCATACAGCTAATTTCATGATTGGTGCTCTTGGTGGGAGCATATTTTGAGAAATTTTCAGTGGGCAGCTGCAGTTTTCCAGTACGTACATCCAAGTAACACCCTTCTTGGGGAGTAGCAACATTCCTGCAGAAACATTTCTTATTAACTTTGGTTCTAATTCAGTTCAAAGGATAAGTTGGAAACTAAAATCACAAGTTTATTGTGTATTTTCAGTTCATGTGAAGTTGAACTCCATTTACAATCACAAAATATTATAGTGTAGTTGACTATACAATTATTTCTCAACTCTCTAGTTACATTTTCCCAGTTTCTTTCATTATTAGAAACATAGAACATAGAAAACCTACAGCACAATTCAGGCCCTTCGGCCCACAAAGCTGTACTGAGCATGTCCCTACCTCAGAAATTACTAGGCTGACCCATAGCCCTCTATTTTTCTCAGCTCCACGTACCTATCCAAAAGTTTCTTAAAAGACCCTACTGTTTCTGCTTCCACCACCGTTGCCGGCAGCCCATTCCACACACTCACCACTCTCTGAGTAAAAAAACTTACCCCTGACATCTCCTCTATACCTACTCCCCAGCACCTTAAACCTGTGTCCTCTTGTGGCAACCATTTCAGCCCTGGGGAAAAGCCTCTGACTATCTACCCTATCAATACCTCTCATCATCTTGTAGACCTCTATCAGGTCCCCCCTCATCCTCCGTCACTCCAAGGAGAAAAGGCCAAATTCTCTCAACCTGCTTTCATAAGGCATGCCCTGCAATCCAGGTAGCATTCTTGTAAATCTCCTCTGCATCCTTTCAATGGTTTCCACATCCTTCCTGCAGTGAGGCGACCAGAACTGAGCACAGTACTCCAAGTGGGGTCTGACCAGGGTCCTATATAGCTGAAACATTACCTCTCAGCTCCTAAATTCAATTCCACCATTGATGAAGGACAATACACCATATGCCTTCTTAACCACAGAGTCAACCTGTGCAGCTGCTTTGAGCGTCCTATGGACTCGGACCGCAAGATCCGTCTGATCCTCCACACTGCGAAGAGTCCTACCATTAATACTATACTCTGCCATCATATTTGACCTATCAAAATGAACCACTTCACACTTATCTGGGTTGAACTGCATCTGCCACTTCGCAGCCCAACTTTGCATCCTATCTATGTCCTGCTGTAACCTCTGACAGCCCTCTATACTATCCACTACACATCCAACCTTTGTGTCATCTGCAAACTTACTAACCCATCCCTCCACTTTCTCATCCAGGTCGTTTATAAAAAAATCACAAAGACTAAGGGTCCCAGGACAGATCCCTGAGGTACACCACTGGTCACTGACCTCCACGCAGAATATGACCCTTCAACAACCACTCTTTGCCTTCTGTGGGCCAGCCAGTTCTGGATCCACATTGCAATGTCCCCTTGGATCCCATGCCTCCTTACTTTCTCAATAAGCCTTGCATGGGGTACCTTATCAAATGCCTTGCTGAAATCCATATACACCACATCTACTGCTCTCCCTTCATCGATGTGTTTAGTCACATCCTCAAAAAATTCAATCAGGCTTGTAAGGCAGGACCTGCCCTTGACAAAGCCATGCTGACTATTCCTAATCATATTATACCTCTCCAAATGTTCATAAATCCTGCCTCTCAGGATCTTCTCCATCAGTTTACCAACCACTGAGGTAAGACTCACTGGTCTATAATTTCCTGGGCTATCTCTACTCCATTTTTTTTTCTATTTTGTTTACAGCGTGGTAACAGGCCCTTCCAGCCCAACGAGTCCGCGCCGCCCATTTTTTTAAACCCAAATTAACCTACCCGTACGTCTTTGCAATGTGGGAGGAAACCGGAGCACCCAGAGGAAACCCACGCAGACACGGGAGAACGTACAAACTCCTTACAGACAGCGACCGGAATCGAACCCCGATTGCTGGCACTGTAAGAGCGTTGTGCTAACCGCTATGCTACTGTGCCGCAAGGAAATGACATCCACAACCCTCCAATTTTCTGGAACCTCTCCCGTCTCCACTGATGATGCAAAGATCATCGCCAGAGACTCCGCAATCTCCTCCCTCACCTCCCACAGCAGCCTGGGGTACACCTCATCCGGTCCCGGCGACTTATCAAACTTGATGCTTTCCAAAAGTTCTAGCACCTCCTCTTTCCTAATATCTACATGCTCAAGCTTTTCAGCTCGCTGCAAGTCCTCACTACAATCACCCAGATCTTTTTCTGTAGTGAATACTGATGTAAAGTATTCATTAAGTACCTCTGCTATTTCTTCCGGATCCATACATACTTTCCCACTGCTGCACTTGATAGGCCCTATTCTTTCACATCTTATCCTCTTGCTCTTCACATACTTGTAGAATGCCTTGGGGTTTTCCTTAATCCTGCCCACCAAGGCCTTCTCATGGCCCCTTCTGGCTCTAATTTCCTTCTTAAGCTCCTTCCTGTTAGCCTTATACTCTTCCAGATCTCTAACATTACCTAGCTCTCTGTACCTTTTGTAAGTTTTTTTTTCCTTTTAACTAGATTTATTATAGCCTTTGTACACCACGGTTGCTGTATCCTCTCGTGACTCCCCTGTCTCATTGGAACATGCCTATGCAGAACTCCACACAAATATCCCCTGAATATTTGCCACATTTCTTCCGTACTTTTCCCTGAGAACATCTGTTCCCAATTTAAGCTTCCAATTTCCTGCCTGAGAGCCTCATAATTCCCTTTACTCCAAGTAAACACCTTTCTAGTGCGTCTGTTCCTATCTCTCTCCAATGCTATCGTAAAGGAGATAGAATTATGATCACTATCTCCAAAATGCTCTCCCACTGAGAGATCTGACACCTGACCAGGTTCATTTCCCAATACCAAATCAAGCATAGCCTCTCATCTTGTAGGCTTATCTACATATTGTGTCAAGAATCCTTCCTGAACACAATTAACAAACTCCACCCCATCTACACCCCTCACTGCATTGAGACAAAGTAATTATGAACTGAATCAAATCAGTCACTAACATTCCTAGAATATCTACTCCAAACAAAATGAGGAAAGTGTAAAAACAGGGTATTCAAACTATATATCAAACAGAATATTAAAAACAATGGCCTGGACTTTGCAGTGACTACATCAGCATTCACAGTTATGACAGGGTAAATCTCTAAGCCTTGTTTATTCATACATGTGCATTTAATCATGGAAATCTGTTGGCAATTCTGTATTCCTTGCCAATAAACTTAGTATTGAAATTACTGTAATGGTATGAATCAGGAGTATTCACCCAATACAGTTCCATGCTATGGACAGATGAAATAGTTATTGTTCAGCTTTAAGTGAATCTATAACGTAGAATGTGTGAAAATCAAAGCTGAACAACTTCTCTAATTCTATAAAGAAGAAAACAAAAGTTGAAAATCTCTTTAAAAAAATAAACAAACACTTCTGTTTTTCCCTTCTATCTCTCTCCCTCAGTTTGAGTATTAAACACTTGCTGCACAATTTAAAAATAAATTATATTACTTCCTTCCTTCCTCCTTGTTTTGCAGTCCATGTTTCTCAATAACGATACTTTAATCTAATTGATTTGAAAAGCCTCCCTATATGATGGCTTCTTCACAGATGGCAGGAGTGGCATAGAGAGTGTCAAATTAAAACAAAAGTCAAATTAGTAGTGATCATCATTAATGACCCTGCAAAAAGTCTGAGGCAAATGTACATTGGACTAATGGTGAAAACCTTTCCTGTGATGTAGAATTTCCTGCCAGTGGCAATGTCTTAAGATAAAAAACATGTCTTATTGGAAAAATGTATAAACTAAACTATTAATGTCCTCGACCAGTTCATCCCATGTTAATACCAGTGCATTCTTCCTTTAACTGATTATCTGATCACAAAAGAGGACGACTAATATCAGGTTTCTGGATATTGCATTAAAATCAATTCAATTATCCAGACACTATCAATCAGCAATGCCTATCCAACTTTACATTTACACACTAAAGGCTACAAAATTAAAAGTGCATGCTTTATGAAAAATTAACTCTGCTTCTATCTCCCCAGATGCTGCCTGACCTGCTAAGTATCCCCTGCATTTTCTGTTCTTAATTTAGCCAATTTATGGGACCAGAGTTAAATAAAGGATAGGTAAGGATGGTAGATTTACTTCTCTAAAGGCAGAGGATGTCAAGTAATTAAAGATACTGAGTCTAACTATTCTCACTTTAAAATCCGGATTTATTTAATTACATGAATTTAAATCCCCTGCTGCCAATGTGTGATTTGAACCCATGCCTCTGGATTAATGGTCCAGAACTCTGGCTGCTAATCCAGTAATTTAACCACTACACTACCAGACCCCTGAGACACAAGAGATTGCAGATGCTGCAATCTGCAGCAATGAACAACCTGCTGCAAGAACTCAGCGGGTTGAGCAGCATCTCTGGGAGGAAAGGAACTGCCGACGTTTCGGGTTGAAACTCTCCACCAGAAACCCTGCATCACATTCTTTCCTCCCACAGATGCTACTCAACCCACTGAGTACTTCCAGCAGATTGTTTGTTACTACCATACCGCACTCTTTTTTACTCCAGTCCCTTATTTATTTCCTCTCTTTTTTCACCCCTATCTCCCCTAGTCAGATCATCTGTGTTGCCTGCAGCACCACTCAGGAATTTCCCTCTTAAATCCCTTCACCATCTAGTTATCCAGTAAGATTATCTACTTTAATCATCCTTTTGGTCATTATTGATTATATTTACTATTTTGGCTTGATGCGTAAACTTTACAACTTTGTAAAGCGTCATGGATTTTTATTCTGTACAAAACAAAGCTATGTAAGCACTAGTTACTGATTTTGTAGTGTTTTCTTTTCATCACTTCAAATGGACAAATATTTGTTTCCAGCTTAGTCTTTACTGCTGATCATGTAAGTTTGCAACAGCCATCACCATTGCAAACAGCAATGTAATTCACCAGTAGCAGGAATAGGAACAAGATGTTTATTAGTCACATGTACATCAAAACACACAGTGAAATGCGTCTTTTTGCGTCACTGAGAATGTGCTGGGGGCAGCCCGTAAGTGTCGCCACTCTTCCGGCGCCAATATGGCCTCATCCGGCACCAAAATAGTAAGTATTTTGCCTCAAGGCCTTTAAGAATTAAAGTGACATAGAGTCATGCAGTGTGGAAACAGGCCCTTCAGCCCACCGAGTCCATGCTGACCATCAAGCACCCAATTACTCTGATCCAATATATTTCTCCCCACATTCTCCATCAATTCCCCCCAGATTCTATCCCTCACCTACACACTATGAGCAACCCACAATGGCCAATTAACCTTCGCAGATCTTTGGGATGCTGAAGGAAACCAGAGTACCCAGAGGAAACCCACTTGAACACAAGGAGAACATGCAAACTCCACTCACCCAGCACTGGAAGTCAGGACTGAACCCAGGCAAGGTTGCAGTTTCATTGGCTGCAAAATTGTGCTGCCTGTTTTAGTTTAAAACTTCATTTTTTTTACTGGATCAAAAAATGTGAAATATTTAGTAATTTGTGCATTTAGTTTCCATTTTTGGTTGCTCAAGGATCTCATTCAGATGGTACACATGCTGGAGGAGAAACTGTAATGATAAGATTTATTAGCTTCTGGCATTAGCGAACTCCACAATTGCTAATTTTCATTTAAAATAAGCCCTCTAGTCATTTAAAAATGAACAATTTTTTAGAATGGCTAGAAAAAACATTAATAGTGTTTCTTTTTGCTGTCATGGTTATACTTTAGCAATACTAGTTGGAGGCAACCTGTGAGCAGATATATTTTGCAGAATATTCCCCAGCTAATACTGACTATTTCCACTTTACTAAGTGTGATAACTGCTCAATATCTCCATTCAAGACAGGAATGATGCAGAACTTAATATTTTACATAGCTGTTCCCTTGTTATAACATCATTAACTCACATTCTCTTAACATCTACTCTAAAAAAGAAAACACAAAAACAAAAGGTGATAAGCACAAACATCAATATTTCCCTTAATGACATTAAGGATGCAGCTAGTACAGATGAAAACAGTATTGTCATTATCTAGTGTGTATGTGAGCAGAATGTGATTTAAACCAAATGCTTAGTAAGTCATGCATGAACGATCTAAAATTCTAATTAAATAAATGTTAAGACACTATCATCTGGCTAGCTCTGCCATAGAACTGAATTAGGCAAAACAGATATGTATTAACTACACCAAATTTACTATCCAGACTGCTCAAGCACTGATAGTTTTAATTAGTAATAGTCATAAACTAACAAGGTTACACCAGTCAGTATCTAACTGGTCAGATCTTTATGAATTAGTAGATTCTTTATATTAAAGTCCTCCAAATCTGCTGGAAATATAAGTGAACCAAGATCAGCATCCTCTTCTAGGCCAACTTCTCCAGCACTGAGACCCTAGTTACATTCATATGACTCCATTGAACAGGTAACATTGTTTGGGTGTTTGATGAAACATTCCCGAAACAACCACTTGGTTCTGAACTCTGTCAATGGGAATGGATTACCAGATAAATAGAGGAAAGCATTCAAGGATGTCTCAAAGCCTTCTAGAAAAAGGTTACATCCCCATTGATTCCTGGGAACCCCTGACACGTGAACACTTACGGTGGAGTGGGAGTATTCCAGATGCCATTGAGAACCTTGGTCCTTGCAATAGAAGCTCTGGACAAAGAGTGGAAGAAGCACATCACCTCACAAACTACCCATCATTTATGGAAAAATCTGTGGTTTCCACATTGGACTCATCAGTCACTTCAGTTCCCACAGAACCAGAATGGAAGAAGGTCATCCCTGATCCCAAGGGACTGCCTAACAGGATGGTTTCTTCAAAAAGTACAATTTATTTCAACTGTACTTTCAGAAGGAGTCACTTAAAATTCATTTTCCTTGATTTATGTGCTGCTCCTTCTATTTATGTTATTGCTTACAGCCTGATGTGGCACCCAAAACTTTAGAGAACATCACTTATAGCTGTTACTTTGAATCTCCCTCTAGCGCTGCCCAGTGAGAAAGGAATGGAACACTATACCATGATAAATCATGATTTATCCTGGAGTTTCAACACCAATGGGAGAGACGCAAAATTGTGGAGCCTAGACTGAAGGAAGATGAAGTAGTCCTACTGAAGCTGTGTCACTTTGATTTTGTTTGAGTATTTCAAAAGATGATAATTTGTCTCTGGAAGCTACTCTTCCTTTATTTAACACGCATGGTCTATGTTAATTTAAGTCATTTTGAATTCATAAGTTTTCCAGATGGAGCATTTTTTAAGGACCGCTAGCATTTAATTTCAATATTTCAACCTTATCATTTAGGGTTGGCAAAAAATACGTCATTGGCAAACGATGTTCATCATTCCTATCACTGGCAAAAAAAATGCGTCTCTTTTTACATTCTGCGTGGATTTTTGAACTTTAAAAGATAAACAAATTATTGCCCTGTCGCAATCTGACTACAGGTTTCAGATAATGGCCGGATCGTGCTGGAGCCGGACTATCCCCTGATCTTGCCGCCCGAGATCCACAACAGTATTTTCCTGATGCAGGAAACCAAAGGAACTGAGCCTCTGCACATGAAATTGAGCCTCTGCACATGAAATTGAGCGGCTTCCCAGCGGCAATTGGGCGTCAGTGATGTATCGCTGAGGCCTCCATCCATCCTGATAATCGGCTTTTCTGAACAGTATTAAATGTTTGATGGTCAGTCGTTCAAGAAGATTTAAATGAGTATAAAAAGATAAATTAAATAACACTTCAAAGTAATAACAAATGTGTATATACATGAAGTAAAATAACTCAAGCACTTACCATTTTCCACGGGGTCGGTGACCCTATTCGCGCCTTCCTTGTAGGAAAGCTAAGAGCCCGATGCGAAGTGCATCCGACCCTCCCCTTCAATAGGTTAGTGCTCCCCCACCAGGCCCTATGGCGAGTCCAGTGGCGGAGGGGAAGATCAGATTCCGTGGCATCTGACCTGCAGGATATATCGATACCCGCCTTCAACGCGCAAACACAAAGGTCTGAAAGATTCTGGTCATGGGAGCACAATTCGGCTCCATTCGTCCGTTGCCTTAGAATGGCCAGACTAACTAAATTAACACAATTACTCATCGCCTGTATTTGAAGTTTTTTGTTACACCATGAAACATATTTGTATCATTACTAATCGAGTTTGGTGATTTGGTGAAGGTACGGCCAGTTAATGTGAGCCATTCAGACTGGAAAAGTACGAGTTTAAGCCCTAGTCTGCAACGCGAGCTGATCTCACCGAGGGCACACTGGTGCTATCAATCGGTTGACCATTTATGGGTCCGTAAGAGACCGGCTCCAAAAGAAGTTGTGAAAAGACCTCAATTACAAGCAGAGCTGAAATCAACGTGAAGCGCAGCAGATTTAAATGATCTGCTGATTCTAGAGACTACGGGTGCTGGAATCTGGAGGAAAACTGCCGGAGGAACTCAGCGGGTCGAGCAGCTTCTGTGGAGGCAATCGACGTTACGGGTCGAGCCCCTTCATCTGTTTTTATTTTTGTTCGGTTCGGCCTTGGCATAAAAAAAAGTCCCCTTGGGCTAGCTACCGGGGATTGTGCAACAATACCCTAGAAAATGCAGCGGTTTGGGGTGGAGAGAGGATGGGGGAAACTGGAAGAATTGTCCAAATTCTGTAACCTATCCCTCAGCTACAATACGAATTGCTGCTGAAACTCAGCAAACGGGCAGCATCTGTGGATACTCACTGACCTGAAATATTTACGCAATTCTTCCACGGAAGGTCACGCAGTATGTGCGGAGAAACAGAATTCACATCGGCGATCATCCACAAATGCTGCTCGACCTGCTGAGTATGTCAGGACTTCCTGCTTTTATTACAGATTTCCAATGTCGGCAGTGTGAGTTCATGGTTGTAAACTATGAAGCTCGGCTTCTGAACAATTCCGTTAGAGACAAACAAGATGATAAATGGAAATACCAATTTATAAGAATGTAACTTTTCACCTGAACTTCTTTTAAAAGCTATATTTAATGCAATTAATAAAACATTGCTTCGGAATGTAACTAAAATATAGAAAATGATAAAAGGACAGGTATATGTTGCACTAATTAACATAATACGATGCACAGGTGGATTTGTTGCATTTCCAACAAATCCTGTTATAGTTTTCTTTTAGCAGCGAAATGGCATAAACGAATGAGACAATTTACTGGGGTTTTTGGAGCAGCAGGCGAAGAGTATCATTCATAAATTAAGAAGTTTATGGGGCAAATGTTTTAAAGGAGAGGTTTGCATTAGGTAATGTCCTACAAAAGCAGCAAATTACTAAGGTAAAAGTAAAAGCCAGCGTTCTCTGAGCGGATTAGGAAGCCAAAAATTAAAGCTGTTAGGTCGAATTAGCCCGATCGCTTTCAAAAATAACAGCGCCTTTCAGAGTTGAGTTGTGGTGTTACCAAAAAAAAGTTCTTCTGAAGCATTACCTATGTCAATGCACTTAAATATAAAGATGAATACATTGCACACTCTGAAAGAACATCCCTCTCCGCAGGCTCTCAAATTAAAAACGCCAGGGTGGTCAACGTGAGATTGCGTAGATGTTTAAGATCATGTAATATCAATGCCGTTAATCGTATGCATATGGCTTCGATGACTAAGGAACGCTTGAAAGCCTCTTTAAGGATCGCAGATTGTCGCTATTTCTAAAAATACCAAATATCACATCGACTTTAATTAATTAGAGAAGACCTGCCTCTATAACGTGATGGATTCAGAGCTCCAGTAGTCACTAATAAAAATATCTAAAACTTTTCACCATCATCTGAGATGATTAACAAAAACAAACAGAAACAGGCGCCCACCCGTAACGCCCACTAGGAAGACATGAGTGCTGCGATTGCTTGCACAGAGCAAGTATCCGTCTGGGAGCCGCGGCAAGAGGGGTTGCCTGGCATGTAAAGTGGGAAGGATGAAGCAATGGGGGTTGGGGTGGAATATTTCCCGTGCCCTTTACCGTTGGAAAGACAAGTTTCCGGATGCTCGCTCCTAGACAGTCCAGATTAACGCGCCGGCGAGCCGCCGACCTGCTCCCCGAAACTGAGCTCTTCCCATTCAACAGCCGTGAAAACGGACAACCGGCATCCTCGGGGCTGTCCGGGTAATCCGAGCTGGTTGAGCTGAATGACTCGGACGAGATCTTCCTCCCAGACATTCTGGTCAATCCTGCACATCAGTCTGTAAAGCCGCCGAACCCGAAGCTCTGCTCTGCACCGCTGGTTTCGGCTCATCGCCTGAGCTTCAGAGCCCTCAGCGCCAGTCAGCCCCAGCTCCCCGCTCTCCAAACCTCCTTCTCTCTTGCTTCTCTCCGAGAACAAACATTTTTAAAGCTCACGGTTGCTGCGATCACGTGCTTTCAGACGTCGTTAATGCCGCCCCAAATTGCCCTTAAAAGCCGCGGTGACACATTTTAGGGGACAGCGGTCGAGGCGCTCGATTCCTCGCCTGGTAAATATTCCCACATCAGACGGAGAGGAAGACCAAGCGCCACACTCAGCATTAGCCCGCACACAGGGGGGCTGGCAGACCCTGCCAGGCTTTCAAACATATTAGTTTCCTCCTACATTGGCAGGGGATTGTTTGATGTCTCAATAACAGCACTATGAAGCAGAAATGCGACAGAGGCAATGCTCGAAAGGAAGATTGGCAAGCAGTTTAGTTCCAAGGTTTGATGTTGACTTTAGCGCTAGGATATAAAGAGTAGACGGGAGAGGGTACTGCATATACATTGCCATACAACGACGATGGCTCGCCGTTAGGGGTAATTACATGGAAAGGGTTACTAATGTCTGATGGGAGCAATAATTCTGTTCAAACCAGCCAACTCCACGGCCCGTAGAGACCGACCTTTCATCTCTTTGGCGGGATGCCGTTTGCTGAAGTGGACACATGCTGTGAAAGTGACCTCACATGGAAGAGTTTTGGGAAATGTTTCACTAACTGTTCTTTCTGGCCTGGAGCCGCTTCTGCATTCATGCAGCTCCGTGGATATTTTTGAAATCGCTAATTGCTGGCCTTATTAGAGTTAACTCAGGTTTCATTCACTTTATTCCTTTAGCGCAGCAGTGCACAGTGTATGGGCTGATTTTTCTTTTACAGTCGCGGTTTATTCCAAATAGAGGTGGTTGTTTGTATCTAATCCCATAACTTTTATGAAACCGAATGTAGACTATGAGGATGAAGAATTCCTAAAACGTGTGCTAAAAATGAGAACTTCCTTAAAAAAGAGAGAAGCAGTGCTAGAAATATTGCTGGTGAAAGAAGAGTGCAGGTGTGATGTGTTCCAGTGGGAGAACGTCAGGGCAATAGTGATTATAATTGGGTTCATTCAATTGCTCAAGAGGATGAAGAAACATGATAAGTGAAAACAGCCACTGGAAACAAAACTGGCCAGGAAAGCTGTAAATCAACAATTGGCAGATGTCAGAAATTGAATTAGTTAAGGTGCAAACCAAAAATATTCCCATAAGGAGAAAATTAAAATATCCAAAGCTGGAGCTCTCCACATGATAATGGGAAAAGTTAAAATAAAGCAGAGAAAGTTTAAGACAAGCACCAGATTCAGAATGAAAGTGAAACAGCAAAAATACAGAAACTTGTGGAAATTGATAAAAGTTTTAGAAGCGCACACTTTATGAGATAAAATAATCTGAAAGGGACACTTTCTTTTCATCAACATCCAAAAAAAAGACTATTATAGAACTGGAGGCCCAAATAATTAGATAAAAGTAGGGACAGAAGGTTTGATCAACTCACTGAAGAAACATTTTACAATACTCTTCACAAGAGAATAGAATTAATGATGTATTTAAAGGGAACTGGATGGAGTAGAGATATTGGATAAAATAAACCTAAATAAAAACAGCATGTTAAAAGATGATAGGTCACTCAGTTAGGATAAGAGCCTTCATAGATTGCTGAGGGAGGGTAGAATGGAAATAGAAGAAAACGACTAATCCTCCTCAGTGAAGGATTCATTTTTCAGCACCGAATAATAGAAAATTAATATTACTATGGACTAATCATTCATTATTAATATATTCATTATGATTACTGTCTCATGTCTTTTGCTCTTTCTTTCATATTTGTCATCACTGCTGCTCTCCTCACAAAAAAAACACTTGGTCCTTCCCTTCATGCAAACCTGCTCCCAAATGATCTTTAATATAAATAGAAAATGCTGGAAATACTCATCAGGTCAGACAGCATCTTGGGACAGAGAAACAGAATCAGCATTTCAGGTAGATGATCTCTCAGTACAAGTAAGAAGATTTAGAACTTGAACATGTTTTGTTTTCGAGTGAAGAAAAGTGAATACCAGAGAGACTATGTTACCTGCTGAGAGAGGATGGCAAATTATTTGCTCCAAGGAGATGTGAATAGAAGAAGATGAATTAAAACAGAAGGAAGAGAGAGAGAAAAAGGGAAAACATCTCTGGCCAGTTCTGATGGAAGGGCTTGTTATCTGAAATTGTTGAATTCAATGTTAAGTCCTGAGGACTATAATGTGCCTGGTCAGAAAATGCTGTTCCTCAAGCTTACATTGGACTTAATTGAAATAATCTAAAAGACCAAAGCTAGAAAGGTCCGAATGGGAGTGGGTTGGAGAGTTAAAAGGACAGACAACTGAAAGCTCAGGGTCACCTTTGTAGACTAAACAGACGTATTATGCAAAATAGTCAATCAACATGTACTTAGTCTTTCCAATACAGAGCACCTAACTCAATATACTAAACTGGAAAAGGTTTCCTTGGAGTCATATTTGGTCCCAAGTTGAGTTTCAGACCCACATCAGTATTGTTATTCAAATCGATTCATAATTTTTCCCATGTTGGTATTGTTTCATAACTCTATGCATAACTCAGTTCAATAGCTATAGAACCCCTTGTCCATGCCTTTTTTTACTCCTAGACTCGGCTATTCCAATGCACTTCTGGCTGCCTCCTTCTCTCTATATCTTGAGGTCATCCAAAAGGACTATCCATCTTGACTAGCTCCAAGTCCTATATCCTTGTATCTGCAGATCTACAGAGACTCCTGTGTGAGCATTGCCTCAACTTTAAAATTCCTAAATCCCTCCATGGTCTGACCTTTTTATATCTTTGTAATCTCCTCCAACCTTGTAAGCGTCCAAGATATCTGAGCTCCTCTACTTCTGTCTTCTTATTCTAAAATGTAATCATTTCACTAACAGTGGCTATATTGATTTCTTCAATACAAATCACCTTGTGAGCATTGAATGCATTACACTAGACTGGAAGAATTATACTTCCATTCCTCTTCTTGGTAACTTTTCTCAGTATTATATTTAGTCCCAAATTGAGTTTCAAATCCCTATCTTCACTATTAAGGCCCTAAGAAATGAAATTCCTCCCCTTAAACTTTTCTGCCTTTCTTTCCTCCATTAAGATACCCCTTAAAGACTACCTCTTTAATCAAGCTTTTGGTCATTTATCCTAATATCCCTTTATGTGGCTTACACAAATGTTGTTCATTGATCCACATCTGAAGCCCCATGAGACATTTTTGCTTTGTGAAATGAAATTATATAATTAAAAGTACTTATTGTTTTTACTGTTATGGTTGTAAATCCGTCCTCCATGAAGGATTGATGGTGTTCAATTTGTTGCTTTGGAGATGTTGCTTTACTTTTATAGATAACACCGTAAAGCAGGTTTCATTACTTGCTTCAATGCAGTATGAGAGAGAGAGATATGCCAAGGGACAACCAATAAAGTTTAACAAGCATCCAGGTGTAGTTATATAGCGCAAACGAAAGTCCATACCAAAGCACTTGAGGAAATATTAAAAAAAAGATGCCCAATGGCTTGGTTAAAGTAATGAATTTTAAGGAATTACGTAGAAAGACGGAGAGGTAGGAATGACAAATCGTTAAAATTGAATTCGGTGTGACTAGTTTGCTGAACTTGTGAAACGAATGACATCACAGTGGTCAGAAAAGCCTTGTGGATACTTACCTTTCTAGTTCGATCGGTAAACTACCTTCAGGCTGGCGGTTAATACAGGGATAACCCTACAGATGGGGCCCTTCTCCACACTACCTCACAGCCAGATATTGGGGTGCCTAAAAATACTTCCCCGCTGAAAATAAACCCATCTGAGTCACCAATAAAGGTATCCAGCTATTGCAAAAACTAGAACAGGTTATTGCTTTTCCCAAAGCCACCACGGGACTGTGCGCAAGTCCACGTCAAGAGCAGCTGGTTAATGAATGTGACATTAATGGCACAAAACTGAAGATGAATGGCTAGCCCCCCGGCGTTTAACAGCGCGTCCTCCATCGGAAATGCTGCCATGAATCGACATCGCGCATTTAAAGCGCCTCTATACACAGCATACTCGATATACGTAATCATCAACATTAAACAACGAGGTCAAAATTAATAATATGTGACGTACAGTTGGTTTTGCATTTGGATGCCTTTAATATAGGTCATAGCGTCAAGATTACATTAGTTAGTTTTATAAGTTATTTAGTGCTGATCTTGAGTTAAGATTGTAATCGCGTGATAATATTCCGTTACTATCCGGAGAGGGGTGGGGGTGGCGCCTGGCTTTAATTCCCAAATGAAACGTGTGGTATTAATAGAAGACCGACAAGCAACCGGTGATTAGTAACAAAACAATGAAAATGATCTCGATTGTAAAACAAAAACCTGGATACTTCACAACGTAAATGCTCCAAGTGAGAAAAGACACCGGGCTTCCAAGGCCTGAATTCTTAGGCAGGTCATCTGATAAGGCTATAAGAGAACATTTGGGACTAATTCGGGTAATTCCGCGCTGATCCTATCTCAGTACTTTGATAAAAATTATTCATTATATTTTCTGTCTATTGAGACGTATCAACAGTTGGATATCCACCGCAAATGAATGATATCTTAATGCAGTTCATTGAATTGCATGCTGCTGTCAGCTGTATTTACTTTGAGCTCCTGTGACTCCCATATTGCAAATTCCTTTCCACTTTCAGCCATGTGGAATGAATACTGATGGAGGAGATGGTTTCTCAAGGAAAAGCAGCAGCAGGCACGTCCGTGGCTCCACTGCACAAGAGGGGAAGGAAAAGATTGGGAGGAGGAAGAAAGGGCATTTCCTCCCCTTTCTGCGGCCGCAAATGAGTATGTTGTCTCTCTGGTGCTAGGGTCAAGATGTCTCCGCGCAGTTCTCAAGACACATTCAGCAAAAACCACAGGAGCAAAAAAGGGCCAGAACCCACACATGAATAGGTAAATTTAAGGACCTCAAAGTTATTAATCTCTGGAATACTCCCAATGCTATGTGCTAGCAAGAATAGAAATAGAATCGTTCATCAGATGAATACCAAAGATGCTATGGTGGTGGGGGTGGTGGTGCTTGGTGTGTGGTTGGTAGGGGAATTCAAATTCTTGGGCCAATTCTGGGGGGGAGGGGGAGTGGAACCAGAATAATCTGGACAGGTTACAACAATGTCTGAGGGGTGGGGGCGATGTTCACTGTTGCTAAACAGGAGGATTTAAACTAGAATTGCAGGGGGAGAGGAACTTGGGAAGGCAGAGGAAGGGGAACAAATGAAAGACGGACAAGAAAGATGCAAAAGTGGCAGGCAGAGAAAACAAGGGCAAGAGACAAATCAGGTCATACTGCAAAGAAAATGTTAAAAAGGCAAGGCTAACACACTGTGCTTTAATGGGTGGAGAATTCAGAATGGTGTAAATGAATTAATAGTGAAAAAATATATAAAAGGTTATAAGCTAAAAAAAAACAAGCTGCTGGCAAAACTCAGTGGTTCCATGTCGATTCTCCATTTCCCTTCTACAAATGCTGCCTGACCCACTGAGTTCCTCCAGTAGCTAGTTTTTTGCTCTAGATTCCAGCATCTGCAGTCTCTTGTGTCTCCATAAAAATGTTATAATATTGTTGGTATTAGGGAGGCATGGCATGGCTGCATAGTAGCTGACTGAACATCCAGGAATGTTCTATATTTAGGAAGGTCAGGCAAAGGGTAAAGGGGGTGGGAGTGTTTTTAGTTAAGGAGGAAATCAATGAAATAATGAAAATGGAAATTGGCTCAGAAAATTATGATGTGGGATACCTATGGTTGGAGTGAAGAAACATCAAGGGGTGGAAAATGTTGGTAAGTGATGTAGGGGGTGGAATTAAACAGGAAATTGGAGATGCATCCAGTAAGGGTACTATTGTAATCATGGAAGACTTTAATCTACATATAGATTGGTCAAGCCAATTTAGCAATAATACTGTGGAGGATGAATTCCTGGAGTCTATGTGTGAAGATTCAGGAAAGAGGGCTCCAGCATGGCTTACAGGGGAAAAGGCAGAACAATTAAACACATACTTCAGTTCTGTCTTCACAAAGGAGACAAAAATAATCTCTCAGATATGTTAGGGAACCAAGGGTAGAAGTAAAGAGAGATCAAGGGACTGAAGTAAATCAGTACTAGTATAGAAATTGTGCTAGGTAAACTATTGGGGCTAAAGGCTGAGAAATTCTTAGGGCCTGATGATCTAAATCCTAGAGTACAAAGGAAAGTGTCCCTGGATGCATTGGTGGTCATCTTCCAAAATTCTTGAGACAGCCGTTCCTACAGATTTAAGGGTGGCAAAAGTCACACCACTACTTATAAATGGAGGAAGAGAAAAAAAAAGACAAGGAATTACAAACTGATCAACCTAATGTCAACTGTGAGGAAATGCTAAAATCTGTCATAAAACATTTGGAAAGCAATAAGTCTTGAACAGAGTCAGCATGGCTTTATGAAAGGAAAATCATGTTTCACAAATCTACTGGAGTTTTTTGGAGGACATAAGTTGTAGAATAAATAAGAGTGAACTGGCAGATGTGATGTATCTGGACTTTCAGAAGGCTTTTGATAAGGTTCCTGTCAGAGGTCAGTGTGCATGATTAACTGGCATAGATTCAGAAATGGTTGGTCTTCATTGCAATAGGATTTGAGTATAAGAACAATGATGTCTTGCTGGACCTTTGATGGACCCCATCTGGAGTTTTGTATGTGGTTGGTCTCCATATTCAAAGTTGGATGTTCTTGCCATAGAAGGAGTGTAACAAAGTTTTGCTAGACTGATTCAATGGCAAGACTGACGTATGAGGAAAAATCATGTCAGTTAGGCCCATAGTCACTGGAATATGGAAGAATGAGAGGGGATCTCACATAAACCTATAAAATTTAACAGGATTAGGCATATTAGATAAAAGGAGTGTGTTTCCAATGGCTGTAGAGTTCAGAACCAAGGGTCACAGCCTCAGGTTGTGGAGTCTGCTATTCAGAACCCAGATCAACAGAAATTTCTTCACCAATGGGAGGAGAACCTTAGAAGATGGTGGTGGCAAATTCATTAAATATATTCAAGAAAGTGGTAGATACTTTTTAATAAGAAGATCAAGGGATATGGGGAGAAGCCAGGAACATGGTACTGAAGTGGATGAATGGTGGAGCTGGCCTGACTCCTCCTATTTTCTATGTTTCTATGAATAGTATTTAGTGACACATTTTTGGCTTTGAATACATAGGTTATATTTAGCTATTTGTATATATTCTGAGAATCTACTTTATCAGTGATTTAACATTTGGCAACATGCCATCCTTGACTTCATCATAAAACCCTTGCCTCTGAGACTAAGAAGTTTGTGAGTCCAAATTCCACCCAGAGACCTCACCACACATATAATCACATTAAGGGAAAAAGCAATAATAATTGCCTTCAGTTTGGTGGAAGGGCTAACACAGGACAGTTTGCAATCTATCAGCCATTGTGTACCAGATGTCAAAATGCAATATTACATATCAGGTTTACTCATGGGCACATGCTAACTCGTTATGTTAGGTCACGCCTGCCCTCTTGCATTGCTTGCACATGTCAGTGTAAGCCAAATCCCTTCTCTGTATTCATTTTCCTTTTATTGCTACAAATCCACCTCATAATTCTATTTTATATATAACCATAGAGCTTTAGCAAATTACCCTTTGTACTATTTAACACTACGCTGATTTTCAATACTTGCTCTGTGCCTACAACTTATTCACTATCGTACCACATTCTTGGAGGATATTTTCAGTGCTACGACCCAGGACCAATCGCTTTGAATCAGCTGAATATTCACTTCATCCTTCAGCACTTCTACAACATATCCTCTTTCTTCTTATTTTTACACATCCAACTCCCTATCATCAAGTCTGAGTTTGTGTTAGAATAAATAAGATATTGTAACTTGGTTGGCGAGGTCTGTACATGCGCAATTAATGGAGGTGCCAGTCTATTCTTCGTCTTAGTCACTTTTTATTAGAGCAAACCTAGGAGTCAATTAAGATTTATACATTTAGGAAGGTGGACTCTTATTTGACTAAGCAATGAGAGGAGCTCATATAATTCAGGCGAATGCAAACTATAACAACACATTAAAATAGAAAATGCTGGAAATAATCAGCAGATTAGACGGCATATATTGAGAGAGATGCAGTTATCATTTCAGACAAATGGCCTTTCTTTTACACAAGATATATTCCTCTCTCCGCAAATGTTGCCTGAACTGGTGACCATTTCTAGAATTTTATTATCTCCGATTTCCAACATCCACAGTATTTTGCTTTTGTTGCTGTAATACCTTATTGTTCTGTAGTGCATTACCAAATTGTTCCTGGCAGTTCTACAACTTGACAATCTCCCACCACTTTCCTACTGTCTGTCGAATTGTTAAAGAGCTTTCTCCCTTGAGCTTAAAGGCCTGATGATTCATCCCCTGCACAACTTCTTTACACAGTTACAGCCTAGTTATCCTCTAGAGGAATATAAATTGAGAATGGCAACATTTCCAACATGCATTGAATCAACATTTAATTTCAGACTGGCACCAATGGGTGACTTATTTACTGTATATCTTCACTACAATCTTCATATCTTCTCAATTTCTTCAACCTATCCAATATCTCATTAAATGGGATGACGCACAATGGAATGGTGTAGGAATGTGCATTGTCCAAGATGAAAGGTGCTTTGTGAATGAAAATCAAAAAGCTGCAGATCCCAGAATTAAAAAAAAAGACAAAAATAGTGGTAACACTCCACAGATCCGGTAGCATCTGACATGCAGATAAGACACAAGGTATACCTCTAAAAGAGCAAGGCCAGAATTGCCCAGGTGATCACAATGTCTATTGTATCATCTAGTTAATAGATCAATGAGGGCAGTTAGGGAGAGAGAGAAAACAAACAAAAAGAGATGTTACTGTTGTAAATTTAGGTCAGAACTGTTGCAGAAAACTGAAACCAAAAGGAGAATGCCGGAAATGCCTGTGGAGAGAGAAAAAGATCTATTATTACGCCCCAGTGTTCTCGTCTCTTACTGCTCTCAATAACCTAGGGTATATCCCATCAGGCCCTGGGGACTTATCAATCTTAAAGTTCTTCAAGAGACCCAACAGTACCTCTTTCTTTATCTCAAAATGCCCTAACATATTGTCATGCTCCACACTGATCTCACTATCCTCCACGTCCTTCTCCTTGGTGAATACTGATATAAATCACTCATTTAGGACATCCTTTGCACATGTTCCCTCCTTTATCCTTAAGTGGTCCTACTTATCCTCCTGCTCTTGATGTATATATATTTGAAATTTCATTTACAGAATTTGATTTTCACTGGCAAGACCACAATTTATTGTTTATTCACTTGAGAGGGTGGCGGTGAACTGTCTTCTTGAACAACTGCAGTGCTTGAAGTAGAGGTATGCCTGCAGTGGTACTGGGTACACAATTCCAGTACCTGGATCCAGTAAGAGTGAGTAAGTAGAAAGATGTGTGACTTGAAGAGGAATTTGTAACTGGTCGTGTTCCCTTTTGCCCTCTGTTCTTGACCTCATAAATGGTTGAGATGATGCATTTTGGAAGCAATATCAAAGAAGCCTCAATTCATTCTTGCACTGCATTTTGTACTTGGCACACATACAGCTAGTGTACATCAGGGGCAGAGAAAATAAATCTTTAGGGTGGAGGATTGGATACCAATCAACTGGGGTACTTTTTTCCTGGATAGTGTTAGACCCTTAGAGTATTTTTGAAACTGCATGCATCCATTCAACTGAGGAGTATTCTGTCAACTCCTTGTAGATGGAGGAAAGCATTTGGGAAGTTAGGAACTGAGTTACTCCCCACAGGATGCCCAGCTTCTCCTTTGTTCTTGTAATGAAATTATTTATGACGAGGTCCCACATGGTGGGCTGGTCTGGAAGATTAGGTCCCATGGAATCCAGTTAGGTTGTCAATCCATGGAGAGCTAGTTAGGTGGATTCAAAATTGGCTCGGAGGCAAGAAGAAGAGGGTGGTGATTGAAAGTTGTTTCTCGAATGAAGGCTGGTGACTGGTGGTGTGCCGCAGGGGTCAGTGTTGGGACTCTTGTTATTCATTATTTATATAAATGACTTGGATCCAAATGCACAAGGTTTAATAAATAAGTTTGCAGATGACATGAAATTAGGAGGTGTTGTTGATTGTGAAGAAGGTTATTGTAGACTACACAGGGATTTTGATCAGTTAGGGAAGTGGGCCGAGGAGTGGCAAATGGATTTCAATACAGAAAAGACATGAGGTGATGTTTTTTGGAAAGTCAAACCAGCGTAGGACTTGTACTATAAATGGTAGGGCACTAAGGAGTGTAAGAGTGTAATGGAACAGAGGGTCTTTGGAGTACAAATGCATAGTTTGTTGAAAGCAGTGTCACAGGTAGACAGATTGGTGAAAAAGGCATTTAGCACGCTGGCCTTCATCAGTTAGGGCAATGAGTTGGGACATTATGTTGCAGTTGTATAAGTCATTGGTGAGGCTGCACTCTGAGTACTGTGTACAGTTTTGGTCACCCTGTTAAAAAGAAAGACATGGTTAAACTGGAAAGAATGCAGAAAAGTTTACGAGGATGTTGCCAGGACTAGAGGGCCTGAGTTATAGGGACAGATTGGCCAGGCTAAGTCTTCATTCCTTGGAACGTAGGAGAATGAGGGGTGACCTTATACAAGTGTTTAAAATTATGAGAGACATAGCTGAGGTGGACGGTAACAGTCTTTTTCCCAGGGTAGGGGAGTCCAAAGCTAGGGGTTATAGATTTAGGGTGAGAGGAGAAAGATTTAAAAGGGACTTCGGGGCAACATTTTCACTCAGAGGGTGGTGAGTACATGGAACGAGCTGCCAGAGGGAGTGGTTGTGGCAGGTACAACAGCATCATTTAAGAAGCACTTGGATAGGTACATGGAGGGGTGGGGCTTGGAGCGATATGGGCTGAGTGCAGGAAATTGGGACTAGCTGGGTGGACACTGTGGTCGGCATGGACTGGTTGGGCTGAAGGGCCTGTATCTGTGCTGTATTGATCTATGATTCATGTAACTAGTGGAGTTAAGTACGTCTGGTCAGTGGTGGCCATCAAATGTTGATGGTAGGTGAAAAATTGACAATGGTAATGTCATGTGGAAGTAATTAGGATCTCTTGTTGGAGATGGTCATAGCCTGGTGATGCTGATGGCCAACACATGTTAAAATGTCCAGCTCTTGCTACGTACACCTCATTATTTGAGGTGTTGTTTGTAGATCTTGGCATCATACAATCATAAGTAAATAACCCAATTATGACAGAGCTAATGTCACTGATGAAGCAGAAAATGGTTGGGCCTGGAAAATCATCATGCTGAACTTCTGCAAAGAAGTCCTAGGATTGAGAAGATGATTTACCTTCAACAATCGCAACTATTTTTCCTTATGCAAGGCATGGTTCCAGTCAGCAGAGAGTTTAACCCTTGGATCTCATTAGCTTCAGTTTTATTAAGGTTTCTTGATGCCACATTCAGTTTAATTCTTCGTCTATTGTCAAGAGCAGTCATTTTTGCCTTGCTTCTAGGATTCAGCTCTTCTCTGTTTACTTCAAAGCTACAATGATGTCTGGAGCCGAGTATCCCTGCCATTAATGGTGAGTAAATCAACAACATCATTCATTACTTTGTTGATGATGAGGTGGTTTTGGTCCCGAATGGATTTGTCCTTTTTGTAGAGAGGTTGGTCAGTTAATTGGCCACTGTTAGTGTATAAGTGAGTGGTAAAATCTGGGGGGAATTTTTGGGAATATGGGTAGAAAAAATAGGATTAGCATAAGTAGGTGCTTGGTGTTCAGTGTGGAATCAGTGACTGTTGGGGGGAGGGGGGTGCTGGGATAGAGGGCCCCATCTAAGTATGACTCTATGTCCTACATTAGCAGTTTTCTACATTTGTCTGCTAAATGCTCATATTGTAGCTGAAAAGAACGAGTATGAGAGGCTCATTCTGGACTTCAGTTCTTCAACATTGTAGCCATTTTATTGGGTCTCTTAGCCTTTACTGTATCCAGTGTTTTCAACAATTTCTCCATATTGATGATCATGAGGACTCTTCTCTCAATCCTGGTGTTGCACATCACACATCCTCTGTCTTGCTTCTTTGAATTTAAGCACAAGTGGCCTTTAAAGTAACCTTCCTACCAAAACAATATTTAATTGTTCTTATTGTGGGAAGCTAATGAGAAGCAGGAATACAACTACAAACACAACAAAGTACGTGTGGTGATGGTTGCTCTGGCTGCCTAAATCTTTGTCTGCTTCTAGATAGCCCTGGAGTGCTCAGTGTCTCACAATACACTTAAGGCATCTGTGACCAGTGGGCATGATAGTGCCTGTTGCTATGCCATTGCAGAAATAATATTTAAAATGCTTCCTTTATCATTTTTAATAATGTTATCTTAAATGCCTACCTCCTAAAGTAAAAAGCATTTTTGTTGGATGCATCTACTATCAGGTGGCTCTTTAATGCTTTCAATTAAAAGAGCAGGGAATGCATCAAGTTATTAGCAACATCCTGTGGACAGGTGAAGTTCCTATCCAACATGAATATAATAAAATACTCCAATAATCCACTATCCGACTATTGGGAAATGCTGATGGTTCAGCATCTGGCTCACCAGATGATTCTCGCCGGGCTCACTTTCCACTCTCTGGGGCCCCTGTTCTCATGCTTCGTTCCCATTCCCTGGGACCCCGGTTCCCGTCCTCTCTTTTCACTCACCTGGGTTTCAATAAGATTACTCTTCATCCTTCTAAACATCAATAACAATGTTTCCTCTTAAGACAACCACTTTATCCCAATAATCAACTTAATGAGCCTTCCCTGATCTGCCCCCAGTGCAATTATGACCCCCCCCCTTAAATAAAGAGACCAAAACTGTACGCTGAATTCCAAGTGTGGTCTCACTGACACCCTGTGCAGCTGTAGCAAGTTTCCTACTTTTATATTCCACCTCCCTTGCAATGAAGGTCATTGTTCCATTTGCCTTAGTTATTTGCTGTATTCACATTGCTGACTTTGAGTTTCATGTGTGAGGACTCCCAGATTCTTCTGTACAGCAATATTCTGTAGTTTAGGTTTTGATTTTTCTATTATTCCCAGCAAACTCACGTTTTCCACATTACTACGGCTGTAATTTTCCCCCCACTCACTTAAGCTATCTCTTTTTTTTTAGGAAATTCTGTGTGTTTTCCTTGCAACTTTCTTTCTCACCTATCTATGTATTATCATCAACTTTGGCTACCTTATATTCAGTCCCTTCATCTAAGTCATCAGTATAGGCTGTAAATATCTGAGGACACAGCATGGATCCCTGTTACACCCCATTAAGTTGCAGGATGCCAACCTAAAAACATCCTTTTTAACCCCAACTTTCTCTTTTCTGTTAGATAGCCGACCTTTTATCCACACCAATAAACTTACCCCAATACCATGAGCTATTTCCTTGTGCATTAATGTGACATCATCAAATGATGTTTGGAAATCCAATTACATCTACTATCAGGTGGCAGAATGGAAAATGTATTATCATTGTATATTTTAGATAATATTGGAATAAATCAATTGTTAATTTAAAAATAAATGGATAGTAAAGTTAAAAAGATAAATTATTGAGAAATACAAGTTTAAGAAATTGAAATTTATTAATAAAGAACAGTAGCAAACATTTTTGAAAGAAATACAAATGAATTAATTTATATTGATTTGTAATTGCAAGTAATATTTTTGGATAACATTTATGGATGCTTGATACAAATGTACAGATCAGATCTAATTAAAAGGTAGAATTTTCCATGGGTGCCAGCTTGCATGCTAGAAGGAGGTTATCTTTATTGTTGGCGATGAGGTAGATTGGAGCATCAGTGCAAGTTTTGTTCGCTATGGAGTTTGGATTGAGTAATGGCAAGGAATGAAATGTTTAGAGATGGGTTATGTAGTAAGTAAAAGTGGCAAGCTGTTGTTAAGGGAGATACTTTTTCTGATTTACAAAAGCCAGTCAAATGTTAGAAGACAGACTAAAAATTCGACAGGCACAGTAATTGGTGATTAGAGTGCAGGGAAAGAAGTTGATGGAATAGAGTACACACAGAAAAGGCAGATTAGGATAGAGAAATTGCCAAAGGGAAATTTATGGGGCAAGATTCAGTACAATTAAAAATTAATGTGGGAGACAGGTCTCGCTGTTTGAGATGATAAGTCTGAAGGTTGAATTAATGGACATAAAGATCCAGTTTCTTCATTTTGACCTCCCAAATGAGTATTAATGGCAAGCAAACTTGTTTTAATCAACTGTTGATTAATATTTAAAAGCTTCTCTCGATTGTTTTTTTAAGAGGGGAACATACTAATGATATATTGCAAATGCCCAAAGGGTCTTCCACCTGAAAAGTCAGCAGTTCTCCTTCTACAGATGATGCTTGATCTGCGAAGTGTTTCCAACATTTTCTGCTTTTAGCCCAAATGTAACTTCGTTCCTCGTGTCCAGTATTACTCAGGTGATAATACCTTCAGTTTGCCTTGAACCCGGTACTCACGGTTTGGCCGGTTTTATTTTTGGTTGTCGAGGTGAGCTCGTCGCGGGATTCCCGCTGCAGAGTCCGCCGCGCGGGCCCGGTAGCGTGCACGAGAGTCCGCAGTGCGGGCCTGGCGCGCGTGTGTGCGACTGCGGCGAGGAACCCGCGCGCCCCGGGTGCTCGCAGGCGCGCGCGCTGCCTGCCTGCCTGCCGTCCGCGAAGGCGCTGCTGCTGAGGATGAGGCGCAGAGAGTGAAACAGCAGATAGTCATCATCCTCCTTCGCCGGCTCTTAAGACCAGCACCATGTGGCTCGTCATGGCCGTGTTGTCGGTGCTGCCGTTCGCCTTTTTCGACTTGTGGTATTTCATGCGCGGGGCGGTGGTTTTACTGGTCGCTTCTTTCGACACCCCGGTCAAGGATATTCTGAGGGAACAAACAGTCCGGGGTAAGGAAGATCGTTCATGAGGCGCTGATAGGCTCATTGCAGCGGGTGCAGAAGCTTGGCCTCGGCTCACTTTCATTCATTTGAGATCGCCAGGAAGCTACGGCCTCCTCGAAGCCCGATGACCCAGTTAACCTATTGCTTTCTTTCTGCTGTGCAAACTGAGGTGGTTTCCCCGCCCGGCCGTGGCCATTTACTGCCGGTTCTCTGTGATGCCAGTCGTATCGCGATGACTGGCAGCCCGGCAGGGCAGGGCAGGGCAGGGCAGGGCAACATCAATGATTGAAACCGTTCCATGTTTGGGAATTGAGACTGAGGCAGATTCTCCCAGAGGTTTTGTTTTAGTTAATTTATTTTTCAGGAACTTGGCATTGCTGGTAAGGCCAATATTTATTGTCCATCCTCATTTGCCATTAAGAAGGTGATGGTGAGCTCCCATCTTGAACTGTTGCAGTCCTTTAGGTGAAGCTCTTCATACAGTGCTATTACTTAGGGAGTTTCAGGATTTGTACCTGGTGATGATAAAGGACTGGCGATGTGTTTCCAAAATCGAGATGATGGAAGACTTAGAGGGGAATATGTGAGTGTTGGTGTTACTTGCTGCCCTCGTTCTTCTTAATAGAAGTTGGGTTGGAAGGTGCCTTTAGAGTAGCCTAGTGCATAACACCCGTGTGTTTTGTACGCAGTTCGGATTGAACCTATTAATGCTTAGGTGGTGAATTAGGTACCAATAAAGTGGGCTGCTTTATTCTGGATGCTATCAAGTTTCTTCAGTTACTGGAGTTACACTGATACAAACAAGTCAAGAGTATCATGTTCCTTGTATTTGGCTTCCACCATGTGCCATCTCAGTGGTGGAAAGACTTGGGGGTGGGGGGTATCAGCAGATGAGTCACTCACCACAGGATAACCATCTTCTGGCCTATTTTTGTAGCCATGGTATTTACTGTATCTCAGTAAATGTGACAGTAAACCAATTACCAATTATCTTGCTGTTCCAATTGAGTTTCTGGTCAAAAGTGACCCCAGGATGTTGACAATGGGGAACTCAGCAATGGGAATGCCCTTGAATGTCTATGATAAATGGGCCTTAGGCATCAGGCTGAACGTAACCAGGGTCAACCAGCTAAAAGACACATGGCCCTGGCTGTGCTGTTTCTGCCACTGTAGAAAAACATTCTCATTCTCTACTGCCTAATACTGAACAATTGGAGATGTTTCCATTCTATTTTGTTTTACAGCTCCATGTCTACATGCCTTTTTGTCTTTAAATAGATAAGATTAGTTTATAGTTGAGTTCATTTAGATCTCTCTTTAAAATTGTATGGGCAACTGCAATGTATACAATTTAAAAAAAAGAACAGTGGCCTTCATTAATACAATTTGTTTTTCATCAAGGATTAGGAGAAAGACGGGTTGTTTTTCTTTAAATATTAATTATGCTTAATAGCTCCAGGAACCCAGGTTTAATCCTGACCTCGGGTGCAGTCTAGTGTAGAGTTTGCATGTTGTCTCTGTGACCATGTGGATTTCTGTTGGGTGTTCCAGTTTCCAAACCACGTGCTGGTAGGTTAATTGCCTACTGCAACTTACCCTGTCACGTAGGTAAATGGCAAAAGAATCGAGGAGAGTTGATGTAGGAGAGAATAAATTGTATGGCTGCAGGGAATAGGATTGCTCTGTTGGAAGCTGGTATGGGTTCAATGGCCCAAATGGCCTCCTATGTTGTAGAAATATATTAGAGATCATAAGAACATATTAAGGAATGTTTGAGAGGAAAACAGTAGTATCTCAATATTCATACATTCCCTTACATGCTACTTCCTGATGACTGCTTGTGTTGCTGTTTGATTTTTATGTTGTATAGCAAAATAGCAGAAATTAAGAATACAATAAATCTCTGTTGATCTGGCTTGCTCAGGACTTTAGTGCCAGACTAGCAGGTTTTCTGGACTATTGGATATTGTTCCAATTAATACTTCAACACAATTTTAATTTACTTTGTTTTTAGATGTTGCACACAAGTATAATCAATTTTCCAGTGAACCTGGTAAGTTTAAATGGAGCACTAAGAACAACCTGGTGAGTTTCAAAGGAGTGCAGAGCCAATTGGCCCCAGAATCAGTACCCAGTAAACCAGATGTTGAGCCATCAGAATTTCCAAACAATCGATAATGGATTATCAGAGTATTACTGTACTTGGAATGCCCCATTTTCTTCCTTTGCACAGTACTTGAGACTTGCCTACAACAATTTCATCAGTCTGATTATTGAAGATGTTGTCTGTTTTTCTCAAAACCTCGAGCTGACTCTTCACCTTCAGGTCCTCTTTTTGAGTCCAATTCTTCTGTGAATCTAACCAGTTTGCAAAGCAATTCTGAATTTGGTATTAATTTAATTTGCACAGAAAAGTGCAAATTTCTGAGGCACTCCAGTACTTACTCCTTACCTGATGTAATTTCTCTAGCTGCTCAACTTTAATTTTCTTTTGACAATTTCTGAAGTGAACTGGAATGTATGCAGCAATGCATCATGAAGGCCCACAAAAGTCAATTCAAAAGTCCTACAGGTTGTCCAGCTGTGCACAGAACTGATTCTAAAGCAGGTATTTTGATCTCTTTTATGTCTTCAATTGTTTGAAGTAGTGTATTTCCCCAGTTAATTATTTGCATCTTGAATTGTTTATGCAGATTCTGTTAAGTAAATCTGACTAATTTTAGCCTCTATGTATATTTTTCTGCTCTTCCTTCCCACTTTCTTATTCTTCCCCTCTCTGTTTGTCCAACCCTTGGACTCAAGAATGACTTTTGTCCACTCCAGTTCTATGGGTTCTGAAGTGGCTGATAATGCCAGTGTGGGGCAGGAGGTATTTGATGGGGTGGGCAGTTTGGGAGGTGATGTGTTCCTCCTGTCATTTATTTTGGGCTTCTGCATGCTCCTGGTGAATGGACTCCAGGTTCTCTACACCATCCCAATGTTGCCTCTCCATTTTGAGCAATCATTGGCCGGGGTTCCCACAAATTTGTGGAGAGATTAAACTTTCCTGAGAAAGCATTGAGAACATGCTTGAATTGTTTCCCCTTTCCATCTGGTAAATGATAGCCATCAAAAAGAGTTTTAGTTGGTTGTAGTATCAAATGACATAAAAAGGACCTATAGTCAATATTACACTTGAATGATGAACTTGCATATTGGACCAAACATTGCAAATTTGGGTGAGCTGATAACAATGGATGTATGCACAAGTAATGTGTTGTTAAACCTACTAGGTTTTGATTTACAGTCCATTTTGAGTCAACAGCTTGTAACTGGAGTGCCTTTTGAGGAAATAGATATGCCTCCATACTCTTATTGAAATAGATTGGGCTAAGACCTTTTTGCCCTTCCCATAAGTAGCCTCTTGGTAGAGTCATAAGAATATTTACTACTCAAGTTTCCAGGCATGTACATATGGATTTTCAGAGACATTCAATACAGTCTCATAATTGGGATCTGATTTTTTTTAAAAACAAAAGGCAAAAAGTAGAGAAACAAATTTTCCTATCCTAGACAGTTACTGTAAAGCAAGAAAACAACGTATTTAAGTTAATTAGGTACAACTCAATAAATGGATGTATGCCAGAGTCGATGTTGGTTCTCTTTTGTTCCCAATACATAAATGACTTGAGATTTGTCTTTGGAAGTATAATCTCATGGTGCCTCGCTTTGCTGATTTATTGGCAATCTGTGTCTTTGAGCACTTATTCAATGATCAAAATTACCCTGGACTCGTCTTCCTTCTTCACTGACTGTTTGAGATTTACGTTTGCTTTTTCTAGTAGACTGAAGGCATGTTGATATGCAGGGTGAAAGATCAGGATACAATCTTGTAAATGACTAATGTCACTCAACCCATTTACATTAATGGTGCTCTAAAGAAAATTTGTCATTTTAAAGGGAAACTTCAAAACTTTGTTGCTAGTGATGCTGTAGGCAACACTTCCTGTTTTTTACTTTTGACAGGGTATATGACCTTTTCAGACAACTTGTATGTTAGTTTTACCTTTCCTACAAGCATTAGGATGGTTCCATAATGCAAAATATATGGCAATTTTATATTTGCCAACCCCTAGCGCCAGGTCCATTTTATGCCAAGGACAAGGTTGATTTCTCCAAGTGGATTCTTATTTTGTCCCAATAAGTTGTCTATGGAGATAACGTGTCTTAGATTGTAATTGGCTTATACTAAATAAGAAAACTATAATCAGCTTGTGAAAAGGGAGGTCATTTAGGATTTTCTAAACACATCCAGTCTTAAATATCTTTCTGGTAGAGAGAGACTGCAGGAGTCAATCACTTAGCTTGCCTTGATAAATAATTCTGAAATATGCAAGACTTGACATCAAAATAAAAAAAGTCTGCGAATGATGGCAATCTGAAATAAAAACAGAAAATGCTGGAAACACTCAGCAGGTCAGGCAGTGTCATGGAAAGAAAAAACTTGTTATTCCCTCTTTCCCAATTATGACAAGTTTTCAGTTGCAGAGAAAGTGGGGGAGGGATGGTTGAACAAATGGAATATTTGTGATAGGGTAAGACAAAGGGTATCACAAAAGGTCATCATATCAAAATGGACTTCACTTGGTGTTTATAAAATAGATTTTTTTAAGTCACTCAGTGTATTTTCATATTTTTGCCTTCTCTTTTCATTGGAGGCTTTCAAATAGCTATTTAAACAATTTATTTAGGTGAAGTTTTCCTAAAGACATCATATTTATTCTACTATCTGCATTTTAGGCATCGTGCTTTTCCAAGACATCGACTTCCTGGGCCACATGAATAATGCAAGATATTTGCGGGAGTGTGATTTTGCCAGGTAATTATCATTTATACTATATTAATTAGGTTTGTGTCAGAACTGGGCCTAGAAAGCATCAACTGTTCCAAACTATGCAAATCCCTTCTACTTTCTAAGTGAGGAAAATTAATCCTGAAAAATCCTTTGATGTTGAATCAATGCCCTTCCTGGCTGAAGAGTACCTACAGAATTATGTTTTGGAAAAAGCATTTTAAAGGTGTGAAGTATAGGAAACATTCCTTAGATAATACAAAACCCTTCTGCTTGTCAGCAAGATCTTCAAAGCCATTTCTTGAGACAGTCTCAGAGTAGTTTGGGTTTAGGCACATGTGATAAACCATTCTGTCCAATGTTTAATTTTTTTATTTCTAGAAACACATACTTTGGGGAAAACTGCAGAAGAAATTTAGTTGTTTAATTATTGAAATTAATTCTGATATCCAGCTTGGTACCCGCTGTCACAAGCCAGTCTTTAGCCATTTCAGTTTACTTCATGTGATGTCAGGAAATGGCTGAGAGCACTGGATACAACAAAAAAGGTATGAGTCAACATCTCAACTTTTGTAATGAAAAGCTGCACTCCAGAACTAGCTGTGTCTTTAGCAAAGTGCCAGACGATGACTATCTCACACGAGAGTTTAACCGACTATCTCACACGAGAGTTTAACCAACTATCCTTGACATTCAGTGGCAGTACCTTTACTGACTTCTCCACCTATCAACATCCTGGGGGTAACCATTAAACAGAAATTTGTCTGGACTAGCCACATAAATGCTGTGGTTACCAGAGCAAGTCAAAAGCTGAGTATGCTGTCATGAGTGATTCACCTGGCACCCAAAGCCCTTCCATCAATGAAGGCACAAATCAGGAGTGTGATGGAAAACCCTCTTTGTGCCTGGAGGATTACCGCACCAACAACTCTTTAAGAAGCTTTCAAATCCAGGAAAAAGCAGTCTGCTTGGTTGGCACCCCATTCATTTTCTCCACTGGTGTATAGTGGCTACAGTACCATGTACAATGTACTGTAGTTACTGTCCTTGGTTGCTCTGACAGCTCTTCCCAAACCCATGAACTCTACCACCAGGAAGAACAAAGGCACACATGAACACTGTGCAGGAACAGGGCCTTAGCAACCATTCTGACCCTTAAAGTTTGACCTTGCAATTTACAAGGCTGATGACTGGGATCTCAACCAATTTCAGGTTGTGCATTGTATCTTCTACAAATGCTACCTTTATGTTTACCACTATTACAAATTGTTTTTCTACTTCACATCACTTGCACTGTTCCACTCACAAATTCCTAATCTGCCTGATAGTTGATGTGTACGAATATACCTCAGATGGTCTGGACTGGACATACTTTCTTGAGTCAAGTGACCAGATCAACTCCTCCTTCAATTGTAGTTTGATTGTCTCTGACTACAGTTCTGATTCGTATCTCCTGCTCTTTATCCTTGTCCATCTGTGAGCACAAGATGATTGCATGGTCAGTTCTTGATTGGCCACCCAAGCTGTGCTCCTAGTGACTGGCCATCTGTGGCACATTCTGTAGTTGTTATCTCGACAGATAGGTTTAGGTTGCAAGTCTTCAATGTAAATATGCCTTGGATGATGTTTATTACTTTGCTGTTCCCTTGTGAATTGTAATTTGTCCTTCAAGTAAATTCTATAATCTTCATAAATTGTACTTTTTAACCTCAGTTTTTGTTTCTGTTTAACGGTTTGGAGAATAATTCTAGTCCTTCAATTGTATTTGTCACTTACAACCTAAGACAAACTCACTTACACGGCCCCTCATCAGCCAAGAGCGAATCTGTACCATCCCATATGATTTTAAGCATGTTATAATATACATCAGTCTACATATATGGTTAGTAGTTAAGTCATTGGCTATTTTTCATAAAAATTCAAAGTTAAACTTCCAACATATTCAGATATTTTGTAATGTGATACTAACTGATCTAACTGACATTTAGACAGACACAGAAACAGGCAGGGAATGGAGGGACAATCAAAATCAAACTGGACAGATTTTTTTGTATTCAAAGTTCCACTTTCAGCAAATTAGATCAGAACATCAAAGAATGAAACAGGGCAAATAGACAGCTTTTAATTTTTAATCAGACTGGAGGGAATAAAAAAATACAGAAGCAATCCCCAGTGCATCCTCTTGGTCTACTAATAAGGCAATCAACTGTTAACCAGCAGTACAGTACCTAGGAAAAGTCAGTCAGGGACAGTGCTGGCAAGGCCTAGGGCATCAACAGGAGAGGGGAAAATAAGGGAAGAATCCCAAGCTCCACAACCGCAAAAATCCCAACCAGGCATTAATAAAGGGCCCACATTGCTAACTCGGTAAATAGATGTACTCCGAAGGAATGCCATTGATGTATTTTTTTTTTAATTGGCATCTAGTTTTTGATAACTTAGAAGAGAGATCTACTTATCAACCAGTGGAAAATCTATGCCATATTTCTTCTTAATCTTGGGTGGCAAACTATCAATTTGCAGTTCCTTTGTGAATTGTAAATTGGCCTTCCAGCAGGTGCAATGATACTTTGAGCTGTAATTTTTGTTTCAATACTTTTTGCCTAATCACTTGGGGGGGTGGGGGGGGGGTGTCAGAAGGATAATTCCATTTATGAGCTCTGGCAGGTACTTTACCAAGTCTCAGGTCATCCAGACTTGGAAATGTATCACCATTGCTTTGTCATCAGTGGGTTTAAATCTTTGAACTCCTTGCCCAACAGCATTGTAGGAATATCTTCATGCGAAGGACTGTAGTGGTTCAAGTAGGTGGCTCAGCACAATCTATTCTAGGGCAATTGATGGGCAATAAAGGATGATCTTACTAATGACACTTACATCTCAAAAAAAATTGCTTTTTTTTTATTAATTAAAGTTGTCTTTTACCTCTTACAAAATGGCAACTATTCTTTAAAGAGACCATATTAGGGTATGCTCTGATGAAATATGCGTGCAATTCTAAATGCTCAAATGAAATGTGTTTCAAAAGAATCGTGGCTTTTACTTGTTGGTCTTCCTCTAACAGAGAACCTTTTTTTGTTACTTTGTGTCACGAGAATGATTTTGTAATTGGTATTTAAATTGTCTCTTACTTTTGAGTGTTTCCTCCCAGTGACGAATAAATGAGTTCACCTGATGTCGAAACAAGATTGCTTCAGTCATATCATAGTTTTGTTGGGCTGGAGAGAATAACTAACATTAAGTTAAAATAAAATATTAGCTACATATTTCCTTGAACACCTGAATATAAAATAGTTGGCTCAGCCAGGTTTTATTTTTCTTTAATTATTATTAGAGATACTGTATTGAGGCTAAGTGTCACATGAATAATCCACTTGAAATTCTAGAAAACTCTGCCCTGTGCTGGTGGAAAAATTATTTTGCCTAAAATTGTTTTGGTTGATTATTGTAGGGAAATGGCTGGAGGAAGTATCTAAGGTTTTGTCTGATGTTTTCACTTCCTTGTTTAGTGCACTATATACATATTTCTTTCATATGCAATAATTGGCTTGAATTGAAAAATTGATCTACTTTCTTTTACTCCCTGGTTTGTTTGACTTGTGCAATTTTAAACCACAGTGTTTTAAGGAAGTGTATTGTCACTTCCAAAATATGCTATGCTGCATTGTGTTGGAAAAAATCCAGTTTATGCCTGCAGTTCTCTACATGATAAATCCAGTTGTGACATGCAGTGAAAGCATAAAAGCTCTTTCCCCATAGGGAGAAAGGAAAAAACAAGTGTCAATTTTGTGACTGAGGCCAAAGATCCGTTTCATTTCCCACACTCTCAATGAAGTAAAATATGGAGATGGGAGAAAAGCAAATTGAAGCCAAAAAGGACAAAGTTTGAAAAGAAAAATGTGTCATTTGGGTCTGTGAAGTTTAGTTTTACAGGAAATAGCAGTGATCAGTAGCATTATAGTTGAATGGGTTAGTGTGGGAAAAGAAGGCTTTATTTCTGCATTACCCAGAAATTAAGACCTTTATAATTAGTACGATCATGACGTATCAAAAAATATCAAAGGCAGAGTGTGAAAGATTACTGGTTCTTAACCCCCCAAGGAAGCAGTTGTAGTTTTTCCACCACTTCAACTCTGCGCCACACCACAAGGAGCCTTGGACTCTGCAATTAATCTTCGGGCTATCCAGTAAGGGTTAACAGCATTGTCTAATGGTGCCCAGATTCCTTGCACCTACTAGTGCTATATGTTAACTGTGTGAAGTAGTACAAAATGAATATTGTTTTCACTTAGTGCAAAAGTATTTTATCACTAACAAGAGTTGGGTTCACCTGAACCCTTCAGGAAGATGATTATTGATCCAATAAAATACAACTGTCCTTCGATTCCTTAGTTTAGAGCTGCAGCTGAAATTGTATCACTACAATTTATTCATTTCTGAGAAGTGGCTGTTGCTGGTAAGGCCAGCAGTCATATGCCATCCTTAACTGTCCTCTAAGGTGATGTTGACCTGATTGACCCATCTTCTTGAACTGCTGTAGAATGCTTTCAGTTGAAAGATCCAGGATCTTGACTAAAGTGATTATGTAGGAATGGTGATGTATTTCCAAATCAGGAAGGAATACTACTTGGAGGGAAACATGCAGGTTGTAGTATCCCCAATAGCCAGTTGCCCTTGTCCTTTTTTGGTGGTAGAGGTAGTGGGTTTGGGGAAGTGAAGTCAGTGTAGCATAGCTGAGGTGATTAACTGTGGTTCCTTTTTGTAGATGGCACACATTGCAGCCATGTTGCAATGGTGGTGCAGGAAATGACTATTCAAGATGGTGGATGGGGTCCAGTTGAGTAGACTGCTTTATCCTGGATGGTGTCAAGCTTCTTAAACATTGTTGGAAGGTCACTTGCTTTGTAAAGTGGAGAATATTCTATTAAGCTCAAAACTTGTGCCTTGTAGATAAAGCACTGAGTGTCAGTAAGCAAATTATTCACTATAGGATATCCAAACTGTAACCTGCTCTTATAGCCACCAATAAATGTACAGCTGGTCCACTTGCATTTCTGCTCAGTGGTGATCCAAGAATTTTGATGGTTGGGGATGTTCAGCTATGGTAATGTCATTGGTGTATGGAGTGGACTCGGCCTTTACTTGGTGGTGTTGAAGTATGACATGATGCATTTTAGGAGGACTAATGAGGGTTGGATGTACACAATGAATGGTAGGGCCCTAGGGACTATTGAGTAACACGGGGATCTTTGTTTACAAATCTAAGGATCATTGAAGGTGACAGCACAAGTAGATAAGGTGGTGAAGAATGCATATGGGATACTTGCCTTCATTAGCAAGGGTATAGAATATGAGAGCAGGGAGGTTATGGTACAACTTTATAAAACATTGGTTAGGATGTATTGCATTGCAGAAGGTGCAGAGGAGATTCACCAGAATTTGCCTGGGCCGGAGCTTTTCAATAATAAGTAGAGACTGGACAGGTGGATTGTCGGAGGAGGGTGAGTGGGGAGCTGATTGAGGTATGTAAATTTTTTTGTAGATAGATAAGATGGTTAGAAATATTTCCCCATAGTAAAGGTCTTTAAAGACACCGAGGGCATAGGTTTAAGATAAGGGACAGGAGGCTTAAAGGGTTATGAGGAATTTTTTTTCATCCAGAGGGTGATTGGAATGTACTAAGTGGGTGGTGGAGGGTGAGACTCCCACGTTCTAAGGATCTAAAGGAGCACTTGAATGGCCACGGTAAAAAAGGTTACAGACCATTGCTGGTAAATAGAATTGAGATAGATGGGTGCTTGATGGTCAGCATGGACATGATGGGTCATGGGGCCTGTTTCTGTGCTGTATGTCTTCTTCATATGAAATTATTCTCCAGGTTGCATTTAGAGAATCTCACTGAATAATGTGATACCCTGAACAAGACTGACAATAATTTCCCCTTCATTAGGGAAAACTTAAACCTGACAACCCCCTTCAGAGTTTGAGATAAGATAAGATTTCTTTATTGGTCACATGTACATCGAAACACACAGTGACATGCATCTTTCATGATTCCATTTGGTAAGGAGTAAGAGTGTGATAAATTGACCAAAAGTCCCCCGCCTTGAAATGGTATTTTTCCATGGATTTTGCAATAACCACAGTGCATAGCTCCTAAAGAATTGCTGCTGTATACATATCATCTAAATCTCTGAATTCCAACTGGTTACTTCCTCACAACAATTCATGCTATCAAGTTCCATTTTGATAGTTTGAAGTAATAGGTCTATCTCAATTATCATGTGCATTGTTGAACAGCCAGGCATTTTAAAGAAACTGAAGAAGCAACCCACAATAACTTGTGGAAATCTCAAGGTGACAAGGAAAATTGAGATAGTTACAAGTTTTGTGGAAGAATTTGCATGGAAGGTGAAGTTGCAAAAAAATATAGAAAAATTGTAGGAGCCAGGGAGGAATTAAAGTGAAAGCAAGCAAAGGAGTTCCATTGAAGAAGTTCTGCTGAAGGTCTATGAGCATTAGGGTTCAAAATAAAACAATGATAATCTCTGGATTACTACTTGAGACACATGCAAATTTGGCATAGTGTCATTGAGATCAGTGAATTGTATGCATGATTAAGGATTGGTATGCGAGAAATGTGCATCAATACCACGGAAAGTGGGAATTGTTCAGATGGGATAGGCTTTGCTTGAATTGGCCTGGGCCCAGTGTCCCAGCAAATTGATTAACTAGGGTTGTAGATGGAGAAGGCTTTCAATTAAGTATTAAGGTGGGTTCTGGTGAGGGGAAATTTCGGAACTTAAAGTGAAGGGGAAAGATGAATAGCAAAATGGATAATAAAAGCTTGTCAGGGAAGGTCAAGGACTATAAATGTAAGGGAAAACCTCCAATTAGTGTCAAGAACAGGGGAAAATGATTCAAAGACTGAATTGAAGGCTCTTTATGTGAATGCATGTAGTATTTTTGACAAGATTGGTGCCATTAATTCACCTATAGAAATAAATGGATGAAGATGCAGTAACCTTTACAGGGACCTGATTCCAAGATCAGGAGTTAAAAATTCCAGGATACCTTTAGAAACATGAGGCAAAATGGAAAGAAAGGAGGGATGGTCCTGATTTTTAAATCGTAAACAAAGATAGTAGATTGGAAGGATCTTGGCTCAAAATATCAAGAAGTATAATCAGTTTGGAAGGAAGTAAGAAACAGCAATAGTCAGAAAACATGAGAGGGAATTGTATATAGGCCCCCAAACAGTAAAGGTAACAGATGATTGGTATAAAACAGGAAATTATAGGTGCATGTAACATGAGTAATAACATAGTCATGGGGAACTCCAATGTACATAACAGACTAGGCTAACCAAATCATCAGTGACTGACAGTTAAATTTATGGAATGCATAAGATATCATTTCCAGATCAGTATATTGAGGAACCAATGATGGAGAAGGCTATTTTAGATCTAGTATTGTATGATGATAGGATTAATTGATGATTTGGTAGTTAAGGGGTCTTCAGGAAGAGATAATAACATAGAATTTTATGTAAAGATTAGAAGTGATTTTAATTCAATCTGGCAGAATAGAAAGGGTAAACCAATTGATGTGGTGCTTTTTAACTTCAAGGAAGCCTTTGATAGGGTACCACACCAGAAGACTTTTTTTTAAATTATGATGCAAGAAAATGGGATATATACTGGTATATTGAGGATTGGTTAACATAGAGAAAACGGTAGGAACAAAAGGGATACTTTCAGGTTGGGACTCGTAACGAAAAGGATGCTCGAGGGATTGGTGTTGGAGCCCTAGCTGTTCACAACTTATTTCAATGATTTGGATGAATTAACCAAGTATAATGTATCTAAATTTGTTGATGGTGCAAAGCTAGATTACAGCGTGGGCTTGAGGAGGATGCTGAGAGATTTCGGGAGATGTCACCAGCCTATGAGAATGGGCAAGGACATAACAAATGGAATATAATATCAAAAAAGTGAGGTCATTCACTTTGGTGGGCAAAATATAGAAAGGTGAAATTTGTTTTTTAAATGGTGAAAGATTGAAAGACATTGGTATTCAGAGAGGCCTGAATGCTTGTACATAAATCACTGAATATTAATGTGTGGATTCAACAATCAATTAGAAATGCTAAGGGTATGTTGGCCTTTATTGCAAGAGGTTTTGTGTACATGAGTAGAGACGTCTTGCTCCAATTATCCTGTTAAGACTGCATCTGGAATATTATACACAGGTTTGGTCTCTACTTAAGGAAGAATATATTTGCAGTAGCAGGATTACAGCAAAAGTTCACCAGATTGACTCCTGAAATGGTGGGTTTGATGTACAACAAGGGATTAAGTAGGCTTGGTCTGTACTATCTTGAGAATTTTAAGAATGAGGGGTGATTTCATTGAAATGCACAAAATTCCTAATGTGTTTGACATGGTAGATGAAGAGTTGATGTTTCCCCTGGCTCAGTTGTCTAGATCTAGGATTGCAGCCTTAAAATAAGAGGTCAGCTGTTCGAGATGGATGAGAAGAAATTTCTTCATACAGAAGGTGGTGAATCTTCGGAATTCACCACTAGGGAGCTGTGGAGGATCAGTAACTATGCACATAAGGCTGAATTTTTCTTTTCAGTTGGCCACTTGAGCCTTCTGTGTCTTTCGGTAAGGTCGTGGCTGATCCAGTCTTGGCCTTGACTGAACACCGTTGTTCTGCCATCTCTATGGGGCAGGGAAATGCAAAGATTCTTAACCCTCTGAGAGAAGTAATTCCTCTTCATTTTCATCTTAAATGGGTGACTCCTTATTCTGAAACTCTGCTCCTGAATTCTAGATAAATCTACCAGGGAAACAACCTCCACCATCCACCTTTTAATACTTCTCAGGAACTTGTATTTCAATATGATCACATCTTGTTCTTCTAAACTCCAATGAGTACATGTCCAATGTGCTCAACCTTTCTTCATAGGCTAACTCCTTCATTCTGGGAATCAATATGGTTAACCACCTCTGCACTATTTCCAGTGGAAGTGTATCTTTCCTTTAAATATGGAGACAATGATCTTTGGGTTACTAGTTACTGTTTGACAGATTGAAAATGAACCATTTATCCTGACAATTTTCAATTAGTTAGCGGTTCCCCTTTCTGTGCTTGTATTTACCTGCAGCACCATACTTTGAAGTTTTGGATATGAGTTTCAGACTCTAGTTCCTCAACCTCAAACTGAATTTCGAATTCCACCATGCTGTGATCACTCTTTCCTAGGTGATCCTTTAATGTGAGACTATCAATTAATCCTGTTTCATTGCATAATGCTCAATCTAAAATAGTCTGCTGTTTGGTTCCTCATTGAACTTCTCTAAGAAACCATCCCAAATACATTCCAAGAACTTGCTCTTAGGCTACTTCTGCCAAATTGATTCATCCAATTTATATGATGATTAAAATTGCCCATAATTATTATAATAACTTAATTACAAGTCTGCATTATTTCTTGATTTGTACTCTGTTCTACACACAGTGATGTCTTGCCCTTACTATTTCTTATCTCCAGCTAAACTAATTTTATATCCTGAGATTGAGCAGTTTCATTCCTCACCCTAGCAGTGGTCTTTTCCTTTACTAACAGTTACTTTACCTCTTTTACTCTTCTGTCTATTCCTCCAAAAAAGCAAATAGCTATTAAATAGCAAATAGAAAATAACAAATACTTCATTTCATATTCATTTCCTAGCCTTAGTCATTAAGCACATCTCTAATGGCTCTCAGATAATACCCATTCGTTTCTGCTAGTACTGTTAACTAATCCATGTTATGAATGTTGCATGCTTTCAGATAAGGATTCTTTAATTTTACCTCAGTTTTCTTATTCCTATTCTGTTTGCTGTGCATTCTAACTAGGATATGCTCTGACCCTTCCTGATACACTCTGGTTATTGTTAGTTCCATCATTGCCCAGCACTATTACCTTTTCCTTTATCTGAACCCCTATCTTCTCCATGGATTGTCACCTTGTCGTGGTGGAGAAGCTTGTGTGGTCCTGAGATCCCGAGAGCGATGCCGTCTGGAGCTATGCTCCTGGTAGGGTCACCCATGGCGGTAAGGTCAATGGGGAGGTCCCTGACAAAGAACAATCCAACCAAAACTTCAGCGGTGGAACAGGCGGACAAAGTTACTTCGAACTCAAAGGCTATGAAGGCGGCAACAAATCCATCAGCTCCAATCATCGTGGTTTCCATACCATTGGAATCAGTTGGTTGATTTGTGAAATATCATGTGCTTTTTGTAGTGCAACATCAAGTACATGTTAAACAAATACACGCACAGGCATCTTCGCTTGTGGGCTACTTCTAAATAGATCAACGGAACGAAGACCATCATCCTCGACCTCGAGGGATAGCCACGACGACCCCATCTTCTATTTCCATCTCACTGCCATGCTAATTTAAATCCTCCCGAACAGCCCTAACAAGTACTCTGCCCGTCACCACCACCACCACCACCCTGCAAAGAAATTGGTTGCTTTGGTGCAACCATCTGGCTTATAGAGTCCCGGCCCTCCAGGAAACAGTCTTAATTCCTCAGGAATGTAAAGTCTACATGATCTCTCCAGCTATCTGTATCTTCCTTATTTTTGTACTTACTAGCACATAGCACTGGTAATAATCTTTTTGAGATTCAGTTTTTTAACCTCTTTCCAAGCTCCCAAAACTCTGCCTGCAGGACCTTATCCCTGTTTCTACTCATATCATTGGTAAGAGATGAACCATGACCTCTGGCTGTTCGCCCTCCCCCTTCAGGTCCCTGGCACCAAGGAAGCAACCTATCACAGCTGAAGACAAAGGCTTTTCAACCGAAAATGCTAATTCTATTTCTCCTTCCATAGATGCTGCCTGGCCCTGCTGAGGGTTTCCAGCATTTTCTATTTCTGTTATAAGAAACATATCATCCTGGATTGACATCACTCACTGAAGCACCTGTTTGACCCCCTAAATATTGATTCCCCTATCACTATTGGGCTCTTACTCCACTCCCATGCAGCTGAGCTGCTTGTGTTGCCATGTTCCTTTCTCTAGCTGTACTCCCCTTAAGAACCACCCACCACATCAATATCCAAAAGGGAAAATCTATTTGTGAGGGAAATGGACTTGGGGTTGTGTGCACTGCCTGCCTTCTCTTAGTCTGCTTGACAGTAGACCATTCCTTTTCTGCTTGCACATTCTTGGGTGACGGCATCTCAAAATATTCTACACCACTTCAGTAAGGTTATGGCTGATCTTTTGCCTCCAGGTCTCTTGCCTTGTCATTAACTCTATATGCCTTGATACATATGAAATATGTGACTGGAATATGCATCCTGTGCTTTTTGGGGAATTTTTGGATTCTCCCAATGGTCAAGACTACTGCATTGCAGGAAGTATCTCCAGTCTTGCAGGTGTGCCATAGTGATTCCAGCAGCTATTACATTTCGAGATGCTGGAAATGCTTCCTGCACCTGTGTTTGTCTAGATCACCGGAATTGTTCACAATCTAAGCTGGGCACCTTCTGATAGCTGGCCTTCTTGGCATCCAGCTTCAGTAAGGAAATTGTGTAGTGCTTCAAAGTGCTTTGATTCTAACATTCATTGAGGTGATGTTGAATATAAGAGAAATAGCTGGATATTTAGTGGATTGGACTTTGCTTAATCATTTGCATCATTTCTAATGGAAAAATCAGTTGGAAAGGAATGTGATGTCTAAATTACTCTACTCCAAAACTGAAAATCAAATTTGATCCAGTCTCATGTATGTTGACAGCTTATCCCTGGTTTCTGGTGTTCACATTGGCATCTAATTTATTTTGTCAGCTGTCATTATTAGACTATTAGAACACAAGAAAATATGAGCAGGAGTAGGGTACCAGGTCCCTCAAACCTGCCCTGCCATTCAATATGATCATGGCTGACCTCTGTTGGCCTCTTCTGTGCCAGCTCCCCATAAATTTCAATTCTTTGATCTTTCAAATATTTATCTACTAGTGCTCACGCTAACACAGATTTGCAGTCCCTTTTCCACTCTGAATTATAGTTTTGTGAGTTAAACCAAAGATAATTTCACAAATTAGTTTCTGCTCATGATAGTTGATTATTCTCCAATTGTCTTTCTTCCCTTTTATCCTTCTAGTCTAGCCAAGGTTCTACTTACTCAAGTTGTCAGGATTATTTAGAACACATCCCTTTAGAAATAAATCATACTTGAATCATAGTATTTCCCATTCTTGGGAATAATATCTAACCCAGAACTTTGTACATATATAAATAAAGATGGGTTACTTTCAGTATGTTCTGGAGACTGTAATGGTATTTTGTGTGTTTTTCAGGTTGTCCCTTTATATCCGCAATGGTCTATTACATGCAACAAGGAAGTTAAAAGCTAATATGGTGGTCGGTGCTGCAACCATACGGTATAGACGATCTCTGCATTTGTTTGAGCAATTCAGGATTAGGTCTAGAGTAAGTTGGTACTTTGTATTTAACATGAGAAAACAAAGAAATAGGCTGGATTATGATTTTTAATTTTCATAGTGGATAAGTAAGCAATAAGTAAAAATAAAATGTTAAACTTAAAACAAAAAGTTGAGAAAGCAGGATTCTAATAGATGTTTGAAATTCAGACAGAAAATGCTGGAAACGTTGAGAAGGTCAGGCATCATGAAAAGCAAAACAGAATTAACATTTCAGGTTGAAGACTATTTGTCAGAATTGGACTTAGTACCTCAATCTGGTGATGACCTGTAACATTAACTCTGTTTCCCTTTTCATTGATGCTACCTGATCTGCAGGGTGTTTTGAGCATCTTCTGCCTTTATTCAGATTTCCAGCATCTGCAGGTTTTTTTATTTTCCAATCTGATGGAGATTTATTAGATGATTCCCATTAAATAAATTTGGCAGGATGGGGATAACAATTGTAAGTTTTATAAATGTCAGCAAGAGTTTTTCCTAGCTAGTATATGCCCCAGGATCCCATTTCCTTAAGCTCCTTAAAGCAAGAGGTATACCTGTTTCTTGTTGTGACGGATATCCTTTCTTATAAAATGTAGGTACTACAGAAATTTCAAGTGTCTAGAAGGTTGGGAGAGGAATTTCCCCCAAACTCATCTGAAAACTTTTATCTAGCTTTCACCCAGATGTATATTGTGATACATAGTGCTTCACAATTAAGCACAACAGACTGAATAAATCAGAGGAGCCCTACCAGGTTGTTCAATATTGCATGCTGTGTTCGGGCAAAATCAGGTTATTTGCTTTTTTTTATAGAAGCTTCATAATGGATTCTTTTCAATAAATTTCCGGTTATATACTCATCTGATAAGCTTATTGCAAAAGTAATTTCACCCTTACACAATGGGAGTCAGGCTTGTTCAGTACAATACAAGGATAGTTAGAAGGAGAACTCACTTAGCTTGGTAATCTATTTAAAATATCATTAAAAAAAAATTGTGTTCCTTTCGTGGAAGACGCTTTGTGTGAATGTAATATCAAAGAACTAACCAGAATTTTAGGAAGCCATACTGGTTATGAAATTTTCATTTGATATCCATTGCGACAATGAACACATGTACATAGTTAAAGATTAATGTTATTTGTCCAAAATTTTGCCTAAGAGAATATCTTACACCATTTAACATCTGGCTGTTGCAGTGATGCATACAGCCCTGTCACTGCTGGTGGAGTGCAAGGTGTTCAATCTGGAGCATATAATAGGGATATTGAACAACATTAGGAACACTGACACATGGAATCAGAATCCATCCTTTTTGAGATGAGGAAATTGAGAGAAACTGGAAAAAATGGGTGCGATGCAACGATTGTATCAGATTTTACTGTAATCTTATACAGTCTATGATCAAGATTTCAGACTAAGGTTTTGACTGCTTTTCTTTCGCTCCTCCTGTTGGCTCACTTATCCTTCCTTCTGTGATCCATTATAAAATACACAGCGTATCCTACTAGTAAGAGATGTTTAAAATAATCTGACCAGCACAAATGCATTTTAATTAATGTTTAATGATCTAAGTTTCTAGACAGAATAATGCTTTCGAATTTCCAGGTGAGGAGAAAAGGCACAAAATGATTGATTTTGTTTTTATGTATTTGTGACATCTTAAGGGTGATGGATATACTCAGAACTGTTAATGGTTGGATTTGTTAAAAGAACAAGTATTTACTTAGAGCCTCTTCATTTCTTCCAGGACTTTTCTATATTTCCTACATCACAGGTGTTTCCCATATAATAAATTTGAAATCTAGTTTCTGGTTAGACAAATGTAACATTCATTTTATAGATCTGCAGGAAGACTGAGCAGCTGATCTTTGTTGGTTGAGGGAATAATGTTAGTCACTGTACTGGAAGAACTGGCCTGCTATGATTATTGCCAAAATTCCAAATGGAACACCTAACCAGAGGTGAGCTTATTTTGTGTCTTATCCAAAACGCAGCATTGCCATGTTATTACTGTTCCTCAGTAGTCTGCTGTTATCTTCAATCAAGTCTACACAAGTTAACATTCTAGTAAAGTTAATAATCCATGTACATACCATGATACATACAAATATGCAAGTTATAAGTTTTAAAACTCTGGTCACTCAAGGAAAGAATTGCAACATTGCTTGATATACCTCCATTTCAGAATCAGATTTATTATCACTGACATATGACGTGAAATTTGTTTTGTGGCAGCAGCACAGTGCAAAGACAAAAGTCTATAAATTACAAAAACAAAAAAGAATAATGAGGTGGTGTTCATGGCTCATAGACAGTACAGGCCCTTCAGCCCACAATGTTGTGCTGACCTATATAAACCTTATCCACATTCAATCTATCCCCCTCTCTACTTCACCTCTCATAACCCTTTATTTTTCTTTCAACCATGTGCCTATCTAAAATTCTCTTAAATGGCTGTATCGTATCAACCCCTACCACCACCCCGGCAGTGCATTTCAGGCACCCACCGCTCTTTTTTTTTAAAAAAAACACCTGCCTCTGACATCTCTCCTGAACTTTCTTTAAATGGGTGACTTCTAGTATTGGCAATTACATCCCTGGGGAAAAGGTGCTGGCTGTCCATTCTGTCTGTACCTCTCATAATCTTGTATACATCAATCAAGTCGCCTCTTGTCCTCCATTGCTCCAAAGAAAAAAGCCCTAGCTCGCTCAAACTCCTCATAAGACATGTTCTCCAATCCAGGTAGCATCCTGGTAAATCTCCTCTGCACCCTCTCCAAAGCTTTCACATCTTTCCTATAATGTGGCGATTAGACCTGAACATAAAATTCCAAGTGCGGTCTAACCAGAGTCTTGTAGAGCTGCAACATTACCTCTCGGCTCTTGAACTCAATCCCCGGCTAATGAAGGCCAGTACACCATAGGCCGCTTTAAACACCCTATCAACTTACACGGCAACTTTGAGGGATCTATATACTTGGACCCCAAGATCTCTCTGTTCCTCCACACTGCCAAGAATCCTGCCATTAACCATGTACTCAGCCTTCAAATTTGATCGTCCAAAGTATATCACTTCACACTTCTCTGCATTGAACTCCATTTGCCACTTCTCTGCCCAGCTCTGCAGCCTGTCTATATCCCATTGCAACCTACGATAACCTTCTGCACTATCTACTACACCACCAGCCCTCATCATCTGCAAACTTACTAACCCACCCTCCTACTTCCTCATCCAAGTCATTTATAAAAATCACAGAGCAGGGGTCCCAGAACAGATCCCTGTAGAACACCACTGGTCACCAACCTCCAAATCGAATACTTCCCTTCTACAACCACCCTCTGCCTTCTGTGGGCAAGCCAATTCCAAATCCACACAGCCAATTTTCCATGGATCCCATACCTCATGACTTTCTGAAGTCGTTCAGAAATCTGGCAGAGGGGAAGAAGCTGTTCTTGAATCATTGAATATGGATCTTCAGCCTCCTGTACTTCCTCCCTGATGGTAGTAACAAGAAGAGGGAGTGTACCGGATGGTGACAGTCCTTAATGATGGATGCTGCTACCTTGATGGTGGGGAGGGTTGTGCCATGATGGAGCTGACTGAGTCTACAGTCTCTTGTGATCCTGTACATTGGAGTCTTCATACCAGGCTGTGATGCAACCTGTCAGAATGCTCTCCACCGTACATGTATATAAGTTTTAAGAGTCTTTGGTGACGTACCAAATCTCCTCAAACTCCTAACAAAGTAGAGCTGCTGGCGTGCTGCCTTCGTGATTGTATCAATGTGTTGTGCCCAGGATAGATCCTCTGAGATGTTGACACCCTGGAACTTGAACTTGTTTTACTCAAATTTTACAAAATGTCAGATGTTACTGAGTGGTGAAGGTAGTTGTATTTTAGGAAGTATATTCAGTAAAATCTAATAATTGCAGTTGAAAGTGAAAATTTAGAAAAAAAACAATTATAAATTATGAAATATCTGTTGAAGAATCTGGGATGCTGGAGTGTAAGGTCAAGCATCAGCTGAAAATTGAGTGCTCTTGTCCACGAGCAATGGATTATTGGCAGCAAGATCATGAATAAGTGAGGGAGTGGGAGGAGAAATGCATTCAGAACCATTCAGCCTGAAACTTTGTTCACAGACTGTATAAGGTTACTGTAAAATCTGACTGCTCTCGCATATCATCTGTTCTTTTCAGTTCTTCTTGATTCTCCCATCTCAAAGACAAGGTGGTAGATTTTGCAAGCACAGATTCTGTTAAGGCTTCTCTTGTTGTGCCATATGCCTGTTACAAGCTGCTTCAAATTCAATACTTCACATTCTTCCACCAACAGTGACACAGCTATATCAATCAGTTCTTCAGCCAGATGATAAATAGAAATGCAGGAAATAGGAACAGGAGTAGGCCATTCGTCCATTCAACATGTTTCAGGGCCTGTCATAGCTGATCATTCGTTTCAGGACACTGTTACTGCTTTGTTTCCATAAGCCTTAATACCTTTTAGCAATAAAAATGTGTCTGTCTTTCCCTCAAATATATTTAATATCAAATGGTATAAGATGTTCTCTTGGGCAGAATTCTAAACTGATCGAATCTAATCTTTAACTACACACACTGTCTTCACAGTTCCGGTGCGAACCAAATGGGAATTTCATCACCTTTCTGAAACACTGATTAGTTCTTTGATATTAAAGTCATACAGAGAGAGCTCCAACAATGAAAGGAGTACAAAATCGTTATTACATTTTCTAAGCTAAGTGTGATCTCCTTCTGACCATGGTTGTATTGTATTGAACAATGAGCCTAACTCCTATTGTGTAAGGTGTGAAATTATCTTTGTATCAAGTTTTTCAGATGAGTCATTACTGGAATTTACAGAATGGAATCCATTTAACTACAGCTTCAGTCTGATGTAGATTGTCAGACTTGCCAAGGATAACTAAATTGATACTCTTTCATCCTGATCCTACCATTGCAGTTGAAATGTCATTAAAAAGAATATTTTATTGTCCCAGATTCCCTTTTGGTTACACTCCTCTTAAAGATATTTTGCAATGGTAGTTCATATATATACAAACTCTACAGATCACTACTTGTCTTGAGGAACAAATTTGGCAATGATGAGGTTACTATACAATTGCCTTAGAGCGATTTTTTTTAATTTTTATATATATATATATAAAAAAATCTTTCTTTGACACTCTGGATAGATCTTTGAGCACAAATGGCAATAACCTGATTTATAATCAGTGAGGTGAGAATATTTTCCAATACAGGCAGACCAAGCAGCATGTATTACTACCTAGAACATTTTACATTGGTGCTTTGCTGACTTCTATCAGATTCATCTGAAGAAGCATATGGTAAAAGAGTTTTTCAGCATCTGATTATGTAAGGGGTATAATCAAAAACAACACTATTAACTCAGTGCAAGTGGTGAATATTGTGTTTAGGCCTGCCCGTTCACTCCCATATTTGGCCAGCCAGGTACACTCATTGGGCCTTGAGGATGGTGGTTTTCTGAAAAGTTAGACAAGACTGATGTCAGAATATATGTAGCTAATTCTGACTATTGTTTTGGCATTTTAAAATCTGCAAGAAATTCTAGCATTTCTTGCCAAATGCTAGAACATGGGGAATCTCACTTTCTCATTCTGCTGTTGACACCTATGTTAGACTTTTGTTTATTGACTTCAGCTCTGCCTTCAATACAATAATCCCAAGCAAGCTTGTCACCAAACTCCGAGATCTAGGACTCAACACCTCCCTCTGTAACTGGATCCTTGACTTTCTAACAAATAGACTGCAATCAGTGAGGAGAGGCAGCAATTCCTCCGGCACGATTATTCTCAACACTAGTGCCCCTCAAGGCTGCGTCCTCAGCCCTCTACTCTACTCCCTATACACTCATGACTGTATGGCCAGATTCTGCTCTAACTCCATCTACAAGTCTGCAGATGATACCACTGTTGTAGGCTGTATCTCAAACAGTGATGAGGTGGAGTACAGGAGGGAGATGGAGAGCTTAGTGGCATGGTATCATGACAACAACCTTTCCTTCACTGTCAACAAAACAAAAGAGCTGGTCATTGACTTCAGGAAAAGGGGCAGTGTACAATGCACCTGTCTACATTAATGGTGCTGAGGCCGAGAGTGTTGAGTTCCTGGGAGTGAACATCACCAACAGCCTGTCCTGGTCAAATTGCGTTGATGCCACAGCTGAGAAAGCTCACCATCGCCTCTACTTCCTCAGGAGGCTAAAGAAATTTGGATTGTCCCCTTTGACTCTCACCACTTTTACCGATGCACCACAGAAAGCATCCTATCTGGATGTATCACGGCTTGGTACGGCAACTGCTCTGCCCAGGACCACAAGAAACTGCAGAGAGTTGCGGACACAGCCCATCACAGACACCAGTCTCCCCTCCATGGACTGCCTTTACTTCTCGTTGGTGAAGCAGCCAGCATAATCAGACCCCACCCACCCAGGACATTCTCTCTTCTCTCCTCTTCCATTGGGTAGAAGATACAGGAGCCTGAGGGCACGTACCACCAGACTTAAGGACAGCTTCTGCCCCACTGTGATAAGACTATTGAACCCTTATACAATGAGATGGACTATGACTTCACAATCTACCTTGTTGTGACCTTGCACCTTATTGCACTGCACTTTCTCTGTAGCTGTGACACTTTACTCTGTACAGTTATTATTTTTACCTGTACTACATCAATGCACTCTGTACTGACTCAATGTAACTGCACTGTAATGAACTGACCTGTACGATTGGAATGCAAGACAAGTTTTTCACTGTCTATTGTCACAAACCAGCAACAAAAGAAACACACTGAGCATGATTCAGTGTTAAAAACTATTTTATTAATCACTACTTATGATAATACATAAAATAAAAGTTAAAAAAAAATGTTAGTATGTTAGAATTCAAGAATGTTAAACCTCGAACGTTAACCCCAAAACTAAACTCTTCGTGTGTGTGTGTGTGTGTGACAAAGTCCAAAACTCCCAGTTCCGGAATGGTTCTTAAAGTTCAGTTCCGCAAGCCATAAGGTGAAACATGAGCAAGGGCTTCTTCAACAACCACCGTTGTCTGAAGATAAGATGTAGATGTAGAAAAACATAGAGAGAGTACATACGAAATCCAAATGTTCCACGATGGAACCCAAACGACACTCCAGTGTTTACTCGGTAGTGACTTCCTCACCCCGAAAAGCATCCGAACCGTGGTCGTCCACATACAAATACCTGTTTCCTTCTACAGGTCAGCAACAAAGTGAACTCCACCGGATTACTTCCAACTTCCATACATGGATTTCAGTGGCAAACACAGTTATTGTTTCTCATCCATCGATAGAGAAAACAAGCAGGCTGGTGTCTCTCTCCCTTCTCTCTCTCTCTCCTTCTTCTTCTTCTTACTTCTTCAACAACGTCATTACGTCCTTTATCTTCTATTGACGTAAGCACGTCCCACACACACATACACACACACTCTCTATCTTAAAGGGACTTTCACTGAGTCCGTAACACTATTGATATTGGTTTATTATTGTCATTTATACCGAGGTAAAGTTAGATTTCCCATATTCAAACATTTGGCAAGATACTTCATAATCCATGCATTGAACTTGAAAAAAACACATATAATGAATACAACCATGCTTATTCTTTTAGTCCACATCTCTGGCTGATTTTTTTTAAAATTCCAAATTCCTGTTAGAATCCAAAAAACCTATTCATCTCAGGTCTGAATATACCAAACAACTATATATTCACATCACTTATTAGTGAATTCTGAAGGTACACAACCCTCTGAAGTTCCTCAAAATTCTAAATAGCCCCTTATTCCTGAGACTGATCCCTTGTTCTGGACTCTACAGCCAAAGGAGACAGAGCATTTCCAAGGGTAGATTCTAACTCCTGTTTCAAGGAAATTGATTCTCATTCTTCTAAATTCCTAGAATATATGTGATTCAAACCCATATCTTGGGACTCAATGTTGCATTTGGCCTATAATTTTCCAGCACATCCTCAGACTATTTGAAATATCAACTCCATGACAAATTGAAAAGTATGCTCAGTGCTGAATATTGAATTGCTGCACCAATTCTGTTGCATATCTCAGACTGTCACTGCTCATGCCAGTATTAATGGTTCTGGATTTAATTTTATATTCTAAAACCTGAATGTAAAAAGTGATCCCGTAATAAGGGTTGAGGCTTGAAAACAAGGTCTGAAATTGTGAACTGAAATCCAATCCTGGGCTAGTATCACTGTAGATAGCATGCCAAAACAATTCTGTTTTAAAATTACTTTTTTCACGCAAACTATGACTGACTTTCAAGTTATTTGCTTTCTCTGAAGACCACCAATGTGAAAATCATGTCCTTTTAAGAATTAAAATGATAAGTGCAGTCATTAAGCTTTCACACAGGGTTGATTTTCAAATCACTCTACCTGCTTAGAAATAGAGCAGTACCAGATACAGCTGCAACATTCATAGCAAACAATGGAAGTAACATGCTATAGCCAGAGCTACACAATCCCAAAACTAATGGTTCAGATTAAAGTTCTCTTGGTTCTGCTACACCAAGTTTTGAATGGTGGGGGACAATTAAACAACTACCAATGAGAGGAGACCCTATTAACATCTCCTCCTTCTGATGTTGGAACTGAATGGATGAATGCACTTACAACTATATTCAGCCACAAAAACCGAGTGAATGATTCATTCACCTTCTTAAGGTCAAAACCGTCACAGATACAGTCTTCAGCCAATTTAGTTCATTCTACATTTCAAGAAATAGCCAAATACATGGTTACAGCAGAGGCAATAGGCCTTGGCACCATTCCATCTATAGTGCTGAAGATATGTCCTGAAGAACCAGTCACATCTCAGCCCACCTGTTCCTTTCCAGCAAATGCATTTACCAAAAAGTGGGAGTTGTGCAGTTATGTCCTGTTTATGAAAAGCAGGACAGTTTCGATTTAATTACCACCCCATCTGTTTACTCTCAAACATCATCTAAGTAAAGGAATGTTGCCAGCAGTGGCTCCTGCCAATATCCCACTCACCGATGCTCATTTGGATTCTGCTTGAACCACATGGCTCCAGGCTTCATCACAGCCAAAAAAGCTAAATTCCAGAGGCAAGACAAAACAGACTACTTTTGAGACTACTCTTGATTGAGAATGATTTCAAAGAGTCCCACTAAAATTGTAGTGAATGGGAAAATTCTCTATTTGTAGTGCAAAGAAAGATGGCTGGAGAAATTGGAGCAAGTTAACACATTGTTTTGCATGTTTGTCAGGGCAGTGCCCTAGGCCCAACCATCGTCAGCCACTTCATCAGTGATTATAAGGTCAGAAATGGGGAAGTTTGTTGATGATTACAGATGTTCAATTCCATCCGAGATCCTTCAGGTAATGAAGGACTCCGTGTGCATTCAGCAAGAGCTAAACAACATTCAGGCTTCAGCTGCTTGTCCCACACAAGTGTCAGGCAAATACCATCTCTGGTAAGGGAGAGTCTAAGCATCGCCCCATGATATTCAAGTGCATACCATAGTCAAACCTCTCCCCTCACTGCTTCAACCCATCAATATCTTTGAAGGGGGTGGTGGTGTGACTATGAGACATTAATAATTACAGTTGGCCATAAGCTTAACTGAACTGACCACATGAATGCCATGGGTATAAGAGGAGATCAGAAGCTCAGTATTCTGTAACGCAACACCAGACTTCTCAAAGACCATCCTCTAGAATGCAATCAAGTACTCTCCACTTGCCACGATGAGTACAACTCTAATAACACCCAACAAGATCAAAATCACATTGGCACAGCAACTTGCTTGAAATGTTTACTCCCTTCACCATTGCATTATGACTGCACTATGTATTGTCTGCAAAACGCACTACAGACAAACTTTATTTGACAGTATTTCCTAAACCAATGACCTCCACTGGCCAGAAAGTTAAGGGCAGCAGGCACATGGGGAAACCATCACCAACAAGTGAGCAGCATTGTTACCTTTAGGATCAGACATATACCATTTAACGTGCACCAGCTCCAGAAATGACAGGCAGTAGCTGATGGCAGCTTTCAAAATATGAGAAAAAGTTTCATCAAGCTAGGCTTCTGAATGTTTTAATATAAATGAAGAATCAAGTAATGGACAGATACTCAATCAGTGTTCCCTCAGCTTTACAAACTCCAGTAATTTTGATCAGGCTATTGGAATTGGTTTATTATCATCAGTACTGAGGTACAGTGAAAAACTTGTCTTGCATACCATTCGTACAGATCAATTCATTGCACAGTGCATTGAGGTAGTACAAGGTAAAACAATAACAATGCAGAATGAAGTGTAACAGCTACAGAGAAAGTGCAATGCAGGTAGACAATAAAGTGCAAGGTCATAACGAGGTAGATTGTGAGGTCAAGAGTTCAATTTAACGTACTAGGGAATCGTTCAATAGTCTTATAACAGTAGGATAGAAGCTGTCCTTGAGCCTAGTGGTACATGCTTTTAGGCTTTTGTATCTTCTGCCCAATGGGAGAGGGGAGAAGAGAGAATGTCCGTGTGGGTGGGGTCTTTGATTACGCTGGCTGCTTTACCAACGCAGCGAGAAGTATAGACAGAGTCCATGGAGGGGAGGCTGGTTTCTGTGATGTGCTGGGCTGTGTCCTCAACACTCTGCAGTTTCTTATGGTCACAAGCAGAGCAGTTGCCATACCAAGTCGTGTTGCATCCAGATAGGATGCTTTCTATGGTGCATCGATAACAATTGTTAAGGGTTACCGGGATCATGCCAAATTTCTTTAGCCTCCTGAAGGAGTAGAGGCTCTGGTGAGCCTTCTTGGCCGTGACTATCTGGGACATCCTGCTCCATCTTATTGAGGATCTGGATATGAACTGCTCTTCCTTGCATCTTGATTTACACTTGTGAGATTCTTTTCCCCTGCAGAATAAGGGAAAGATGCAGTTAGAGGCTATCACAAAATGATGTGATTTTGTGATATCAATTATGAAAACTATTTCATAAATGTTGTATACTGGGTGAAAGGGTTGAATAGTATGTTGCAAGCAGGAAAGGGAAGTGGAAAGAAAATGGTTGAACTGTGAATTTAGAGAGGTGTCGTCAGAATAGTTCTATATTTTGCAATTGCTACCAAATCAGAACAGAATGCTGTAAGGGGGTAACTTTTATTTTACGCCTTCAACAAATGCGGGCATTGCTGCAAGGCTATCCATCTCTGATCTCAAACTTAGTTGTTTGCTGATTCATTTCAGAGGACAGTTAAGAGCTAAAACTATTGTTGTGGTCCTGGTCTTACAGATGTTTTTTCCCCTAAAAGACATCAGTGAACAAAGTGGGTTCCTATGACAGTCTTGCAGTTTCATGGTCATCGTTACTATTCGAGGTACTGTCCCCTCGTGTGTGGCGAGGATGGGGAACTGATGTCCCCAGATGTAGAAGAGTGCAAAAGTGAACATACGTACCCATTTTTGCTGATCTAGTCAGATTATTGAATTTTTCTTTCACTGAATCCTAGGCTATTGGGAGTGATACTCCCCATGTTGATGACCTCTGCTTCCTGCAGGCATGTTCTTTTTTCATATCATTTTCCCCTTTAATGCCCTGTGTGCCTTTGTATTCAATCTTTAAATAGTTATTTGTATATCTGCTTGAAATCATACCCTGAAGGTCAACTGACTGCCCATACTGAAATTTCAATGAATTCCAGCAATTTAGTACACCCAGCCCTTCCTCAGAAAGCTCAAAATGTGCTGCCAGTTAATATTCCGCTTATAAAGTCTCATACCTTTCCATCCCGGTCTAACCAATTATCCTATGCAACAAGTGGATGGGCACCCTACAATACTTCCTGCTCACTCGAAAAAATTATCACTCCATTTCTATGCCCTGCAATTTTTTGTCCAAACCTTTCTGCCGTGCCACTTCCTCCCTGTCTTTTAAAGTCTTCAAAAAATATTCTACCCCTCTCCACATGTATGCACATTTTAATACTGCTTTGATCTAAATGATTGATTAGTGGGACCTTAAATATATGGTAATTCAACCTTCTGGGTAACCATGGATAAAAATAATGCTTGATCAGTCCATGATACATCCAGTTGCTATTGTAATACTCTGCTGCCACCTGACCTGTAAATAGTACTTATTCTCAAGTGTTGCTGACATTTTCCTTATGGCCAGGACTAAGTATAAACTGCCTTTTTGATAATTGCCTTTCTTTATTTGATTGTGATACCAAGATGGAATAGATTTATATGAGAGCATCGACTTACATTTACATAGTATCTATTAATGTTGTTAAAAGCCTGGGTGTTTCGCTGAAGTATATGTTTTGTAAGTTTAACCAGTTTCCTACACATTCAGATAAAATGTGTGCAGAACATTAAATGTTTGAAGGTCTAAGGTATTGATATCATCGTATTAACATGTGCATTTTGTTAACATAAGTGTCTCAGTAAAAATAAGTTGAGAATTTTTTCCAGAAAAAGCATATTGAGGGATAAAGTACAAACTGTAGGAAGTTACAGTAAGTCTTTATAAAACAATGCCTGGGCCTCAGTATGAGTATTGTGTTCCACGATGAAGAGATATGGATAAGTTCTTTAGGGTATTAAAATTGTATTGTGTTATGACAAGGCTGATACCTTCATTAAAGTACAGAAAATGTTTCATTGAATTACTGGAAGGGCAGAGAAGAAAGTTGTGGGCTGCAGGAAGATACCAATAGACAATTCAAATGGGCAAAAAAGTGGCAAATGGAACTCGGCCTGGGGTAATGCAAGGAACCCAAGGGAATGTGCCATAAATGGTAGGATAATAAGAAGTGTAAGGGAACAGTTGATGGCTAGATTTATACACTTGGCCTACTGACACAACTTGGACACTCCTTTGGTGGCTGTGATCCTTTGACATTGAGTCCTCATTGCTCTGTAGATTCTGTGTTCTGTGAATTCCTAACATTTAGCTATCTGCAAAGTGTGATGAAAAGTGTAAAATACACTCTACATACGTTACTACAGCTTCAGGAGCATTCAGTCACATGACACAAGCCCCCAAGAGATAGTAGCCTTAAAGCAACAACTATTGTTCACAACCAATATTATGTATTGTATACATTCTTTTGCAGGCATTCTTTTAATATTGTGCTGCCAATTACATGTGTTGCATAGGTTATTTTTTGAAACAGAGAGATTGGTAGCTTATAGAGCTTCTCAGAATTGGATTGCTGCTTTGTAGAAGGTTCTCAGGCAATGTTTCTTATTATTATGATTAGTATTGTGGAAGCAAGAGTGGCAGCAGCAGCAAGAGTTCAATATCCTTTGAGTTATCCAAGTGCTGTGACCTGCATCTAAGTGCCACAGCCACATCAAGCACTGATGTGTGGCAAATCTGTTTTCACTCTCACCTTTGAGTAGACTTCTATGAGTATTTTTTTGCACACTATTGCTACCTTATAATGATCTTACATTTCCAACAAGAGAGTTAATTGTCTGATTTGGGTTATTTTGCACTTTGTTGTAAACAACTGCTCCTCAGGATTATTCCACTTACTTCAGCTGATGGACATTAGTACAGAAGTAGTAATTTTGACTGCAGTTTAAAAACATAAGCATGGAACCATGACAAAAAGACCATTTGGTTCAGCAAGACTGTTCCCTTCACAGACCACCAATGGTCATTGCCTTCAGGGATTCTTGCAGCAAAATTTCTCTAGAATACGTTTTGTTTAAGAAATCTCCCATCCCTAAAGTTGATCAAATACCACCTTTCATTTTGATCTGTTGTTTTGCTAAAATACTATTCAGCCCACCCAACCTCTGGCTTCATCAGAGGAATATTGGCTGCATCATAGTTCATCATCCCAGTCTACTATTGTACTATTAGCTTGAATGTTAGAATTGAATCTGCACTGAGTTCAAAGATCAGAGAGACAATGTTGTGGCCTTGTCTTTAGTTAACACTCTACAAACATGAGTCCACTTTTGGCAAGTGGAATCATCCCTACTGTGGCAACACCATCACTATTTTATTACTGAAATACGTATTCTCTCTCCCAACAGATCCTTTGCTGGGATGAAAAAGCTTTTTATGTCGAGCAGGAGTTCATCTCCTGCAGGGACAGCTTTGTGTGTGCCACCATGCTGTGTCGACAGAATGTATTGTACAGCACCCCAGATAAGTTACTGCAGCTCCTATGTAAGAGGAAGGTAGAATGCCCAGATTTTCCTGAAGAGGTGCAGTTGTGGACCAAGTACAACCTGGCCAGCAGTGCAAGGCTGAGAGCATAACGATCTCATCAGCGAGACCAAACAGCCCTAGGCGAGGAACCAAGGATGGTGGAGATTTCTAGTGATAAAAGCAGTGGTGTATCACTTTAATGTTGATATTCTGCTCTAGGATTTGTTTTTATTTTAAGCTCCTGACCAAATAATTTGTTTTATGTTTCAAGGGAAAGCTTAGATTCATATTTGTGAATTTTATTATAAATCAGTGACACTGGATGGCACATTCCTTAGAAATTGTATTTATGCAGTTTTTGTTTTTGTGAGCTCTTTATTGTTAAATGTACTTCATTGACTTGAAATTACATTCATATTTGCTTGGTGGAAATCATCATCAATGCATTATTAAAATAACTCTATCCATCTCATCTTCCCTACAGTCCAATGTAATCCTTTTGTCTGTGATGGCTGTCATCCTTGCAGTGATTTTTCACTAGAACAATGGCATCAAACCACAGAAAGGGAGAAACAGTATCCAACTGCTGACCATCTGAATAAAGGGGCAATACAGCAAGCAATTAGAAATAGGTGTGGACTCTACCTTAGCGCTGGGGAAGATCTCCCCATCTCGCCAGCATCAGTGTTTAGTGTGACAGCTTGAATAAAACCTGCAACATTTTCTCACCTAGCAGGAGGCCCAGGACTTCTACTGGACAGACAGCAGCTCAAATGCTAAGTTACAGCTTGGGCAGAATCCTGATTACAGGATAGAGACGTGACAAAGACACAGGTAGCTGATGTAAACCTGGACCAGACATTCCACTAACCAACAGGCAAAGATCCCATGCATGGCATCAGCTAAAGTTGATCTGTATGATGTTGTCATTCTTCAGCAGGTTGTCAGTTTCTTCTCTCAGAGCAAAATTTGTAACTTACACTGTAGCACATTCACAAATCTTGGCTTCAGAACTGAAATATCAGTTCCATACAACAAAGTTGTGTCATTATAAAAGTTAAAACATTTGGTGGTTCAAAAAAATCAAAATTACATCCATATTTTGAAGCAACAGTTTCTATCTCATATTTTAGAGGTCATGTCATCTTGGCACACCACAATTGTTTTCAAGACTACAACAATGACTTCTGCCTCACCTTTGCACCACACTGCAATGGGACATGCCCTTCCAAATCCAAAAATGTTCTTCATACCTACAGGGTTTGGTTACCTCTGTTTAACAAAAGCTTGACATCTTTAAGAGGCCTCAGACTTGCACTCAAATGGGGAAGGTCCAGGGGCAGGGGCTGGCAGTGATCACTAACAGCCTCAGAAACAAAAGTGGTATAATACAATTTTTCATTACATCAGAATGGAGAGTTGCAACTCAGAACTTTTTTGGCAGTATAGCACTACAGCAAAACTGAAATTAGGCCAAAGCTGAAAATGGTTTAAGCCTTTCTCCTCCAGCTTGAAAAATCATGACCTTATTTACAATAATAGGCTTGTTGTGGGCCCTGGCTGAAAAACCCACAGTAAAAGTTCACAGCACAAGAAGGAAATTTATACAAAGACAACTTATATATGAATTCTAGCATGACCTTGATGCCACTGTCTAAATAAATCATTTACTTCACAGATATTAAAGCAAATAGATTTTAATCAAATACAGATTTGCAGAAAATGCAAGGTAAGCAATGAGATTTTCGTACACATTTCACACCAGCCCCGAAGTATCAGAGATGCAAGAATTAAGAGGCATAACAAGAGTTTAGAATGCCTAAGAGACAGCAACAAATGAAGGGTAGGCAACTTCTGTTGAACCACACCTATGTAGACCTGATGGAGCCCTTGGAAGCCAGGACTGAGTCTTTGCAAAAGGTAAGGAAGTGGCTGTGGCGGTATGGTATGAGGATGACAACCAATCACTAAGAGAAAAGTCAAAAATACAAGCATCTCACCAACCAAATCCGGGAACTGACAAAAGGATTCTTTGACAAAACTCTTTGACCTAATTATTGAAGCAAGAGTGAAAAGGGCAAAGGAAAACAACAGCCTTATGCAGTTCCTGTAGGTCAATAGATATAGATAATTTGCTAAATGTCTCTAGTCTAACAAGCAGATGATAAGATAAAGATATCTTTATTAGTCACATGTACATCGAAACACAGTGAAATGCATCTTTGCGTAGAATGTGCTGGGAGCAGCCTGCAAGTGTCGCCACGCTTCCAGCACCAACATAGCACGCCCACAACTTACTAGCCTGTACGCCTTTGGAATGTTGGAGGAAACTGGAGCACCCGGAGGAAACCCACGCAGACATGGGGAGAGGGCACAAACTCCTTACAGATAGCGGCCAGAATTGAACCCAGATCGCTGGTGCGGTAACAGCGTTATGCTAACCACTACACTACCATGAACAATATATGTATAGATGGATATGTGAGATTGTAGTTCCCAGCCCATCAACAAAATCTATTCCTGCATGGTAGTGCGGTGTTTTGGTTTTCCATTAATCATTAATAAACTTGGCAATAAAAGACATCAGATGATGGAATCAAAAGTATTGAACAACTACATAGGCAGTAACAGTGGCAATCTTATTCTATGGCTAGGAGGACAGCATGCTTGGTGATGCAACTGACCAAATGTCTATATATCAAGATCAAGCAAGACTTTCATCTGAATAACTGACCTACCAATTCCATCTGGTCAACTAAGGAACACATTTCAATGAGACAGGCCCCATATATTCAAATCCAACCATTCCTAATGGCAGTGGTGAATGAGGCATGATACAATAGTAATACAATGATAGAGGAAGCTTATTTGGGGAAAAATATACTTTTAAGTCAAGTTTCTCATGGTCTTTTTCATTCCATGACTATTAACTATTTGAATGACAGAGTCAGCACTCAGTAACGCTCATCATATTCTGTCATCTCAACTTTTAATTTCTGTCTTCCAGTCATATATATGACCAGCCCTGGCTTAAAAATGTAACTGATATTAAATGAACTGTTTTAACTCGGTGTCCATTCCTCACAGCCATTACTGTAATGCAAAAATCTTTGTAATCACAGCCTCCTTCACCTTAGTCAACATAACACTTATGGCTTCTTGCTCTGTGCTCAGAACCCAACTCCAAATAACCTGCTTTCAAGTACATTATCAATTGCTGTTTATACTTTAAAATAAATTGGACAGGTTTCTTTGTCTAATCGGTCTAGAAAGATATTCCCAAAATCAAGCCCACAGGAGTATTTATCCATACCTGATGTGAATATTTTCTTTCCCTCCCCTGACTTTTTTTGTGTTTGAAGTGAGTGACTATTTGCATTAGAAACTGCTATTTTTGGTAATTGTTGTGCACACAAAGTATTCCCAGCTTGTCCTGGAATGTTCCTAGCCCTCTTAGAGTCATAGAGTTACACAGCATGGAAAAAGGCCATTTGGCCCAGCTTGTCCATGCCGACCAAGTTTCTAGTCCCATTTCCCTCTAAACTGTACTAAAATGATATTTTTCTATTTATCACAGCATTCATCCTGTACACATTGTGAGACTGGCAATTTAGTACTGGGCTTGCAGCAGTTCATGTCAGGGGCACCCACACCCCTTTTACTTACTTACCAATAAATTAGTCTAGCTCTCTTGAATTAGCAAAGTTTCAGAAGTACTCAGTGATGAACCTTCCAAGATTTCATAGAATGCTGAAAGACTAACCAGGTCCTGTGAACAGTAGAAAAGAAACAATAAGACAAAACAAAGCTTTCAGTGAAGATTGTACTAATGGCTACAATGAAATTTGCTATTTATTAAAAAAGTCAAATATGAACTCTAAAAATTTTCATCACAAGAAAGAAAATTTATACAAAAACAATGTGTATTTGAATTCCACTGTGAACTGCGCAAGTGGAATGTAAACCACTTGTTTCAGATATTAAAACAAGAGTTGGCTCAAACTAATTCTTTATATAGTGCCATAATAACAAGTTCTCCTATGAATGTATGCTTTGAATAAGAGTGAACAGTGTAACATAGGTAAAATTGGTTAATAATCCTTGCTGTTTTATGACTGTACCACTATTGTGTGACTACATCATGTGACCAACTGCTCTCTGCAGTTGCCACAATGTTTAGTGTGGAAAGTTCCAAAGTCTGTCCACCTCTGTACAAAGAAAGCCACAGCAAGAATGTTCCCTAACATTGTAAGTTTTTCTTTTATTCAATAACATACTCAGATGAGCGCATTTGCCATTTAATATCTGCTTCAATGAACAGTAATTTACTCTGGCTGTTACAGAATTGTAGAAGTTCTACGGCAGTGATGGAGGTTGTTTGGCCCACAAAGCAGAAGCTGATTTTCAGGTAATCCCATTCACAGGCTCTCCCTCCAGTCCTGCGACTTTGCCCACTTCAAGTACTTAAGCAATTCCTTTTTGAAAGCCACAATTGAACCTGCTTTCCATCATATTTTAAGGAATGATAAGGATTTTCCTCATGTCTCCTTTGCTGTGTCAGTGCCAGCTCTTTGAAAGAGCAGTTGTACTTAGTCCAACAACCCCATTTTTGATGTAACTCTATAACTTTCTTATTCACAGCTGCCTGTTCAAATTTCAGTGAAACTTGTTTATGAAATCAACTACCACTAATTTTTTTCAGGCAGAATATCCCAGATCACAACAGTGTTGAGTCAACAATTTTAAACCTATGACCTTTGGTTATCACTCCACTTGCCAGAGGAGCAGCTGTACTCTATTCCATCAAAACCTTTCAGCTAGAACATCTCTATCAACTTACCCCTTCTCCTCTATCCTCAGAAAAGCATACTCCATAGTCACTCACATCTGTCAAGTTCTTGGAGACTCGTTATTAGGGCCATCATATCTTTCCTGAGAGTGGTTAGATTTCGTCTGAAGCCTAACAATGTTTTTATGAGGGGAAATGCTGCCCGGGAGTTGGCATGGACCTGATGGTCTCCTGCCTCGTTATAGAGATGAGTACTTTGATCAGCTGTTTTTAAAGGCTTTTCTATTTCACAGTTTCATTGTTGAATACCTGCAAATGGAATAATCACTGAACATTAATTGCGAATCTAATACTTAAAGTGGGATCATCTTCAGAGATTTAAAGTTCATGGGATTACAACGCAAAACATTAAATTTACTGACCTTTTAGGATAATAGTTCAGTGACAGGAAGCAGGGAGTGGTGGGTGGATGTTTTTCAGACTGTAAGATATTTTGGAGTCGCTGCTCATCTACATTGTTAAAAATTGTGACATTTATAGTATAAGGCTTTTTCATACTGGCCTTTCCAAAATCTGCCACCTCATACTTTCTGCTTTGAACTCCCATCCACTATGCTGGTTTCTTTAGCCAACCTGCCAATAACGTTCTGCAAGCCACCATTCCCTCTGTTCCGTCTATAACGTTGACAAGTTTTATGTCATCTGCAAATTTTCAAACAGTGCTCCATCTGCGTCTAGAGCATCTATAAACATTGAAAGCAGTAGATTTATGGAGCCCAAATTGATCCTTGGGAAACATTGCAAACCACCTCCCAGTCTGAAAAACAACCATTCTCTGCTTCTTGTCACTGAGCCAATATCAAAAGAAAAATCAGTGAATTTAGTGTTTTGTGCTGTAATCCTGCGGATTTTAAATCTCTGAAAACACTCCCACTTTAAGCATTAGACAAACGATTAATACTCAGTGATTATTCCATTTGTTGACATTAAGCAATGATACTGTGAAAATAGAAAAGCCTTTAAAAAACAGCAAAATACTTTGCTGGGAATTGACTTGCACAGATCAGTATATTTGGACTGGAAACTGATGGATGTTTAATGTAAAAACAGAAATGCCTCCATCCCACATCCAGATGGTCTGGGGACCGTCCCTATCTTCCATGAACAGAGGCCCAACCACCACACTCATTTGCTTAACTGAACTCATTCTTACATTGCACAACAACTCCTTTAACTGGTAAAAGTTAACTCCTTTAACTACCCCAGTTGGCCCATTGTTTCTGCCTGTTCCTGCCCTACTGAACTTGCATCCTCATATCTCGACTCCATCTTGTCCCCCTTTGTTCAGTCCCTTCCCACCTACATCTGTAACACTTTGCATGCTCACCACCACTTCAAAATCTTTCAGTTCCCTGGCCACGACCACCTCATTTTCATCATAGACGTCCAGTCCCTGTACACTTCTATCCCCCATCAGGAAGGCTTCAGGGCTCTCTGCTTCTTTCTTAACAACAGACCCAACCAGTTCCCCTCCATCGCCACCCTCCTCCGTCTGGTCAAACAGGTACCTCAACAACTTCTCTTTCAGTTCCTCCCACTTTCTCCAAACCGAAGGTGTAGCCATGAGCACTCGTATGGGCCCCAGCTATGCCTGCCTTTTCTTTGGTTATGTGGAACAGACCATGTTCCAAGCCTACACCAGTAACGCTCCGCAACTCTTTCTCCACTACATTGACAACTGCATTGGTGCCGCTTCCTGCACCCATGCAGAGCTTGTCAGTTTCATCAACTTCCAACTTTCACCCTGCCCTCAAATTCACTTGGTCCATCTCTGACACCTCTCTCCCCTTTTTTGATCTGTCTCCATCTTGGGAGACAGATTATCCACTGACATCTTCTACAAACCCACTGACTCCCAGAGTTACCTCGACTACACCTCTTCCCACCCTGTCACTTTGAAGGATGCAATTCCCTTCTCTCAGTTCCAACGTCTCCGCTGCATCTGTTCTTGTAATGAGGGTTTCCACTCCAGGACATCCAAGATGTCCTCCCTTTTCAGACAACGGGGTATCTCCTCAACTGCTGTTGATGCAACCCTCACCCACACCTCTTCTATTTCCCATACATCTAACCTCATCCTATCTCTCCCCCAAACATAACAGAGATAGAGTACCCCCTGTCCTCAACTGCCACCCTACAAGCCTACACATCCAACATATCATTCTTTGCAACTTCTGGCATCTCTAGTGGGATCCCACCACCAGGCACATCTTCCCCTCCCAGATCGCTCTCTCCGTGACTCCCGTGCATCTCACAGTTTGAACATGTTCTTTTGTTTCTTTCACTGACTGCCATCATTAATCTAACTTGACAACTCTCTAGACATCAGGAACAGGTGAACAACTATGGCCTCACTTTATCAAAGATATTCTCCTTGTCCTATCCATCCCTCTCTACAATTTAAAACTTGTTCTGATGAAGGGTCTGCAATCTGAAACATTAACTGTTTCTCTTGCTGCAGGTGTTGACCTGCTGAGTGTTTCCAGCCTTGTTTTTATTTCAGCTTTCCACCAACTACAGTTTCATGATTTTTGGTGTTTATTGCAAAGTGGAATAACAAATCCCAACAATATAAAACATGCAGTCTGCATAATACATTGGTGAATCCAGAGTTCACTAACAGCCCCAGGAAACCATCAATAAAATTAGAACCGGGAAATAAATCTCAACTTCTCTGATTATGTTAAAGAGACTTAAAACTGTAGTTGGAATGGATAAACTCAGCCCAGGCCATGTATACAGCCTGGGACCTTCTCGGCTTTTAATACTGAACACAGAGGATAAATTCACTTAACAGAATAACACAAACACACTAGCATTATTGCCAAACCCTTTCTTCAGGAATTAAACTAGAAACTGAGCAATATATTTAAGACTTAAGGGTCAGTCCAGTGTTCATTTGAATACACAGTTCTGTCTTGTAAATTAATTCCCTTCTGTTCACCACATAGCTTACCGCTCACATAAAGGTGCACAGTTGCTGTATCGAGGAGAGCTTTGAACCGTTCAATGGTTACCAGGGGCAATAACTACGTTACCAAAGTGTTCGTCTGGCAAATTGTTCATTCATTTTCCATTGCTGACAAGGCCAGCATTTATTGCCCATCCTGAACTGATATTGAGAAGGTGATGATGAGCCATCTTGAACTGGTGAAGGTGCTCCCACAGTGTTGCGAAGTTGAAAATTCCAGGATTTAGACCTAGCAACAGCAGAAGGACAGCAATATTTTTCCATATTAGATGGCGTATTATTTGAAGTGAATCCCAATTTCTCCATCTCTGTTGCATCTATTCTGATAATGCAGTCATTCAAACTAGTGCTTCCTTTATCCTCATCCATGGTTTCTCCACTACCAGAGTAGAAAGGTGCTCAACTGTATCATTTCCATTTCCTGAACCTTCGCTCTCGTCTCTCACCCAGATTCTCTCCTTATCCTCACCTTGAAACCCATATTGAACAGTTTATCCTTTGGAATTTCTGACATGTCCAATCTGATGTCACCACCAGACACATCTTCCCATTCTTCCCTTTTGCCATTCCAAAGGGAGCATCCCCCCCCACCATGCTCTAGTTCACTCTTCCATCTCCAACACTCAGTTCCCTTCGCATAGCCTTATTCTATACAAACACAGGAAATGCAACATCTGCCCTCACTCTCCTCCTGCCATTCGGAGCCCAAGCATCATTTTCAGCGATTTACCTGTACAGCATTCGGTGCTCACCATGCAGTCAATTCTGCATTTTGAAAGCCAAACACAAACTCCATTTGATCTGCAAAGTGGCCCCAAGTTGGCCACATAAAAAGAATGTTCAAAAATCCAGTTCTCATGAAAGGTCATAGACAGTTTCTTTCTCCATAGATGGTGGCCGAGCTGCTGAGTCCAGCATTTTTGAGTTTTAAAAATAAAAGCATTTCAGTATAATGGAAAAGTCAGAGGGCAGGTAATGAATGACCATATTTTCTTTGTGAAGTTACAGAGCTAAATGTTTACACTGATATTCTCAATTTCTCCCTTTCAACAGAGATATTCTACACAATAGACTGATGGAGATTGATCACTTTTTCAAATCTACGTATTTGTAATTAGCTGACTGCCCAACAATACTTATGTCAAGTTTTGTTAGTCTTCAAGAAGCTGAAGGGAGAATGTGAAAGGATGAAACAGCTTAAAGAATGGTGGTGAAATGACAGAAATGCACTTCTATTTAGAGTATCAAATTTTAATTTGCTTTCATAAACTTTAACTGAACACAATGAAATTTGAACCTCACAGCTGAGGACAAATTAAAAATATACATTAAGCTCATTCTTATTTTCTATTTACAGTGCAAAATGATGGCAATTTAAATATCTTCAATATGGCATGATTTAAATTTTACATTCTTGTACTGCCATCTGAATGCTTCATGATAAAATCAGTGGGGTCTTGAATTGTTTTCAGTTTTCTTAATCAGTTGTGGTTGACCTAGAGAACCATTGTAAAGAAACATCTAAGTCATCGTCCAACACAATGTTTCAAGGGACTGTAACCATTTTCTTGTAGAAGACAACATTATTCCTTATTTTTTGTTTTGGTACAGTCATATGGCTTCCACCACTGTGAAAACTGCAGCACTTTCTTCCTCTGATCGTCAAAGTTTTCTCTGTGTGGTTTCCGCCAACGTCGTGGCTCTAGATCTAACATGCCACCGACAATTTCCTTTAAAGGAGGACACAAGTTAGTTAATGTCAATTATTTTTCTGCAAACTAACAACGTGATATTTCTATTCCCTATGTTATTTCTATTTCACCCATTCCCCCCACATACAAAACCGAATCAATTTCCCCCCTCTGCCTCTTAGGGTGGGCAGGGGGAATACTCCAAGTTGATTTCTGACTCCATCCCTTACCTTTCAATATTCAAAGAAGCATTGCCCAATGTTTTCTAATGATTCTGAGATTTTAAAAAATGAATAACTCCCCCATTACACTTCTGAAGCCTTTGTTCTTTAGTTACATTGCCTTCACTTGTATGGTTCTGTTTTTTTATTCATTGTACTTAATGAACTGCAGTCCCAAATACTGGCCTTGTACTCAGGTTCAGTGCACTTGTGAAGTAAGCTGGTCGGCTATCTGGCAAACCATTACTAGTTTCATAGATGATCTATTTTTAATCAAAGCAGCTTTTATTAATCCTCCTGCTTGCACAGGAGCAATTTACTTGGATCAATGCGAAGTAATGCATTTTGGAGGGAATATAAAGAATGAGGCATAAAGTTACTGGAAAGATATGAAATAGTGTAAATATGAAAGGAACATTGTGAATAAGATAATTTCTCTCCTTCAGACATCAATGACAGGATGCTTTTATTTCAAAATGATTAACAAGAGATTGAAGAGGTTAGGAGAATTAAGTTCAGTGAATTAAAGAAAAAATAAATAATTATTTGAGGTAGCTCAAAAGGAAGAGAATGAAGTAATGGGATTTATTTTAGATAGTTCTAGATAAAACACCAGCACAGGCATGATCAGCTGAATGGCTCCAGATTGTATCTGTCCTCCCTGAGCGACAGAAGACATGGTGAACAGCAAACAGCACAAGTAACAAAACAGTGTCCAAAAAATGAGACCAGAGTGCAAATAGATAAAACTCCCAGAATTCACCTTATAATTAAATCATCAGACCTTGCGGGGCAAGCACTTCAAATACTATAGTTGGTATATCGTCTCAGGAAGTTGAGTCAATACATTTAACATTTAAGGAGTTTTTAACTAACTGAATTCTTTCTGAGATGATTTAAATAAGAATTAACTTCACTGTTTGTGCAACTCCATAGCAATACCAGTTGCCAGCAATTAGGTTACCTTTCCAAAGTAAAAAGGAAACTTGTCTTCATTTTCAATGACATGAGCAAATCCACCTTGAAGACCAAAATCCACAGAAAAATAAGGAAGACCTTTAGGAACCTGAAAAAAAACTATTATTATTAATAGGTATCCTTAAGTGCTGTTGATTTTACAATGTGAAGCCAACTGCATCTAAATGAAGAGTAGTAATGTAAGAAGTCAAATACTCAAGGACTGTGTGTTCACTATCAGATTATATCAAGCATAAAGAAGAAACTTTTATTGAATAAAGACAGACTCAAAAGGAAATGGAATGATTCCTGAACATCCAAACTATATTATATCTTTTGAGTTCTAATATCTGAGTAAACAGTGAGAAGTCCTATTTGGCTCAACAGGACACACAATTCCCATTCCTAAAGTTAGAGAACTTATTTTCTTCCAATCAGAGTAACTCCAAAGGAAAAGAACTTTCCAAGAGGCTATCAAAGTATCTAAATTTTGCTCTCAGTGGGATTAATGAAAACTGTAAACAAAAAACAGAAAAAGCAGAAGTATTCTTGGCTGAATGCAGCTTGAAGTTTAAATACTCTTATGCACTGTGAAATAAATATTCAATCTACAAATATAGCTGCTTAAACTTTTGCAATATCCAGTTGTTTTATTTGTTCTTAAATATATCTTTTCCAGAAAAATTAACTTCATACAATTATTTCATACAGATATTTGCAGAATTTCTAGATAATGGTAATAATTACTTACAGCTCTGCGGATATCCTTTGTTGAAAGATCAACTAGCTTCTTGTTCATGGCCCACTCTTCATCAGCTTCCATTATAGCTTTCTTTCATAAAGTGTACAAGTAATAAAGGAAAATAATTACATTTAGGAAAAGCATTACATCAAACAATGTCCTCTAATATCATTTTCCTTTTGTTTCCTTATTGTTGGCTCTATTTACAACAACCATTACCATATTATGAAAAGTTAAATGCTTATAAATGATTTACACTTAAGGATATAAAAAAAATATTTCAGACCAAAAAAAACTGAAAGCACTGTGCTTCAAAATTTGTAGGTTACTCAGTACATTTTACTCACACAATCTGGTATTTTTATTTATAAAAACTTACTCTTTTTGTACACTTAGGTTTAATTAGTAACAGTAATGTTAAAATGAATGATAGTGAAAAAATGCTTTTGGGAAACTGATACTGTTTGGCAAATGTAATTTTCAGAAAAAAAATATTTTTCCTGTTTTGAAACTAGTTGGTCCTTAGCATATGTTTTAGCTTAAATCAAATAAAAGAAAAATGGATATGTTCGATTTGTAGCATTTGAGTATGCAAGCATAAAAATAATTAAAATTGCAGGCCCTAGAGAAGTCAAATTAATTTTTAGTGGTGCACTGTATTACAACTTGGTATATCCCTTTTGTCACAAATAACATATACTACAGTTAAATAATTTTAAGATTTTTTTTAAAGTAGAATATGTACAGTAGGACATTTTTACCTATCATCTCTTGCTCTTGGGACTAGCTTATAAAGATTAATTTATTGCCTATAGCTATATGAACACTCAACATTTAAGATCGAACATAGAATTTAGCACAGTACAGAACCGTAACAGGCCTTTTGGCCCATGATGTTGTGCCGAACTAATTAAACTAATAATTAAATGCCTAACTAAACTGATCCCTTCTGCCTACACAATCTCCATGTCCCTTCAGTCTCTGTACATTCACATGCCTATCTAAGAGCCTCTTAAATGCCTCTGTTGTATTGCCTCCACTACCACCCCTGGCAGCATATTCCAGGCACCCACCACTCTCTGTGTTAAAAACTTGCCCTGCACATCTCCTTTGAACTTAACCCTCTCACCTTAAATGCATGCCCTCTAGTATTAGACATTTCGACCCTGGGAAAAAGATACCAGCTGTTTACTCTATCAATACCTCTCATAATCTTATAAAAGTCTATTAGGTCTCCCCTCAGCCTCCGTCACTCCAAAGAAAACAACCCAAGTTTGTCTAACCTCTCCTCATAGTACACGTTCTCTAATCCAGGCAGCATCCTGGTAAACCTCTTCTGCACTCTCTCCAAAGCCTTCACATCTTTCCTATGATGGGGTGATCAGAACTGAATGTAATGCTTCAGATGTGGCCCAACTGGAGTTTTATAAAACTACAACATAACCTCCCGACCCTTGAACTCAATACTTCGACTAATAATGGCAAGCGTGCCGTAGGCCTTCTTAACCACCCTATCAACCTGTGCAGCCACTTTCAGGGAGCTATGGACTTGGCCCCCAAGATCCCTCCGTACATCAACAATGTTAAGGGTCCTGCCATTAACTGTGAACATCTCATCTCCCAAAGTGCAACACCTCACATTTGGCTGGATTAAACTCCATCTGCCATTTCTCCACCCATATCTGCATCTGAACTATATCCTGTGAACTTACTAACCCACCCACCTACATTTTCAAACAGCACAAGTCCCAGTACAGATCCCCGCAGAACACACTAGTCATGGACCTCCAGCCAGAATAAGTCCCATTGACCACTACGTTCTGTCTTCTATGGGCAAGTCAATTCTGAATCCAAACAGCCAAGTCACCGTGAATCCCATGCATCTTAATCTCCTGGATAAGCCTACCAAATGCTTTACTAAAATCCATGTAGACAACGTCCACAGCGCTACCTTCATCAATCACCTTCTTCACATCCTTGAAAAACTCAATCAAATTAGTAAGATATGACTTGTCCCACAAAAAGCCATGCTGACTGTCCTTAATTAAGCCATGGTTTTCCAAATGCTCACAAGTCCTATCCCTAAGAATCCTCTCCAACAGCTTCCCTACCACTGACATGAGACTCACCAGTCCATAGTTTCCAGGATTATTCCTATTTCCTTTCTTGAATTACAGAACAACATTAGCTATTTGCTAGTCCTCTGGGACCTCGCCTGTGGCTAGAGAGGACATGAAGATCTTGGTCAGGGCCCCAGCAATCTCATCTCTTGCCTCTCTCAATAACCTGGGGACTTATCCATTAATGTTCTTTAAGAGACTACCTTCTTGGGTTCAAAATGCCCTAGCATATTACCACGCTCCACACTGATCTCATTATCCTCCGCATCCTTCTTCTTGGTAAATACTGACACAAAGTACTCATTTAGGAACTCACCCACATCCTCTAACTCTAAGCACATGTTCCCTCCTTTATCCTTCAGTGGTCCCACCCTCTCCCGAGTCATCCTCTTGCTCTTGATGTATGTATAGAATGCCTTGGGATTCTGTTTAATCCTACTTGCCAAGGATTTTCCATGGCCCCTCCTGGCTCTTGAGTTCTTTTTTAGCTTCTTTATAATCCTCATGGGCTCCATTTGATTTTAGCTTCCTAAGCTTTACATATGCTTCCTTTTACTTCTTGGCCAAGCTCACCACCTCTCTCAACATCCAAGTTTCCCTTACCTTGCCATCCTTGTCCTTCCTTCTTACTGGAACACACCTGTCCTGTACTCTGTGCAGTTGGTCTTTAAACACTCTCCACATGTCAGATGTGGACACCCTAAAACAACCGTTCCCAATTAACTCTCCCTAGTTCCTGCCTAATACTCTCGTAATTTGCCCTGCTCCTGTTTAATACTCTCCCTCAAGGTCCATACTTAACCTATCTATAGCCATCTTAAAACTTAAGGAGTCGTGGTCACTGTTCCCTCAATGTTCTCCCACTGAAAGGTTGGTCACATGGCCAGGCTTATTTCCCAACACCAGGTCCAGCACGGTCCCTCCTCTCGTTGGACCATCTACATACTGACTTAAGAAACCCTCCTCTGGATGCACCTAACAAATTCTGGCCCGTCTAAACCTCTTGCACAAAGGAGGTCCCAGTCTATATTGGGGAAATTGAAGTCACCCATGACAATAATCTTGTTGGTTTTACACCGTTCCCCAATCTGCTTGCATATCTGATCCTAGAAATACATTTAATTGTTAATATGCACCGCCTTCAGAATATTGGGAATCATTACTTCAGGGAAGATTATTCAGTACTGATTGCTGATTCAAAACAATTTCCAACCTCAGTACTAGATATTTTATGTCATCTGTCTTATCTCGGGCTGCAATGTTTACACGGCTATTGAAAGTTTACTACCAAAGTGGCTCTGCTGTTTATTGGCAAGCATTTTTCTATTTAAAGTAAAAGTTGTAATTGAAATAGCATTTCCAAAAGGCAGTGCACTGCAGTGAAGCATTATTTTTCCAGAAGGGTCAAGTTTAAGCTTTAGACCCTTAAATGAAACAGTTCCCATGGTTTGAAGGTTGTGTTGGGATAATGGTGGTTAGGGGAATGTAGGGTTTCTAACCAAGCATTAATCTATAAACTTTTTTTAAAATGTTGATTGACCCGAGTTTCTAGCACTTTTTGTTTATATTTCCTTCATTGGCTGTTTTTTTCTGTCTCCCTTGCACCTTTCATTGGTCTCATCTTGGTTTTAAATGTCTTTGTATTTAATTAATTCTTTTTTGTGACATCAGAGATCTTCAAAATCAGATTTTCTCTTCATTCCAATATCTATTTACTTTCCACTGACTGTGCCAGAAGCAGCACTCCTGACTTCCAACTATTGTTGCATTGCCTCCCCACTTTAGTATTATTACCGGGCTCACTTAATTTCCAGTTCTGATGAAGGAGCTACAACTAAATTTAAAATTTGTTTAAGAATAGGAAAAGCTGGACCTACTCAGAATATCAGATAGCATCCATGGGAAAAGAAAAACAGTTAGTATTTCAGGTCATTGACCATGGTGTTTATTGTCTTACAAACTTTCCTTTGGCATACTTTTCCTGTTTCTTCTTCCTCTTAACGTTTAGTCAAAAGGACGAAGGAAGCATATTTAAGGTTTAGGAAGCAAAAATCAGACAGAGCTCTTGAGAGTTATATGGTAGCCAGGAAGGAGCTTAAGAAGAGACTTAGGAGAGCTAGAAGGGGACACATAAAACGCCTTGGCAAGTATGATTAAGGAAAACTCCAAGGCGTTCTACATGTACTTGAGGAGGATGACGAAGGTGAGGGTAGGACTGCTCAGGGATAAAGGGGAAAACATGTCCCTGGAGGCGGAGGAGGTCCTTAATGAAGACTTTGACCAATGAGTCTTGTGACAGTGGTGGGCAAACTATTGGAGAGGATTCTCAGGGACAGGATTTACAAGCATTTGGAGAAGCACAGAGTGGAAGTCTTATTAGGGATAGTCAGCACGGCTTTGTGAGCGGCAGGTCGTGCCTCACGAGCCTAATTGAGTTTTTCGAGGAGCTGAGAAAACAAATTGATGAAGGTGGAGTGGTAGATGTGGTGTATACGGACTTTAGTAAGGTGTTTGACAAGGTTCCCCATGGTAGATTCATCCAGAAAGTCATAAGATCCATGGAAACTTGGCTGCGTGCCTTTGGAATTGGCTTGCCCACAGAAAGCAGAGGGTGGTAGTAGATGGAGCATATTCTGTCTGGAGGTTGGTGATTAGTGGTGTTCCACAGGGATCTGTTCTGGGACCCCTGCTCTTTGTGATTTTTATAAATGACTTGGATGAGGAAGTGGAAGGATGGGTTAGTAAGTTTGCAGACGACATGAAGGCTGGTGGTGTTGTGGATAGTGTAGAAGGTTGTCATGGGTTACAACAGGATATGGACAGGATGCAGAGCTGGGCAGAGCAGTGGCAGATAGCAATCCGGTAAAGTGGGAATTGATACACCTTGGAAGATCAAACTTGAAGCAGAGTACAAGGTTAATGGCAGGATTCTTAGCAGTCCATAGATCCCTCAAAGTTGCCACCCAAGTTGATAGGGTGGTTAAGAAGGCGTATGGTGTGCTGGCCTTCGTTGGTCAGGGGATTGAGTTCAAAAGCCGCAAGGTAATGTTGCAGCTCTATAAAACTCTGGTCAGACCACACTTAAGAGTATTGTGTTCAGTTCTGGTCGCCTCATAGGAAGGATATGGAAGCTTTAGAGAGGGTGCAGAGGAGATTTACCAGGATGCCACCTGGATTAAAGAATATGTCTAATGAGGTATGAATGAGCAAGCTAGGGCTTTTCTCTTTGGAGCATAGGAGAATGAGAGGCAACTTGATAGAGGTGTATAAGATTATGAGAGGCATAGATAGAGTGGACTGCTAGCTCCTTTTTCTCAGGGCGGCAATGGCCAATACCAGAGGGTATCAGTTTAAGGTGAATGGAGGAAGGTTTAGGGGAGATGTCAGAGGTAGGTTTTTTTTACACAGAGAGTGGTGGGTGCTTGGAACGCACTGCTGGGGGTGATGGTAGAGGTTGATATAACAGGGACATTTAAGAGACTCTTAGATAGGCACATGGATGCAAGAAAAATGGAGGACTATGGGCTGTGTAGGAGGGAGGGGTTAGATTGATCGTGGGTAGGCTTATATAGGTTGGCACAACATTGTACACCGAAGGGCCTGTACTGTGCTGTACTGTTCTATGTTCTATATTTGGCTGAGTTTTGCTATTTATCTTCCATAATCTTTCTACTTTTTTGGCTTGATTCTTGCAGATTAAAGAATGGGTGCACAGCTTATTAGTAATGCTTCCTACAGCTATCCAAGGAGGTAGTGAAGACTTTGTGCATGTTAAACCTTCAATTTTAAGCCCATCTCCACTCAAGTGTCTTCCATTGGCAGGGTTCAGATCAGGAAGAGTGGAGCAAGTGTCAACTTTCTACCTGACTTCACCTTATGAGAACACAGTGTACTAAGTTCTTTGAAAGTGACTTTTTTTTAAATTAAATTTTAAATTTTATTTACAGCGTGGTAACAGGCCCTTCCGGCCCAACGAGTCCACGCTGCCCATCTTAAACCCCCATATTAACTTACCCGTACGTCTTTTGAAAATGTCCTGAATTTAAGATCGAATCATTATCAGATAAGGTTAAAATGGAATAAAACATGCTTGTTACAATCTACTTAAATATTCAACTAAAGTATCTGTAAAGATTAGTTATCAACTAATTTCCGGAATCAATGAAAAGTGAGTACTGCACTAGAGATCTTTTTTGGAGGTTCTTAATTATCTATTAAAGAAAAACAATGTTTCAATTATTTTTGTCTATATTCAGAACTTACCTTAAAGTAGATAGGAGCCATGTCTCCAAGTTCTTTTGACAGTGGAATACATTCATACACCATATGAAACCGTTTCTTCAAACTCATACTTGTCTCAAAAAAGACACAGTCAAGACCTTTGTCTTCTAACATTTTCACCAAGGTTTTTCGGAACAGCTATTAAAAAGATAGAATTTAATTCCATGCCTAAAAATGAAATATTCTACAGTATACACACAGCTATCTGGCAACTATGGGAAATGGGGGGGGTTGGGGTCGGTGCCAGTTTCTTGAATATGCTGGTTGCAAGAGATTTGCTCAAAAAAAGACATTACTGTACATCACACACTAGTATTTTATGCATAAACCTTTAAGTAAATTGCTGTACTATGTGTTGCCATGTGCATTGCACAGCACTTTTCATCAATTTTATCACTCTCTGAGTTCAGGAACACAACTCTTTAAGCTTTGCACTTTGGTTCCTCAATGATTTGTGCCATTAAAACACAATGTTGAATTCCTTCATAATAACATAACCATTTTCACCTTTTTCCAGTATTTTACATATTTTCTGTTCAATGTTAGAACAACACGTTTCTGCCTCATACCTTTGCTGGGAATGTTCGTATCCAACATAGTGGATAGTTGAGTGAAATAAAGTAAATGATGAAATGCAATTGGAATCAGCCGCCACATGTAAATGCATGCGTGGGACTGAGGGTGGGCTGCTGTGCTGTAGGTTGATGGAAGACAGCACATGAACAAAATTAGATTGGAACCCAGAGTGCCAAATTCAAATATACGCTTTTTATATTTTATGTAATTGCTTGCTTAATATTCTTAGAAATCTTTGCTGGTTGCATGAGAATTCCAGTTGCATTAATACCAGATAAACAAGAGTTTACTATACTTTTAAACCATCTAACGACTGCTGTGTTATGGCTGTTCAGGTTACAGAAATTCGCCCTTACAGAATTCACAAATCACTACCTAAAAATTTAAGTTACAGAATAAAATTCATTCTTACAGAACTTGTGCAAAAAATATAAACACTCTTTTTCACACTGCGCATTTCTTGAAGCATGCACAGACAAATGGCGTCACGTTACAGAAAATTACAACATGGGCCATTTTCTAGGAATGCAACCTCCCCCGGTAACACAGGGGTAGCCTATATTTCAAATTCATGTAAATATATTCAATCAATTACCAGAATATTCAGCCTTTTATCTGGAGATCTGTCAAGGATAGTGCCCTTGCTCAACGTCGATTCATAGCACTTCTACTTTTCATTCATTTTTGTGAATGTTTTGATTTTAAATTTAAATTTTTGTGAATGTTTTGATAAGTAGCATTTTTTCGTGACTTGTTTGTATGAATTCAATCTCTGAGTTTTGATTTTTGGTTAAATTACAACAATCAGCAATATTTCAATAAAATACAAAAAAATAATTTGCAGTATTAATCTAACCTGCATTTCCTCCCAGATATCTTCATCCAATAGGTTACCTGCAGTATGATGCTGGAGAGGTACTATTAGGCAGTGACCTTCTGTCATTGATTGGTAATTAGGAAGGCACAAATATACCTGGCGATGAGAGGAAATGTCTGAATTCACATTATTAGACTAAATGAAGAAAAGAATTATGTTAGTTCAATATATTTTAGTTCAAGATGTAGCTGCTCCAATGTATAAATAAATGACTGTCTCACATATCATGTTTTGGATGAAATTAAGGCATATTCTGAAGAGCAATAAAAAAAAATCAAGCACATACTTGGTGATATTCCATATTAGCTATCCATAATTAGTCAAAAGTAGAGTAGTCAGATTGTAATAGGAGTAAAGTGTTTTGATCAGTGGGGTGGTTATCATATTAGTGTTTAAAAGGATTATGTGTCATTTTATTCAGTTCTCAAAAAAAAAGGCAAGATGATGAGAAGGAACAGAAAAAGATCCCAACATTTTCCAATGAGGATGGTCTCGACAATGAGGATGGTTAAGGCAAAAGCTCCAAAACTGGTTCTCACACCACCAGGTGGAAGGGAGATTATAGTGATGCTGAATGCCAATTCTCTAATGCAAGAACTACACATCAGTACTCCAGGAAATGAAATAACTGAATCAGGACAGGCAAGTAACACACTGAGCACATTCCTGCGATTTTTAAAACTGTGCTCCAATATACCATTCAATTATTGGAAGTCAGTAGCATGAAGCCACTACTCTTCGAGGCAAATTACCCTTTATTTAAAAATAAAAGAATCCTCTGATACAATGCGACAAATGTGATAGGAGACCTGCTAATTTCTTATGAAATTTCCGGACAAGAGATCAGTTGCAGGCTGCCAGATGTAATTATACATCCCCAGAAGATCTCACTATGATCTCTACCACTGACCACCCAACTTCGTGTTCTTGCTCCCAATTGCCTGGCACATCCACCCTCGTGCTCAATTCTTCATTATCCAGTGAGATAATTTTTAACTACTGGTCAACAGTCTTTGACCCTCCAGAGTTTAAAAAAATATATATTTATATATAATTAATTATCTAAAACATTGATGAAACAAAAATATATTTTATTATTATCTCTAGAGCATTCATTTTGAGCTGCAATATCCCTCAGATAAGTTTTCAATTCAGGACAATCAGCTAGACTAAATCAGTACAGGGACTGCAAAGGCCATTGGTAAAAGCTTGTTTCTTTGCAGTGACTCCAAAGTTTATTTACCTACCTTTACACCAATAGCAATGATAAGGTGCTTTGGAAGTTCAGGGTTTTCAAAGCAGTACTGGCATTTCTCCATACGCTCAGCCAAATGCTTGTGTTCATTTATAGCTTTATTTCGTTGCCTTTCGCATTCACGACCTGACTGGTCTTTCCTGGCTGCTTTCGACACAAACATATCATCCAATGTGTAGTAGTCCCTATCCATCTTCTCCAGAAACTACAGAAAAACATAAAACGAACAGCTGAAAACACCAAAATAATTGCCATAAAGATCATGAATCTTACTCCTTGATTTTTATGTTCACACATCGACATAACGTTGAGACCGAAAAGCAAGTCATATATAAAAAGAGAGATTTGTTTATTTTATTCTATTTTACTTCTACAAATTGCATTTTCACCCATCGTGTTGCAATTGTAGTTAACTTTCCAAGGCTAACATCCTGAGCTGAAAAACAAAGGAAATAAACAAGGGTAATTAAATACTTGGGCTTTACTTAAAAGATGCTCGAATTGTTAGTTCTCCTTGGTAAATTCCAGTTATTTCTCCTTGCAGAAAGAAAGCTCTATGTCCAATGTTCTTTTATAATATCTCATTTTATGAATTAAAATTTCTGATATAAAGTTTGTAAATTTAGATTTTTTAATGCAACCAACAATTGGTTGAAATGCTATTACATTGGCTCTTTGGCCATTGAGTTATTCAAAATGATGTATTTCAGAATCCAGTCCCAACAACCTGAAATGCAGTAAACTTGATTCCTGTTCACTGAACTGAAGATACCTCTCTCTACTCCTCTTGTCAAGGCATCATAATAAGAATAACTGCAATTTCAGTTTTGTAACAATGTCAATTTGCTAATCAAGCTGGGACACTGGATGGATCTGCTGCAAAGGCAGCAGAGCAAGTCCTAGCGCATTGCAAATGCACATTCAAAGGAGATGTGCAATTATAAAAGAGGGGCACATGAAACATACATTAGCCTTAATGATATACTTAGCCACCAAAGATTCATTCAGGGCACCTGCTGCCATAATCCCCACAATGCTGGCAAAGTCAAGAAAAAAAAATTATAGTACTCATTTTTATGTGTCAGAATAAAAACTGCAAAAATAACATGGTGACTTGTCTGAAAATTTCTTTGAAGGCTTCACGAGTGAAAGCACAACTCATAAAACAGAACACCCAAGGCAAGTCTCAGAAAATATGCTTGGGTATATACATCCTGTTGGATGGGCATCATCAAAATGATCTGACTGGTGCTGCCTGGTGAATCCACCTTGCTTGAGATTGATGATGCTTCTCCTCCCCTGTATATGAATCATGCAATTAGAATTCACACCAGTAAAATCACTGCACGCTTGCTGTTAGAAATTCAAAAAGTCTTTTGGAAAAAAAACTATCATTAACATGTGACTGCCACTGGGAAAACAGAATGGAATTCACATTGGCATCAAGCTGCATTGGAATCCTGGCATAGAATGCTACCACCAAAAATTTCTGTATAATTCTTGATAAATTCTTCTCCTGCCTAGAAATTTCTACTGCAATTTTCTGGTTATGGAGAAAATCTGTTTTCTCATTAGCATAATTTGAAATTTAGAGCTAATTTTAAAACATAGAACAATACACCACAGGAACAGGCCCTTCAGCCCACAATACTTCTGCCGACCATAACGCCAATGCAAACTAATCCCATCTGTTTGCATGTGGTCTATATCCCTCCATGCCCTGCTTGTTCATGTGCTTGTCCAAATGCCTCTTAAATGTTGTCATCATATCAGCTTCCACTACTTCACACTTCAGGCACCTACTACTCTGTGTGTTAAAAAAAAACTTGCCTCATAAATCTTCTTTGAACTTTCTTCCTCTCATCTTAAAGCTATGCCCTCTGATATTTGAAATTTCCACCCCAGGAAAAAAACTATCTACCCTATCTATGCCTCTCATCATTTGATGTATTATCAGGTTGCCCCTCAGCCTCCGACGCTCTAGAGAAAACAATCCAAGTTTGTCTAACTTCTCCATATAGCTAATACTCTAATCCAGCCAACATCCTGGTGAACCTCTTTTGCACCTCTCCATAGCATCCACATCCTTCCTGTAATGCAGCAAAAAGAACTGCACATAAATCATTTATCTAGAGGTCCCAGCACTGATCCTTACGGAAAACCACTGGTCACAGATCTCCAGTCAGAATAACACCCCTTCACCACTACCCTCCGTCTTCTATGGCCAAGTCAATTTTGAATCCAATCTACCAGGTCTCCATGGATTCCACATGCCTTAATCTTCTGAGTCAGCCTACCTTGATAGACCTTGTCAAAAACTTTAAACAAGTCCATGTTTACAACATCCACTGCCCTACCCTCATCAATTATTATTCACCTTCAGGCTAGTCTGGAAGTTTAGATCGCATGGGATCTGGAGGGGGAGAGAGCTGATTGGATTCATGATTGGCTTGATTGTAGGAAGCAGAGAATGATCGTCAACGGTTGTTTCAGACTGAAGGCCTGTGACTGGTGGTGTGCCACAGGAGTCAGTGCTGGGAAATTTGTTGTTCATTATTCATATAAACGATTTGGATGGGAACATACTAAGCATGGTTAGTAAGTTTGGGGCTGATACTAAAATACGTGGTATCGTAGACAGGTTATCAAAAATTACAGGGGGATCTTGATCAGCTAGGTAAGTGGGCTGAGGATTGGCAAATGGCTTTCAATTCAGATAAGTGCAAAATGTTGCATTTTGGGAAGTCAAACCAGGGTAGGACTTATATAGTGAATGGGCAGGCACTGGGGTGTATTGTGGAACAAAGGGACCTAGGAGTACAAATATATAGTTAGCTGAAAGCGGCATCACAGGTAGACAGGGTGGTGAAGAGGGCATTTGGCATACTGGCCTTTATCAGTCAGGGCAATGAATACAGGAGTTGGGATGTTATGTTGCAGTTGTACAAGACGTTGGTGAGACCGCACTTGGAGTACTATGTACAGTTTTGGTCACCCTGTTATAGGAAAGACATCATTAAACTAAAAAGAGTGCAGAGAAGATTTACGAGAATGCTGCCAGGATTCAAGGCCTGAGTTATAGGGAGAGGTTTGGCAGGCTAGGACTTTATTCTTTGGAACATAGGAGATTGAGACCTTATAGAAGTGTATAAAGTCATGACTGGTATAGATAGGGTGAACGCACACAGTCCTTTTTTCCAGTGAAGGGGAACTAAAAACTAGAGGGCATAGGCTTAAGGTGAGAGGTGAAAGATTTAAAAGGGACCTGAAGGCCAACTTCTTCACACAGAAGGCGGTGCGTATATGGAATGAGCTGCCAGAGAAAGTGGTTGAGGCAGGTACAATAACAACATTTAAAAGACATTTGTATAAGTACATGGATAGGTGGGGTTTAGAGGGAGAAGCAGGAAAATGGGACAAGCTCGGTGGCACCATATTCGACGGCACCATGTTCGACATGGACAAGTTAGGCTGAAGGACCTGTTTCCATGCTGTATTACTCTATGACTCTCTGTAAGACATGACCCCCCCACCACACAAAGCCATGCTACTAACCCCAATAAGTTTATGCTTTTCCAGATGTGATTAAAATACCATCCCTAAGAATCGTCTCCGATAATTCCTCTACCACTGATGCAAGGCTCACTGGCCTATAATTTCCTGGTTTGTCTCTACTGCTCTCCTTAAACACAGAGGAACAACACTGGCTATCCTCCAGTCCTCTGGGACCTTACTCAAGGCTACAAAAATCTCGGTCAAGGCCACAGCAATCTCCTCTCTTGTCTCTCTTAATAATCTAGAATAGGCCTGGGATCCCATCAGGCTATGGGGACTTATCCATCTTAATGTTCTTCAAGAGACCCAACACTCCTCTGTCTTGACATCATCATGCCGTAGAATATCAGCATACCCTTCTCTGATCTCACTGTTCTCCATGTGCTCCTCCTTGGTGAATACCCCATGTGAAGTATCTGTTTAGTACCATGTCTACTTCCTCTGGATCCAGACATACATTCCCTGTGTCCTTGAGTGGTCATCTCCCTAATTACCCTCTTGCTTTTACAGTATGTATAAAAAGCCTTGGGATTGTCTTTAATCCTACTCGCCAAAGACATTTCATGGCCCCTTTGAGCCCTCCCAATTCCCTGTTTAAGTTCTTGCTTTCTTTATATTCCTCAAAGGCCCTGTCAGACTTCCTTCACCTGGAGTAGAAAAAAATATGCAAGCTAGAATTTTGATTAAAATAATTCATTTAGTGCTATCCCCTGTAACAGATCAAATACACCCTCAAATACATTATGTAATTATGGAAAACATGATAAAGATATTATTTCTCCTCGGCACTTGATTCTAAGAGTATAAAAATAACATTATTTAGCACAAGATTTCACTTTAACCAGTTCTATATGTGGAGAGTTAATAATATTACTTTTTCAGTTAATGCATACAATTCTGAGTCAAGGAAATTAACCAATTCTGGTCAGTTTATGTTGAAGCCCCTCCCATCACAGAGCCTCTGAAAGCCCCCTCCAAAGCACTATTATGTTTGCCAATGAGTTATCCAGTCTTAAATAGGCAAATCACAATATAAACTGAAATTTGCAAAGTATTAAATTTTCTAAAACACATGCCACGCACGTATTTACAATCTCAGTACAGGTTCCACAATGCAAGCACCTGGCCTCAAAGCTGTTGACTGACAACAAAGGTTCTTGGTCAACACCATCAGCCTTCACTGTCATTTTGTTGTTTGGTTATTTGTGCTCACATGTATGATTTTGAATTTTTACTACCACTTTGTCAAACGAAAATGAATAATGTAGAAATTCCCCTATTCTAGATTAAATGTGCCTGTTTAATGGCAGAGTAAACATTCACATCACTCTCAACTTGTCCCATATTCGCAAATTGGACAATTCTTTGAAACGGAGATAATTTTTTCTAGATATGTACCATATCTGCTGACAGATCAAAATGGTACTGTGCTTTGGGAATTGAAGTAGTCATGCAACTAAATACCTATCAATCTATTTCTAGAGTTTGAATAATTTTTACTTATCGGCCATAAAGGGTTTTGGGATGCATCCCGAGTTTGGGAAAGCCATTAAATAAATGCAAAATTATTTTTTTCTGCGTCTGGATGGATCAGTTTCTTGAATGCAACGTTTGAACATTTCCACTATGCACTAAATACTGCTTATAGCAACAATTTTTTTTAAATAGTAAAATGATTTACTACATGGAAATCATATTGATCTATATTATTCAATATTATTCTGATCAGTGATCTAACTTCTTGAAAATGTTAAATATTGACATATTCCTCAGAAATCTGTAAATTAGTGGCACAAGTAGAATCTCAACAAATATTAATTATTATTTTATTAATTCAATTTGCAATATGGCTTCAACTTTTAAAAGTTACATATTTCATTATTGAGAAATATATTATTTTTAAGGTGAATAATTCAGAAAAGGCAGAGAAGAGGCAACAGGAAGGTCCACAAAAACACAAATTGAGGTATGGTATCAAACTAAGATAAATTGCATTTAAATAAAGCAAATTTAACACAATCAAATTTCCTAAGGCATTTTATGGGAACAATCATCAGACAAAATTTGACATCATTCCACATACAGCAACTTGGATTGATGAGTTGCCAAACCAGAAGTCAGCAAAAGTCAGCAGATGGGTGAACAAGACTTAGAGAAAATTAGGATACATAAAGCAGAGATCTGAATGTACATTTTTGATAGCGCAAGATGGAAAGTTTTCCAATGATCAAGATAATAAATGAGTTTAAAGGTTACAAAAGCATGTGTGGTTTCAGCGTCAGATGAGCTGATTAGTACAATGAACTATGCACACTCCAGATCATGGTTACAAAAAGCCTACAAGAGAATTGTGCAAAAGGCTACAATGAATTTAAAATAACATCCTAATTACCTTCTGGCAGAAGATTCACTTTCAAAACACTATTCAAAGATTATAATGGACAACTGCCTAACGAACAAATTACCCATGTACAAATGAATGTATCATAAAAAGACTGTATTTATAAAAAGACTCTGTGCCTTAGCTTATTCATTGCTGAGTATTTCCAGCAAGTTCTGTTTCAACTGCATGGTTGCAAATTCACCCTACCAGATACTCTCTTTTTAAATATACTTAAGATCTAGTGATTCCATAAAGTGAAACTAATCTAAGTGAATACTCCTGGTCCTAAATATAGTATTTAGGTTCTTTGATTTGACACACCTGTATGTGAAATCACTTCAGGACCAGAATAATTTTGCTGATGATTAACATTTTATGCTCAAATTTCATACAAGAGGTTGGACAAATAAAACACTGGGAAATAAGACTTAGGGTAATCAAGAGCACTGCAACACCAAGACATTAAATCATCTTACTGAGTGAATGTTAAAGTGTAATAAATATTAAAATTAAACTCATTTCAATTTGTCCACTATAAACTGATCTGTTAACCTGGATGAAATGTTTAATGAAGCCTATATACAAAAAATTACATTGATGTATTAAAAGAAATAAAACAATGCAGTGCAAAAAACTCGAGACACAAAAGACTGCTGATGATGGAATCTGGAGCAACACAAAAGGGGCTGGAGGAACTCAGCGGGTCAGGCAGTATCTGTGGAGGGAAATGGACAGTCGATGTTTCGGGTTAGAACACAGAACAGTACAGCACAGGAACAGGCCCTTCAGCCCACGATGTTGTGCCAAGCTAACTAAATTAGTAATCAAATGTCCAACTAAACTAAACCCTTCTGCCTACTCTATGTCCATATCCCTCTATTTCCTGCACATTCATGTGCCTATTTAAGATCCTCTTGAATCCCTCTATCGTATTTGCCACCACCCCTGGCAGCGCATTCCAGGCATCCACCACTCTGTGTAAAACTTGCCCTGCACATCTACACTGAACTTAGCCCCTCTCACCTTAAATGCATGCCCTCTGGTATTAGACATTTCAATCTTGGTAAAAAGATACCAGCTGTCTACTCTATCTATGCCTCTCACAATCTTATAAACCTCTATCAAATCTCCCCACAGCTCCAGAGAAAACAACCCTTGTCCAACCTCTCCTTATAGCACATGCCCTCTAATCCAGGCAGCAGCCTAGTAAACCTCTCCAAAGCTTCCACATCTTTCCTGTAAGGGGGCGACCAGAATTGAATGCAATACTCGAGATGCGGCTTAATTAGAGTTTTATAAAGCTGCAACATAACTTCCTGACTCTTGAACTCAATTCCTCAACTAATAAAGGCAAACATGCCATATGCCTTCTTTACCATCCCATCAACCTGCATAGCCACTTGCAGGGAGCTATGGACTTGGACCCCAAGATTCCTCTGCACATCAACACTCTTAAGGGTCTTGCCATTAACAGTGTACTGTCCCTTTACATTTGATCTCCCAAAGTGCAACACTTCCCATTTGGCCGGTTAAACTCTGTTTGCCATTTCTCCATTCATATCTGCAACTGATTGATAGTCCGCTGTATCCTTTGGCAGTCTTCTATGCTATCCACAACACCACCAATCTTCATATCATCGGCAAAATTACCAACCCACCCATCTAGGTTTTCATCCAGGTCATTTAATATACATCACAAACAGCAGAGGTCCCAGTATCGATCCCTGCGGAACACCACTAGTCATAGACCTCTAGCCAGAATAAGCCCAAAGACCACTACCCTCTGTCTTCTATGGCTAAGCCAATTCTGAATCCAAGTGCCAATTTTGAATCCAACTGCCAATTTACCATGCATCTTAATCTTCTCAATGAGCCTCCCATGAGGGACCTTGTCAAACACCTTACTAAATTCAATGTAAACAACATCTACAGCTCTACCTTCCTCAGAGACCCTTCACCCGAAACATCGACTGTCCATTTCTCTCCACAGATGCTGCCTGTCCTGCTGAGTTCCTCCAGTGCCTGTTTTATTACTCCAGTGCATGAAATCATCACTATCATTTGCTACTATACTCAGTATCAGCTGCTGTTAGACATCAACTGTGGATGTTTTCCTATTTAAAAAATTATACCCCATCCCTTCCTCCAACCCTTTTTTGCATTACCGGAGGCTATTTCTAAACAGGCTGAATTAGTTGGAAGTCTGGCTCACAGGCTCTATGAATTGTTAAAAGACTTAGGAATACTATGTTGACCAGCAACCATCTTCAGAGATTTACTATCAAGATGTATATTCAGAATTAACGGTCCAGATTATGCAGTTAGTGGTGAACCAGTCACATGCTCCACTGAATGTCACGGTAAGGTGTCATGGCTCTATATGGCAGAGTGATTATGAGTCTAGAAATCTTTTCCCTAGAAGTCAACTGATGCATGTCAGTTTAATTTAATTTTAAATTTAAGATAGATGGACTTTTATTAACAAAAGGCAGCAATTGGTACAGGAAAAATGAAGCTGTATGGAGTTAGATTACAGATCAGCCATTGAAGGCAAAGTCAGCCTAAGGGTTCAAAAATTATTCTTGTTACTAGCAAATTGCAACAAGAGAAAACAGTAATTACAAAGCTCTAGCTATCGTACAACATAATTGCATCATGAAAAAAATAACTAGAACATAATGTGTTAGGGCATATGACCATGGACTGATCATGGAAAACTATCCTTAAGTATAATTTATTTAGCTAGATTCAAAAAAATTAAACTCTACTTAGTTCACTCATTACATGGTTTAATAGTTTGTTTTTTTTTATGTATTTTGACCCTTTTCTCTGCAGAGGAGGAACAAACAGAATAAGCAAACTATTTCAATGTTGTTTCAGCTGCAGCAGGAGCATGGGAAAGAGCACAGGTCATTATCTAAAATGTTGTCTCTTCATTTAACTAGTGTATACTTCGAGTTACCAGTTTTCAGTCTTTCTCCCTCTAGCAACCTGCATTATGCTGAGAAAATTCCCAAATGCCCATCATTTGTGTTCAAATGGGCAAAAGTTGTATCTCTTCTTCCTCCTGGCAGAGACTCTCCATAGCTGTCTCTGACAGCAGAGTATGCATTTGCGAGGCAAGTTTTTTTGTTTTATACAGAGTGTAGTAGGTGCTGGAACATGCTGCCAGAGGAGGTAGTAGAAGCAGTTATGATAGCAATGTTTAAGAGGCATTTAGACAGTCACATGAACAGGCAGAGAATAGAGAGATAAGGGTCACGTGCAGGAAGATGGAATTGTTTAGAAGACATCATGGTCAGCACAGACATCATGGACCAAAGGGCCTGTTCCTGTGCTGCACAGTTCTATGTTCTACTCCCAAGACAACCTCAACCTGAGATGTGGATTAATAGATCAATACAGTAATCACAATGTTAATACAAGATGGGAAGATGTTCTCAGAAACTAGCAAGAGTGGGTAAATTATTGTCTGGTTATACACAGAGACACTTCATATCATAGCATTTCGATCCCTGCAGGAAATGCAAGAAAAAGTTTTTAAAAAAAAAAGCTTCTATGGATGAGGTATATTAGCTACAAGGTTTGACTGGAGAAGCTGGGGTTGCTCTTGAAGCAAAGAAAGTTGAGAGAAAGTTTCATGAGGCATACAAGATACAGTGCTAAGTTTATAAAGGGTAAACAGAGAGAAGCTATTCCCATGAATGGATGGTTCAAAGACTGTTAGATGGGCAAACCATATGTCTGTCATAATCACTCTCACTAAATGGACCACAACCACAGGATAAACACCTGATCTTACTTTATTCATCTGTGGTTTACTCCTCACCCTGCTGAAGAATGCACAAGACACAAAAGAACAGGTGAGGACTGTGAGTGGGGTACACAAGTTGTGCACTCACTGATGAAATGTTGGTGCCATGGAACTAAATAGCACATTTTTGTCCTCTTCAATCAAATGTTAATTATTGGGAACTTGTTTGTGGCTGTGAGATTAAAAATCTCCTTGACATGCATCCTGGCTTTATTTCATCAGTGAGTGAACTAAGAAGAGCCTGAATATAATGATTCAGGTTCTTCTTAATTCACTGTTTAGTAATAAGAAATTCATATTCCTTTCTTTTGTCTTCTAATGTACAGGTAGTATAGCCTCAAAGGACCTAATTTCTTCTAAGGAAGTACTAACACAAGCTATAAATCAGCTTACTCAATAGATTTTGTAGTATTCACTTAGAGATTCACTGTTCACAAAATTCTGCCGTCAGGGGCAGCTATGAGAGTCTATGCCAGGAGGAGGAGGGGATACAATCTTTGCTCAGCTGAACACAATGCTAAAAGAACAGCTATCATCATTGGGAAGGAGAATGCTACCAGGGCATCAGACAATGTGATGCACACATTCCCCACGATAATCAAGGTGTTCCCTGTAAACACCAATGGAATAATGGAGAAATTCATTATGAATATATCTGCCAGGAAGGGAGTGGTTCCCTCATGAAACTTGAAGTATGACTTTCCAAAGCATCTATGATTATGGCTGCACAGACTTCATGTGTAAGATAGAGAATGTTGATTTAATTTTCAAAGGCTTCAATTCGGCACATTAGGGCTCTCTGGAGACAACATTGAGTTTACCAATTTTAGGTAATGAATATTTACAGAATTTTCATTCCAGCTCTCTTGTACAGTGATATCAGGTAAATTCTATATTTTTGCTTTTGTTATCTTGCACTGTCATCCAGCAGAATCACAGAATGACAGAGTACTTTCAGGATTTTCTGTTTTTATTTCTTATTTCCAGAAAATGCAGTATTTCATTTCTGCAGTTAGTTTATTAGGTGATTGCACCCAGCTATTAAGAATTAAAATGGGGATGAAAATTAGGTCAAGATATCACACCTTCACGAGCCAAAAGAGTATGTAGTAAAACATCCAGTTACCAGATTACATTGGACCCCACAGTTAATGATTGGCTCTATTTACAAATAAATAACATTGCAAATAAACAGAATTGTAGTCTAAGTAATGTACAAGAAGTCACTATTGCATCTGCAATTGAGAATGACAGATATTCTGATGGTGCTATACATTGATTGAAAGGTGATCTTACTTTAGAAGCTATTCGCGAGAGCCTTTCATTCTGATCCCCTGCAGTCGTCATTTTTTCTTGTCTAACCAAATCCTGTAGACTCTGATTGTCATCATCCTGAAAGTACCTAATCCGTTCTCCCTTATGGTGAGTCTCAATCTGAAACAAACATGTTTTATTACAATTGCATCAATTATATAAAATGCCACCAAATTTCTCAGCCAATCCATCTTAGAAGCAATATTATAGCTTTATTATAATTCAGAGCTTCATGCAAAATATCTGAATAAAATGAATCAAGGATAACAGAAAAAAGTAACATTATTGCATAACTTCCTTTTTATAAGTCAAGGCTTCTCAAGCCAGCTCCACCATTCAATGCAATCATAGCTGATCTATGCTGGCCTCAACTCCTCTTCTGGCCCAGTTACCCTCAATTCCTCAATCTTTCAAACAGTTATCTATTTTCATCTTAAGTACATCTAATGATTTGGCTTCCATCACTCTCGAGGACAGAGAATTCCAGAGGTTCACTAGCCTCTGACAGAAGAAATTTCTACGCACCTTGGCTTTAAATGACTGGTCCCTTATCTTATAGTTATGTCCCCTTGTTTGATACTCTTGTACTAGTGAAAACATCTCAACATCTTGAGATTTTATATGCTTGAACAATGGCACCCTTCATTCTTCTAAACTCCAAGGAATACAGACCCAAACTGCCTAGCATCTCTTGAGGGGACAAATGTCTCATCCCAGGAATCAGTCTGGTACCTCCGATGTTATGACATCCTTTTTTTTAGGTAAGGGGATCAAAGCTGTGCACATTATTCCAAATATGGTCTCACCAACATCCTGTACAACTGCAACAAAACCTATTTTTAAATTCCAACCCCTTTGTAATAAAGGCCAAAATACCATTTGCCTTCTTAACTACATGTTCGACCTGCCTGCTAACCTTTTGTGATGCATGCACCTGAACACTTAGATCCCTCCAAACTTCACTCATTTGTAATCTACCTTTTTTTGATTCCTCTTATTGAAGTGCTGACCTCATAGTTCCCCACACTGAACACAATTTGCCAGGTTTTTGCTCAATCCTCAATCTGTCCATACCCTCACAACATGCCCTTCCACCTATTGGCAAACTTGGAAACCATACATTTCAATTCCCTCCTTCAAGTCATTAATGTAAATAGTAAACAATTGACCACTTCCTAGGGCAACTCCACCAATTACATTCTTCCTACCTTTTCCTTTGGTTAAATACAATCATTCTCATAAAATCTGCAGCAGATACTTAATGATACTTATATACAAAGAATACCTTTTTTTAAACTCTGGCTAACAGAATAACAAAGACTGCTTCTCTGGGTCCATACCCTGAAATTAATCTGTCCTTACATTGATGTTGATTCACCCATTGAGTACTTCTCCAGTTTTGTTTAAAAATGACTGATTTTAGAAACTTCCTACTTAGCTTTACATTTCATTCTAGACAGGTTTACTTTTGGGACAATGCCCTTTGTCAAAGTTCTCCACTGACAGTGGTCAATATCCTTTCTTCTTCATGAGTAATTCACCCATCGGGCTTGTCTGCATTTCCTCCTTTAACTCCAATTTTTCTGTATTATTTCTCTCTCCTTCACTACTGTGGTGCTTTTGTTGTACACATTTCATATCATGTTTTTTTCCCTCCAATCTCAAAATCTGCACACTCTTTTGAGCTTTCTGCATTATCCCTTTGGTGATTTTATTATTGTTTATTTTTTATGTAGCTTAAGGTCATATAAGTCATTTATTGTTTCTATGATTCTGTTTTATTTCTTTTACTTTCCTACTGATCATCATCAACATTAACTGAAATGGCTGTTTATCTCTTAGCCTTCAATATGATGAAAGGTATCCAAAGAAATGACAAGTATTTACATAGTACCTTTAACATTAGTAAAATACGAAGGCATGTCATAGGACCTTTACAAAACAAAATTTGAGAGAGAGCAAAATAAAGAGAGATTAGAGCAAATGACCAAAAGCTTAGACATAATTACAACACTATAGCAGAAAAGAGAAATATGACAGCAAGAAAGAGTCTCACAATTACCATTTTTAAAGGCTTTAGGACAACTAAAGCACTTTCCAGCCGATGAAGTACTTTTTAAGTATTGACTATGCAATAATAGAAGAAACTCTCACAGCAATGTAATAATGACCACCCTTTATAGTGATGTTCGTTCAGAGAAGTGTACAATTATTATTGGCTGCTTTACTAATCAACTGGTACAGAAACAATTTTTAATCAGTCTGTCATTTACTACTGTTTTTCCTCTGGGAAGGATCCTTACTTAGATTAATTTAGTACTTACTAACAAACGTCAGGCTTTTTGTCTACATTGCAGGAAGGATATGTTATGAAAGCAGCAGAGAGGGTTCAGAGGAGAGTTAAAAAGATGTTGTCAGCAATAGAGGAAAGATTGGCTAAAGCAGGGAAGGACAAGATGGTGAGGTCTAATTAGGTTGAATAGGATGGACCTATTTCCCTTACTATAGAATTCAATAACTATGGATCACAAATTTGGGTAATATGTGAAAGGATAAGAAGTGGAAACATTCTTGACCCAGGGTGGAGGAGTGGGGGAGGAGGTCTGGGGTTCTGGAACTCAGTGAATAACAGCGTAGTGGAAGCAGAAACCACCATCAATAAAATACTCTGAAATTAATTTGAAGTGGAATTTTGACACTTGGCAAGAAGCCCAACCGACATCTTGGAAGCAATTACTGATGTTTTGACTTGAAGAAATGTCTATTAATCATAATAAAGATTATCTACAATTTACCGTTTGTCTCTTCTTTTTTCCTTCTGTACGGATCATGGATTCTGCTGATGTACCAACAGGCCACACTCTACCTGATGGATCAGTTCGAACAAGTACCACCTCATGATCTTCATCTGTGGGCTAGATTTTTTTAAAAAGACATAACCACTTTGTTAAATAAATATATTTCTTTCATAATTTAACCTGTTCCAACTTTCAAAAGTATTGTACAATATGGCAGGAAGTTACAATGCACACATTTTCAGTCCACATGTGAGCAGGCAAGAAAATGAATTACAAGCTGGAGAACAGATGAGCAGATATGAGGGCCTCTTGTCCATCTCCTATACTTATTTCTTATGTTCTTCTATTGTGTATCCATGCAAGGTACTTTTACCATTGCATCAATATAGGTGCAAGTCACCAAATCAAATAAGGAAAATAGACTGAAAGAACTTTCGCAGAACAAACTACGGGGATAATCATTAGTTTGAATGGACACCCATCTTTCAAGCAGGAAGCATCCATAATTTAACAGTAGAATAGCCTGCACCCAATATATGAAAAAAAGTATACATAAATTTCTTTCCCATCACCTCCAAAATCTACCCTCTGTGCTGTCTCTGCTCAGACACTTAAGAAAAAGCTCATTTTCCCATGTCATGAATGGGAAAATGATCCACCCAGGTATTACATGGGCCAGGTCTGCCAGAGGCCGCCAACGTGGGAAATAGAGACTTAACTTTTCTGGTTTTCATGATCTCCTCATCATTCTATATCGTACGCAGCCTTCTCTTCCAGAAAACAGCCCCTGCCTCCCTAATCTATATTTGCAATTCTCTCATCACAGGAACCACTCTCGTAAATCAATGCTCTAGTTGAGGCTGTACCAGTAGTTTATAAAATTTCAACATGACTTCCCCACTTTTACATTCTATGTTCCATTGACAACTACTTCCTCAACCTGCCTTGCCACTTTCAATGACTTAGTCCCCAAGTTCCTGCACCTCTTTTAAAATAGTATCCTTTATTGTATATTGGCTCTCCTCATTTCTCTATTCAAAATGCATCAACTTACATTTCTTTACCTTAAACTTTATCTGCTACATGTCCAGCCATTTCCCTATTCTACCAGCCTTTTGACATTCTGTTGCAATGTATCATTATCCTCTTTGCACATCACAGTTTTTGTTTAAAAACTGTGGCTTGCACTATCAAGGTTAGGTCATTAACATATATCTGAAAAAGCAATAGTTCTAACAACAATCCCTGAGGAACACCACTGTTTACTTTCCTCCAGCCCAAAAAACAACCATTCATCACAACTGTTACTTAGCCAACTTCATGTCATGATATCAATGTCCCTTTTTTTTGCCAGGTGCTCCAACTTTGCCGATAAGCCTGTTATGCGGCTCCTTATCAATTGCATTCCTCTCATCAGCTTTATCCGTTACGTCATCAAAATTTCCATCAGATTGGTCAAACATGATGCTGTCATATGGGAGGTTAGAACAAGCTCTACCCATGAAACAGTTATAAAATCTATTTGCTGTCTCAGCCATGTCCCCAGGACACTCAAACATCTAACTCTTAAAATTCAATAAAACAATTAAAAATGAAAAGCAAAAATATTAAAATACAAAAAATTTTGAAACGAAGATATTTAAGCACTGTCAATGAATATTTTATTTCTTGCAGTCATTCCTTGTATTTGAGATGAGTGGGACTGATATTCTGCACCAGTCGAACTTGGGGAATTAAACACTAAAGATATGCAGCAACTTTGTGCTCAATCCACGAGGAAACCAAATCAGAATGTAAAATACCAATGAAGTACAGCCTGCAAGTCTGGGATGAGCAGGTCTACCTGCAAATTCTGGTTAAAAAAAAAACACCATACTGCTGGCAGTTCAGCACTAAACCACTGGTAATTCCCAAAATGTTCTGGCTCACCTGTCCAAAGCAGGAAATTCACATCATTAATTTTGTTGGATTTGCAGGAAAACTACATTGTTGTCATTGATGAGAAACTATTAATATAGCAGTATTTGTACAACATGTAGCTTCAAAGTAGTTGCAATATAACTAAATGTATATTTTAAGAATAACATTCGGTAAGTTCTTGAATACCTTTCCCATCAATTAAATGATTTAGTTATGTCTAGGCAACTGACAAGGAAGATCAAAGTTGAGCTGCTTTTATCTAAAATTTTAAATGAGTAAGATTTTGGAATCATTGGGCAAAAACGCATAACAACAATTCAGTTCTGTCATATTGAGATTAAAATAATTTAAAATATGATACATCTTCAATGTGTGCCAGACATTCTTTGATGCAGTTTAAGGTAGTTCACAGGACCCATATGTCAAAAGATAAGCTAGCTCGTTTTTATCAACATATAAATCCTATATGTGACAGATGTAAATCGAATGTGGCTTCTTTAACACATATGTTTTGGTCTTGTCCTCTTTTGGAAAAATATTGGAAAGATATTTTTAACATTATTTCAAATGTATTGAAGATTGACTTACAACCTCATCCTATCACTGCAATTTTTGGATTTCCAAGGATAGAGTCTGGCCATCTATCTGCCTCCGCTAACCGTATGATTGCTTTTGTTACATTAATGGCCAAATGATCCATTTTGCTTAAATGGAAGGATCCAATATCCCCTACTACTTTTCAATGGTCCTCTCAAACTATATCATGTTTAAACTTGGAAAAAATTAGGAGTGGTACTGTTGATCCTTTGCTTAAATTTGAGGAAGTTTGGAGTCCATTTATTCAATATTTTCACATGATATAGATCCCCTTGTAATAGCCTTTTAACTTAGAGGAATAGAGTCGATGACATAATATTGCTCTGTTTCTGAGTAATTTTAGTCCAGTTTTTTTTTGAATTTTTTTTTCTTTAGTTTAGTTTGGTTTGATATACTGTTTATAAATTTTCTTATTGTTTTGGGGACTTTTTTTTCTTTCTTTTATATTTTATAATAAATCTTTTTCTTTCCTTTCTTTTATATTATATTCATTCACTAAGAGATCGCTGGATCTATAGATTTTTTTTATACACTTTATTGTTTTTTATGATTATCCATGCCATGATTATTCTTCTGATTTCTTTGTATTACATGTACAAACATTGATGTTGTATATTAATCTGTATTAATTTGAAAACTAATAAATAGATTGAAAAAGAAAGTAAAATATGTAGAATTTAGTTCACTAATATTTGTTCATCCACAGCTAAAAGATTGACTATTTGTCATTTTCTAAAGCACTAATATCTTGAGTTCAAGTGATGTTGGCAGGTTCCCCCAGTAATTTCCATTTCGTACTCAATATCATGTTTAATGTAACATGCTTGATTTATTGTATAAACAAAGTCAGTGTTTTTTATTTAGAATAAAAGTGCATCTATCCAGTGAACTTGACCTTCAACTTTAAAAAGTTAATAGTCCCATGTCTCCAGAGATGACTTTATAGCAATTACTTTAAAAACAAATCATGGATAACCTAAATTAAAACCGACAGAGATATATTGCATAAACTGCGAAGTAACTATGTGCGCACTGAAAAATTCCAGATTATGAAATCTGTCTTTTATGGAGCTATATCCATGATAACAGATCAGAATGGAATTACCCTCAAGGCCGAGAGCAGAAGTACATCATAACATCATCCCTTAATGGCACAACCCTAATTTTAAGAATAATTATGCCCTTTTGTTCTGGATTCTCAGCAGATAAGAAATAGTTTCGAAGTACCCTAAGAGACACCCTTATTCAGTTTAAATAATTAAATGAGATCACCTTTTTAATATTCTATACTTCAGTGAACATATGCAACCTGTCCTCATAATTTAACCATTTTGGCCTTGGTATCATTATAGCGTTTCTCCCACTATATGGCCCATATGCCCTTCTGCAGGTGATACACAGTCACAGAATTAAGGCAAAGTACTAAAACTAGCTTTTTAATCTATCAAAACATCTCTCAATTAAATTGTACTTTAAAAAAAAATGAAGCAAAGATGGATTTTAAATCATAGGTGAAAGTTTTTTTAAAAAAATCTGCACAATACAGGCTCCACAATGCTAATATGGATATGCTAGAATAGATAACACCCACTGGAAATCCTCCCAGAGCATGGAGATAATTAGAAAAAACTTTGTAAACCATTGTCAATGGGAGCAGATTGCAAGTCAGAAATCATTTCAGTTCTCATCAAATATTAAAATGGATCTCTGTATTTGTTATTTTAATCATTAACCTTATATCTTATATAAACAGTTTTCAATGTAATTCAATGACCTAGGCCCATTTTGTGGAGAACTAGTATAATTCTGAAATTTTGAAGACCTGAATAAAAATAAACACAAAAGATTAATTTACAGTAACAAGATAATTTGCAGTTTATTGGTTTCCACATGGATTGGAGCACCGATGATATAGCACTTTCCGAAGTCAGCTGTGAGCGCCTGTCTTACCACACTATCAGTCCGCTTTTGTGTTGTAGCTGCTGTAATGTGACTTTTTCCTTGAATCTTCAACTTTCGAGCCTCCTCCAACTGAGCTTTAAGTTTTGATGCCAGTTCCTTAAAAAACAAATTCAAAATTTACCAGTGAAAACATCCTCTATTTAAGTTATTTCGAATGTCTTGGCAAACCATAACACATTTACAAGAAGGTTCAAGGCAACAGGGGAGATCTACATTAAAGTATTTATATGGACCCCTTTGTTATTACTCTGTTATTTAATTCCAATTAACAATCAGCTTTTATCACTTTACTAATGCCCTACAATGTGGTATGAATTATTTGCACATTAGCCAGAGCTGGAAGTACTTGCAACTCAATGGACCACAGGATCAAAAGACTTGGGAGAGTTACACATTCAGGTCCTGATCATTATACACTGACCCTAGCTGAAAACAGCACACGTGGATTTGCAGTAAGAAGAGATGTACACTACCCTATGGACAAAAAGCCTGTAGATTAAAGGTCTACACTCAGAACCACGTCAAACTGATTCATACCCTTCTACTTTGAAAAAAAATACTGGAAAGAAATTTGTGAAGCAAAAATCAGTGTAAAGCACAATTAGGATTCTTGGATGATGACCAAACCATGACAAAATAGGGAGCCACTGCAAGTCAAAAATGACTGCAGTCTTGGGATTTTGCTCCATATTGAAATCCCAAAATAGAGAACATGAAAATGGACTCAGCATTGAAGCCATACGCCTCCTTTGTACAATGGAGACATAAGAGACTGCAGAAGCTGGAATCTAGAGCAACACACAAAACGCTGGAGGAACTCAGCAGGTCAGGCAGCATCTATGGAAAGAAATGGACAGTCAATATTTCAGGTTGAGACCCTTCATCTGGACTGAAAGATAGAGGGCAGGTAGCCAGTATAAAAAAAGTGGAGGGAAAGGCTGGAGCAAGAGCTGGCAGGCGATAGGAGGATCCAGGTGAGGGGGGAGGGGGTGATAAGCAGATGGGGAGAGCCCCTGGGCCCCCATCACCATATCTCTTTCCACTACCCCACCCTCTCCATTTGCCCATCGCTCGCACACTCCTCCCAGTGGTTCCCCTCCCCATTCCTTCCTTGCTCCACCTTCCTCTCCTATCAGATTCCATCATCTTCAGCTCTTTGGCACTTACACTAATTACCTCCCAGCTTCTGACTTCATTCCCACTCTCCCCCTCCCCTATCTGCCTATAGCCCCGCTCACCTGGATCCTGATATTGCCTGCCAGCTCTTGCTCCACCCCAGATAAAGGTCTTGACTCGAAACATCAACTACATTTCTCTCCATAGATGCTGCCCAACCTGCTGAGTTCCTCCAGCGTTTTGTGTGCCTCCTTTGTACATTTCATCTTAGTTCTGTCCTCTCCATTCACAGAACATTAAGTCAGAGAGAATATAACAAGATTATTTTGCTCATTCTGTCTGTGCCAGTTCTTTGAAAGTGAGCTGATTCTCTTTCTCTGACTGACCCCACTAATCTTTACAGCTTCTCCCCATGGCAATGCTGGCCTCACCTTATCAGAAATAGTCCCTTGATCCCATTCATCTTCCTCGCACCCTCTCTGCAACAAAATCAATTTGTTTTCTCTATTTCTCAGTTCTGATGAAAGGTACTCAATGTGAATCGATAATGCTTTTGCTCTTTCCACATATCCTGTCTGACCTGCTGAATGTTTCCAGTAATTTTTTGTTTTTATTTCAGATATCCAACATCTGCATTTTTTAAAACCTACTTTGAAAGTATCATTCAATTAGTCTCATTCTCCTGACTCATTCTTCTTCTCAGTGCATTCCAGATCAAATCTCACGTTTCCTTTGGTACTTTTGCTAATCATCTTATTTTCAACCCACTCACAAGTGGAGGAAGTTTGATCTTTATAATCTCATCCAAACCCTTCATTAATGCAAGTACCATATCCAACATCTGGAGGACCAGCCTGTTGAAGAGCAACCAATTAATTTCACTATGCTGCACTTTCCCCAATGCCCTATAAATTTCTTTTCAGCATTTTCCAATAATGTTTTGATAATTACCATCAAACCTGCCTTAACCAATTTTGCTACAGAGAGAACAATTGTAGCTTTTCCAGTCTCAAATCTGTCCTCTCAAATCTGTACTCAATCTTCTAATTATTGCCATTCCAATGCTCTTTGGCCTTAGCTGTATACTTTTTGTTAATAAAACCTTATCTGTATAGTTTCACTTTCATGTTCTTGCATTCTCCAAATTGTTTTCTTTCGGATACTCATACCATTTTCTTTTAAAAAGTGCAACAAAGAATGACTACCCACTGAATATAGTCAAGGAAAATTCAAATATTACAAAAAGCTTTGTTTCAGTACACATTTACATTGTAGCCGAGATATATTACAGGGCTTTCTTTGATGTGTATACTAAGCATTTGCATCTGTAGGAAATTGAAAATGGTTCAAAGCATGAAAACTATTAAGGGATGATGATATATGTAAAGATACACAGAGACCAGGTCAGAGATGACGAACTAACACTTTAAAATATAGATTTGTCTGCATTAAATAATCTAACTGCCAAGCACAATCACCGGCTTCAATAAATAATTCTCCATTATATGCATATGATAAAAGATTAATTGAAAAATAACAGCTTAGAAAACTTTCAAATGGGGTTGATAGCAAAACCTTTTGCTTGATTGACATAGATAACATAGCGAGTTTAGCTGAACATATAACCACAACTAAAATTTGAAATGGGCTACAAATTGCTTACTTCTGTTAAAATATTTTAGTGACTGTATTCTAGTCATCATTATTATTAACAGCCTTGGCTTTATCAAGCCAATTCAATTATACTGAAACTTACAATGTTTCCCATCAGCTCTGCTTTGATGACCTTAGCACCTAGTTTATTCATTTCTTCCTCACTGAGGGCCGGTATGGGTTCTTCAATCACAGCAACAGTTCTGGTGGAAGTAGATGCATTATGTCATGGAGGAAGAGATAAATCCCATTGAAAGAAAATGTGAATAACTTTTATCCACATTCACAAAATACCATCAACAGCATGCAAAGTCACACAAGGTTTGTACCCCTTTTACAAACTTTAAAGAAAAGTTTTGCTTGATTAATGAACTATGCAACAAGATATATTAATTTTTATACTACTTTGTCTTTATAAAGGGTCAGCAATATGACATTGCAAAATATTGCAACAACAAACAATAATTTATGAAATCCTTTCATGAAATAATGATGGAAAGTGCATTCTAGCTTGGACTACCATTATTCTATATATCTAAATTACACTTCTGGAACCTCATGGTTTGATTTCTTATATGGATTTCATATTACAGTGCTGATAATAAAATAAAAATAGGAAACACCAAGTAGGTTAATGCAAGGTCTGCACACAGGGATTGAGTTAATATTTCAATTTGATGACCTTTCTTCAGAACTAAACAAAATGTTGTAGATAAAACAAGTTCTAAGATGCACAGAAATGGAGGAGAGGAAAGTGCAAAGGGGAGAGATTAAGTAACAAAGAAATAATGGTGCAAGGCAAGAGAAGAGCATAATAAAATAAAACAACAAAAGCTTGATTTGATTGAAGTCTAAATGGTAACATTATCTGCTGTTGTAAACTCAAGGTCAAGTCCAGAAGGCTGTGATGTGCCAGATCAAAAGGGGGAGCTCCTCTTCCTTAATTTATATTGTACTCCACTCGAACAATGTAGGAAGCAAAGGAAAGAGAGTGCTTGAAATGTGAAATTAAAGTGTCTTTGCTTTTATTTTGAATACTGTGTAAAACATATGACTTTCACGTGTAGATCCCAAAGTGCCTTAAATGTTAGTCAACTTGCATCGCACAAATTATAAATATTTTAGAGATATATAAAAAATCTTACATACATAATAAATGTGCATGGGAAGATACAAGGTTTTCAGCTTCAGATAAGCAGAAAACAGTGTTATTTATGCTTTTTAAACCCTTTAATCACATTAAAGCCATGTAAAGTCATCCATATATCATTTAACAATTTTAAGAGCAAAATGTAAACATTTACATTGCTGTGTCACCTAGAAACATGCGTCACTTTCCCACTTCACTCCTCCACCCTCCAATACACAAGAACACAGGAAAATGGGAGCAGTAATAGGAGTAGGTTACCAGGATCCTCCAGCCTGCCCCGCCATTCAACATAATCACGGTTGATCTGATCCAGGCCTCAATTCCTCTTTTGTGCCAGTTTCACATTGCCCTCAATTCTCTTAATTTTTTTACCTACTTCCTCTTTAAATATCTTTTTATCTTAAATGATTTATTTTCCAGAATCCTTCATGACAGAGAATTATAGAAGTTCATCACCCCCTGTGAGAAGAAATTCTCACACTTCAGCTTTAAATGACTTCCCTTTATCTTGTAACCATATGCCCATGTCTGAGACTCCTGCTAGTGGAAATGCTCAACATTCATCCTAATATAATTTTTTTTTGGAATCGACTAAGGTCTCCCCTTCTTCGAAACTCCAAAAAAAACAAAAGTCTAACTTTTTTTAGTCATTTGTGATAGGTCAACCCTCTCATCCCACAAATTAGACTACCGAATCTTTTCTGCACTACAATACTAGTATAATCTTTCTTAAATAAGGGCATCAAAACCACACACAGTACTCCAGGTGCAGCTTTACCAACATCCTGTAGCATTGTAACAATACTTTCCTCAGAATTAGGTTTATTATCACTGACATATGTCGTGAAATTTGTTGTTTTGCAGTAGTAGTAGTAGTTACAAAATTAAATAAATAGTGCAAAAGAGGAATAACGGTTCATGGACCATTCGGAAATCTGATGGCAGAGGGGAAGCAGCTGACCCCTCAATGAAGATTGGTGTGTGTTCTCCTGACTTCCCCTTCCTGAAGTCCACAATCAATTCCTTGGTCTTGCTGATGTTGAGTGTGAGGTTGTTGTTGCGACACCATTCAACCAGCTGATCTATCTCACTCCTGTACACCTCTTCATCGCCATCTGAGGTTCTGCTAACAACAGTGGTGTCATCGGCAAATTTATACGTTAATTTTATGCATTTCCCTGCTTTTAATATCACTTGAAGAACAGAAATCAGACATCGGTGGACTGAATATTTAATCAGTATTCAGTAGTTAATCAGTATAGCAACAATGGGAAGGTGGTGAATGTTTAATACACTATCCACCTATTGGTTGTTTTTTTTTATAAGGCATTGCACTTAATACTTTTTGACATATTCCAGTGATATTTCATGAACAGACAGGAAGCCATTCAGTCTTTGAATCTACTTCAGCTCTCAGAGCAATTCTATCAATCCACAACTTATTTCCTCACAGCTTATTCTCTCTCACATGCACATCAACTCCACACTGTTTCTCTAGCATCAAGGACCAACTAACCTACCAACCAGCACACCTTTTGGATGTGGGAGGAAACCGGTATACCCAGGAATATAAAGAATCTCCACAATGACAGTACCAGAGATCAGGACTGAACCCAGGTCACTGGTGCTGTAGGCCAACTGCACTACTTCTCTAGCCTATCTATTGAAATGAAAACCAAAAATGGCTTTTTCTCAAAATCACATGATCAATATTAACATAGTTTAGATTAAGGTATCAATCAATTTTCAATATATATTTAATTATTTGTTTTGTTATTATAGTGGTGTCGCAACAACAACCTCACACTCAATGTCAGCAAGACCAAGGAGTTGATTGTGGACTTCAGGAAGGGAAAGTCGGGAGAACACACACCAATCTTCAGTGAGGGGTCAGCTTCTTCCCCTCCACCATCAGGTTTCCAAACGGTCCATGAACCGTTATTCCTCTTTTGCACTATTTATTTATTTTTGTAACTACTGTACTACTGCTGCAAAACAACAAATTTCACGACATATGTCAGTGATAATAAACCTGATTCTGAGGTGCAGCAAGTAGGTAGGAAGGCCAGTCCATATTGGCCTTTATTGGTAGGGATTTGGAGTTTAAAAATAAAGAAGTATCACATAGCAAATTTACCTATTATTGCACACTTAAAAAGGAAATACTGTGAACCATTTCCAGTGACGATTGAAATGATTTCTGCCATCTTGTAGCAACACAAAAAGGACTGGAGGAAGTTCCTCCAGCGCTTTTTGTGTTGCTCCAGATTCCAGCATCTGCAGTCTTTTCTGTCTCCACTCTGCCATCTTGTAGTTTATTTTTTTTTTAACTAGACTATTTGATGGAATTCATCTTAATGGCAAGAATGTATCAACAAAAGTCACATGTTAGAGGTTGGAGGGAAAAACGGCCACATTGACTTTGTCACCTCATGGATATGATCCTGAAATCCCATGAAATAAGTTTTCCTATGATGGGGTTATTACTGTCACTTCTTATGTAGCATTTTACTTAGACATGCTTAGATCTCTCACAATCCTCAAATGTGAAAATGGCTTTCCTCAGTCTCATTGACACATATGTGACAGAATGACTAGATGAGACTTACTAAATATGTCACAAACCAGCAACATATACTAAATATGTCACAAACCAGCAACAAAAGAAACACACTGAGCATGATTTAGTGTTAAAAACTATTTTATTAATCACTACTTATGATAATACGTAAAATAAAAGTTAAAATGTTAGTATGTTAGAATTCAAAAATGTTAAACCTCGAACGTTAACCCCAAAACTAAACTCGTCGTGTGTGTGTGTGACAAAGTCCAAAACTCCCAGTTCCGGAATGGTTCTTAAAGTTCAGTTCCGCAAGCCATAAGGTGAAACATGAGCAAGGGCTTCTTCAACAACCACCGTTGTCTGAAGATAAGATGTAGATGTAGAAAAACATAGAGAGAGTACATACGAAATCCAAATGTTCCACGATGGAACCCAAACGACACTTCAGTGTTTACTCGGTAGTGACTTCCTCACCCCGAAAAGCATCCGAACCATGGTCGTCCACACACAAATACCTGTTTCCTTCTACAGGTCAGCAACAAAGTGAACTCCACCGGATTACTTCCAACTTCCATACATGGATTTCAGTGGCAAACACAGTTATTGTTTCTCATCCATCGATAGAGAAAACAAGCAGGCTGGTGTCTCTCTCCCTTCTCTCTCTCTCTTTCTTCTTCTTCTTCTTCTTCTGACTTCTTCAACAACGTCATTACGTCCTTTATCTTCTATTGACGTAAGCACGCCCCACACACACATACACACACACTCTCTATCGTAAAGGGACTTTCACTGAGTCCATAACAGTAGCTATTGGTATCTTTTGAATCCTTAATGTTCTTTCACAGCAGCTATCCTTTCGAAAATTTCTTTTTTCCCCCATTATTGCTAATTCTGAATTGTAGATAACTTTAATTTTTATAATTCCAAACTATTTGAGAGCTTCATTACTAAAAAAAATCAAATACAAGAATAGCTACTGTATATTGTTGTAAAGGTCATTTCATTTCTCTCTCTGATCCCAATCTTTTACCATTATTTTAAAAGCGTCTACTACAATACTAACTGTATATCTTAAGAATAAGCAATAACTTCTGTGGTGATTCAGCCCCTGAGGTTCTCCTTTTTCACACATGGGGTTCTGTGCTTCCCAACTGCAATGTGCAAGAAACTTTGACTGACATGCAGAAAACAAAAGTACGGAGGATGATAATGTATGTTAAAAGAGGAATGACAGATGACAGGAAAAGGAAAGAGGATGACAAAAACAAGGAACTGAAGCAGAGTATGTACAATGTCAAGGATGAGACATGGGTGGTATTGAGATAGAGTAAAGGACACACAGAGAAACATTGAAAACAGAAACGAGAAAGAATCAAACTGAACTTGAAAATTAAATAAATGTGATGAATTAATAAAAGATCCTTTTTGCAGTCTTGGAAGTACCAATATCCCTGGAGTGCCACCAAAACAAGTGAACTCTTTGGTTTCAGTTCTATTAAGTTAAATAGATTTCAGTGAAATGTATTATTTATGGTGTTCATGCAGCTTGAAACAAAAATGTGAAAACAAGATACTTTCTCCAGATAATATGGATAGGTTAAACTCACTGCCATTAGCTTTAGTTTAGTTTCTTACCAGAAACGGAGATAATGACAGCTTCCTAGCTGAACCTGCTCTAAGCCCTTTTCCATAAATTCCTGGTGTGTTAGCCCTAGTAATGTAGACTAGAATTATGTCAATTTGAGGTAGGTCTAAGGGCGGCATGGTAGTGTAGCAGTTAGCATAACACTATTACAGCACCAGTGATCGGGTTTCAATTCCCATCGCTGCCTATAAGGAGTTTGTACGTTCTCCCTGTGACTGCATGGGTTTCCTCCGGGTGCTCCAGTTTCCTCCCACATTCCAAAGACGTAAGGGTTAGTAGGTTAACATGGGTTTAATTGGGCGGTGTGGGCCGGAAGGGCCTGTTACTGTGCTGTATAAATAATTTTTCAATTTATATATTAAAACTCATTCATGATTTTTTTTTAAATAAACCACTTTTAAATGTTGTCCACCCTATCATTTTAAATGTAGCATGAACAGAATTTCAGCAAGGGAAGGCAATACTAAGATTGTGATGTGCCAAATTGGCCTAATCCACATTTTGACTCCCTCAGTCCTGGCTCTAATCCTGCCTATCTAATGTCTCTAACACCCAAGTTTTAGCATGGGATACATTCCACCTTATTTCCCACTTCAATCCACAAAGAGTCAAATATATGCTCAGTATATCTGCAACATCACATTTATGAGAGTTGCACAAGGACAGAAAAAAAATAATAGTCAGTGGGGAGTGAGATTTACACAAAAGTTTTGAGCACCCTTTAAAAAAGTTAAAGTAGGGGGAAAAAAGTTTACAACTACACTTGAGAAAGCAAGCCTCAGTGGCAAACATGTGGAAAAAAGTCTTAAAAGTAATGGAGATAGATGATGCAGGTGAGGGTTTGATTAAGAAATGCACTGATTTCAAATGCTACTGTAGATAATAATAAAAGATCAAACTATACACACAATTCTAAGTTTAGCTCAAAATGGGAATGAGGGAAGTATTTGGAGTGAAGAGAGGTCTAAACTTTGAAGTACACTGGTTACGGTTAACGTTCACAGAAAAAAAAACCTACAGTTTAGGCTTATGAAAAAACAATCTACAGCTTATGCTGTAAACAACCCCAAGACACCACAACAGCATCAACAAACAACATTCAACACCAGATCACTAAAGGAGTTATTAGGACAGATAATTAAAAGCTTAGTCAAAGATGTAGGATTTCAGTAGCATCTTAGGAAAGAAAGCATTAAAGACATACAGAGGTTTAGGGAATGAATTCTGAACTTTGCATCCAGATAGCAGGAGGCAATGCTACCAGTGGTAGATTACTTGAAATTGGGAATGCACAAGATGCCAGGATTGGTAGAGGACCCAGAGAATTATGGAGCTGGTGCAGATTATAGTAACAGGGAGGAATGAGGTTATGGAGGATTTAGAAACAACCTAAATTTTAATAGGTGCATTACTAGATCATGACAAGGTAGATAGGTTTATGATCATAGAGATGGTGAGTCAACAGGGTCCAGTGACACTTGTGGAAAAAGCAGTAAGCTTACGTTTATGGAAAGGTACTCAGGAGAGCACTAGAAGAGCCTAAAGACAACATATTAGATAACCTGAGGCTTGGACAAAGGGCAGTTAACTGATTCACAGCACGTGCACGTTGCTGGCTGAACCAGTAATTACTGTCCGTCCCTAACTGTACCTGGAATAGAGTGACTTGTTAAGCCATTTCACAAGTCAACCACATGCATGGGTCTGGAGTCACATCAAAATGCAGAATTCCTTCTTTGAAAGACATTAGTGAGGGATCTGGCAGTTCCCTGCTCACCATGACTGATACTACCTGTTTAATTCCAAAAAGTAATTACTTAAACATAGATTTCTCAGATGCTATGGGATCAAACATCCTGACCTCTGGATAGTTAAGTAACTTAACAACTTTGCCCTCAAGTAAGTTGAGAAATGATGTGCATTCCAACACTTGGTTTTGTGCAATTAAAAGGAATCATAGGTTGCATAACTGTCTTTAATGTAAAAGTAACTAAAATATAATTATCAAGTCTCTGTCCATTATATTTTCAATGAAATTTGTAAGTTATCAACTTTTATTAACCTTTACAATGAACATTCAAACAGCTAAGTGTTTTGTACTGTACATTCAAGACTTAGTGAAGCCTTCGATCAATTTATTCATCAGCAGCAATTTTACTCCAAGTTATTTAAACCACATTCTCTGACTCTAGTGGGTATCATCAGTCCTGACATGCAGACTGGAGTATTGCTATAACAAAATAGCAATGTTCAAAAGCTATGAGACCACATTGAATCAGATGTGTTAACCACCCAATTCCATAAAGTAACACCCTCAGGTCATCTGTTTAATTAAATAGGAGACTGATGTAATTTAATATGCAAGTAACAGGTTGGTACATGAAGATGCATATTCCTATTATGACCTCAAGAGACTCGTTGAATAAAGTCAAGTACACTTTGTCAGCAGACCACAACAGAAAGATTGATTCAACATTGGATTATAGAAAATATATTAAATTATCCTAAACTGTGGAAAAAAAATTAGTTTTTTCACAATTCTATCATGCAAGTAGAGATTTGTAAAGTAAAAGAATGTTGACCTTTATACAAGTTTATCTAACCATCCCAAATATTTCATTAATAAATGGAATTCAGAGAATAAAATATTGCCAGATATTTATGCTTGAAGGATGGTGACTGTAGCAGTGTGAAACACACCATCAACCTACTATGAATTGCAGAGAAGATATTGCAAATAGATAGAAGTCATATGGGTAATATATGAATTAGAAAGCAGAGGATATTTTCAATACAATGAAAAAAAAGGAAATTCAAGTAGTTATAAAATATAGTTCAGGTATGCGCATTTAAAACCACACCACCCACAATGAAAAATAATTACACCTAAGTAAAAACAAAGATAAAATCAGAAAATGCTGTAAGTATTCAATCAGTCAGTCAGATAGAGTTCTAAGGAAAGAAAAACAGAGTTAATATTTCAGGTCAATGACCCTTCAACAGGTTTTCAAAACAAAGAAAATCTGATTGCTCTGGGATATAAAATGCTTCAAATCGAACACTTTATTTGCATACAACTTAACTAATAGGTTTTGCTATCTTGTGCTGCAGAACGAGATAACTGAGAAGACATCAAGTACCACTGTCCTACTACTTTGGCATTCCAAAGAATACCGATTTACTAAACATTTAATTGCCATTAAATGGTCAAAGATTCTTCAGTAATAATTCACTTAAATAACCCACAAACAATGCCCATAAATAGCAACAGAGTTGCAGGTCAAATATATAGTTTGATGACCATGTCTAGGAAAGGGTCATTAGTTTTGGCATTCTAATATTGCACATTTAGGAAAAAAAGTACACACTGCAGGCTCTGGCTGCATTTCCAACCCCTGGCTCTGGCACACACCCAAAACCACATTCCAGAACCCGGCTCTTGCCACATACCAGTCCACATTCCTAACTTCAGCTCCACCTTGGTGACGGAGGCCAGGAATGCAAGTCAGCTGCATGCCCCGTGTAATGGTTCAGAATTTAGGATGTGCAACTGCTTCAACAAATGCACAGATGGGTCTGATCATGAATGGAGCCCGGTATGTGGCTAGGCTCAGGAGCTGGTGACCAGATGGGAAGGAGGGAAGCTTTGGGCAGGCACGGTAACACGGTAATGTAATGTAGTGGTTAGTGTAACGCTATTACCAGTGCCAGCGACCTGGGTTCAATTCTGGCCGCTGTCTGTACAGAGCTTATATGTTCTCCCTGTGACTGCGTGGGTTTCCTCCAGGTGCTCCGGTTTCCTCCCACATTCCAAAGACGTATGGGCTTGGAAGTTGCGGGCATGCTACATTGGCACTGGAAGACCAACAACACTTGCGGGCTGCCCCCAGAATATTCTACGCAAAGATAAATTTCACTGTGTGTTTCTATGTACATGTGACTAATAAAGAAATCTTAAATATTAACCTTAAAGGGCTTCTGCACCCGAGTCCACACATATGTATGTGCCTGTCTGTGTGCCTGCATGTAAACTGGTGCACACATACCAGGTGGCACCTTTAAGCGTGGACATTAACACTCGTGCAGCAGAGCCTAGTCTCCAGTGGTCTTGATTCCTCTTGTGTACGTAAATGGCATTAAAAGAAGGAAAGCTGAAGGACATGTGAGACAAGATTATTCACAACGGAATGCTCCTAATTAAATTTATCTACCAGGAGCCGACATAAACTCAGTGGGCTGAATGGCCCCCTTAACATCATTATAATAAGGAAGATGTTTAAAGATACAGGATAATAATGAATAAATGTTTTAATTTGTTATCACTTACCTTAAAAAAAACTTGAAACTCTCTCTTAAAGAATGTTCCTCCCTGACATCAATTCCCACATAATTAAATGGAAAATCAAGTACTTTAGCTCAGCAGGACTGCACCAGTACTTTTCCTTTTGCCCAAGCACTAGTCCTTGTACCTGTACTTGCCCCCTTACAACATCATTTTATGCCTTTGTTCCATCTTGGAATGCATCACTGCCACCCAGTTCTGTACTTAACTAATATACCATCTATCTCAGCCTACTTCATGTTTTGATTACAACATGAAGACACCAACAGGTGTCTTGAATAACTCTGTGCTGAGCCACTAATCTTACTGCCAAACAGTCATCACAATCACTTACTTCCATCCTCATATTCTGTCCACCTTATCCCAATATCACTGAATCCTCATCCACACCATTTAAGGCTTAAAAAAACAACGAAGTCATTTTGAAGAAAATATCCGAAGATGTGTTTTAAAGCATGGGCATTGAATAAAAAAAACAGAACAAGGTCATTTGGCCTTCTGAGTCCATGGAGGTTTTTTGTAGAGCAAACCAATCACTTGGAGAAAGTCACCACGTGAGCCAATAATTTGAAGGACTCAAACAGCAAAGTTTACATGAATTTATGATAACAGTGGAAGAACACCTCAATTCAGATTTTAGAAACTTTTAAAAAATACTCCAACATATGAGGATGGATGCTGACATTACCAAGTCATTGCACAATTAGCAAAAACTGCATGATCATACTATTGTTTTATTATATTATTAATAGTTTATCATATTATTGTGCATCAGAGTTGAAGTTATTTCTACAACACATCCTTCTCAATTAGCAGTAATTTTAAATTATTAAAAGAGTACATGAAAGTGAAAAAGTTCTAAACCAATTCTATACTCACTAGAATACTATAATGTCAATATGAACCCAAAAAATGCACTGAAGCTTCCTTGTTTATTGAAGTACACATACCTAAAACTTGACTTGTGTTGGCCTTGGGAACTTTCTCCTCGCACAGGACTGTTTTCCCTGAGCTTGGTCCCTGTCCATTCATCTGCCGCATTCGGTATTCCTTCAGGTGTAGCGATGCTTCTTTGATGTAGTAGTGGTGTAGGTTGTTGTGATGGGCTTTCCCCACTATTGGATCTGCTCCACATTGATATACTATCACTACCATCATCTGGTTTTTGAAAACTGCGACTACGGAAAGGTTGTGATTCCGACAATCGATTAGAACAGCTTGGAAACTTAATACCCCATTTGCTGCTATCACTTCCAAAATCCTCAGGCTTCATAAACTTAGATTTTAAATCATTTAAGGGAAAGGATTTGTCTTTCTCCCTTTCATGAAAACGATCACTTCCTAAACTTCTAACACAAGTATTTTGTTGCCCTGACTCCTTATGTTTTTCTTCTTGGATTCTGTATTCTCTATTTTTATCTTTGGCATGCTCAATTTCCACCTCCCTTTCACTGGATTTACTTTTGTCTCTGTACCTATTGGCAATTTCTTGTCTTTCTTTATCCCTTTTCCACTTGAACGGATCTTGGAAATTTCCTGCTGGTTTCTCTCTCTCTGCAGTACTGTCACATTCCCAGTGTCTGTCTTTGCCTCCACTTTGACCCCTTCCAGAATTGTATTTCTTCTTATCAGTCTGATCAGAAGTCCAGTTCTTTGCTTTTTCCAAAGTCCCTCTCCAACTCCTTTCACTGTCTTTTTGACATTTTGATGCTGCGACTTTTTCAGCAGCTTGGAGCTTCTCCTGGAATACTTCCACAGACTAAAGGGGAGGGAGTAAATACATAAAAATTCACAATTAGCAAGTCCTTCTATTTGGATTCTTTTATCACTTCAATCACAAATCATAATGCTTTGCAATTAAAATATTAAGGTGATAAAGTCAATTTTACCCATCATATAATCCTCACAAATAGTAAAGCTGGTAAATACTTTTTTAAAGAAGCACAGACAGAAAAAGCTGGAAGCACAGAAAAGCTGGAGATGCTCAACAGGTCAAATAGCATCTGTGGGGAAAGAAAGAGAGTCAATGCCTTAAGTCAAAGACGCTTCATAAGGACTGGAAAAGTGACCAAACAAGCATGTTTTAAGTCGCAGACAGAAGGGTTGAAAAGAGCAGAAGGAATGCAAGGCAGTTCTGAACTTTATTAATAGAGGCATAGAATATAAAGGCAAGAAGGTCAGGCTGAATCTTGTCCGGCCACAACTGGGGTACTGTTTTCAATTCTGGTCGCCCGGTTATAGGAAGGATGTGAAGTGGTTAGTGAGGATTCACAGAAGATTTTGGAAATGGTTCCTGAAATGAGAAACTACTATGAAAAGGATAGATGAGAGAAGTTGGAATTATTTTCCTTGGAGAAGGCTGAGGGGTGATTTGATAGAAGTATATAAAATGTTGAAAAGAGTGGATAGAGGAAGACTGACCCTTTGGTGGACGGATCGAGGACCACAGGTCACAGGTATAAAAATGGGAATAAAATTAAGAAAGATATGAAGAAAAACTCTGTCTGAAATCTGGAATGTACTTCCTGTAGATGTGGTGGATGCAGGTTCCACTGAGGCCTTCAAGAAGTATCTGAACAAATATATGTGAGGGAAAATTTTAAAGAGGGGATTGGGGTGGAAATGGCGAGTTGGTCTGGTAGAGAGCTCCATGAATATCAAAAAACCTGTGCTGTAACCATTCTATGATTCTGTCCTGTGATTCTATAAATATGTCTATATGCATCTGCTGCTTCTTGCTATGTTTTTCTATTTTAACCACATCTATAGAAATTCCTTATCATTCTTCACTTAATTAAGGCAAGAGTAAATAATAGCTTCAAACTCATGCATAACTATGGAGAATACAAATCTATATGCGCTGAAAGTAAACATGTTTCATGTACATTATAGAAACTTGTATAATAAAGGCTAGAACGACGAAGTAGTAGAAGGCTTAAGAGCCAAAGCAAATACGGTCAACATATTCTGTCAAATCCAACATAGCATTTAAGGACAAATTTGCTGACCTTAAATGAATTTTACAAGGATTGAATCTATAGCAATGTGGCTTCCTATCCAAATATCGGGAAACCAAGGTGACATTTAAAAATTGGAAATTAAAAGCTGAAGGTTAAAAGAAAAGTAGAAATGAATCATTTTGCTTAGTTAAATAAAAACACTCTTACGCCATATCTCTCAGCAATTACATCCTCCAGTTGACATTGATCCCTCGCTGCCTGTTCCTTCATGCGCTGATAGGATCGTCTCAACCAGCTCAGTCCGCCATCTTCTATCAAAGCTGCTATGTATTCAAAAGAGTTGGGAATAATTTTTTTTAATTTCAATGGAATGCAAAATTTATGTTTAAACCAACTAGGATTTTATCAAAATTTGCAATAGTTGAAACCAGAATTGTGTATTAATTGTGTTGATAAAAGATCAACAAGCTCTACTATCAACTTGTACAATATTAAACATTCTTTTCTATGGCACCTTTGCTTCAACATGTAAGCAGAGCGTTCAATTTAAATTAAGCCTTCCTTTGACACACACCCAAACCAACCAACCAAACAGCAAAACGTAACTCTTGCAGAATTTATTTTTAATAGAAAGACAGAATAATGGGCTGTAATTTGGCAAAAAATGCAGTAAATATTTTAAACATCTAAAGTGTATGGACTAAGTCAGAGAATCGTGTCTCCAGAACATTTAGTCTTTCTTACAAAGAATGGTGGACAGAGACAGTTGGCTAAAGTTTCCCAGTTCAGACTGCTTACTTGGTGGAAAATAAGGAGTTGGGATGAATCTGTCCCCTTTTTTTCACCTGTCTGCAATCTGCAGGGAGAAAACATGCGTCACATCTGTCTCAGGTAGACCCTGGCACATGACTCAAGAGGTAAAACACGAGTTGTTAACCCACCACAAAGAATAAGGACTTAATTTCTGAACACAGGAGGAATGGAAGATGTAGTTCCACCGTGACTTCCCAGCTGAGAGAATACTGAGACTTACATGGAGGAAAAGAAACTTCATTGTCCCCTCACAGCAACTCAGATGAAAACTTTAGCAGCTACAACTTAATTAAATTACTATGAAGGCTCTGCATCTTCTCTTCCTGTATGCACCTCCACTTTTCATACCATGGCCCCAACAATACATTTATTCTCTTCCATTAAGGTTGTTCCCATTATCAAGGTAACTCAGACCAGAGCAATACTGGCACACCACACATTATGTCATCCATTACCAGACTTGGCTGGACCCCATTAAATGGTCGAATTTCACTCTGCCAAATTATTCAATAATGCAGGATTATCCTGGATAGCAAAGAAAACTCATGGCTTCTTTTCACTAAATCATTGCCTTAAAACCTTATCACTTGTCCCCCTCTACCACTACTTCCAAGAGTGCAAGAAGCGCATGTACTTGATCTTTCCAATAATACTATGACCATCTTACCAGCTGGCTCTGGTCTTTCTCGTGCTTCCATGTTCCTACTACATCAAATTTTGCCCTGGCTTTCCTAGTCTCCTCTTGCCCTGAAACCATTTCTTTCCCTTGCTTTACTCATGCAATCCTTTGAACTCTATCATGTAGCTCCTACTCCTCCAATTCCATTCACAGAAGCTATTGATAAATCAACTTCTTCTCCTGACTCAAATATTATTGACTTTATAAATGGACCATGCTCCACAGCCTTTCAATCCACTTACTAAAATTGTCATCGACATCACAGAGAAGGCCACAACTTATTTGCCCATGTTTGTAAATAAACAAGCAACATGTTAGCATTGAGCAGCAAGGAAATTTAAATAACATTAAAACAGCTCCCAAAATTAAATTGAATGGAATTCCAATTTACCTTTTTGAATTTGTGCTGAGTCACTCTGTACAGATGGCAAGCCTGTTCCTCCATTTTTCCAAAAGGGGTTTAATTCTCTTTTGTCTATTTCAGCCTATAAGGAAGTACAATAAATTAATCAGATTGGAAACATAATTTCTAATAAAAGAAACTAATTTAGTTTGCTTTCTTCTATTATCACTGATGTAAAAAGTGGGAGTTGTTTGAAAACTAAGGCATTGATACCCAGAATAAAGAAATCCAGTGCTAAAATATTTATTAGAAATAAATGTTGAAACTACTCAACAGGACAAGCAGCATTTGTGAAAGAAAAAGAGTACTGACCATTCATCAGGACTGCTTTTGGAAAAAGCTTGTGTCTCTGACTGTAGGCTTAAAATAAGTATGCCTTTAGCTGTACTATAATTAAGCGCAAATCTAAGTGTTTATTTTGAAAAAGCTAGGTAAAGAATTTACAGATTATTATAAACACAGAATGAGACCAATTCAATTTTTGGTGAGCAATTCATTAATAATAATATAGCAGACTTGAAATTCATCCTGGGAAAGTTACTTGCATAAGCACTGTCAGTGCTTTACATATCACATTATAACTATTCACCATAATGCAGAAACAACGGTTCACACAGAAGTTCTGATATATGGAAAGGGACTAGTTGATTCAAAGTTAAAGAGAGCTAGGGGATTGTGTACAAAAATCATTAAAATATCTTGTTCAGGTACATAAAATAATTGAAAGACCTTTTGAAATGTTTGCCTTTATATCTTGGGGCCAACATACAAGGGTGGGCGTAGGTGACATAAATTTTGCTACAGCTATATGAAACTCTGCTTAGACTATATCTGGGAAGAATACACTGGCCTTGCAAAGAAAGCATACAGATTTAATATAATACCTGCATTCCAAGGGTTAGGTTGTGAGCAGACACTAAAAAAAACTAAGGATGTTTTTGACAACTTGTATTTGTAAAGTGCCTTTAATGTAGGAAAGGTCAAAGCACTTCAAACATGCAATGTAAAAATTTGTTAATGAACCACACTAGGGGATATTAGGTGGGTGACCAAAAGCTTAGCAAATGAGAAAAAACTTTAAAGTTACACCTTCAAGGAGGAGAAAAATGTTCCTCCAGCATTTTGTGTGTATTAATTCACACCGATTGATTGTTGCAATGTTGGATCCTCAAAAAAAAACCCCAGCAGGAATGAATCGAGAACAGCATTATCAAATGATTAAAGAATTTTGGAGCAGACAGTATTCAGGCCAAAATTCTAAAACTGTGACTGAAGTTTCTCTCTGTCAAAATTCACAACTTCATCTCATTTGTCCAGAAAGAGAAGGACATGCCAAGGGACTCTGGAGAGGCCCTAATACTGACCATATTCAAGAAAAGAGACAAAGCCAATTGTTCTAACTATAGAGGGATGTCCCTGTCTGCTATAGTTAACAAAGGAAAGTTATCAGAGTCTTCCTCAACCACCTCTACCCAGAGGGCAAAGAGCTGCTTCCCAGATTGTAGATTCCATCCACTAGGAAATACAACAGACATGATCTTCACCATGCATCAACTCCAAGAGAAATGCATCAACCATGATACATGGCCTCTTTTGACTTTCCTAAGGCCTTTGACTCCTTTAGTAAAGAGTGACTGTTGAGCATTCTTCTTAAGTTTGGCTGCATGTAAAAATTCATCTCCATTTTGCGTTTGCTTCAAGATGGTATGCAAGCCATGATCTTAATTAACACACCCACAATAGATATAATCTCAAATGCTTCAAAAGCTCTCTCAATCTTTCTTGCCACAATGCACATCGTCTCTAAAAAGCTTGCTATTGGAGTAGGGTTAAATCTACAAAACAAATACATAGCTGTTCAACCTGGATCACCTCCACTCCAAAATAAAGGTAACCTGAACTTCTACTGTCAAGCTGCATACAATAGTTTTTTGTATATACACGCTTAAGACAAGCTCCAAGTCACTGTCAACTTGTTCATTGATGTACAAAAGAAAGAGCTTACAATTAATATTCCTCCGTCAATTGTCTCCAACTGTTCAAAACTGCCCACTAACAATAAAGGTCTCATATAAGAACTTGGAAAATGTGGAACAGTCATCGCAGGAGTACCCTCCAAAGAAGGGAGATATCAATAATGATATTCACCATTGTCTTCAGTGGTTCAAGAGGAAAAGAGTGCTTAAAGATCAATAACTCAAACCTAGTGCAAAGCTCATGATCTACCAGGTAGCAGTAATGCCTGCCCTCTCTTGTGGTTCTGAGACATGGACAATCAAAGCAATGGAGATATAATATCAATGTGATTATCAGGAAAATATTCAAGAATGTTCTCAAAGCATCTCCGATTAAAATGTAATAGCCTCACTGACATGTGGAAATCCCTGGCCCATGACTGTTCAAAATGGAGGAGCATTTGGGTATGGCAGTGAGAACTTCAAATTACAAAAAAAAAGCCCAGTGTAAACAGTGGAAAGAATACACCACCCAAATTACCCAACCACCTGCCCCATTAAGCATTCCCTGCCCCAACTGCAGCAGAGTCTGCAGTTTATATATTGGCCTTATCAGCTGTCTCAGAACCAGAAAAACAGCAAATCACTCTCAAACCCCAGGGGTTGCCTAGGATGGAGAAGAGATTATTTGAGTAGCCCAGATAAACTATATGCCACACTAGTTTGGAAGCTCACTAATTGTGGACTTTATTGTTCCATTGATTAGCCAGAATAAATACAATGACTATTTGATATAGTTGAGATAAATGAAAAAATGGAAACAGTGTTCTACAATGAAACATTTTACTTACAATGAAACCCCACATTAAATAGCTTACAAAAGCAAGAAGCTTTGTCACTCCTAGCTTACAATAAATACAGCTGGCAGAGAATAAAAAGCAAGAATAATAAATTCAAAAATCATACTCAGAATCAATTTCTAAATTCACAGAGTCAACCTTGCTCTGTTAATGGAAAACATCAATCAACTATGAAATGTTAGCTACTCAAACCTATCAAACAGAAGGCTAGCACGTTACTCCATATAGAAGAAATTAGAAACTCTTATTTTAGATTTAGAACAACTGCTTTGTAACAATTACTCAGTTTTCAATAGAGAAATTTCTTTGATTATCCTCTGGACGCAGTCTAACTTGCTATTATCAAAACCCACAGGATGCAGCAAGTATAATTGAAAGTAAGATCAGGTGGGAAAGAACACTTGCACTGAATCTGGTAACATCAAGTTTCTGTTTAGCTAGATGAAAGTCAATTATCACCCCAGAACTGTAAAACATCTCAGAGTTGTACAGCATGGGAACAGGCCCTTCAGCCCAAATTGTCCATGCTGACCAAGGTGTCTTCCTAAAGTAGTCCCATTTGCCTGCATTTGGCCCATAACTCTCTAAATCTTTCCTATCCACGTACCTTTCCAAATGTCTTTTAAATGTTGTAATTGTACCCGTCTCTACCTCTGGCAGTTGGTTCCATATACCCACCACCCTCTCTGTGTAAAATTTGCCTCTCGGGTCCCCTTTAAATCTTTCCTCTCTCACCTTAAACCTATGCCCTCTAGTTTCAGACTCTCCTTCCCTGGGAAAAAGACTGTGACAATCTATCTTATCTGTGCCCCTCATGATTTTATAAACCTCTATAAGGTCACCCCTCAGCCTCCTCCGCTTCAGGGAAAACCATCCAAGCCTATCCAGTCTCTCCTTATAACTCAAGCCCTCCAGTCCTGACAACATCCTTATGAATTGTTTCTGCACCCTCTCTGACTTAATCACATCCTCAAGTGCAGTCTCACCAATGTCTTGTACAGCTGTAACATGACTTCTCAATTCTTGCACTCAATGCCCCATCCAATGAAGACAAGGATTCCATATGCCTTCTTTACCACTTTGCCTACTTGTGTTGCCACTTTCAGGGAACTATGTTACTTGTACCCCGAGGTCTCTGTGTTCCAGAATGTTTCCCAGGGTCCTGTCACTTCCCCACTAGTGGAAATATCTGGACATCTACACCATCTCAGGATCTCATATGTTTCAATAAGATTACCCGATTCTTCAAATTTCCAAAGATCATAGATCTAATTTCTTTAGCCACTCATAATAGAACAACCCCTTTATGCCAGGATTAGCTCAATGAATCTCTTTTGGGCTGCCTCCAATGACAGTGTACCCTTTCTTAAATAAGGGGGCCAAAGCTCTGCACAGTTCTCCACAATGTACAACCTTAACAATACTTACCTATTTCTAACCTCCAACCCTCTTGCAATAAAGGCAAATATGCCATTTGTCTTCCTACCCAGGCATTGCACCTGCCTGCTTACTTTTTGTGAATCATGTACAAAAACACCTAAATCTCTCAATATTTCACTCTTCTATAAAGTTTTTCTTGTATTAATTCCATATGCCTCTATGCCTTGCTCATTCAAGTACCTGTCCAGATGCCTCTTAAATATTGTTACAGTTCCTGCCTCCACCAGTTCCTCTGGCAGCTCATTCCAGACACCAACTACTCTGTGTGAAAAATCTACCTCTCAGGTCCCCTCTACACCTCCACTCTCTCACCTTAAATCTATGCCCTCTAATTTTAGACACACCTACCATGGGAAACAGACACTGGCTATCTACCCTCTCTGTGCCATTCATAATTTTACAAACCTCTTTAAGGTCACCCCCCCAGCCTCCTCCACTCCAGGATAAACAAACCCAGCCTATCCAATCTCTCCGAATTACTCAAGCCCTACAATCCAGGCAACATCTTATGAACCTCTTCTGCACCCTCCCTAGCTTAATCACATCCTTCTTATATTGTGGCAACCAGAATTGCACACAATGCTCCAAGTGCAGCATAATCAACATTTTGTACAATTTGACATCCCAACTCTTATACTCAGTGCCTCAGTCGAAGAAGTAAGCATGCCATATGCCTTCCTCGCCATGTCTACCTTGTTGCCACTTTCAGGGAACTATGTCCATGTCCCCACAGGTCTCGCTATTCAACGACACCCCCCAGGGCCCTGTCTTTCACTGTTTATGACCTGCCCTAGTTCAACCTTCCATCATTTTGCACTTGCCCAAGATAAATTCCATTTGCCATTCCCTTGCCCACTTTCCATAAGACATAGGAGCAGAATTAGGCCATTCGGCCCACCGAGTCTGCTCCGCCATTTGATTATGGCTGATTTATTTTTCACTCTCAACCCCATTCTCCTGCCTCCTCCCTGTAATCTATCAATCTCCACTTTAAATATACCCAATGACGTGGCCTCCACAGCGGTCTGTGGCAGTAAATTCCACAGATTCACCACCCTCTAGCTAAAGAAATTCCTCCTCATTTCTGTTCTAAAGGGATGTCCTATTCTGAGGCTGTGCCCTCTGGTCCTAGACTCTCCCACTACTGGAAATGTCCTCCCCATGTCCACTCTATCCAGGCCTTTCAAAATTCGGTAGGTTTCAATGAGATCCCCCCCTCCGAAACTCCAGCGAGTACAGGCCCAGAGCCATCAAACACTCCTCATATGTTAACCCTTTCACTCCTGGGATTGTTCTTGTAAATCTCGTCTGGACCCTCTCCAATGCCAGCACATCCATATATGGGGCCCAAAACTGCTCACAATACTCCAAATGTGGTTTGACCAATGCCTTATTAAGCCTCAGCATTACATCCTTGCTTTTATATTCTAGTCCTCTCAAAATAAATGCTAACATTGCATTTGCCTTCCTTACTACTGACTTAACCTGCAAGTTAACCTTTAGGGAATCCTGCACTGGGACTCCCAAGTCCCTTTGCACCTCCGATTTCTGAATTCACTCCCCAGTTTAGAAAATATTCTATGCCTTTATTCCTTCTACCAAAGTGAATGACTGTACACTTCCCTACACTGTATTCCATCTGACACTTCTTTGCCTATTCTCCTAACCTGTCCAAGTCCCTCTGCAGACTCCATGCTTCCTCAACACTACTTGCCTCTCCACCTATCTTTGTATCATACATAAACTTGCCCACAAAGTCATCAATTCCATCATCCAGATCATTAACATATCATGTGAAAAGTAGCCAACCCAACACCGACCCCTGCAGAACACCACTAGTCACCATCAGCCAACCAGAAAAGGCCCCCTTTATTCCCACTCTTTGCCTTCTGCCAGTCAGCCAATCTTCTATCCATGCGAGTACCTTTCCCGTAATACCATGGGCTCCTATCTTGTTTGGCAGCCTCATGTGTAGCACCTTGTCAAAGGCCTTCTGAAAATCCAAGTAAACAACGTCTACTGACTCTCCTTTGTCTATCCTGCCTGTTACTTCCTCAAAGAATTCCAACAGATTTGTCAGGCAAGATTTCCCTTTAAGGAAACCATGCTGACTTCGGCCTATTTTATCATGTGCTTCCAAGTACCCTGAAACCTCATCCTTAATAATGGATTCTAACATCTTACCAACCACTGAAGTCAGGCTAACTGGCCTATAATTTCCTGTCTTTTGCCTCCACCTCTTCTTAAAGAGTGGAGTGACATTTGCGATTTTCCAGTCCTTTGGAACCATTCCTGAATCCAGTGATTCTTGAAAGATCACTACTAATGCCTCCATAATCTCTTCAGCTACCTCTTTCAGAACCCTGGGGTGTAGTCCATCCAGTCCAAGTGACTTATCTACCTTCATACCTTTCAACTTCCCAAGCACCTTCTCCTTCATAATAGTGACTACACTCACTTCTGCCCCTGACCCTCTCGAATTTCTGGCATGTTGCTGGCATATTTCATCTTGTCTCTCCTTAATGTTTTTTTAGTTGCCTTCTGTTGGTTTTTAAAAGCTTCTCAATCCTCTAGTTTCCCACTACTTTTTGCAACATTGTATGCCCTCTCTTTTGCTTTATGTTGTCTTTGACTTTCCTTGTCAGCCATGGTTGCCTCATCCTCCCTTCAGAATACTGCTGCTTCTTTGGGATGAACTGATCCTGCATCTTCCAAATTACTCCCAGAAATTCCTGCCATTGCTGCTTTACCATGATCCCTGCTGGGGTCCCCTTCCAATCAACTTTGGCCAGCTCCTCCCTCATGCCTCTGTAGTTACCTTTACTCAAGTGTAATATCAATACATCTGATTTTAGCTTCTCCCTCTCAAACTGCAGGATAAATTCTATCATATTATGACTACTGCCTCTTAACAGTTCCTTTAACTTAAGCTCCCTAATCAAATCCAGTTCATTGCACAACACCAAATCCAGAATTGCCGTTTCCCTAGTGGGCTCGATCACAAGCTGCTCTAAAAAGCCATCTTGTAGGCATTCTACAAATTCCTTCTTTTGGGATCCAGTACCAACCTGATTTTCCCAGTCTACATGCATATTGAAATCCCCCATGACCACTGTAACACTGCCCTTTTTATATGCCTTTTCTATCTCCTGTTGTCATTTGTACCCTACATCCTGGCTACTATTCAGAGGCCATCAGGGTGTTTTTACCCTTGCAGTTTCTTAACTCTACCCAAAAGGATTCTACATCTTCTTATCTTATGTCACTTTTTACTAAGAATTTGATTTCATTTTTTACCAACAGAGCCACCCCACCCCCTCTGCCCACCTGCCTGTCTTTTCAATAAGATGTGTATCCTTGGATGCTTAGCTCCTAGCTGTGATTTTCTTTCAACCACTACTCTGTGATGCCCACAACGTCATACCTGCCAATTTCTAACTGTGCTATAAGCTCATCTACCTGCTTGCATTCAAATACAACACCTTCAGTCCTGTATTCACCACCCTTTTGAAATTTGTCTCCATGTTGCTTGAAATTAAGTTCTTATCCCTTTCTAAACTTTCCATCTTATTCTTTATTCTGGTGACTTCAGTAACCTCCCCTGCACTCTCCTTCCCTTTTACTTTATCCATACTTTTCCAATCTGCTGAATCCACCCCCTACTATTTAGTTTAAAGCCCTATCCACAGCCCTAGTTATGCGATACACCAGGAGCCTGGTCCCAGCATAGTTCAGGTAGAGCCTGTCCCATCGGAACAGCTCCCTCCTTCCCCAATACTGGTGCCAATGTCCGATGAATCCAAACCCACTTCTCCCACACCAATCTGAGGCACGCATTTAACTCTCTGATCTGGGAGAATGGATCAGCTCATGATAGAATGTTGGAGCAGACTCAATGGGCCAAATGGCTGACTTCCGCTCCTTTGTCTTATGGTCTTATTGACCCTGTGCCAATTTGCATGTGGCTCAGGTAGCAATCCAGAGATTATTACCTTTTTTGGTTCTGCTTCTTAATTTAATCATTGGTACCCACATTGACCATGACAACTGGATCTTTCCCCTCGCTATCCAAATTCCTTTGCAGGTCAGATGAGGTGTCCCGAGCCCAGGCACCAAGCAGGCAACACAGCCTTTGAATCTTGCAACAGAGAATTGTGTCTATTCCCCTGACTATACTATCCCCAATTACAACCGAATTTCTCTTCTCTCCCCCCTCTTGAATATGCCACCCATGCTGCCACAGTTCAGTTGCTCATCCTTCCTACCTGTCTCACTTGCAGTCACACCTTCTTGTCCCTGACCACAGACCAAATTTGAAGTAGTTAGTCTAATGGGTGTGACTGCCTCCTGAAATAGAGCATCCAGGTAACTCTTCCCCTCCCTGATGCATCGCAGTGCTTGAAGCTCAGATTCCAGGTCATCAACTTTGAGCTTGCGCTCCTCGAGCAACAAACACTTGCTGTAGATGTGGTCACCAGGAACCACAATGGGGTCCACCAGCTCCCACATCATGCAGCTACAACATTTCACCTGATCCTGCATCTTTATTTTATTGAATTAGTTGTAATTTAGTGTCTTTTTACTTAACTGCTATAAAAAATAGTTAAATAAAAAGATACCAAAACATCCCAGTTGATCTATATCCTGTTGTAACTTTCAGACAATCTTCTTCACTCTCCACAATACCACCAATTTTGGTGACATCTTTAAACTTATCGATTAGGCCACCTAGAACCTCATCAAAATTATTAATATACATGACAAAGAACAAAGAACCCAGCAGCAATCCCTACAACACACCACTGGTCCCAGGCCTCCAATCTGAAAAAAAGCCCTCCACCACCACCCTCTGTCTCCTACCACCAAGCCAATTTTCTATCCAATTTGCTAGCTCCTCTGGGTCCACATCTTTAGTTGCAACTTGATTCTGTGTCAGGAGTAGGGAAGAGTCAATACAGGCCAGCACTTCAAAACTGACATGAGAAATTCGAGGTGCTGTGAACACCTTGCATGGGAAAATTCTGGTTGCCACAATATAGAAGGGATGCGATTAAGCCAGAGAGGGTGCAGAAAAGATTCACAAAGATGTTGCCTGGATTGGAGAGCTTGAGCTATTAGGAGAGATTGGATAGGCTGGGTTTTAGATAGCTCTAAAAAAAAATTGGTGCCATTAGAGGAATCACTACATTTGGAGTTGTGTTACCTGCAGTAGCAGCAATATCATCCAATATGACAAAAATTAATACATTACAGTATTATAGCTACACTTATTGGCTGCCTAAATCATGTCTATTTAATGTTAATTTTTTTTTCCCTCATTACCTGTTCAATGGCTTGCACTTTCTCTTGCTCAATTTCTTTCTCCTTCAGTTTTCCAGCTCGGATTTCAGTGGTAGATATAGACTTTATGGACATGAAGTCTAACGTCATCCATTCTTCCCTCTAGTGGAGAAAGAATACATCATAGAATGCATTTGCCTCAAAGTAAGACGAGACAAGACATCTTTATTAATCACATGTACATCAAAACACACAGTGAAATGCATCTTTTGCGTGGAATGTTCTGGGGGCAGCCTGCAAGTGTCGCCACGCTTCTGGCGCCAACACAGCATGCCCACGACTTCCTAACCTGTACATCTTTGGAATGTGGGAGAAAACCAGAGCACCTGGAGGAAACCCACGCAGACATGGGGAGAAGGTACAAACTCCTTACAGACAGTGGCCGGAATTGAACCTGGGTCGCTGGTGCTGGTTACACTAAACGCTACACTACCATGCCAAGTATAAAAAATGCTTCTGCAGGTGACTTCTGATGGAGAATGGTTGAGAGCCTCTGTTTTTTGGTGTCCAGGAGAGGTAGCCCAGTTATGCTGGTAATTATTTTTTGGAAAGGGCACATGTTCAACCCTGGGCAGTGCAGTCTATGCCAGTCAACATCTAACACTGCTTGCAGCTGTAAAAACCTTAATCGAAAATCAAAGCAAAGTTGTCAACATTCACTCTCATTACCTGAAACTGTTAAGCATCTTCCAGATTACGCACATATGCAGTGAAATAGAAAAGACATATCAATAATTTCCTGCTCCTCCAAAGGCTTTGCTAGCATACTCTTTGAGAATCAAAGATTTGATGAGAAATTCTGGTATTAACTAATTTTGCTGATTTTCCCCCTAAAAAACTTACTTATGGTTGCATGAGGTATAAATGAATTTTTAATAATGTCCTAAATCATTATTACTGCTTACTAACTTTCATGTGTGTGAATTGTCATTCATTCTGATAAATTTCAAAAAATGGATTTAGGAATTATAAAAATTACGTATCTTTAAAAGTTTGTAAAGTTGTTCCTTCCATTTCATTGGTGTATTTCAACTTATATTTAAAAATGTTTAAAATTTCCATTAAAAAATTACAATTTTATTTCCAAGGTTGCTGCCTTTTTCTTCAATGTGATTGACTGCTAAGCCTAACTAATCACATGCTGGACCCCCAAGAACTGATACTCAATAGCAACCAAAAGACAAAATAAAAGAACGATAAGGGAAGCCTATGGCACAGATACCAGCTTTAACAATTTAGTTAAAATTTTAAAACAATATTGAATCAATAATGATATAACAAACATTAAGGGTCCCAGGACCTGTCCCTGTGGTACACCACTGGTCACAGACTTGCAATTACAAAAACAACTTTCCACCACTTACCTCCTATTACCAAGCCAATTTTGGATCCAATTTGCCAACTTGCGCTGGATCCGACTTCCTCTAAACTTTTGGACCAGTTTCCCATGTAGGACATTGTCAAAAAGCCTTAGTGAAGTCCGCAAAGATTACATCAATCACACTGCCTCATCAATACATTTTGTTACCACTTTGGTACAACAGGACATCTCCCTAAAGAAGCTGTGCTGACCATCTTTCATAAAGCCCTGTGTTTCCAAGTGTAGACTAATCCTGTCCTTCAGAACTTTTCCTAACAACTTCCCTACCACTCGCATGAGACTCACAGGCATGTAATTACATGGACTATCCCTGCTACACTTCTTGAATAAAGGTTTCACATTTACCATCTTCCAACCATTTGGCATCTTACCTGCAGCCAGGAAAAATCTATAAATTAATCAGGGCCCCAGCAATTTCCTGTCTTGCATCCCAGGCTGCTGTGGGAAGCATTTATCAGGCCCTGGGGCTTTATTCATCTTAAAGGCCATAAAGATATCTGATATTTCCTTCCTTTTGATGAAAATGTGCTCTAGAATTTCAAAATCCCCTCCTCGAATTCTCCAACTACAATGTCCTTCTCCTTGGTGAATATAGACTAGAGGCATTCATTAAGATCTCAGATATGTGCTCTAGCTCCCTGCACAGATTGCCCCTTTGGTCCTTTATTGGACACATTTATTCTCTAGTTATGCTGTCACCCTCGATATAGTTTTAATGTTTTGGGATTTTCCTTAAATTTTGTCCCTCTTAAGCTTTGTGCACCTACTTTGCTGTCCTAATTTCTGTTTTAGTACCCCCCCACACCATCGATACTCCGGAAGTCCTCCCCCATTTTCAGTTCTCTGTACTGAAAATATACATTTCCTTTCTTTATCCAACCCTCACAATCACCCAACATCCAAGGATCCAGCAACACTAGCCCTGAACTCATTCTCACTTTTAAATGTCTCAGTTGAATGCAAACATATCCGCAAGCAGCTGCGCCCAGTCCACTTTTGCCAGTTCCTGTTCTGTGATGTTGAAATCAGCCTTCCCCCAGTTCAGGACCTTAATTTCTAAACCATCCTTACCCTTTCCGCAACCACCTTGAAATTTACAGAGCTACAGTCACTCCCTCCAGAATGCTTAGCCACTGACACTCCTTCTACTTGTTCAACTGCATTCCCTATGATCAGGTCCAGTATTATCCCCTTTCTACTAGGACTATCTGCACAATAGCTCAAAAAGCTCTCCTGAACACACTTTAACAATTTCAACCCCTCTAAGTCCTTCACATTAAGACAGCTGCAGCTAATATTGGGGAAAGTGAAATCCTCTCCTACTTTAACCTTATTTCCCTTATACCTCTCTGTGATTTGCCTAAATATCTATTCCTGTAACGTCTATTAACTGTTAGGAAGCCTATGGTATACTCTCAGTAATCACCCCCTTTTTGTTCCTAAGCTCTTCTCATACGATCTCATTTGAAAAATGTTCCAAGGTATCCTGTCAGAATACTGGAGTATTTGACTACTTAATCAATACAGCAATGCCATCTCCACTTTTACATCACCCCCACCTCCCCCTTATGCCTGAAGATTCTATATCCTGGAATGCGAGTGGCCAGTGCTCCTTTCTTTCAACCAAGTTTCTGTGATAGCAACAATATCAACAGCGGTGATCACTCTCTTACTCAGTCAGACTCCTTGCATCAAAATAGATGCAATTTAGCCTTCCAGTCCTCCCATGCGTCTCATCATGTCCATGTCTGCTCTACCTACTGGACTGACTTGGTTTTCCCTCCCCGCATCTCTGTACAATTACTTTGTGTCCCATCCCTGCTACATTAGTTTAAAACCCTACCCAACTATTACCAGCAAACCTCCTCACAAAGAGTTGGATCAATTCCAGTTCAACTACAACTCATCCAGCTTCTACATCCTACATTCCCCAGAAATCATCCACATGATACAGAGATCGAAAGCCTTTCCTCATTTAGCCAAGCAGTTATCTGACTTAACTTCCTGTTTCTATACTCATTGCATTGTATGGCATTACTGTCATGCTAATGGAATAGACTCAGAACAGGCAATCTTACAACCAGCAGCTTAAATCAGGTTTCTGCAGTCCAGCTGTGTCTGATTATGAATCATTTGGCAAAGCATTCATAGCCACATTCAGCCAGAAATGCCGAGCACATATCCTGACATCCTCACCAACACAGATGCCAGTCTTCAGTCAATTTGATCCATTCCACATATTATCAAGAAAGCTTGGAGAACACTGGATATGGCAAAGGCAATGGTATCTGACAAAATTGCAGTTGTATCACTGAAGCCCAGAAAGAGTTGCACCTCCAGGCAAACTGTTCCAGTAGAATTCAACACCAGCATCTACCCAAACAACTGGAAAAAAGCTCAGGCGTGTCCTGTTTACAGGACACCTCCAACAACATGCAATAATCTTGACAATGTATGGGTACTAGCTTGGTTCCACATGAACCAACTTAAACATTCATTCCCACCACCACCAGCAGATGGTGGCTGCAGTGTGTACCATCTCCAAAATGCCCTCTGCATTGAAATATTCAGGCTACTCTAAGCACCTCTCAAACTCTCAATCTCTATGCCCAAGAATGATAAGGGCTTCAAGCACATGAGAACACTACCTACCACCTGCACACTTTCCTCTAAGTTGCCACACATTCCTGACTTGGAAACATGTCACTGCTCATTGATCACTGGGTCTAGATTCAGAACATTTTCCGTAACAGTACTGTGGGAATATCTTCACCAGAAGGACGGCATTGGATCAAAGTGGTGGCACACCACCATCTTCTTGAGGGTAATTAGGGATGGACAATCAACACTGGTTTTCCCAGAGATGCCCCGACCCCAAAAATGGATAATCAAAAATTAATTTAAATATGCAATTGCTCAAAAATGAGGAATCTTGAAGGACTTCAGCCAAATAGGAAGAAGATGGCCACTGAGAAAAGGCTGCAAATATTGGAAATTGAAATTAAAACAAAATACAGTAACTAAACTTGTATAGCCTTCATTAAAGTATTAAGCTTCTATTTTTTTAACTAGCTTTTTTTGGTTTACATAGCTTCTAAGGAGAAAAATACAGGCATGGACTTGAAAGTTTACTTCCATATATTTCTATATTACAACATTCTGAGATGCCATACAGGTCTTTCATACCTGAATGGTATCTGTTTTTTCTGTTGAACTTGATTGTTCTTCCTTGATTTTCCAGGGTTTCTGAATGCTGTCAAGATTAGAACCAGCAGTAGATTCAACCCATTCCATTTCTGAACTCTGAAGTGTAAAAAGCAATTAAAATACTTTTTGTTAATTATGACAAGCACATAAATAGGATTTAATTGGTTTAGATGTAAGGAATTTTTAAACAGATAAATTACTTAACTTCCATATTGATCAAGCATTTCCTATTAAAAATTTACCTTGCCTTTGTCAATTCAATGTTGCATTACCTTGATACTTGATAAAACAGCAATTACTTTGCATTCTTTACAATTAATTTCTCCCTGCAATTCTGACCAACTCATCAATGAAAGTCTCAAGAAGGCACAAGAGACTGCAGATGCTGGAATCTGGAGCAACAAATAACCTTCTGAAGGAATTCAGCAGGTCAAGTAGGAACTGTGGGAGGAGAGGAACTGTTGATGTTTTGGGTTGAAACCCTGCATCAGGAGTAAGGGTGGAGAGGGAAGATAGCCAGTATAAAAAAGAGGGGGGGAAAGTGCTGAGGCAGGAGCCAGTGGGTGATTGCTGGATCAAGGAAAGGTGAAGGATGACAGGCAAATCAAGCCATGTAAGGGAGGAAGAGGTGTGGAGTTGGGAGACAGAGGCAGGTGGATAATAGATTTTATAACAAATTTAATAAAATTACTATCCACTTTAACCTTGCACCACCATCCCTTCTGCCATTTAATCATACCTATTTTCCACCTTATAAAATTGAATTCAGCTTGTGCAAATAATTATCTGCACACCTGACATTATGATTAATTGGCAGAATCGCACTGGACCAGGCCCATGACAGACGGTTGCCTTAGAGCTAACCTCACAGCAGTACTAACCTTTTGCAACTGCACAGTTCCCAACAACCTAAAAGCCTCACTGCCATGACCATTGTGCAGCAGGCCACTCAGTGCTAAGGATCTCAGGTAAGTGCAAGCCAAGGCCTCACCCATGGACAGCCTCATTAGTCTTCATAAAGTCTCAGACACATTTAGAAACAACAGAAAAGATTAATTTAAAAAATTGTAACTAATAAAAAAAAATTAAAAATTCACTTAGAACACTATTAACTGGCATGTCCAATGCCTACATTGCAGTGGCATGGGAGTGATCCCATTCACTTCAATTCTCTAACTGTCTATACTAACAATCAGGGGAAAAATTATACTCATAAAATGAAAACCACATTTATAATTCTTGAACAGTTGTATGTATGTTTTATCCCACATTTCCAGCAGCTTGTCACAAAATAAAAATGTTTTATTTTCCAATAAATCCACACTTACAGAAGAACTGTCACTGAATGTTTCAGTCTTTTCCTTTGACTTGTTTCTTTTTTTCGCTTTTTTGTCTTTCTTTGATTTCTTTTTTTTCTTCTTGGATTTAACGGAATGTTCCTATAAAAAAAGCACAATTCAAACATTAAACCAAAGGAAACAGAAATTTTACCACTCTTGTGAATTACTTAGCAAAAATATGCTGTCTTTATCCAAACTATGCAAACAACCCAGTAGCAGAATATGACTGCAAATTTTACGTAGGTTTTACTGAACATATTGCAGTGCCAAGATCAAATTCTTACAGGTTATTAACACATACAAATGTGAATAAAGAGTAATTTTTTTATCTATCTATCACACACACACACCAATAAGAGAACCTAAGATTGGGAACTACAGCATATTAAAACACGTGACAAGTATGTGTGTCAAGGCAGCATTTACTAATCATTTTCTAGTCAAGGAAACCTTACAAATGGTAAATCTATTTCATTGTTTTTTGTGGAATTTTGATAGCATTGTATAGTTGTACATTTGTGAAGTTATTTAATGACATTGTGACATAAAAAGGAGCTATATGAAGTCACATTTTATTACCTACTGCAATAAAATTCTCCTATTGACAATTTATAAAGTACCTTTAACATCGTAAGGTATGCCAAAGCATTTCACAACAGTACTATTTGAGAGCAAACAATGCAAGGAAATATCAGGACAGGCAACCAGAACTTGGTCGGAGTTGTGGGTTTAAAGAGAGTTGTAAAGGAAGAAAGAAAGGTGAACTGGCTTTTGGGACGTTTCCAGAGATTACAGCCTTGACAGTTGATACCATGGTGGCTAATGACTGGGCAAAAGAAATGGGTGAATGTAGAGGTCTTGGAAGGTTACTAGCAATGAAGGAAGTTAGAGATATGAAGGAAAAGGATACATAAACAAGCTCAAGAACTTTAAACTTAAAGATTTCCTAGACCTGGAGGCAATGCGAGTCAGAGAGTTGATGAAAAGAATGAGATTAATGTAAAGAGCTAGCTCAGGTTGCTTCAAAGTCTTGGGGTGAGGTATAACCTACAACTATCTGAGTTAATACAAAAACCATTCTGAACTGTGCCAAATGACATAAAAGTTAATATTGGGAGGCTTTTAAAATCATACGAATAGAAGTGAACCTGTTCATTTTATAATTTCCCCAGCAGCTGCCCGAGTTGAAACCAGATTTTTAGCAACCTATACGAAAACAAACTGAGGTTGTTATAGGCTACGATAGGCTATTTGTGACATCACACATGGAAGAAACAGGCACCAAAGAACATGATCAAATTCCAGCACCACATCAAATTACACACCATCCTAATAATGATTTTTAAATATATTGCCATCCATTCATTATTACTGGAACAGATTGCAGTGGTTGAACACAGAAGCTAACCAATACCCTCTGGCAAGCGAAAGGAATGATCAACACTCATGATGAATGAATGAACATGAAAAGGGTTACAGAAATTCATAAATTATCATGGGCATTCTAACATTCTGCACATCACCTTTCCATCACACTAGGTCAGATCCCCTTTGATAAATGTTGCCCTCTAGGTTTTTCTATATGAACCCACTTGTGCATCAAAAGAACTACCTTCAACTTTGAAGATTCTTAACCGTATCTCTCCTTTGTGATTTAAGAATAATTCACAAAATGGCATTACTATGCTATATTTAAAATGCACCTACATTCTTGCAGGACTTGTTTTTTTTAAACAGGATCCATAAATAAGTGACAAACCAAACTACCCTTGAGATCAATTCCAATTAAAGAGTTATTGGGCAATGTTATTTTAGCATAAGGAGAAATCAACAGCAATAACATTTAATTTGTATTTAGCTAATACTTCCAAATATCCTCTGTATGACTTGTACAAAAGGGACGGATTACACCTGAACTCGAGAGGGACCAATGTCGAGAGGAACCATGGCTAACAATAGAGATGGAAGGTTTAGGAAGCAAAAATCAGACAGGGCTTTTGTGAGTTATAAGGTACCCAGGAAGGAGCTTCTAAGTCTCTTCTTAAGGAAAGCAAGAAGGGGACATGAGAAGGCCTTGGCAAGTAGGATTAAGAAAAACCCAAGACGTTCTACAGGTATGTGAAGAACAGGAGGATGACGAGGGGGAGGGTAGGACCGCTCAGGGATAAAGGGGGGAAACCTGTGACTGGAGGCAGAGGAGGTCCTTAATGAATATTTGCAGACATATTTAACCTCTCCCTGCTTCAATCTCAGGTTTCCACCTGTTTTAAGAAGACTACTATCATCCCGGTACTGAAGAAAAGCAAGGTAACATGCCTCAATGACTACTGACACCCACCATCATGAAGTGCTTTGAGAGGCTGGTCATGGCACGCATCAACTCCAGCCTCCCAGACAATTTCGACCCACTGCAATTCGCCTATCGCTGAAATAGGTCTACAGCGGACGCCATCTCCCTGGCCCTACTCTCAGCTCTGGAGCATCTGGACAGTAAAGACACCTATGTTAGACTATTGTTTATTGACTACAGCTCTGCCTTCAGTACTATAATCCCAAGCAAACTTGTCACCAAACTCCGAGACCTAGGACTCAACACCTCCCTCTGCAACTGGATCCTTGACTTTCTGACCAACAGACTGCAATCAGTGAGGATAGGCAGCAATACCTCCAGCACGATTATTCTCAACACTGGTGCCCGACAAGGCTGCGTCCCCAGCCCTCTGCTCTACTTCCTATATACTCATGACTGTGTGGCCAGGTTCTGCTCCAACTCTATCTACAAGTTTGCAGATGATACCCCTGTTGTAGGCCGTATCTCAAACAACGATGAGTCGGAGTACAGGAAGGAGATAGAGAGCTTAGTGGAATGGTGTCATGACAACAACCTTTCCCTCAATGTCAACAAAACAAAAGAGCTGGTCACTGACTTCAGGAAAGGGGGCGGTGTACATGCACCTGTCTACATCAACGGTGCTGAGGTTGAGAGGGTTGAGAGCTTCAAGTTCCTGGGAGTGAACATCACCAACAGCCTCTCCTGGTCAAATCATGTAAATGCCATGGCCAAGAAAGCTGACCAGCGCCTCTACTTCCTCAGGAGGCTAAAGAAATTCAGTCTGTCCCCTTTGACACTCACCAACTTCTATCGATGCAGCACAGAAAGCATCCTATCTGGATGCATCACGGCTTGGTATGGCAACTGCTTTGCCCAGGACCGCAAGAAACTGCAGAGAGTTGTGGACACAGCCCAGCGCGTCACAGAAACCAGCCTCCCCTCTTTGGACTCGTCTTTACCTCTCGCTGCCTGGGCGAAGCAGCCAGCACAATCAAAGACCCCACCCACCCGGGTCATTCTCTCTTCTCTCCTCCTCCATCAGGAAGAAGATACAGGAGCCTGAGGGCACGTACCACCAGATTTAAGGACAGCTTCTACCCCACTGTGATAAGACTATTGAACGGTTCCCTTATACGATGAGATGGGACTCTTACCTCACGATCTACCTTGTTGTGACCTTGCACCTTATTGCGACCTTGCACTTTATTGCACTGCACTTTCTCTGTAGCTGTGACACTTTACTCTGTACTGTTATTGTTCTTACCTGTATTACATCAACTGTATTACATCAATGCACTCTGTACTAACTCAATGTAACTGCACTGTGTAATGAATTGACCTGTACGATCGGTATGCAAGACAAGATTTTCACTGTACCTCAGTACAAGTGACAATAATAAACCAATACCAATACTTTCCTTCAGTGTTCACCAGGAAGAGGGACTTAGATGAATGTGAGGTCAGTATGGAACAGGGTAATGTGCTAGAGCATGTTGAGGTTAAGAAAGAGGCAGTGTTGGAGCTTCTGAAAAACATTAGGATAGATAAGTCTCCGGGGCCGGACAGGATATATCCCAGGTTACTACGGGAAGCAAGGGAAGAGATTGCTGGGTCATTGACGATGATCCTTGCATCCGCCCTGGATGCAGGAGTGGTACCAGACGATTGGAGGGTGGCAAATGTTGTTCTGTTGTTCAAGGAAGGTAATAGGGATAATCCTAGAAATTATAGACCAGTGAGTCTTGTGTCAGTGGTGGGCAAACAGTTGGACAGGATTCTTAGGGACAGGATTCTTAGGGACAGGATTTACAAGCATCTAGTGAAGCATAGTCTTATTAGGGATAGTCAGCATGGCTTTGTAAGGGGCAGGTCATGCCTCACGAGCTTAATTGAGTTTTTCTGAGGAGGTTTCAAAACAAATTGATGAAGGTAGAGCGGTGGATGTGGTGTATATGGATTTTAGTAAGGCATTTGACAAGGTTCACCATGATAGACTCATCCAGAAAATCATGAGGCATGGGATCCATGGAAACTTGGCTGCATGGATTCAGAATTGGTTTGCCCACAGAAGGCAGAGTACAAGGTTAATGAGAAGATTCCTAGCAGTGTGGAGGAACAGAGGGATCTTAGGGTCCAAGTCCATAGATCCTTTAAAGCTGCTGTGCAAGTTGCTCGGGTGGTTAAGAAGGTGTATGGTGTGCTGGCCTTCGTTGGTCGGGGGAATGAGTTCAAAAGCCGCAAGGTAATGTTCGGCTCTATAAAACTCTGGTTAGACCACACTTGAGAGTATTGTGTTCAGTTCTGGTCACCTCATTATAGAAAGGATGTGGGAGCTTTAGAGAGGGTGCAGAGGAGATTTACCAGGATGTTGCCTGGATTACAGAACATGTCTTATGAGGAAAGGATGGGTGAGCTAGGGCTTTTCTTTTGAGTGTAGCAGGATGAGAGGTGACTTGATAGAGGTGTATAAGATTATGAGAGGCATAGAGTGGACAGGCAGCACCTTTCTCCCAGGGAGGCAATGGCCAATACCAGAGGACATTCGTTTAAGGTGAGTGGAGGAAAGTTTAGGGGAGATGTCAGAGATAGGTTTTTGTTTACACAGAGAGTGGTGGGTGCCTGGAATGTGCTGCAGGGGCTGATACAATAGACTCTTAAGAGACTCTTAGACAGGCACATGGATGTAAGAAAAATGGAAGGTTATCGGCTGTGTAGGAGGGAAGGGTTAAATTGATTGTGGACTAGGTTTATATAGGTTGGTACAGCATTGTGGGCCGAAGGGCCTATACTGTTCTATGTTCTATCCTCTTTGTTCCCACACCCCCATTTTGTGATAGAGCCTTCAGCAACATTGATGCAACAAAGTGCAACTTGCTCTGTAAATCTTTCTGTACCCACCCTATTTAAAAGCCTCCTTAAAATTAACATCTTTCTTTATTCACTATTAATTTTCAATTGTTAGGCATTTACTTTGTTGCAAGTGCAATAAAAGAGAAAGTAACTTTTGCTCATGGAATAATCATGAACTCTGATGTAATGCATATGGAATTTTAAAAGAAATCTAACAAGTCAAACCATTTTTTCCTCTTTGAGAGATCTATTTCTGTGTAATAAATCAAAAGAATCTCATTAATTTAATTGAAGCAGTAACAAAGATATAAAAATTACGGTTCTATTACCTCTGAAAATTCTTCTATTCGTTCATTAACATCTGGCAACATCCATGTGTCCTCACCACGTAAACGTTTGAGCTGCTTCTTTTTCTCTTCTTTTTCATATTTAGCTTGAGCCTTCAGTTGGAAAAGATTCCATTAGGATGTGAATATCTACAAATACATACTCTGATCTTTTTCTTCATTTTCTAAATGGAAAGCTATATACCACATGGATTACGATAATGTCACTTTGGGACTTAAATATACCAGTTATGCCAGTACATAAAAACTAATCCAAGGACAAAGCTTTCTTTAAAAAAATCATGTGTAGCATATTAAATGTGGTCAATCTGATTAAAGTTCATGCCACAGCATAACAATTATATATACTTTTTGAGGTACTTCATTCACATTAAGGCCAATTCTAAAAGCACAGTATCACATAACATATCCTCTCACTTACATTTGTTAGATTGAATAATCACTCATTTGTGCAGGATCTTTATAATTGTTGTTCCAAATATAGCAACCTTTGAATGCATGCTAGCTGAAGACCAGTTGGCGTGATGCTACATATGGCATCCTTTTCTATATTAGACACAGAACCAGAGTTGCTTCTCTATCTTCATAATGATGGAACTGCAAGAAGCCGTGAGATTACAGAACAAGATGACATTTCATTCACCTAGTCATCAGTGTCTCATACATTCCGGTATTGATTGTAAATCAGGCTCATTTAGCTCAGCTTTATGGCACCATGCAATAGAGGCCATTCTCAGTACAAGGTCAGAATTTTGTCTCTAAGCAACTGCGTGTTCATTTCTTCCAAAGCTGTCAGGGACAGATGAGTCCACAAATGGTACATTAGTTAGGATAAAATTAGGTAAGTAATTCATGTGTTGATTCTCTCACCAACCCAACTTGGCAGCTATATTATTCAGGATAGAGGTCTGCTCTGGTGAAACATTAAAACCCAACCCAAGCCCAAGCATTTTGCATGTCCTCTGTGGCAATGTGGGTTTCCTCTTGGTGCTCTGATTTCCTCTCACATCCTAAAGATGTGTAGATTGGTACATGAATTGGACACTGTAAATTGCCTCTAATGTGTAGGTGAGTGATAGGATCTACTGGGAATGTGGGTAGAATAAAATGGGATTAATGTAGGATCAGTGGAAATGGATGCTTGATGGTCAGCGCAGACTCAGGGGACCAAAGCACCTATTTCTATGCAGTACAACTCTATAACTTATTTCTTAGCTGACCCAGCCCAGAAGCATTTGCAGAATATTATGCCCAGTAACTGATACCAAGTCAGATTTAACACAAACACTCAAAAAAAGGAACACCAAGACACACAAAGTCACCCTGCTTCAATCTGAGGTTCCCACCTGCTTTAAGACCATCATCCCGGTACCTAAGAAAAACAAGGCAACATGCCTTAATGACTACCGCACGGTGGCTCTGACATCCACCATCATGAAGTGCTTCAAGAGGCTGGTTATGGCATGCATTAACTCCAGCCTCCCAGAAAATCTCGACCCACTGCAATTCGCCTACCACTGAAACAGGACGCCATCTCCCTGGCCCTACACTCATTTCTAGAGCATCTGGACAGTAAAGACACCTATGTTAGACTATTGTTTATTGACTACAGCTCAGCCTTCAATACTATAATTCCAAACAAACTCTGAGACCTGGGACTCAACACCTCCCTTTGCAACTGGATCTTTGACTTCCTGATCAACAGACTGCAATCAGTAAGGATATTCCAGCATGATTTTTCTCAACACTGGTGCTCCACAAGGCTGTGTCCTCAGCCTCCTAATCTACTCCCTTTACACTCATGGCTGCATGGACAAATTCTGCTCTAACTCCATCTACAAGTCTGCAGGTGATACCACCATAGTGGTCTGTATCTCAGAGTACAGGAAAGAGATAGAGAGCTTAGTGACATGGTGTCATGACAACAACCTTTCGTTCAATGTCAGCAAAACAAAAGAGCTGGTCATTGACTTCAGGAAGGGGCGGGGGTGCACATGCACCTGTCTACATCAACGGTGCTGAGGTTGAGAGGGTTGAGAGATTCAAGTTCATAGGAGTGAACATCACCAACAGCCTCTCCTGGTCAAATCATGTAAATGCCATGGCCAAAAAAGCTGACCAGCACCTCTACTTCCTCAGGAGGCTAAAAAAATTTGGCATGTCCCCTTTGACACTCACCAACTTTTATCGATGCACCACAGAAAACATCCTATCTGGATGCATCACGGCTTGGTATGGCAACTGCTCTGCCCGAGACCACAAGAAACTGCAGAGAGTTGTGGACACAGCTCAGCACATCACGGAAACCAGCCTCCCCTCCATGGACCCTGTCTATACTCCTTGCTGTCTCGGTAAAACAGCCAGCATAATCAAAGACCCCACCCACCCGGGACATTCACTCTTGTCCCCTCTCCCATCAGGCAGAAGATACAAAAGCTTGAAAGTGCGTACCACCAGGCTCAAGGACAACTTCTATCCCGCTGTTATAAGACTATTGAACGGTTCCCTAGTACAATAAGACGGACTCTTGACCTCACAATATATCTTGTTATTGTCCTTATTGTCTACCTGCACGACACATTCTCTGTAGCTGTAACACTTTACTCTGCAATTCTGTATTGTTTTACCTTGTGCTACCTCAATGCACTGCGTAATGAATTGATCTGTATGAACGGTATGCAAAACACATTTTCAACTGTACCTCGGTACAAGTTAAAATAATAAACCAATTCCAATTCCATCTCCATCACTCCCCATCCACTCTCTCATCCACTCCCCATGGATGATGGTCACCACTTGACTAGGACACCAAGGGAAACTTGAAATCATTGCCAAAGAAGGAACTCCCCAATCTCAGGCAACATTCCCTTTCTTCCTTCCTTGTCAGGTAACACACATGGCTGCTAACACTAAAACTTGAAATCGACATCTGAAAAAAATCACACTTCCATTTTGGAACATATTGCCCTCTCTGTCTAATACTGCTATCACAGATTGACACCAAGTCAATCTCACCTGGATAAAATACTGAGGTGAGCTGGCATAGCTTGACCCAAACCCAATAAGACCCAAAGCCACTGGATATAGTCAGATTCACAGAGCTTGTATCTAGTAGTCAGACTCTAATTCAGGCCTAATCCAACCAGGATTACTGGCGGTATTTCTAGGACACTTCTGGTGACAGACACAGAATTTACTCTGGCTGAAAAATGTCATTTCTTTGCTACCCTCAGCCCTTCCACACATCATCATCCTATAAATTGTAATCATTAATCAACTGAAGGCTTCCAAGCACATTTAACTTTTAAGCCAAAATACTGCAGGTTCTGGAAATCTGATACAAAGTCATCAAACTGAAATTTTAACACTGTTTCCTTCTCCAAAGACACTGTCTGACCTGCCAAGTATTTCAAGCAATTTCCATTCTTGATTCAGGGATGATGTCTGCAATGAGTCTGGGATATAGGCCAATAATAGTAGTGCTGTGGGCACAATGAGAATAGATTTTGTGCAAAGTATTCAAGGGATAATTCTCCCAATGTGGACACCAGTCTCCAGATTTCAATGCCTAGCTCACTGAGAAGTGGTTAGTTCCATTTTCTTATTGCGGGACAATGAACAGAATAACTTAAATAGCATCTGAAATTGCTAAACAAGAGTCAACTATATTGATGTGAAACTGCAGTCACACCCGGATCAAACTGAGTAGGGACAATGGGACATTAGTGCGCAGGATGTTCTCTTTCAAACAATCCAACAGCTTCATGGTCACTTTACTGGTACTAGCTTTTATTTCTAGAATTTCTTCTTCAAACTGCAATGTTGGGATTTGAACTTAGTTTCTCTGTATTTTACTTGAATGCCAACACCCCCTTGTCTACGAGTCAGTATTATTAGTCTAGCAATCACTGCACTTACAAATCCACAGTGATCCAGCTGGAAGGTCAGGTAAACTCTCTGATGTCCTGGTGAACAGTTATCCCTCAACCAGCATCAGAAATGATTTGGTCATTGTTATATCATTGCTGGTGGAAACCAGCCCAGACCAAGTTAACTGCCAAGTTTCCTAAGCTATAATTCTGATTGCATTGCAAAAGTAATGCATCTGCTGTCGAATGTTTTGTGGTATCTGAAAGGTGCTGTATAAATGCAACTCTTCTTCTTTCATAGTGCAGCAAAATGAAAGACCAGGTACAGACACTACATCTGTAGATGCTGCCTAACCTGTTGAGTGCTTCTAGCATCTTCTATTCTTCTTTCAAATCTAGAGCATCTGCTTTATTTTTCAGGCTTTTTTCCCCACCTAGTTTTATCTAACATTTTTAATCACAGTAGTTGATCTTAGGGTTCTTAACTTTTAAAAAATGGGGACAAATTGTAAGTTGCAAGACCCAAACTACTAGAACAAAGGCAACACAGAGATAAAGCAACAACACGGAAAATAGGAAGAAAATATGGATTTAGCCTTCAGCTAATAATTATCCAATAATCAACAAATGTAAGTAACACATTGCTATAAAAATGAAATCTGATTAATTTAAAGAGTGAGCACAGACTGTACCAAAGTACCCCAGTAAGAATAAGAATACAAAATTCTCAAAATATTTTCATCTCTTATTGGAAAAAATCTTTTTCTAGACAAGTAGAGAAATTCAGTTATTAAAAGTTTGCAATCTGTGACTCATCATTGTGGAATGAAGATGATTCTTGGCAAGTCTCAAAAAGATTAGTTTCAAACTCTTGTACAAATTTGGTTACTAGCAGCTCTGTAATAATTATATACTTGATTTACTTAGAAGTGTGATGCTTTTTTGTCTATGCTGTGAACAAGCAGTAACTTTATGAAGAAATTTGCCTCTTTGACCATATTTAGCCTAAAGCTTGTAAGCAATATGACCTTACTGAATTCAGAAACATATCTTATTTTCTTCTCCAAATTCACAACAATGATTTTCTAAATTTATAGAAAAGACAAGAAAAATATGGAATAAGTTTTCAGGTAAAATTTGACACAACCAAAAAATATAACACAGTATCTTTTGAAACTAATAATGAATATTTCTTCCCAAATGAAGGACAAGATGATGCTTTATGACACAGAAAAGAATTCCAGCCCAATCCTGGAATGTAGCCTTCGACTGAATCAATACTGATTTTCTTTTCCCAATGAGAACATTCAACATTAGAATGTAATCCATGAAGACTACTATCTTTTAGAACACTAATGACACAAATCATTCATGGTAACATTTTATGTGCTCTTGACCTTAGCCTGGCAAAATTTTTAAAAAATCAAAAATCAAAAGGGGCTTTTTATTTTAAAATTGAAATTATGGAAGATTGTAATTAAATAAAGGATTTACTTCTACATCAACATCTTTCACTCCATTAAAATGCTGTTCTAGGAAATGAACCTGATAAGTGTAATTTGATTGTTCAATTAACAACAAGGAACAACAAGATGTACTTTTAAAGTTAATACTTTTCAATTATACAAACCAGTAGAAAAAAAATTAGACACCCACACCAAACTCCCAAGAAGAGTTAATGTGATACAACACTAGGGTTCTGATGAAAGATCATTGGAGGTTCCAAACAAAAAAATGGACCTGTTAAGTTCTTTCTTTAATATTACTGAATGTATTCATGCCACTTCCCTTCCCTTGGTTAATGATTCTTCCTTTATCTAGCTCCATTTTGGGAATATGCCATTCTTTGATATCTGTTATAAGCCAACCTTGTCCATTCTTCTCTTATCTTCATTTACACTCCTTTCAATTCAGTATATAGTATTCACTGTTCATCGATCCTCTCTGTATTGGGAAAACTAAACATGATCACTTTGCTAAATCCCAAGCATTATCCACTGTCTCTAGTCACTAATCATGTTAAATTCTTTGGTTCAATCCCGCGATCCCTCTATCTTTGGCTTCCTTCACCATTTCAGCCAAGCTTTAAGTAAATGTGACAAACAGCACTTTACAGCCTTCCAGACACACCAAGTCCAATAACTTCAGATCTTAAGTACTGCTCCCACATTTTCAGAAGGCAGGTGTCAGATAAGTCTCTGCCATTGCCAGTTACATTTCTACCAGACCTCAACTTTTCACATGTACAGTATATTATCTTTCAACATAAGCAGTGCTAATTCAGCCCATGAGAGTCCATGCTAGCTCTCAGAGCAATTCCATCAACTTCATTCAACTGCCCCAATTTTCCTACCACTCAACTACACCTCACTTACACAGTTGTCCATTTGATGTTTTTGGGATGTGGGAGGACAGCGGAGCACCTGGGGAAAGACCACATGCTCACAGAAGGTCACCAGTGCAAACTCCACACATATGGCACTGGATAACAGAATAAACCTTGGCAGCTGGAGCTGAGAGACGGCAACACTACCTGCAGTGTCACTGTGTCACCCCTTTTATTTCTTTACTTGTCATATTGTAATCTGCCTTTGTCTTGCACCATCAAATAAGTTATTCATTAATCAATCTCTTCTCTCTTCTGAATATCACATGCTAGCGAGGCAAGAAATAGGATGATACTATAGGTGAATGTGTGGCAAAGGAACCGTTGCAGGGGTGAGGGATTCAGGGATCTGGAACATTGGGTTCCCTTTCAGGGCAGGTGAGATTTGTCCAAGGAGGATGGGTTGCAATTAAAGCGGGGGAGAGCACCAACATCCTCACATAGAGCTTTGCTAGTGTTACCTGGGATGGTTTAAACTAGCATGGCAGGGGTGGGAAGCAGAGCAGTAGGTCAGCAAGTGGAGGGATTGAAGGGAAGGTCAAGGTTAGGTCATACAAATCTGAAAAGAAGAACAGGTAAGGCCAGGTTAATGAGCATGGCGCGGCCGATGGGCTGAAGTGTATTTATTTCAATGCAAGGAGCATCACAGGTAAGGGAGACAAACTTAGAGCCTGAATTAGTACAGGGAACTATGACATTGTAGCCATTCCAGAAACTTGGTTGAGAGGTCAGGGCTGGCATCTCGATGTTCCTAAATTCAGATGCTCAATGTCAGTAAAATTAAAGAGCTGATTGTTGATGTCAGGAAGGGGAAGGAGGACGAACATGTGTCGGTTTACATTGGGGGAATGGTGGTGGAGAGAGTCAGCAACTTTAAATTCCTGGGCGTTAACATATCAGATGACCTGTCCTGCGCCCAGCGCATAAACGAAATCACAGTGAAGGTCTGCCAGCATCTTTACCTTCTTAGGAGGTTAAAGAGGTTCGACCTGTCACTGAACGCTCTAACAAACTTCTACGGATGTACTGTTCAAAGTATCCTGATTGGTTGCATCATGGTCTGGTATGGCAATCCTGATGTGCAGGAACATAAGCCGCAGAGGGTAGTGGACTCTGCGCAATGCATCACAGGCTCTGCCCAATGCAACACATCACAGGCAACTTTTTTTTTAATACACAGAAAGTGATAGGTGCCTGAGGTGCCCGGAACACACTGCCAGGGGAAGTGGTGAAGGCAGATATGATAGCAATGTTTAAGAGGCGTTTTGACAGACACACAAGGCTGCATCCTCAGCCCCCTACTTTACTTCCCATACAGTCACGACTGCATGACCAGATTCTGCTTTAACTCCATCTACAAATCTGCAGATGACACCACTGTAGTGGGCTGAATCTCAAATAGCGATGAGTCGGAGTACAGGAAGGAGACAGAAAGCCTACCGACATGGTGTCATGACAGTGTCAATGTCAGCAAAACAAAATAGCTGATCATTGATTTCAGGAAGTGGGGCAGTGCACACACTCCTGTTTACATCAATGGTGCTCAGGTCAAGACGGTTGAGAGCTTTAGGTTCCTAGAAGTGAACATTAACAATAGTCTGTCCTGATCCAACCGCATATATATTGAAAGTGCACGAGCGCCTCTACTTCCTCAGGAAGCTAAAGAAATTCAGCACGTCCCCATTGACTCTCACCAATTTTTATCGATGCACAATGGAAAGCATCCTATCCGGATGCATCACAGCTTGGTATGGCAACTGCTCTGCCCGAGACCACAAGAAACTGCAGAGTTGTGGACACAGCTCAGCACATCATGTAAACCAGCCTCCCCTCCACAGACTCTGTCTACACTTCACGCTGCCTCGGTAAAGCTGCCAACATAATCAAAGACCCGTCCCACCCCGGACATTCTCTCTTCTCCCCTCTTCCATTGGGCAGAAGATACCAAAGCTTGAGAACTCGTACCACCAGCTCAAGGACAGCTTCTATCCCACTGTTATAAGACTATTGAATGGACCTCTTGTACTATAAAATGGACTCTTGACCTCACAATCTACCTCGTTATGGCCTTGCACCTTATTGTCTGCCTGCACTGCACTTTCTCGGTAACACTATATTCAGCATTCTGTTATTGCTTTTCCTTTGTATTACCTTGATGTATTGATGTGATGAAATGATCTCTACGGATGGCATGCAAAACAGTTTTTCCACTGTACCTCGGTGCATGTGACAATAATAAACCAATTTATGTGAACAGGCTGGGAACTGAGGGATATAGAGTATGTGCAGGCAGATATGCAATTTAAATCTGCATCAAGACTCTCACAAACATTGTCGACAGAAGGGCCCGATCCTGTGCTGTACAGCAAAGGCATGATAAAATTCCTTAAATTTCACAAGAGTTCAAGTTTGAAGATAACCAGTCAAGCCTATTGTTGGTTTGCAAACCCAAATGTTGGTTTGTAAAATCACCAAAAAGATACTTAGCTGGGAAATTAGTTCTGAATGACTGTGGTTAAAAGAAAGCTACTTGAAACTCTAAAATCCTCATGTTTTTCTGATGTCAGTTCTTTGTAACTTACAAAATCCATTTACACTATGCTGATTCTACAGTGCTCAAGTTTCAATCACAGAGTTTTGATGTTACATTGCTTTGTATTATGTGCCATAGTGTTTTGCAAGGCCACTTCATTACAAAATGCTCAATGTGAAACTCTTGTGCAAAGAAAAAGCCATGAATTAACAGCTGCTAATAGCATACAAATTTACTGCTCAAACTCAAATTCTGTGCAAAAATCAAAAATGACTTTTTAAAAAGTTAACAATAGGACTCCCTAATTCTGGCACATCACAATCCTAGTGTGGATGGTAAGAACAGAAAGAGGAATGGGGTGAATAAGAAAGTGCACCTTAATCTAGTTATCTTTCCAAACAATATTACTGACAATGAGGTAATGACAGCTGGTGTAGGTAGGGATCCAGGAGGGACAGAAGCAACATTTTAGACTTCTTTCCCAGCACAAAAGAAACAATCATACCACAAGTTGATCAATGTTCCAAGAGTTATAATAAGCAGGAATGATAGTTCTTGACTACTATCTACATGAAATACATACGACTGTCATCTAATTTACCAAATACACATATTTTTATTGCAAATCTCCTATGACATTTTGTTTAATATGCTTTAAAGATCTACCTGCAAAGTATGTATGGATTCCCTTTAAGTATTCAATATCTTTTCTAAAAGTAAAATTTCTTCAACATAAATTTAGGTTGTAGAAGAAAAGACATTGATTCGAACACATGTATCAGGAAATCAGAAGTTAGGAAACAACAGATTCTGCTGTTGGTGGGTGCTTTGAAGGCAAAGGATTTGGGTGGGATGGTAGGATGAGAGGCACAGCAGCAGTATATCTGGAGGTTGTTAGAGCAATAGGGAGCTATCAAATAAGATATCTTTATGAGTCACATGCCCATCGAAACACACAGTGAAATGCATCTTTTGTGTAGAGTGTTCTGGGGACAGCCCACAAGCGTCACCATGCTTCTGGCGCCAACATAGCATGCCCACAACCTCCTAACCTGTACGTCTTTGGAATGTGGGAGGAAACCCACGCAGACACAGGGAGAACATATAAACTCCTTACAGACAGCAGGCGGAATTGAACCTGGGTCGCTGGCGCTGTAATAGTGTTACACTAACCGCTACACTACCATGCCATGCCTGATATTGAATGTAGATACACCCAGAGAAGGGGACAAATGCATTATTGAAAGACATAGACTATTTAGAAGTGACAAAAAATAAATTAGTGTAACCCTGTCAAAGCGGGTACTAGGAAGCAAAAGTGCTTCAAAGGAGGTGGTGAATCTACCTAAAGTCAGGATGTTAGGATACAGAATGTTAGGATAGGGGATGAGGTATATAGGAACATGTCTAAGATAGTATGTAGTGAAGATGGTAAGAAGGATAGACAGGTGGAAAGCCAGGATAATCTGCTGAACAATAGAAGTACAACAAAATTAATAGCAGATACCGGACTAAACGTACTATATTTAAATGCACGTAGCATTAGGAGTAGAGTAGATGACCTAGTGGCACAACTACAGGTTAATAAATACGACATTGTGGCAATCACCGAGTCATGGCTTTATGATGGATGTGATTGGGAACTGAATGTCCAGGGGTACACAGTGTATGGGAAGGATAGGCGGGTAGGCAGAGGGGGAGGTGTGGCCATGATGGTTAGTAGTGATATAAAATTAATAGAAAGGAAGGATATTGGGTCAGAGGAGGTGGAATCCTTGTGGGTGGAGCTAAGAAATAGCAAGGGTAAAAGGACAATAGTAGCAGTCATATATAGGCCCCCTAATAGCAGTCAGCAAGTGGACGATAAGTTGCAGTTTGAGATAGAAAAAGCATGCCAGAGTGACAATGTGAAGATAATAATGGGGGATTTTAACATGAAGGTGGACTGGGAAATCCAGAATGGCAGTAGTACTCAGGAGAGGGAGTTTGTGGAATGTCTAAGGGACGTTTTTCTAGAGCAACTTGTTGAAGAGCCCACCAGGGGATCGGCTGTTTTGGATTGGGTGCTGTGTAATGAACCGGAGGTGATTAGGGAACTAAAGGTAAAGGAACCACTAGGAACCACTGATCACAATATGATTGAGTTCAGTTTCAAGTTTGAGAAAGAGAAGCTGATAACTGGTGTATCAATATTTCAGTGGAACAAAGGAAATTACAATGGTATGAGAGAGGAGTTGGCCCTAATTGATTGGAAGAGTAAGCTGGCTGGAGGGACGGCAGAGGAGAAATGGAAGGAATTTCTACAGGAAATAAGGAAAATGCAGGATAGATATATTCCAAGAAAAAATAAGGTTTTGAATGGAAAAAAGGCACAAATGTGGATAACGAGAGAGGTGAAGGCTAAAATAAAAGCAAAAGGGGCGGCGTACAAAGAAGCAAAAATTAGTGGGAAAACAGAAGACTGGGAAGCTTTTAAAAACCTGCAGAGAGAAACTAAGAAGGTCATTAGGAAAGAAAAGATGAATTATGAAAGGAAGTTGGCGGATAACATTTGAAAGGATACTAAGAGTTTTTTTAAATACATAAGGAGTAAAAAAAAGGCACGGGTTGATATAGGACCAACTGATAACGGTGCAGGAGCTATTATAATGGATGATAGAGAGATGGCAGAGGAATTGAATGAATATTTTGCATCGGTCTTCACCGTGGAGGACATCAGCAATGTGCCGGTTAGTCAGGAGTCTCATGAAATGGAACTGAGTTCAGTTAAGATTACTAGGGAGAAGGTGCTAGGAAAACTAAATGGGCTAAAGACTGATAAGTCTCCAGGACCGGATGAGGTGCATCCCCGAGTTCTGAAGGAGGTGGCTTTAGAGATAGCAGAGGCATTGGCAATAATTTTCCAGGAAATGATAAGATTCCGGCATGGTTCCAGAGGACTGGAGGGTTGCAAATGTAGTTCCATTGTATAAGAAAGGTGGGAGGCAGCATAAAGGAAATTACAGACCTATTAGTCTGACGTCAGTGGTGGGAAAATTATTGGAATCTATCCTCAAGGATGGGGTTACGGAATACCTAGAGGCGCAAGGCAAGATAGGTCCTAGCCAACATGGTCTTGTGAAGGGAAGATCCTGCCTGACCAACCTATTGGAGTTTTTTTGAAGAAATCACAAGTAGGGTGGATAAGGGAGAGGCGGTAGATGTTGTGTATTTAGACTTTCAAAAGGCCTTTGATAAGATGCCTCACAAGAGACTGATTAATAAGATGAGAGGTCATGGAATTACGGGCAGGATAACAGAATGGGTGGAGCATTGGCTGGTTGACAGGAAGCAAAGAGTGGAAATAAAAGGATCTCGTTCTGGTTGGTTACCGGTTACTAGTGGTGCGCCGCAGGGGTCGGTGTTGGGACCGCTCCTTTTTACCTTGTACATTAACGATTTGGATAATGGAATAAATGGTTTCGTGGCTAAGTTTGCGGATGACACCAAGATAGGGGGAGGAGTAGGGGGTATTGAAGAGATAGGAAGGTTGCAGAGGGACCTAGACAGTTTAGGAGAATGGGCAAGGAAATGGCAGATGAGATTCAATGTTGAGAAATGTGCAGTTGTACACTTTGGAAGCAGAAATAAGCGGGCAGATTATTATCCAGGAGGAGAGAAAATCCAAAGCACGGAAGTACAAAGGGACTTGGGGGTACTCGTGCAGGATACCTTAAAGGTTAACCACCAGGTCGGATCGGTGGTAAAGAAAGCGAATGCTATGTTGGCATTCATTTTGAGAGGTATAGTGTATAAAAGTAAGGAAGTGTTGATGATGCTCTACGGGGCACTAGTGAGGCCTCATTTGGAATATTGTGCGCAGTTTTGGGCCACACATCTTAGGAAGGATGTGCTGACGTTGGAGAGGGTTCAGAGGAGATTTACGAGGATGATTCCAGGAATGAAAGGGCTTACGTATGAGGAGCGTTTGTCGGCTCTTGGACTGTACTCACTGGAGTACAGAAGAATGAGAGGGGACCTCATAGCGACATTTAAAATATTGATAGGAAAGGACAGAGTAGATGTGGCTAGGCTGTTTCCCTTGGTGGGTGAGTCCAGGACCAGAGGGCACAATCTTAGAATTAGAGGGTACAGTTTCAAAACAGAAATGAGGAAAAATTTCTTTAGCCAGAGGGTGGTGAATTTGTGGAACTCCTTTCCACGTACAGCAGTGGAGGCCAGATCAGTGGGGGTGTTCAAGGAGGAGATAGATAGATATCTAAATAATCTGGATATCAAGGGATAAGGCCGGAAATTGGGATTAGAATAGGTTTTTTTTTCTTTTTTTTTCTTTTTTCTTTCCCCCATTCCCCATTTCTATTTTCCCTTTCCTTGGAGCAGACTCGATGGGCCGAATGGCCTGCTTCTGCTCCCTTGTCTTGTGAAAGAGACACCTGCATGCCACACAAAATGAAAGTTACCACATGGATGTGATGGACCACCAAGCAACACTTGGAGGAGAAGCTATACTGAGACAATGGCAAACCTGAACAAGAAGGAAACTATTTTAAATCAGATACTTCTATTAACCTGAAACATAATCAGATGACCTTGCAGCTTAGGAGCAAATTTGGCAAATACCAGACATCTACTACTGGAGCCAAAGATGCCATAAGAGGCCATACTCAAACTGATCTGCTGTTGGCAATCCTGAAAACATGCATAAAATGGATGTGTGAGCATAAGTGAGTTAGTGATCAGTAGAGCTCTTGCCTCACAGCTCCAGCAACCTGGGTTTGAACTTGAACTTCTGGTGCTGTGTGGATTTTGCACATTCTCTCAGTGACCTCTGGCTGCTCTGGTTTCCTCCCACATCCCAAACATTGAAAGTTTAATTAGCCACAGTAAGTTGTCATTTGTGTCTTGGAGAATGCTAGAACCTGGGGGAAGTTGATCAGAACATCGGCAGAATGGGATTAGCGTAAATGGGTGCTTGATAGTCAGCACAGACTTGGTGAACTGAGTTGGTTCCGTGCTGTGTGACTGTTGTGCCTAAATATAAAACTTAACACAAGACTCAGAAATAACTATCGGGAACCAGACACATAATTTTTGAATTCAAATAAACAAGGGACTATTGTTTTACATTACAATTCAGTTGCTTTCTACAATACACAAAAAGTATTGGAGGAATTCAGCAGGTCAGGCAGCATCTATGGAGGGAAGGAAACAGTCGACTTTTTGGGCGGAGACCCTTCATCAGGACTGGAGAGGAAGAGGGCAGAAGCCAGAATTAGAAGGTGGGGGGAGGGGGAGGGGCCAGTCGACTGTTTCCTTCCCTCCATAGATGCTGCCTGACCTGCTGAGTTCCTCCAGCACTTTTTGTGTATTGCTCCAGATTCCAGCATCTGCAGAATTTCTTGTGTCTCAGTTGGTTTCTGTCTTTTCAAATTTTGAGCAATTGCAGTTTTAACTTTCTTAATCAGCTGCATTGGTTATATCGTAGCGTTTACTGAAAATATTAGGAAAAGCGTCACCACAATCAAATTATGAAGCTCAGTTTAAGAAACTATTCCCAGCCTACAACAAATTCACTTCTGAGCTCTAAGGCGAATGTTCAGTGCTGGGAAGTGGAACTCGATTTTGTAGTGACTATTCAGATGTAGAGATGGTTAACGTGGAGGGAGGCGACATTTCGTGGGTCGTTCAAAGTCGGATCGATGACTTTTTCACCGGATTTAACCTCAAATACCGTTCGCTCGGTGATACTCAGTTTGAAATGTTAAGGGATTCAGGCCGCAACCTCTACCATCGGCAGGGGCGGCTGAAGATGCTGCATTCAGAGACGCGCGGTCACCGCCGAGTAAATACCTTGGCAGCAGCCTCCTCCCTCACTCTCCGTTTAAATTCTCTTCTCTCCGCCAGTGTTTTCTCACTTTCAAACCTGCCCCCGTACTCCGCCATGGTGCCGCCACCGCCACCCTCCCCTTACGGCAGCCGCACAGCGACCAAACGCAACGTCGTGAGGAGTCACCCAGTGGGCGCGCATGCGCACCCCGGGTGACCCAAAGACGGAAACCTGTTAAACTGCAGCAGTCGCCCTGATTTGAGCCAGAATCATCTAACAGCGCAGGAAACCATTCAATCCACTTATGTTAGTTCCTAGCCATTTAATCTATATCATAAATCACAGCTGCAGAAAGGGAAGATGTCCTGGGGGGATCGTCAACTGAGTCAGTGCGGGTGGAGGTCAGAAACAGGAAGGGAGCCATCACTCTATTGGGAGTATTCTACAGACATCCCCCCCCCCCCCCCCCCCCCCCCCCCCCCCCCCCCCCCCCCCCCCCCCCAATAGCAACAGAGATGCTGATTTTGGAAAGGTGTAAAAAAATAACAGGGTTGTTGTCATGGGTGATTTCAACTTTCTTAATATTGATTGGCATCTCCTTAGTGCAAAAGGTTTGGATGGGACAGAATTTGTTAAGTGTGTCCAGGAAGGATTCCTGACACAATATGTAGACGGCTGACTAGAGGAGAGACCATTCTGGATCTGGTACAAGGCAATGAACCTGGCCAGGTGTCAGATCTCTCGGTGGGTGAGCATTTCAGAGACAGTGACCACAACTCCCTGACCTTTACCCCTTGCCCTGAAGAGGGATAGGAACAGATGGTATGGGAAAGTATTTTAAGCTGTCTTTATTAGTCACATGTACATTGAAACACACAGTGAAATGCATCTTTTGCATAGTGTTCTGGGGGCAGCCCGCAAGTATCGCCACTCTTCTGGCACCAACATAGCATGCCCACAACTTCCTAACCTGTACGTCCTTGGAATATAGGAAAAAACTGGAGCACCCAGAGGAAACCCACGCAGTCACGGGGAGAACAAACAACTCCTTAGAGACAGCGGCTGGAATTGAACCCGGGTCGTTGGCGCTGTAATAGTGTTGTGCTAATCGCTACACTACGATGCTATTAGGCAGGAACTTGGGAGTGTAAATTGGGAGCAGATATACTCGGAAATGCAAAATGGAAATGTGGAGGTTGTTTAGAGATCACTTGAAGGTTCTGGATAGGTTTGTCCCACTGAGGCAGGAAAAGGATGGTAGGGTGAAGTAACCATGGTTGACGAGAGATGTGGAATATCTAGTGAAGAGGATGAAAGAAACTTATTTAAGGTTCAGACAGGATTCTAGAGAATTACAAGGAAGCCAGGAAGGAGCTTAAGAATGGACAGGAGAGCCAGCAGGGGGCACAAGAAGGCCTTGCCAGGTAGGATTAAGGAAAGCCCCAAAGTGTTCTACTTGTATGTGAAGAACAGGAGGATGACTAGAGTGAAGGTAGGACCAATTAGGGATAGAAGAGGAAACATGTGCCTGAAGTCAGATGGGGTACTGAAGATTGCTTCAGTATTCACCTGTGAGGACAGCATAAAATAGGCTGAAAGCTAGATCATGTCAATGTTAAGAAAGAGGATGTGCTGGAATTTTTGAAAAAACATTAGGATAGATAAGTTCCCAGGGCCAGACAGGGTATATCCCAGGATACTACGGGAAGCGAGGGGAGAGATTTCTGAGCCCTTGGCGATGATCTTTGCATCCTCACTGGCCACAGGAGTAGTACCAGATGATTGAAGGGTGGCAAATGTTATTCCTTTTTTCAAGAAAGGGAGTAGGAATAACCCTGGGAATTATAGACCCGTAAGTCTTACTTCAGTGGTGGGAAAATTATTGGAAAAGGTTCTTAGGGACAGGATTTATGAGCATTTGGAGAAGCATAGTCTGATTAGGGATAGTCAGCATAGCTTTGTGAGGGGCAGGTTATGCCTCATGAGCCTGATTGAATTCTTTGAGGATGTGACAAAGCACATTGATGAGGGTAGAGCAGTGGATGTGGTGTGTAAGACATTTGATAAGGTTCCTCATGATAGGCTCATTAAGCAGGTTGGGAGGCATGGGACCCAGGGAAACTTGGCTGTGTGGATTCAGAATTGGCTTGCCTATAGAAGGCAGAGGGCGGTTGTAGATGGAGTGTATTCTGCCTGGAGGTTGGTGACCAGTGGTGTTCTGCGGGGATTTGTTCTGGGACCCCTGCTCTTTGTGATTTTTATGAATGACTTGGATGTGGAAGTGGAAGGGTGGGTCAGTAAGTTTGCAGAAGACACGAAGGTTGATGGTGTTGTGGATCGTGTAGAATGTTATTGGGGGTTACAATGGGACATTGATAGGATGCAGAGCTGGGCTGAGGAGTGACAAATGGAGTTCAACCTGGAAAAGTATGAAGTGATTCACTTTGGAAGGTTGAATTTGAAGGCAGAATACAGGGTTAATGGCAAGATTCTTAGCAGTGTGGAGGAACAGTTATTATTTTTCATCCATCGATACAGAGACCAGCAGACAGTGCCCCTCTTTCTCCTCTCTCCTCCTGACTCTGACTGAACCAAAACATCAACACATCGTTATCTCCTGTTGTTGTCGTAATAACGCCACACACACACAACTGTACTGTCTTAAAGGGACATTCCCCAAATAGTAACCTAATCCATAACACTATGCAAAAGATGCATTTCACTGTGTGTTTCAATGTCCATGTGACTAATAAAGATATCAGTTCTGGTTGCCCCACTATAGAAAGGATGTGGAAGCTTTAGAAAGGGTTCAGAGATTTACCAGGATGCTACCTGGATCAGAGAGCATGGCTTATGAGGATAGGTTGAGCAAGTTTGGGCTTTTCTCTTTGGAGCAAAGGATGATGAGAGATGACCTGATAGAGGTGTACAAGATGATAAGAGGCATAGATTGAGTGGACAGCCAGAGGGTTTTTCCCAGGGCAGAAATGGCTAACACAAGGGGGCATAATTTTAAGGTGATTTAATGTTCTGTATTCTATATAAGTATTTAACTCATTCATGTGAATATCTTTACCGATAATAAATATATTAACTTGCATTAAATGAATACTTATGACCTTATAAAACTTCCCAAATACAGGATCAAAATTTGGCAGAGCCAATAAAGTATTTGTAATTTGTATTTAAGGTGTGCTGGACACTAAGGTTTGCGTCAAAAAGCAGTTGGGAAATCTAAAATATGAGAATACTGGAAATATTCAAAATGTCGTTCAGCACTTTCTCTTTCCATAGCTGCTGCAGGCCTGTTGAGAATGCTGAATTAAATGAGATTTAAGAAGCATCTCACAGGATGATATTGTCTTTTTGGCTGATGTCACTTCTGGAATGCCAGTAATAGTGTGAGAACAGGAAGAAAATAAGTTGTAAGCCATTTGCTGGCTGGTTTTGACTAGGTTTTGCAACATAACATCCCAACTCTTATAATTCCATGCCCCAACCCGTGAAGGCAAGCATGCCATATGCATTCTTCATCACCCCATCGACCCATTGCCTCTTTCAAGAAACTATGGACAGACCCCTAGGTCTTTCTGTTCATCAACATTCCTTAGTGCCCTACCATTTACTGTAGGTGCCTTGCCCCTTTTTGACTTCCAGGGATTAAATTCCATCTGCCAATGCTCCACCCAACTTTCCACCCATTTCCTGCTGTAACTTTAGACAACATTCCTCACTATCCACAACACCAATCTTCTTGTCATTTGCAAACTTACTAATCATATCTCCTACATTCAAATCCAAGTCATTAATATACATCACAAACCAAAAGGTACCAGCGTCAATCCCTGTGGGATACCACTCGTCTCACACGTCCAGTCAGCCTACCAAATGGAACCTTGTCAAAGTCCATACAGTGAACACCCTGCCTTCATCAATCTCTTTTGCTACAACCTTAAAAAAATTAAATTACTGAGGTAGGATTTGCCTACACATAGCCATACTGATTTATCCCCTGCTTTTAGAAATGCACATGAATTATTGGAGAAAACCCTAAGGGACAGGATTTTCCTGCCACTGATAAGATTCACTGGCCTGTAGTTAACCTGGCTTATCCCTGCCCTTCTTAAAAGGATTAACATTAGCAATCCAACATCTAATTGTTTAAATCTTGCATGTAGAGATTTATTGAACTTGATTTTTTTTTCCTTTTAGATATCACATCAACATTCTACTTAATTATATTTAATATTCTCCATATAGTTCTGGACTCCATATCATTAGAGAACATGGAGGTATTAAAGGTATAACAAGATTACAAGGATGATACCAAACTGATGTGATAACTAACAAGAAGGTCTGAATGCTACATTTTTTTTCCTCAAGAGTTGTTGCCAAATAGGGGTCTAAATTTTGGAAGGAATTTGGAATTTTGAACATTTGAAGACGTTTCTACTAGTGGGAGGAACCAAAACTACAATTTACAAATACAAGACAGTTACTAATAAATTCAACAGGGAATTCATAAGAAGCCCCTTCATCCAGAGAATAGTGAGAATGTGAAGCTCACTGCAACATGAAGCTGATTATATGCGTCTGTGCTGTCTTCTCAGAGATAAAACATCCTGATGTACGGGCGGCCTCCACGTTACAGGGAGGTCGCCTTCCTAGAAAATTGCACATATCACGATTTTCCGTAACTTGAATCCGCATCATCTGCCTATGTGTCAAGAAATGAGAGTTGAAAAAATATTTGTTGGTTAATTTACTCACCCCCCCCCCCCCAAAAAAAATTCAGTGCGAGCGAATTCAATTCCACTTCTCAAATTGTGGGTAGTGATTTGTGAATATATAGAACCATAGAACAATACAGCACAATACAGGCCCTTCGGCCCACCATGTTGTGCCGACCTTTAATCCACGCCTAAGACTATCTAACTTCTTCTTCCCACATATCCCTCTATTTTAAATTCCTCCATATGCTTATCTAACAATCTCTTGAACTTGACCAACGTACCTGCCTCCACCATCGCCCCAGGCAGCGCATTCCATGCACCAACCACTCTCTGGGTGAAAAACCTTCCTTTGATATCTCCCTTGAACTTCCCAATCATTACTTTAAAGCCATGCCCTCTTGTATTGAGCATTGGTGCCCTGGAAAAGAGGCACTGGCTGTCTACTCTATTCCTCTTAATATTTTGTATACCTCTATCATGTCTCCTCTCATCCTCCTTCTCTCCAAAGAGTAAAGCCCTAGCTCCCTTAGTCTCTCCTCATAATCCATACTCTCCAATCCAGGCAGCATCCTGGTAAATCTCCTCTACACCCTTTCCAACGCTTCCACATCCTTCCTATAATGAGGAGACCAGAACTGGACACAGTATTCCAAGTGTGGTCTAACCAGAGTTTTGTAGAGCTGCAATCATTACCTCGCGGCTCTTAAACTCGATCCCACGACTTATTAAAGCCAACATCCCATAAGCTTTCTTAACTACCCTATCCACCTGTGAGGCAACTTTCAGTGATCTCTGGATATGAATCCCCAGATCCCTCTGCTCCTCCACACTACCCAGTATCTTGCCATTAACCTTGTACTCTGCCTTGGAGTCCATCCTTCCAAAGTGTACCACCTCACACTTCTCTGGATTGAACTCCATCTGCCATTTCTCAGCCCAGCTCTGCATTCTATCAATATCCCTCTGCAAGCTTCGACAGTCCTTCACACTATCCACAACACCACCAACCTTTGTGTCATCTGCAAACTTGCTAACCCACCCTTCTACCCCCTCGTCCAAGTCATTAATAAAAAATCACAAAAGGTAGAGGTCCCAGAACCGATCCTTGTGGGACACCACTAGTCACAGCCCTCCAATCTGAATGCACTCCCTCTCCACAACCTCTGTTTTCTACAGGCAAGCCAATTCTGAATCCACACAGCCAAGCTTCCCTGGATCCCATGCCTTCTGACCTTCTGAAGAAGCCTACCATGTAGAACCTTGTCAAACGCCTTACTAAAATCCACAGAGACCACATCTACTGCACTACCCTCAATCTTCCTGGTCACCTCCTCAAAGAACCATATCAGGCTTGTGAGACATGATCTGCCCTTCACAAAGCCATGCTGGCTGTCCCTAATCAGTCCATGATTCTCTAAATGCTCATAGATCCTCTCTCTTACAATCCTTTCCAACAGCTTGCTCACCACAGACGTAAGGCTCACTGGTCTGTAATTCCCTGGACTATCCCTACTACCTTTTTTTAAATAAGGGGACATTTGCCACCCTCCAATCCTCTGGTACCATTCCCGTGGACAACGAGGACTCAAAGATCCTAGCCAACGGTCCAGCAATCTCCTCCCTCACCTTGCGGAACAGCCTGGGGAATATTCCGTCTGGCCCCGGGGACTTACTTGTCCTAATATTTTCTAACGGCTCCAACACATCCTCTCTTGACATCTACATGCTCCAGAATATTAACCTTACCAACACTGTCCTTAGCGTCATCAAGGCCCCTCACTTTGGTGAATACTGAAGAGAAGTATTCATTGAGAGCCTCACCCACTTCCACAGCTTCCAGGCACATCCTCCCACCTTTGTCTCTAATCGGTCCTACCTTTACTCTCATCATCCTTCTGCTCTTCACGTATGTGAAAAAAGCCTTGGGATTCTCCATAACCCTACTTGCCAAAGCCTTTTCATGTCCCCTTCTTGCTCTCCTCAGCCCCTTCTTAAGTTCCCTTCTTGCTACCCTATATTCCTCATGAGCCCTATCTGATCCTTGCTGCTTACGCCTTATGTATGCTGCCTTCTTCCTAACTGGTTGTTCCACCTCTCTTGTCACCCATGGTTCCTTCACCCTGCCATTCTTTCTCTGCCTCAATGGGACAAATTTATCCCTAACATCCTGCAAGAGATCCCTGAACAACAACCACATCTCCATAGTACATTTCCCTTCAAAAATGTCATCCCAATTTACACTCGCAAGTTCTAGCCTTACAGCCTTATAATTTGCCCTTCCCCAATTAAATATCTTCCTGTCCTCTTTGCTCCTATCCTTGTCCATGACAATGCTAAAGTTTAAGGAACGGTGGTCACTGTCCCCCAAATGCTCACCGTCCCCCAAATGCTCACCCACCGAGAGATCTGTCACCTGACCTGGTTCATTACCTAATACTAGATCTAATATGGCATTCCCTCTAGTTGGCATGGACACACTTAAACTCTGCCCCGTCTAAACCTTTGGCACTAAGCAGGTGCCAATCAATATTTGGGAAGTTGAAGTCTCCCATGATAACCACCGTTATTCTTGCACCTTTCTAAAATCTGCCTCCCAATCTGCTCCTCAGTATCCCTGCTGCAACCGTGGGGCCTATAGAATACTCCTGGTAGAGTAACTGCTCCTTTCTTGTTCCTAACTTCCACCCATACTGACTCTAGAGAGGAGTGTGTGTGTGTGTGTGTGTGTGTGTGTGTGTGTGTGTGTGTGTGTGTGTGTGTGTCTGTCTGTCTGTCTATATACACACACTATATAAATATACACACACACACATATATGAAATATAAGGGCAAATTTTCATAATTCAAATGGCCTTAACATGGAGGTTGCCTGTAATTGGATAGTGAGAAGAGTAATATTAACGTTATGCAAAATCTCTGCCTCATTCTCTACTAATCCAAGTATATACATTATTTTCTTACAAAATGCCTTAATTACTCCAAGCAGCAAACACTATTTTCCATCAGCTCACCAACAAAGACTCTTCTCCTAGTAACTATTTTAAATTAATAGTTCCCCAACAGCAGAAACAGTCCACCTTTATAAATATGTAAAGAAAACTCATCTTGTGGAAACCTGTTTTATGACCTGACTTTCCCTTCATTAATGAGCTACCCAAACTATAGCCTAACCATTAAAAAATATTAATTCTTATGACCTTTTAGACCCTCAATGCAATTTGCCTACAATGGCTTCATTTGCACATTCAGATAATGTTTGAATCCATAAGACTCCCAACAAGCTTTCCTATCACCCCACTGGTATATTCCCACATATTGTTTTTCCTCCCAAGATTTATTACCCCACACTTATCCATGTCAAATTGAATCTACCATCTGCTCTTTCTGCAAATCCATTTCCATCTACATAAAGTGTTTTACATATTCATAATCACCGACAGGTTCTATTAATGTACTTTTGCACTTCAGGAACCAAGCCACACCTGTAAGTAAAAGCTCCTGCTTCTACTGCATGATTTTCCAACTTCCAGCAATATCATTTTCTGTATTAGGAAATCAATAATCACAATTACCTTTTGGATGCACTGCACGGTGAATGATAAGGCAAAATGTTTTGATGATGGGTGAAAAGGTCAGCATGGACTGTGTGGGTCAAAGAGCCCACTTCTGAGCAATACAACTCTATCACTCCTGGAAGCAGTTCATGGAATAAAAGATTCAAGACAGCAATTTCAGATCATGGAGAAGCTTGCAGGTTCTTTTGCAGAAGATCTCAAAGATCATCTCCTGGGTGCATCAGTGACATTTTCCAGAAAAATTGGCATGAACCAGAACACAGAATCCACTGAACTCTCTTCCAATGCAGGATGCACATCACCAATCATTCTCCTCATCTTCCAAAAACCTAAGAACAAAGGAAAGTCCTAAGGTATGCTTGAAGGAAGGTTACCCATATTAGACGAGATAGAATAATTCACTGAGGATTAATAACTGAATGGTATTTGAAAACTTGTTAAAAGGATAAGTCACAATTTGGCAACTTTATTAATGTACATGTTCTGGTAATGCTGAGAACAGGAAAGTGTTGCATGCATTACAAAAAAAATCTTAATACAAAACAGCACAGCAATCTAGTTTAAAACAAAACTAAGTTAATGACTTTTGTATTGAAAGTAGAATACCTCCTTGAATAAATTACTCATCATCAGTAACCTTTTCCAAACCAGCTAATGGAAAGAGAATAGTAAACTATAAATTCAAAATTAAAATAGTAAATCCAGAAAACTGGAGCCTTTTTTCATTGCTTAAGGGTTTTTTTTTACATTTGCAGTTTCCTACATGTCTTTTGCATTTAAAAATATTTTCTTTCCACCTTATTTGGACAGATGGGGAAATCAAAACACTCATTAGATTTGAAGTCAGCCACTATCAAGTTCTTTTCATAAAATTATTCCACATTAAATTTTTAAAAAGGTATTATATACACCTATTATAGAATGTTATTCCTCATTTATTGGTGATAATTTTTTTTATTATACAGGAATATTTAGTGCACAAAATGTAAAACTCTGTTTAATACAGGATTCCAATTCATGTGAGTTTCAAACTACATTTAATGTCGACTGGGAACAATCTCAGTTGGAGCAGCTATGAAATAAATAGAAAGAAAACCAACCAGACAGTAGTGTAAATACTCAAAGCTTCTTAAGAATGGATGAAGATAGTGTTGAAAGACATCAACACTTCAGTGTACTCCTACATTTTTAAAATGAATAAAATTTAGTGGTTCATTTGCCCATTTGCTAGTGACTTGAACCGTCACCGCCTCTCTATATACTCGAAATAAAAACAATTATTCACACATGAATAAAGCCCTTTTTAAGGATTATTCCACCAAATCTTCTCCCCACCCCCTTCCGGGGAGATTTTCTATCATATAAAACTTTTCTACAACTTGCCCCACTGACATGGCTGTGGTGACCTTAACTTCTATTTGCTTGTATTGAGTACTTACTGGGGGAAGTAAGTTTTGTTTCCACTTCCATGTCAGAAAATAAATTAATCCAAGAATGGAGTAAATAGTTGCAGTTGTGAGACAGTGCAATCACATGCCAATACATTGACACAAAGCCATTATCTGTAATGTGCCTAATGATCTCCTCTGTTGAGTCTCTATTTAAACATGCATCACAATGAGACAGAGTAGAAAGAAAGAGAAATGATCAGCAATGTTTTGAGATTGCTCCAAATAGTTCCTGATGGGAGGTTTCTGGATCCATTATTTTTTTCATATACCAATCTTCTGAAATTGACTCACTACATAGAACTTTTAGATATTTTTCTCAGGTTTTCATTTTGTTCATTAGATATCCTGAAGTCTCTGATGAAAACAAGTGTTTAAAATGTAAAGAGCATTGGTAATAATCATTATTACCTCTTTATGAAGCACTTTTCTTTAAAAAGCCTACTACTATTACAATTATATTTATACTATATTTCTAAGTGCAATAAGTTTCCAAATTAAGTCTGAGGTTACAAGCAAGCAACAACATTTTAGCATTTTTCAATTATGACACACCAATTCCCTTGATCATAATAACTCTGCACAATCCTAATATTTGATATACTTCTACATAGGTTTTCTAATTCTCCATTGGAGAAAACATGATAAAAACGATGATAAACTGCATGTTCTTTGACTTCAGGTTGCAGTGCTGAGGTACCATCAGCTTTGTGGTGGCCTTTAACTCCTTTTAAATGCCATGGAACGAGCAGATCTTGTGAATCAAAGGAAGTTCTATTTGTGTGAACAGGGAGCTTTGCACTATTTTGTTTATCTGTTGCATCCTTGATAATATCTGGCAACTGCTCAAAGCAAGTTAAATCCATTTTATTGGCATCTTGATTGATGCAAGAGCATTCATTTCCTGTTTGCACTTTGGCACAATTTGCTTGGGATTGGACTGGTTTTCCTTTTCTTTCCATGAGATATTTAGATTTTACTTTGTTGTGTTCCTGTTCCATTGCCCAAACATAGATAAGCCCCTTGCCTCCCAGCCGTAGTAGTCTCACAATCTCTTTGACAGCTGACAGCCTCCTTTCCTGTAATTGAAAAAACACTCAATGAACAAAACCCAATCTAACACAGAGCAAGAATTTTTGGATATATGTTATGGTTACCAGTTTACATCAGAGCATGATATAGCCAACTCCTTAAATATAGTAATGTTCATTGCTGACATACTGTCCAATTTAGATTTTCTCATAGTGTATAGCACACCTCAGATAAGGGCTGAACAGGTAGTTTTTTTAAAAAAATAAAACATACAAACTCTAACTCTCCACTCCAATTCATTTGTATTAAGCATGGATTAGTTAATATGTCAGGCCTAATATCTCATCTTGGAAAAGGTGTCTTAATTTTTTAAGTTTTATTTACTAGATGATGAAGTTTGTCAAGTGTACATGGAATTTATACAGCGCAGTAAGAGGCCCTTCCGACCCAACAAGCCTGTGCTGCCCATTTAAACCTATGTTAACCTACCCGTACGTCTTTGGAACGTGGGAGGAAACTGGAGCACCTGGGGGAAACACACGCAGACACGAGGAGAACAATAGACTATTCGATTTATTTTGATTGCAAAAGGACAAAAAGTTGAGCAAGTTCCAAAATTCTTCAGTAGCAATGGAAAACATGGGTAATCCTTCATATTTCAAGTCAGTAAGCAAATACAATATTTATAAAGCAAACACAAAGTACAATACGGATTGATGAAAGGCTTGCAGTCAATAAGTAAACTTTTCTCTTTACAACCATGTGTTTCCAGTAGATTCTGTTATAATTCAACAAGTGCTTGGTTAATGAGAATGCATTTTCAGGAAGATTAAAAGCAGGGGACTTTGAGCAAGGAACTACAAGCAGGAAGACCATTACGGCTGAAAGTTCTGCAGCCAATAATCAAATATACAGGCCAGAATCAGACACCCAGAAAGTACAGATGGGTCCAAAAAAACAAACAAAAAATAAGTCAGACTAAAGGGATTTGAACAGGAAAATGTGAAGATACATGTCCAGAGGTTAATATACTTAGGATAGGAGGACTGCAGTAGGAAAGGAAAGAATGTACAGGTAGGTAAAAGCTGAGCTCTTAAGGATAATGATGATTTTGAAATGAAGAAAATATTGTAAAAGGCTCCCATTAATTCTTGCACTGTCAGCAAACATTAGGTTAAAAGAGATAAAAGGAGCTCAGAGATAAATAGGGAAAAAGTGAGCAAAAAGAAACTACAGAATAATAAGGTTTGTTGAAGGAACATGGAATTTATACAAAGTGGGTTAGGAAACCTAGATAAAAAGAGTGGTATTAGTCTATTTTATGATTGTCCCTCCATCTTCAAGAATGAAGATGTAATAAATATTTACCCAAGGTTGGGAACAGGTTGCCATTCACAACCACTTACAAAATCCTTCCTCTTCAAAGCAGAATTTAATCGCAAATTCTGTATTTTGATACTCTTAGATCATGCATGGCATTTCTCAAACCTCTCTAGAACAAACAAATTTGGAGCAGAAATGGTGCCAGTTTTACATTCTATGACTAATTTCCACTTAGTTTGGTGAGCACACAGCCAAGTTACTACACCATGTGAATATCACCTTTTAGATCCAACTGGAATGCAAAACATTAAGTGATATATTATTTTAAAATAAAACGTTTTATCCTTATTAAATATTCACTAATAGTTCAAACTAAGCATGCACATAATAAAGAAACACATTACCATCCTCGGAACACATCGTTGTCAAAATTAAGTTTATAGTTACCTCTGTTGAAAAGTGGTGAACAACTGCTATAGAAATACAAGCATCACAAATGCCACTACGTAGGGGCACAAGCAAACCATCGCAGATGAAGACCTCAAATTTTTTCTCTCTGCAAATATCAACAAGATTTTTGCTGCGATCACAACCAATCTGAGAACGAAAAAAGAACTGTGCTGCAATGGAGCATCTTCAAAGTGCAAATTAGGCAATCACAATATTCTAAAATCACTATTAACAAACTGGTATTTATTAAATATACTTATTGAACACCAAGCATTTAAATTACTTCAAGCTCCAAAGAACAAGTGAATACTAATGGCTGTGATTGATTTTGATATTAAACAACCATCAACATAAACTAGTACCCTCTAAATTCAGTTGGTAGGGGCAAGTGGGATGGGGGGGGGGGGTGGTGGTGGGGAAGAAAAAGTTCTGCCATTAAATTTATTAGCCTCAAATGAATCAAACTGTCTAATATAAACCTTTCATAAAATCAGATGCAGATCCCCTCCCACTCACTTTTCATTACCTGACTTGCATCTCAACCTTCTCGTTGTAAAATTTATTTAAACTTTATTGTTGCCAATTTTCTGACTCTAAATCCTTGCAGAATATGTCCAAATTTAGTTAATAAGCACGAGCATTGATACAAGTTTAAGAGCCAGATAAATGTGCAAATTGAAAGATTGGCACAGATCTATTATCTGTAAAGATTTTAAATGACAAGCATATTAAAGTGATCCTTCCTGAACACATAATTCATTGCTTGGCAGTTAAGCTGAATTTTTATGTTAATTGACTCCAGTCATATGAAACAACCAATAAAAAAAATACTTCTTACACTTTAAGAGGGGATTTTACAAGAGAGCATGCAAATACAATAAAATGGGTGATATAAGAAAATAGGGGCCCATGGGCCACATATTTTCCCAAATTCAATTCTAACCTGACCTAAATAACAACCACTTTAGAAAGTTTGATGAACATAGCTCAAAGCATTATTGAATCTGATGCACATACATACATATCTGATGTCACATCTGATGTCAGCAGATAATTTGTTTGACACAGTACAGACAAAATGACCTTCAGTTTACATGGTATTACACAATTAACATAATCCTGGCAGCAATGGAAATAACATTTCTGTACCTCAGAATATATTAGCCAATAGCAACTTGTTTGAACAATCTAAAAAATATATACCTTGGTCTTTTTAATACTATGAGCTATGTGTAATAAAAAATAGTATGCACATTAATTTACTGCAGCAACTGTGTAGCAAGTCTTAGAAAAGGAGGGTATAGGATTTTACCAACCAAAGTGCTCTACATGATCAATTCATGAGCTTATGTAGTAAATATATGGTATTCATGGTGAGCATGAATGGCAGTGAAATTCTCATAACAGTGGCATGATTCTTGGGGGAAGATAAGAGGCTAGAACGAAAAAAAAAATGGTTTAAAATGGTAATAGCCATTTCCAGCATAGCTGAAAGCAACAGCTACATGATGAGTTGGGGGGAAGCAGGGAGGAAAAGTAAATTAAGCCAGTGGATAATGCTGTGAGTAAACAGTATTCCTACTGATGGAACAAAGGAAGAAGAGAACATTGTGTTTTGAGCTCAAACATATTAGATTAGGGAGTGGTTAATGTTGCTGTTGATGCAAACTAGGCTACTATTTAAAAATGAAAGATGATGAAAATTTTGGAATATAAAAGGATCGCAGATGAAATTTGAAGATTTTTTTTTTAAACAGAAATCTAAAGCAGTGATTCCACCCTAGAAATCTTTAGGTAGCATTTGAATGCTGTTTAATTCCACACAAATGTTATGCACGAGGGAAACCTGAGAGGAGGAGTTGTTGCTCTAATTGGAGCCTGCACCTGGCAATATCTCAGGAATGGCTAAATGTGAAAGTTCCCCACTCTGCTGGTCTCCCATTTCCACCCCCCCCCCCCCCCCCCACCAATCCTTCTCTCCACATTTGTCTACTTCCAGCCATCTCACAAAGCCTTGCTCCTCCCAATGTCTCCTACACAGATGAGCCATCTCAGATTACAACCATGCATCTCCCTGTACCTACAAATCCCTTCCCTCATCCTTCTGTAAGCATCCTTCCAATTTCAATTCATTTATTTACACAGCACTACAAAAAATTTCAGTTTGTAATCTTTTCCCTTCTGTTCCTCCATTAATCTGTTCAATTGGCAGCTACCAATCTGTTTAACCACAACTTTAACTCTACCACTGTTCACCTCATCTCCAGTTAAACCATTTTTCACTTCTGCCAGCCCTTGGTATAGTCCCCAGCTCTGATGACTAAGGGTACTGATGTGAATGAATATGGCATTCCCAAATTTAATTGTTCCACTTATGATGATTGTGCCTGAGCTGCAGAATTCCCTCCTCATTTCTGCATTGTGTTTGAATAAAATCAACCTCCAACCAAACTGTTGATCATTTATCATAACATTTTCCTCTGCAACTTACTGTTGATTCTTTAAATATTGCTTCTATGAAGCTCCTTGGGATGTTTTTCCAAAGATAAAAGTGTTTTACAGAAAAAAGTTGTAGCTGTATTTGCAGGCTAAGTTAGTGTACTGCAGTTGGCCATAAAGGGTAATGACAGTTTTGCTGGTATCACTACATCTATCAGCACAAATTGAGAGAGTTTCTATTCATTTCTGGTGGAATCAGGTTCTCCCAATTCTGTACCTCCTCCATGAATTAACCCCTGCTTTTGCTTTTCCCTGTTCCCCTGCTCAAGATGACCTTCTGGTTCTCCAAACTTATTGTATAACCACTGCTTGTAAGATACTGTGAGCTAAGATACTCAGCTACATGAGGCCCAAGCTAGAACCAGGTGGTCAGGCAATCACACAGTCAGGAGATTACTTGATTCCATCTCCAGGACTGCTTCAAACAAGAGTTGCTGCAATCCTAGATGCAAGTCTGAGCATGGTGCACAAATATCGTGGCATGAAGCTGTGAGTGATTTTGAGAGTTTGGAATTTAACACACTGGGAACAGAGAACTGATGTACATCAGCAAGGACAGTAAAGCGTGAGGCAAAAGTGGGCATCAGAATTCAGAATGTTCAAATCTACGAAGCATAAAGTAGGATATTACAAATGAAAGTCTGGAAAGGATTTTTTCAGTAGTAAATTTGGATGCAGAGGATGTAGAAATAAACAATCACAGTCATGGGATTTAAAACAACCTCGAATGAAATAAAGAGCTCCACAAGACTCAATTCAGTTTCAGCAGGGTGGGAAAGGGGGTGGATTATGTATATGCAAGCAAATAGATTTAAGCCTTGTAAAAACAAGCATTTTTGTTTTGTTGAAGCAATGTTTCATTCATCCACAACACAGTAAGAGCAGGGCGGGTTTACTGCTAGAAACACCAAATCAAAAAAGGCACAGGCAAGGAGGCAACTGATCAGCTCAAAAAGACGAAAGCCACAAAAAGCCAAAATCAGAGTGAATTTAAGGGATTTCGGGTGACTTCTTTAAAAAAATAAATAAATCTGGGGAAGTATGTGGTAAAGAAAAAGAGCAAGTGATTAAGAGTTAAAGCCCTTAAAAGGTAAAGAAGCAGTTTTAAGGTGGCATGGCCAATGAAAAGGCAATGAATGTGGTTTGAAAAGTTTGAAAGGGGTAAGCAAATTTAAGTGTGTACTTTGAAGGCACAGGCAACGAGAAATGAAGTAAAGAGATGTGATATTTCATAGAATTCAACAGAATACAACTTGGTTCCACCCCTCGTAACATTTAAAAGATTCAATTTCTCCCGTGGACCCATTAGGAAACTTAATTTAAACACAAAATAGTTATGTATTTCACATTTTTAAAGATTAAGAAATATATTTACCATGAACAAGTCCTTGTTAACTCCCAGGTATTTACCATTTCCACAACCAACATCAGCCACCAATGCTCCATCTGGCAGTGTTTTGAGGAATTCGACCACCTTTGGCCACGGGGTGTGCCTAGTATTGCTGAAATGGCCAGCAATCTCATCATAGACATCATGTACATACTTGTGTTCCAGCTCTGAGGCATCCCCATCAGTGGTTGGAACAGAGGGAGAGGGATCGGTATATTTGCAACCAATTTGACTGTCACAGACTTCTGGGTAAGCTGTAGACATGAGCAGAATATAATTTTTTCCTCATTAAATGAATAGAATTTTGCATCTGGTATTAGAATAAAAAGGAAAATAAATCACAAATGTAAAACTTTTGTATTTTTCAGTTATTGTAAAAAAAAGTAGTTTCAAACAAAATATTGCATTGTGAGCATCACTCTGAAGTTGAGCAGAATTTTTACTTTGACTTTTTCCACAAAAAAATCAATGATTTTAATTTGTGTATTTTCTCCACCTACAGTGTTTATATGATTGGTAGGCAATTTCCATCCTATGCTAATACTTCATTTCACATCGTCATTTTAAAAAAAGTGTCTGGAAGTGAAATAGTAGGTTTTCCTAATCTACTCCAGTGATTTCATGTCTTGACTCAGATTTAACAGTGCTCCGAAGACCAGAAGGTGCACAGAACACCACCACCTACAAAGAACCCCACGACCTGCAAGTTCCCCTCCAAGTGGCACACCATCCTGACTTGGAAATACATCATCATTCCTTCATTGCTGGGTCTAAATCCTAAAATGCCTACCTACTTAACAGCACTGTGGGAGTACCTTCACCAAGTGGACTGCAGCTGTTCAAGGTAGCAGCTCACCAGCACCTCCTCAAGAGCAGTTAGGGTTGGGCAATAAATGGTGGCCTTGCCAGCAATGCTCTTGTCTTGAAATGCATACATAAAATACCAAGGTGATAAATACAATGGCTAGCTAGGCCGAAGGTACACACTGCATTGCACAACTGTTAAAATATGTCCTCAGTATCTTTTGCCTTGACTAGATGCAACAAAAATATTCCTTAGCTCAATAATTTCTATGACAGAATTTAAGAGTGATAACAACACTTAAAAGACATTTGGACACGTACATAGGAAAGATTTAGAGGGATATGGATCAAACACAAGCAAATAGCAACTAGCTTAGATGGGCATCTTGGTTGGCATGGATGAGTTGATGAGTTGGGCCAAAGGGCCCCCATTTCTATACTGTTTGACTCCATGACTCTAAGAGAAGGCAAGGTACTGGAAGACTGGAGGGTAGCTAATGTTGAGCCTTTATTTAACAAGGGTTGCAAGGACAAGCCAGGAAGTTACAAGCTGGTGAGCCTAACATCAGTGGTGGGAAAGTCAGTGGAGGGGATTCTGAGAGACAGGATCTATCTGCATTTGGAAAGGCAAGGACCAATTAGGGATAGTCAGCATGGCTTTGTGCATGGGAAATTGTGTCTCACGAATTTGATTGAGTTTTATTTTTGAAGAGGTGACAAGAGGATTGACAAGGGCAGAGCGGTAGATGTCATCTACATGGCCTTTGACAAGATCCTTCATGGTAGGCTGGTCCGGAAGGTTAGATCACATGGGATCCAGTGTGAGCGAGCCAATTGGATACAAAATGTGCTTGGAAGGAATTAGAGGGTGGTAGTGGAGGGTTGCTTTTCCAGATTGGTGGGTTGTGACCAGTGGTGTGCTGCAGGAATCAGTGCTGGGCCCTGTTGTTTGTCATATATATTAAAGATTTAGATGAGAATGTACGTGGCATGATTAGTAAGTTTGCGGATGAGACCAAAATTGGAGTTATAGTAGACAGTCTAGGTTACAATGGGGTCTAGATCAACTGGGAAAGTAGGCAAAGGAATTGCAGATGGAATTTAACACAGACAAATGCAAAGTGATGAATTTTGGGAAGTTAAACCAGGGCAGAACATACAGTGAAGGACAGGGCCCTGGGAGTGTTGTTGAACAGAGAGATCTAGGGGTACAACTACATAGTTCCCTGAAAGTGACAACACAGGGTAGACACACTAGTGAAGGCAGCGTATGGCACACTTGCCTTCATCAGTCAGGGCATTAAGTACAAGAAGTGGGATGTCATGCTACAGCGGTACAAGACATTGTTCAGATTGCACCCGGAATATTATGAGCAGTTCTTTTTGTTTAGAACATTACAGCACAGTACAGGCCCTTCAGCCCATGATGTCGTGCCTACGTTTTATCCTGCTCTATGATCTATCTAACCCTTCCCTCCCACATAGCCTTCCATTTTTCTATCATTCCAGCCCATTTTCCTCTGAAAATTAAAATTTTATAAATGCAAATAAAAAAAATCTGCAGATGCTAGAAATCAGGAAAAAAAACAGAAAATGCTGGAAAAAACTCAACACTTCAGGCAGCATCTGAGGAAAGAGAAACAGAGTTAATGTTAACACCTACATCCCAGCAGCAAACAATCTGCTGGAGGAACTCAGTTCTGGTCACCATACCATAGGAAGAATGTTATTAAGCAAGAGAGGACACAAAAAAAGCTTCACAAGGATGTTTCCAGGACTGGAGGGCTTGAGTATAAAGGAGACCAGATAGGCTGGAGCTATTTTCCCTGGAGTGAAGGAGGCTGAGGAGTGACATTATAGAGGTCTGTAAAGTCATGAGGATAATTAAGTCTTTTTCCAAGGGTAGGGGAGTCTAAAACCAGAGAACAGATTTAATAGAGAAATGCATAGAGAAGTGCAGGTTACTTTTGAGGTCAAGTACCCTCTCCCGACAGATGCGACGACCTGCTGAGGGCTTCCATCATTTTGTGGTTCCAAGAAGTTTCACTAAAATTTGAATCAACAACAATCAAGGGGATAAACAAGTATATTGACAGGCATAACACCCAGCACAACGGAAGACAATTATGACTGTTAGAGGTCAATCACATCAGCCTTAGAACATTGTTGTACGAGTTCCTCGGAGCAGTGATCTTGGCTCAACCACATGAGAGAGAATAGGTTTTAGGGAAATATGTGGGTATTGGTGACATTGCTCTGAGAGCTGGCATAGACACAATGGGCTGAATAACCTCCTTCATGTCATAAGGAAAATATGAATGCAAAATATGAAAATCAGGTTGGAAGTGGGAACATTTGCTGATGTTTGATTGAATTTGTAACTCCCAAGAAAGTGAAGCTGTACATGTCCTCACGCATCGAACCTGAATGTTGTTCAGGTCTCGAGCTAATAAATAGTAAGAAAGATTTGTGCAGCACTCAAGCTGGGCAGCCGCTACAATAATAGCACCCCTTTCTCCACCTTAAATGTTTAATCCTTTGTGACTAGTACAGTGTGGTTCTAGTGCAAATCCTAAATATGCAACTCATCAAGGCTCAAATCATTGACAACCTACATTTAAAAATAAAGGTATCAGGCACATGCAAACAACATCATGCAAAGTCATACACCATCTTGGTTTGGAAGTGTACTGTTGCTCTTTCATCAATGCCAACTAATATTCTGGAGTTTCCTGTCCAATGGCACCCTGGAAGTACTTTCACCACAGAGACTGCAGGAACTTAACAGCAGGTCACCATCATCTCAAGGTCAATTAGAAATGTGGAATTAGAAATGCTGGCCCTCATAATGATGCTCACATCCTGAGAACAAAAAACTCTAAAATATCTAATGCAATTATATCATTGGATGTTCAAGAGCAAAATAAAAATGGATGGCAAAGTGTTAAGAGTCTATTTCTGAATTCATTTCAATAATTGGTTCAAGCACAATATAAACAAAGACTTCAGATCAAATCAATAAGACAAACCATCATAGAGAAAAGGGTGTTCGACAAAGGAAGAAATTGGAAAGAAAATACAAACTTACCACAATCACAGGGTTTCTTCCTGACCTTTCGGAAAGTAAAACTGGTCCTTGTTCCCCTCTTATTCAAGGTCAAGTTACTAACATCACCACTGATAGTTCCAGTCTTTTGCATCTCTGATGCTGGCACCACATCAAACTTTCTAGGTGTAATTCTATTGAATATGAAAAAAGCCAATGATCTTTTGCTATTTACATGTTTCTGAAGTACAGAGAAACACATCATAGCCAATAGAGAAGTGATAAAAGTAATAAATTCTTTGTCTGTGAACCTACAAGTAGATTAGGCCATACTTATAAAATAAATGTTAAACAATAAAAGGTATATACAACAGTTTATCTTTCCGAATGACAGCTGAAGTGACTAGATAAATGATTGCAGTCTTGTTTATTAAGGCGGCTTCCTATGCTCAATTTTCTCTAATGATATTGTTGGTAGGTTCAAGCAAACTGGGAATGAATATGAACATCTATCCACAATTTTCTGATATAGTACCAACATTCATTTACTACTGCTTAACTTTGAATGGTTTTTCATCCCATTTAATTAAATCTTTCTGCAAACAGTCAAACGTATAAATAGAATTAATCCTACAATTAGAAGTGTCACTGACAAGTTTACAAAACCACTACTTCATCATAACCAGTGAACAATACATTGCAATGACTAAGAGAATACATTCAGATGAAACTGTTAAAAAGTACTCAATCATTCATCATTTCTTTCACAAAGCTGGGTTACCATCTAAACAAAGTCAGCAACAAGTTCAGCTTTAACAAAGGGTTCCACATAATAATCCCTCTTTTCATTTGTGCCTGATATACCTTTTAGATATTTTTCAGATTCGATGCCGTTCTTTTTACATTTTAAAAAAAACAGGAGTATCGTTCCCTATCGATATGTTCTGAGCCGAAGAGGCAAGGACCTGGAGCTAGTTGGAAGTATATTGCTCATGGCACAATACAAGTAAACCATAGCAATTCTCTTTAATTTCCCCCTTTCTAAATTTTCCTCCAAAACCTCACACATCTTAAATTGTTCAGCCATTTGTTTCTAGATTCATGCAGGAGTTACATTAGTCTAATATTTCTATCACTCACCCATGACTCCAGAGATATCTGGATTCACCGGTCATAACCAGCAAACTGCGACGAGGTAACATCACTGGAACACTATGGCCGGCTGGGTGCCTAAAATCCATCACAGTCTACAGGTTCAAACACAAATATTTGTTTTAAGTCCAAAGTAATTAATAATTCAAAGCTAAAAATTTGTGTAACATTTTAGAAAAGTTAATGGAATTCTTCCTCAAAGGATGGCGATAGTACTTGAATATTTTTAAGTTAGAAAGGTGGATTCTTGATAAGCAAGAAGGTGAGGAGCAGCAGACGGGAATGCAGAATTGAGCTTACAGTCATATCAGCCATGAACTTATTAAATGCAGAACAGGCTCGATGGTCCTAGTAAATTACTACTGTTCCTAATTCATATGTTCAGTCCTGAAACAATGTCAGCAAATTAGGTTTTGATACCGTAGCTAAAAGTAATGTTAATCTATCCACACAAGTATTGTGTAAATATTTCTCATCTAAATTCTTTAATGCAAAAAAGATATGAATAACCCAAATTAAAATCAGTCTTTACTTAAATCAATGGGAAATAGCTTGTCATCCTAATGCAATATACTAATTTCATTTCCTGAATACTGAGACAAAACAACTTTCAAAGAGTTCAAACACTTTACCAAATAAAATATTCAAGTAAATCACATACATCAAAAATTCTGTCGAAGCAAATTACCCATGGGGCTCTCTTGAAGTAGCATCCAAAATACAATGAAAATCTGTGGCACCTAGCTATTCCCTCTTGTTCAAGGTCCTGATACATTAAGTTGCAGTCCACATGTGTGCCACCAGTAAGTTGTGTGTATAAAAGAGGGGGAAATTAACCAGTTCTATGTTGACCCAGTTAGTGAGGAAGTTGAAAATAGTGGTGGTTGGCTGCTAAACTTGGCCCTACAATGAAAACCCAATCAACACCTAGAATGTTGTAAGTTCTGCAGTGTCTGCCCACATGAACACAAAATCTGCACAGTTTGCATATTTAAGCAGTTGTTCCTACTAGGCAGTCTTCTTGCCCAGTTGTCCGAGGTAAGCCACGATAAAATGCTTTCTTCTCATATCCTTGATTTTCACTGTTTTCAGAGCTGAAACAGGCACACAACCATTGAAAATCGTTCATTAACTGCTGGAAACAGTCTCCATTAGACTTTGAAAATTGCCCAGTGTTAACAACCTGCATTTTGGATCAGGAATATGGGACAATGTGCATTTATACGAAAACACTAACACAAATGAAAACCAAGATGTATCTGAAATTGTAACTTGCAACATTACAATTTCCATTGACATGGAAAGCTTTTGGTGAAAGGAGGGGGCAGTGCAAAAGTTTCATAAAAGTATAATCTGTTCATCTTCTCCTTATCACTGCAAGAACAGAGAAAAAAAAAATCAGGGTAGGATTTGCATTCCAACTCCCTTGGTACATTAATTCTGACATCAATTTGATAGACAGGAAAGGAAAGCTGCTTAACCACTGTTGTAACTATTAGAACTCAAAACCTTTGAATACCAATGAATCTAATATAGAACACTATTCAAATTCAGCTCTTCTTTTCTTCTCCTTCCCTGCCCCCCCCAAAAAAAGACACAATGGGAGAAAATTTAACCAAAAATTGAGTAGGTTTCACCCAAAAACACTATCACAACCTGCATTCGACTAATTTCCAGCTTTAACAAAAGCAAGACAAGCATCAAGCTATCAAACCATTGGGCTCATCATAATGAGGCTGTGTATTAACTCATTTTAAATTAACTACCATTTTAAATTTATTCCAGTTTGGCTGTTTCCCCCAAAGGACACAAAGGAAAACAAGTGGCACTGGATCCTTGATCATTTACATCCTGGATATAGTTAAAAACTTAACCCATCTCTGCAATCAGTGCTTATGATCTTCCCTCAATTACCTCCCAACCCACTCGAACATGGCTTCTAATCTCTTACCCAGATCCCCAAAGCTCCTTTCTTTGTTCCATTTCCTGGCTGTAGCTGGTTCCCAGGTCTAGGTAGCTGCAGCTGGGAAACAAAGCCACATAAGAAAATGGAAACCAGGTACCACCTTTACCATAGTGACTGAAATTCCTTTCTTCCAATGATAAATTAAACTTCATGTAATTAGCAGTCACACAGATTATTGAACAAGACCTTTCTGGTGTCACTGCCAAAATAGTGCTTTCCATTGCAATTCTCCCAATCTTCAAAATAAAACAAAAATCAATGAATTAATCCTCCATGCTCAATTAATTTTCTATCTGACAGATACCTTATCTGTATCTACATTCTATGAAATATTTTCAACTAGTTGCTGATTTTAATTGATTCACTTTACTCTTTATAGTCAATAAATATCAAACTTGTAGCTTGCCTAGAATAAATGGGAGTAAGCAAGAACTAAAGTGGATTCATTACAATTGTACAAAATCCAAGTTTTCATTAAGTTATGACAATTTTTTTTTAAAAGTTTATATCTATTGTATTGTTACGTACCAGCAACAACAGAAACACACCGAGTCATGTACAAGTGTTAAAAACTACCGCGGAATAAAACAAGACTCTACTCGGAGGATTGCCAAACAGAACTGGTTTATTTTCCCACCCTGCGTGGGCCCTTTAAGGGAGAATGTTCCCGCCCAAAACAACCGGCAATGACGTAAGTCCTACATCATCAGGACTTTCCCGCGCGCGGGTTCTCCCCGTCGCTCGGAAAGACTAGGCCCGCCGCCATCTTGGGCCTCGTTGCTCCGACGCCGCGCGACCCGACTGCCGAGCCGGTTCGCCTGACTAGACGGTGAGTCGCCACACTAATAACTATTTGTAATGATAAGAAAAGTAAAAATGTTAGATATCAAATATAATCCCCAAAACTAAACTCAAAGTGTGTGTGTGGCAAATTCCCAAACTCCAAGTCCAGGAATAAGTCTCAAAATTCAGTTCAGCAAGTCATAAGGTGAAACTTGAGCAAAGGCTTTTGCAAAAGCACCGTTGACTGAAGAGATAATGTAGAGAGAGAATAGAGAGAAATTACGAAATCCAAATGTTCCACGATGGAACCCATACGACACCTCAATCACTGATCATCTCCACTGCTTTGTTCCAAAGTATCTGCCACCCCGAAAGGCATTCAAGACGTGGCCGTCCACACAAATACCTGTTTCCCTCTACAGGTTAATGACAAAGTGGACTCCACTGGATTGCTCCAAAAATCCATACACGGATTGTAGTGACAGACACATTTATTGTTCTTCATCCAATGATACAGAGACCAGCAGTCAGCGTCTCTCTCTTCTTTCTCACTGACTGACTGAACAAAAATGTCAGCACATTGTTATCTTGCTCTCGTGACAACACCACACACACACACACACACACACTACTACTCTACTGTACTATATTTTAAAGGGACATGTACCAAATAGCAACCTGATCCATAACAGTATATATAGTTGAATAGATAGTATACACAGAAGATCATAAAGCAACAAATATCAAATGAAGTACCAAGGAAGTAATAACCATTTATTAACATTAAACACAACATTCATTTCCATTAAACACAAATTCACACAATATTAAAGTGCAGGAGAGGGGGGTGGGAAAGGTAAATTATTCTTCTCGATGCTTTGTCTACTGACTCACAAGCTTTATTTCTAGGATTTTTGCATCCAGCAGATTGTGGCCTGTATTCTTCTGTGATAAAGATCACTCATGTGGCAAGCTGCTCTCTGCGTAAAAAAATTGCCCCTCACATCACCTTTAAACATCCCCCCTCTAACCTTAAAAGCATGTCCTCTGGTATTTGACATTTCTACCCTAGGGAAAAGATTCTGACTGCCTATCCTATCTATGCCTCTCAATTTTAAGAATCTCTATCAGGTTTGAACTCAAAATTTGTAGCATTTCTGCCTCTGAATCAAAGTCCAAAAAGGAATACAGTATGAGCTAGCAAACAGCACAAAAAGGAAACAATTAAACATTCACTTACAGTTACAGGCATAAAGAAATGGCAAAACAAAAGAGGGACCCTAATTACGAAGGATGGCATGCATGTCCAGAAGCAGAAACTTGTGGGTGGAAAATAGACTGGATAACTTGAAGAATGAGCAATTTATTTCACAATACCCAGAACATAACAGCAAACAGGTAATTCTGCATAGCCTTGTGGTACTGCTAGATGGTTTGAATACAGAGTAAAGATACCTTACTACAATTTTTAGGGCCTTGGTGAGACCACACCTGGAGTATGGTGTACAATTGCATCAGCATAGCCAAAATCAGTATTCACAATTAGAATGATTGATCTGGGATACTGATGAATTACTATTTTCTTCAAGTTACTACTTGTCAGCTTGACCTAGAAACACAGTTTAACGAGTCAAAAAATGACAAGTTCAATCTCCATTCCATAAAACAAGTGACCATGCCTGATCTATGCCATCTTTCATTAAATTGGTAATTGGTTTGTTGTCACATTGTACCAAGATGCAGGGAAAAACTTAGTTTTGCATGCTATCAATACAGATCATTTCAAAACATAAATACATCAAGGTAGTATAAAGGGAAAAGCAATAACAGAATGTAGTGTTACAGAGAAAGTGCAGTGCAGGTAGACAATAAGATGCAAGGGCCATGATGAGGTAGATTATGAGATCAAGAGTTCATCTTTATCGTACAAGAAGTCCATTCGAGAGACTTACAACAGCGGGATAGAAGCTGTCAGAGCCTGCTGGTGTGTTTTCAAGCTTTTGTGTCTTCTGCCTGATGGAAAGGGGGCGGCGGGGGTGGGGGGGGGGGGGAAGAAGAGAGAATGATCAGGGTGGTAGGGGTTCTTGAATATGTTGGCTGCCTTAGTGAGGGTCAATGGAGGGGAGGCTGGTTTTCACGATGGACTGAGGTGTGTCTACAACTCTCTGAATTTTCTTGCAGTCTTAAGCAAAGCAGTTGTCATACCAGGCTGTGATTCATCCAGATAGGATACAATCTATAAAAATTGGTGAGGGTCAACAGGAGCATAGCAAATTTCCTTAACCTTCTGAGGAAGGAGAAGTACAGGTGAGTTTTTTTGGCCATAGCATCTACGTGTTTGGACCAGGACAAGCTATTGGTGATATTTACAACAACTAGGAACTTAAAAGCTGTCAACTAACTCCACCTCAGCACCATTGATACATAGAGGGGAATGTGCTCCGCCTGCTTCCTGAAGTGAATGACCAGCTCTTTTGTTTTGCCGACATTGAGGGAAAGGTTGTTGTCTTGACACCATGTCACTAGGCTCTATTTCCTTCCTGTACACCATCACATTGTTATTCAAGATATGGCTCACTACAGTGGTGTCATCTGCGAACTAGTAGATAGAGTTAGAGCAGAATCTGACCACACAGTCATGAGTGTATAGGAAATAAGGGGCTGAGAACACACTTTTGCGGGGCACCAGGATTGAGGATAATCATGGCAGAGGTGATGCTGCCTATCCTCACTGATTGCAGTCTGTTGGTCAGGAAGTCAAGGATTCAGGTACCTTGTGAAGTCCTAAAGGATACAAATGATGCAACATGATTGCCATGCAATCTCTTTGTTTTACTACAACTGAGCTACAATTCACAGCTTGGAGCATTGCTTAAAACACGTTATCTTGTATTGACTCCTTTCACTGAGCTATAGTGTTGAGATTTCATACATTGATGAATGCATAGTTAAATCAAAGCACAAGGCATAGCAGAATGCTCAGATTAACTCAAGACCTTGCAAGTTCCTTCAGTGATCATTGCAAACAACTGTAGCACTTTAGGAATGTATGCTATACATCTTTGAGCAATACAGGTGACCCCCGCATTTCAGTAACGGAAATTCGTCCTTGCAAAATTCACAAATCACTAACCAAAATTTTGAGAAATGGAATAAAATTTACTCTCACAGAATTTGAGGGGAAAAAAAAGTAAATAAACAACATTTATTCTTTTTCAACTCACGTTTCTTGATGCATCCACAGACATCGCTGCTTCGAGTTATGAAAATTCGTGATATGAACCATTTTCTAGAAACACAACACCCTGTAACGCAGGGTCGCCTGTATAACAATTAGGCAAAAATCAGCCAAACACCAAAGTGTGAAATGTATCTACCTTTTGATAGAAGACCAATTTTTTTGCCACTCTAATCCACAGCACCATCTAGAGATGATACAGCAGTAACTACATGCACCAGAAGATCAAATAAATTAATTATCCATTCAAATTGCAGTCTAATTTAGCATGTCAATACTTACAAGATAATCAGTTAAACTGAAGAAAAAACATTTGCAATCCTGTCACAATATGCAAAGTAAGTTTGTAGAAAGAGACTGGTTTTGTTACAACAGGGAAGATTTTGGAATGATAAAATTAGAGGTATTTAAGATAATGAATGAACAGACAAAATACACAGAGATACAGCTAGTGGTTATCAGATTCTCTGGCAACTACTGTCCCCTCATTCTAATCCCAAAATTGAATTGGCAGAGAATTAAGACAAGGACAGAATCAAATAATAGAATGAATTAAAGTTTGCAAGTAAAGCAAAGTTCAAGTCAATATTTAATAAATTAAATAGATGGTTAAAGTGAAAGAAAATCAAAAGAATATAGGAAAAGGGTAGTTGCACAGAATTAGAGTTACGGCTTGTATAAATGAGAAACATGAATGTAGAATGGCTGGGCGAAATAGTTTGTGTTGTAATTTAATAATTTTTATAAACTGGCCCTAGCTGACAATATGGATTGCTCAGTTTTGGTCATTCCAATAGTGTTTAGGAGCTACACACTTGTAACATAAAACAGGGGGATTAAATAAGATTAAAACTTCCAGAGTGAAGTTTGAAAAAAAAAATGTAAATATTTCAAAATTCTGGGACTCAAAGCAACTCCTTGGTTCATATTAAAGAAAAAATAAATTGCATCTGGAATTTGAAAATCAAAAAGAATTAAATCATAGTGCTGTGCTCAGTTCAAATCACATTTTACATGAAAAATAACTGTCACTCTGTCATACTAAAATGCAAATTGTACCAGAATTGCTGGTCAATATAGTTCTTTAAATATGGGTTTTCTTTTGGAGCAGTCATTGCAATTTACCTGATCAATCAAGATGCTAGTCAAAAGGAGCATCTTGTATCCTCCCTCTCCCAATTAAACCAAAAAAATTGTAAACCATAAATTGACCTAATAATCCAAACCATAATCTATACCTCCCCTTAGCCCAAAACTAACCCCATTGTAAATAATACCCTGAGAACATACTAAGTGACACAGGGTCAGAATTCATTCCTAAAGAACAGTATGCTTATTGCTGCCCTACTTTGCAAGCATCTCCTGTTGATATCAGGCTTAAACTAGCACAATTCAATGGGCAGATTCCTCAACATGTCTAACATAAGAGTGCAGTCGGGAAATTCCAAGTGAATGTTATAGCACTTGTGATAAATACCCACAGTTCTGTGTGGAACTGTTGGCATTTCCTAGCAAATTCCAACTAGAAAATATCCCAACAATACAAACAAAAACTCAAATAGACCAAACACCAGAAAATATCCCGACAACTTTGTACATTACTTGCAGCAAATAAAGGTTTGTTTTTAAAATCATGAATTTAAAAATAAAGTCCATAAATTCACACAATTAGACTTGAGGTTTCAATTCTCAACTGCCATTTATCTTGTTAAACATCCCAAACACCAACGTTCAAATTACTCATGTTGTCTCACTTAAGATTGAAATGGCATGTTCAATTGTCTTTGTTGCTCATCCATTCTTTCCCCCCAAGCCAAGCCTACCTCGAGTTTTCTGTCTGCAAGATTGCCTTTCCATCTACCATTATGAACTTCTCAACTTAGTTGGCCCAAAAGGCCCACATCCTCTTATCTTGACCTGCATAAGAAAGCGGTCAGCAGCCATAATACATTGCCTTAAAGAGTGGGGAAAGTGAAGTCACTGATGACATTTGATAACTGTCTAGACAAGCTCTTGAATCGCCTGAGTACAGGATATGGCGAAGTGATAGAAAATAGAATTAATGTGGATAAACATGTTTATTCATTATCAATATCATTGAGATGAGAAAGACAATCCAATACCAGAACTCGACGAGGAGCATACAAGGAATAATAAGGGATTGTTCAAACGCTGAGGATCTCAAACTTGAAACCAAACATCCCAAGTTTCCTGCTTTCTGCATCAAGAGGTGAAGAATTTTGAGCAAATAAACAGCTGCTAGGAGACAAGTTACTTATTTATACAACAAGGGCAAATGCCTCACATCGTTCCTCCATTTTAGGATTAAACTTGGTCGCCTGTTTTACCAGAGGTCATAGGCAGCCCAGTAATTCAAATGAAATGACAGCAGGTTAAATTGACGTTGGCAAGATCGCACTTAGAATACTGTGTGCAGTTCTGGTCATCTAACTATAGGAAGGATGTCATTAAAACTGGAAAGGGTGCAGAAAAGATTCCCAAAGATGTACTGGGGCAGGAGGGCTTGAGCTACAAGGAGAAACGTAATAGGTTGGGAATTCTTTCCTCGAGCATAGGAAGCTGAGGGGTGACCATATAGAATCATGAGGAGCACAGATAAGGTGAATGGTCACAGTCTTTTTCCCAGGGCAGGGGAATCTAAAACTAAAGGGCATGGGTTCAAGGTGAGAGGGGAAAGATTTAAAAGGGATCTGAGGGCCAACTTTTTCCACACAGGTGTTGATGGGTATATAGAATGAGCTGCCAGAGGAAGTGGTAGAGGCGGGCACAATTACAATGTTTAAAAGACATTTAGACAGATACATGGATAGCAAAAGTATACAGGGATATGGGCCAAAAGTGGGGAAATGGGACCAGCTCAAGTACACAACTTGGTCGGCATGGATGAGTTGGGCCAAAGGACCTGCTTCTGTGCTATGTAACTTTACGACACAGAATTAGCAGGAGTTCTGTAAAACACATCTAAAAAATTTTTATAAATGCTGGACAACTTTTCTACTACCCGTATAGAGAGAAAAAAAAGTTCTTATAAAAAGGTCGTTCATTCAAAATGTTAGCTCTATTTTTTTCTCCACAGGTATTATCTCAACTTTCCAGCATTTTGTGGTTTTAAATTTCAGTTTTGCTGTATCTGCATAATTTACAATAAACTACACCCGCAATTAGTCAACATCTCCCGACACCCAACCATAATCTCCCACCCACCAACTTTTAATTTCTTCATCCCCCTCATCCCCCCAACAATTCCAGACTTCCATCTCACATGTAATTTCAGACTTGTCAGAAAGATAGTTACTTCCAGAAAAAATTTGAGAACATTAGTTTTAATGTAATTGCATTTCTGACATTCTCTCATTAATTCCAGATCCACAAATACTACAAGATACACTCAGTTATGAGAGCAATAAATGTCTGTCAATTTTATTTTTAAATGAACACTACCTGTACAAAATAGGCACTGAAGTCAACAAAAGAATTTTCTGTTGAACTTAAAATTTGTGATCCTATTAAGCCCATCAGTTAATAGTACACCATTTATCTATTAGACAGAAAATGTTTCCTTCTTGTACTAGAGCATGTATACTAACAAAACATAATATCAAGTAGTAATAATGGACCTGCAGGTCACCAAGCATTCCCACCCCACATAATAAAAGAAAAATTCAAAAGCCAGCCAAATTCAGGTGTTCTTGCACAATTCACTATAAGTCTTCAAACCTATTTTAATCTCCCAAATTTGTCTCTGAAACCCAACCCTAGACAGGCATCTCCCATGTTCAAAATGCCTCGTTAGAACCTACATTAATAAACATACTTTTGACTACCTCTACTAATTCTTCCTCCAACACTTTTCCATATTAAATATGCTACACTGAAGCCACTTAAGGCTTTAAACCAAAAATCAACATTCCATGCTTTTCACGTGAACAGTCACAGAGTTTACAGCAAGCTAGACATCCGATCTTCGTTAGTAAATTGTACAATACATGAGTGTGGACATGTAAAACTTTTTAAAATATTTAAACTTGCATTTAATTGAAATTAGTGACATTCTGTACATTTCTAACCATTGTTACGTACCAGCAATAATAGAAACACAACAAGCCATGTATAAATGTTAGAACCTATTTATTAATAACTACTTGTAATAATAAGAAAAATAAAAACATTAGATATTAAACATGGACCCCATATTAAACTCGGTGTGTGTGTGTGTGTGTGTGTGTGTGTGTGTGTGTGTGTGTGTGTGTGTGTGTGCAAGTACCCAAACCACCCCCCCCCCCCCCCCCCCCCCAAGTCTAGGAACAGTTCTTAGAGTTCAGTTCAGTTCAGCAAGTCACGAAGCAATAAGATGAGCAAAGGCTTCTGAAAACCACAGTAGAATGTAGGGAATATAGAGAGAAGGAGTTTACGAATTCCACAAGTTCCACGATGGAACCCATACAACCCCTCAATCGCCAAAGTTCTCCATTGCTTTGTTCCAAAGTATCTGCCACACCGAGGGCACGCGATACATGGTCGCCCACAGATATACCTGCTTTCCAGTACAGGTTAACGACAAAGTGGACTCCACAGATTGCTCCAAAAATCCATACATGAATGGTATAGTGACAGTCACAGCTATTGCGCTTCACTCATAGATACAGAGACCAGCAGTCAGTGCCCAACTCTCTCTCTCTCTCTGTGCAACTGCCAGTACACTCCAGCTGTAGTCTTTTTTTCACTCACAGCAGTCAGATAAAACCACACACATACTGCTACACTACCCTCCAGGTGCCTTAAACAGACACTCACCAGATAGCACCCTGGCTCGTAACACCATAGTAATGTTGAAAATTGGATTTAAGATCCGACTTCTTCAAATAAATTGTTTTACCTCCTAGTAATGTACTAATGGGAAGGAAAAAGAAGAGCAGCCATCCATATTTCATTGCAAAGCTGGATATGGCTAAAGCAGACAGGATTGTATTAAATACTCTACATCTAAAATCCATTAACCTGTGTCCTGACATTCCAGTTCCACTCACCTGCCTTACCCATGAAAACCAACTATTGATTATATACGTGTAAACATAATCGGCAATTTTTAACATAAGCAGATTAATCCATTAATAAACTATGTACACAGAAATAGATAAACTTTAAGTATATTGTATCACTAACAGTTTTCACTATTGTCAGATAGCTGGAAGAGTTGACAGGAAACAGAGCTTTGCAACTTCAACAAGTACACAATAAGCCATACAGCTCTGCTCCCTGGATGTGTCGCTAGTCCCATGGAAGCAAGAATGACTTCAGAATATCAGCTCACCAATGTTCAGCAGAAAGAGGAACAAAAGGACTCAGCATCTAATTCCTCAACTTTAATATCAATACTAGGGGGAAGATACAGGTTTACTTGAAGAACACATCCCTTATAAAAAGTGAGCAAGCAACCTTTAAATACAACCTGTTCCTACGTTGATACACAGTCCAATCATTCTATTTAGAGGCTGAGAAATATTACATGTTATGCCCAAAAAAAAAACAATTTGTAAAACCAATGACATGAAGCAGTAGCAAAATGATTCTCCAGGGAGTCTCATTTCATTTCCCTCTGCAGCCTGATTAAATGTCGATATGTACATTACACAGTAATATTCTGTCCTTTGAACATTAGCTTTATATTAACACTATGGTTGCCTATTTGTATCCTAACCACGATAAAAAAGGAGAACCTCAAAATCAAAACCAGTTTCTCATTGATACATGAAAAAAATAAGTTAAACCCTCAAAAGTTCAAGATACAAACAAGTCAATTGTTTAAAAAACATCACTATAGGTAACAACGAATCATTTTGCCAGTTCTTGATTCAAAATGCAAATACCGAAACCAAAATATTTTCAGTGTATCTAATTTTGTCCTGTTAGATATTCTCATTGAAATTCAGTAATCAAATCTCATCTACTATTTATGATCCAAGTCTAAATTTACCTCTGCTCCAAGGCTCAGGCAGATAATCCCATCCTCAAATGGCGAATGAGTATCAATGTGGGGAGGAATTCCTGACAGAGAGTGCAAAAATTATACAAATTTTAATCTTGCTCTTAATAAAAACCAAAACTGAATCACAATTCCCATATTTTAATATTTATTCACTGCAAAGTGACAGATAAAATAATACAGTACATATTCTCTTCCTTTTTAGGCATTCTCTCATTGAAGAGGACCTGCTTCCACTCCATTGCTGTGCTGACTTTAGATGCCTATGGGGGACTCTGTAGACTCTGCAGAGTGGGAGTTGGATGTGGCAGGAGGGTGAACTGTTTGCTGGGTTCTACGTCACTTCTACATGCTCCTGAAAAGACTTGGTGCTTGCTGCTTTCATGTACACACTTTCTCCATTTTTAAATGGTCGCAAGCCAGGGATTCTTAGCAGTCAGTGAGGATGTTACATTTTCCTCCTTTCCCCCCACCCTCAAGAAGATTTTGCAAATATCCTTGAGCAATTCTCCGTCCTTCTTAAAATGTCTTACAGCAATGAAGGTTGGAATGCCTGATTTAGGAATCAGGTTTACAGGTATGCAGATTTGGCCAAGTGTTGTTAAAGTGTTGATGCTGGGAATGTCAATTTAGGAGAACATTGACAATGGTCTGCTTAGTCTGCCATTTAATTCAGAGGATTTTGTGAAGGCAGCATTGATGATACCCCTCCAGTGCCTTGAGGTGCCTGCTGTCAATGACTCCTAACACTGAAGCACACAGGGGATCACTTCTGCCTGGCAGACTATGTGCTTAATTCCTGGTTTGACATCTTGACCTTCAAACTGCAGCTAAATGACTCAATGTTGGAGTCATAGTTACCCATATGTCCGCAGATTAGCTCTACTCCAGTGGGGATTGTGTTGGAGGTGAACATTGTGACAAGGAAGATCGAGAAGAGGGTTGAAGGGCACAAGCTTGCTGGATCTGTGCGCAATGGGATTAAATCCATGGTGGATTCTTTGGTTACACTGACAACTTGCATGTCATCATAGAACAGTCAAAGAGAGACAAACTTCTCAGGGCAACCAAATTTCAAAAGGATTCTCTTATACTACCCCTTTTTACAGAGTGAAAGCATTTTTCAATGTTTACACTTACATTTTTACAATGTTACACTTTTTTTGGAACCGTTACATGGTGAAGATTATCTCTATTGCACCTTGAGGGAGAGAATCCACACCAAAAATCATAGCAGTTCTACGGCCACAAGGTGGCAGCTTTTGAGGACAACCTTTGTTATGACTCTCCCTGCAGCAGATAGCAGGGAGATTCCTCCATAATTACTGCAACTGGATTTATCTCATTTCTTGAAGATGATCACAACTTAATGTTAAGTTAGCCACAATACCAATGTAATACAATCCCAAAATAAGATTTCCCTGAAATACTGAGAGTGGAATACCAACATTTATTGAATATTGATTTATATTTTTCTCATTAATAACTAAAAATATTTCTTTAAAAATGTTTGGCTAATTTACAGTGCACAAGGAGATGGAAACAAAATCATGTTCCATTGCAACATGAATTAGGCACACAATCCTAAATTAACAAACCTGACATTTAGCTCACATGAGAGATTCTCTCAGTCCCTGAGCTTTCAGTTACCTACCCCACACACTCGATAGCAGGTCAAAATACAATATGAAGTAGATGCATGTATTTTACCTTGTCCTGGCTCATACTGATTTATCGTCAGCTGATCAGGTTTGAATTTCACATAGCCTTTTTCCATGGATTGCTCCAAAATTTCATCACAAATTTCAGGAAGACCTATTATTTAAAAAAAAGACAAAAATTATCAAAGTGCTTGAATACTAGCAACTATGCACAACAAAAGAACAAAACAAATGCTGGAAATGAGTCTGAATGTTATTAGGAGTCATGGGCAGGAACAAATGGAATAAACTGTGGGATTCTATTGTTTCCATACTATCGGGTTCAGGCAACCCAAGTTACGTCAGGTGGCAGGCGGAGGGTGCAAGCATTCCTAGAAAATAGTCCGTATCACAATTTTTCATTTCATGAAGCTACACCAACAGTGTCACCTGTATGCAATTTGAAAGTCAACAAGTTGAACTAGGAACTAATCTCATGGTCTATTTGGCAGAAGTGATCCCCTCTCCTGTGCACCTCAGTGAGAAAAGCTAGGCAATCAAGACACTGGAGTATTATCACCGATGCTGCCTCTACAAAAATCCTCCAAACAAGGTGTGAGAATGAACAGATGTACTCCAGTTTTATCTATATCATTAGAGATCAAGGATCCTTATTTCCGAAATTCCAATAAATCTTCTGTTTCAGGCCTACCTCTGCACTTAACTTACAATTTAAAATAGACACATAGATTCTTTCACTCTACTTACAATATATAATTGGCCAGTTAACTTTTAATGCGTTTCTTTTTTACAAAAAGGCCCACTCCAATAGTTGAGGTAGATTTCCTAGTAATGGCAGTTTAACACCTTCCTAGTATGGCATCCTAAGATTTTTGATGGAAGTATGGGAGGAAAAGTGCAGGGGACCGACTATAATCCTTCAACACTCTTTGGATAAGGGGTTAGTACCAGACGATTGGAGAGTAAATTGGAATATTGGTTTATTATTGTCACGTGTTCCAAGGTCACGCCATCCATACAGATCATTTCATCACATCAATGCATTGAGGTAGTACAAGGGAAAACAATAACCAAATGCAGAATAAAGTGTCACAGTTACAGAGCAAGTGCAGTGCAGGCAAACAATAAGATGCAAGGCCAAATACGAAGCAGATTGCGAATGGCAAACATTATTCCCTTGTTCAGAAAAAGGGATCAATGATAGGCCCACCCAGGTCATTCTCTCTCCTCTCCTCTCCCATCAGGCAGAAGATGCAGGAACCCGAGTGCACAAACCACCAGGCTCAAGGACAGCTTCTATCCCACAGTGATAAGACTATTGAACGGTTCCCTTATACGATGAGATGGACTCTTGACCTCACAATCTATCTTGTTTGACCTTGCACCTTATTGTCTACCTGTAATGCACATCCCTGTAGCTGTGACACTTTACTCAGTATTCTGTTATTGTTTTTATTCTGTAATACCTCAATGCACTCTGTACTGCACAATGTATCTGCACTGTCAGCAAAGTTGAAGCACCAGGACATTAATAGTATGGACATGATGTTTGTTAAGTAACAGACAACAAAATTTGGTTTTTCAGACTGCAGACAAGTGAATAGTGGCATTCCCTAGGGATAAGTGTTAAGCTCATTATTTCTCTGATCTATATTAAAGACCTAGACTTGGGGATTGCAAGCCACAATTTATAAATTTGCAGATTGCATTTCATAACATTGCCAGTTTTGTGCCAAGAGGGTACTGATAGATTGCAGCAGGATACAAACAAACTAATGGAATGGGTAGATGCATGGCAGTTGAAGTTTAATGTGGAGAAATGTGAGTTGATGCATTTTGGTTGGAAGAATCAAGAGGCGAAGTAGAAGGATACTGTTCTAAAAGGGGTGCAGGAGCAGAGGGTCCTGAAAGCATAAATATTTGAAAAAAAATTGCAGGGCAGACAGTAAAAATGGTTAATAGGGTATACACAATTCTGAGCTTTAGAGCATAAAAGCAGAGAGATTATGCTGAACCTTTATAAAACACAGGTCCAGCCTCAACTGGAATATTGTTTTCAGTTCTGGTCACACAATTATAGGAAATTATAAAAAGGGGGGGGGAGGGGGTGCGGGGGAAGAGGGGTGCTATTTGATAAAAGTATACAAAATAGTAAGAGGTCAGAATGTAAGGGAGGAGGCTGTTCCCTTTGGTAGAGGACAAGAGGTTGCTGGCACAAATAAGGGACAAAAGGAAAATTTAAGTACGGTAGGAGGATAACCAACTGGAACAGCACTGATCGAACATCTTGCAAGAAGGAAGCTGTCTAGGGGAGGGGGAAACTGAAGCACCTGGGGAAAGCCCACACAGACACCAGGGAAAACATGCAAGACTTTTGCCACTCAGTTTCTACTTTAATAAAAGCTGTAGAACTCTACTTAATTATAATTCCTAGTTTAGCAAATGGATTTTATTTAAAGAATCAGTTAAAACTAAGAAATGTCAAACTTCATACATAATAAATGTTAACAGCATATTTTCTGTAATTAATTATGTTCCAAATATTTATTGCATCACATCCAAAAACAGCCAGAAATACATGGTCTAAGGTACCTCCTGGTAGAGGTTTATCCTTGTCAATGTTATTGTTGTCATAACAAAACTCATATCCATAGTGCTTTACTCTTCGATGTTTCAAAGACCTCTGGACTGTGGAAAAAAAAGAGGAAGAAGATGTACAAGAAAAGCTTTTGCAGATTGCCTGTGATGTTCTAATATTACTTACTTACGCATTTAAAAATAATTAATTAGACTCAGGGTTTAAAATATACAAGCTTCTAGTGCCTCGGTGCAAAACTAAATCAAAGTCTGTTAGCAAAATGGCAAATATTAAATACCAACAGGCATCAAATTTTACCATTGTATTTTCACTACATTCACTCCATTTCATGACTTTCCATTCAGAATGATACCACAAATCATTTCCATAATTCCATGGTGCATATTATAGTATCAGATATGATCAAAAAATAATGCAAGCTTGATATTAAAACAGATCCCACAAGATGAAGCCATCAGGACTGCAGGGTCTCGACTTGAAACATCACAGGTATTGCTCAACCTGCTGAGTTCCTCCAGCAGTTTACTCTTTGCTCCAGATTCCAGCACCTGCAGTCTCCAGTCTCTTGGGTCTCTGAAGACAGAGGCATATCAATGGCTTGGTCCACAGAAAGGTCATTCTCTCCTGCTTCCTCCTCTCCAACTGCAGCTTCTTCCAGATGGGCTAGGTAGGCCAACAGGGCCCACGGATGGGTAGTTTGAGAGGTGGTGCACACCTTACACAAGGTGCATGTGTGTGCTCCAACCACATAGGCTCAAGGTTCTCATCCTCATCCCTGAATGCTCCTTCCCCACTTTGAGTCATGGGACACAGTAATACTGAACATAACATACTGTCTCCCCGATTTCACCCCCCCCCCCCCCACTCTGTGTCCCCATGTATTGCTCACCATTTTCTTTTGTGTCTGTGCTTCCATCTGCAAATGCCAAAAGTCTTTTCTCATACTCAGGAGAAATAACCTCTTCGATCACCAGAAGGCCCGGTGGCAGGCTCAAAGGAGAAATTTCTTCACTAACAACTTTGAAAAAAAAATTAAAAGCTTTTTTATTTTACAAATAATTTTTCTAATTAGCACAAATAATGATAATTCTTATCAACATTAATTTTCTAATAGATAATTAGTTAAGATTCCTGGATATCTAAACACTTCTGTATACTAAACCTTCAAAGTACTTTAAAGCTGGGAAATGAATGATAAAAGTGATGCCCAAAAATAATAATAGGCAAACACCTGACAGCACACCTAGGGAGGCTTTATAGTTTACGTCAATTGATCTGGAATCTGATTGACTGTTTTTTGTTACTTACATCAGAGCTGGCACAACAACTTCTCGTAAAAAAAAAAGTACAGAAAAAGATGCCGTTCTATCATACACAGGAAAGGCACCAATTATCTGTGTAGCAAATGATTTATCGATTGATTTTTCTACTACTACTTCTGAAGCCAGGTTACATTTATGCAAGACTTCAATGAACTGTTGCCACAAAACCCACAATGCATTTGAAGAGACCAGATTTATGTAATTACCAATTGGTACACTGCTCCTAAGAAAAAAATCATTAAAGATCTATTTGTCTTCACCTAATTTTGTAATGAAGTAGGACAGCACAATACTCCTGAAACTTAGCCAAAAGCAGAAATGCCGGAAGAACTTAGCAAACAGCATCTGTGGAAAGGGAAAGCAGTCAATGTTTCAGGTCAGCAACCCTTCCTCAAAACTGAGCAAGGAAGACATTTTGTAAATCTTGATAATATTTTTGCAAAAAGGTATATGTCTTTAAAAAGGAAGTCAACATCAGATCTTTGATAAAGAAACTAGAATAACATACTGAAAAAAAATCAACACTCAAGATCATCATAAAATGGAAATGAGCTTACCTTTCTCTACAAAATTCACATACAAAGTGATAGGTTGGGTACTTCCATCAGTCTTTAAGACTTGTCCATTGAGACCATTGTGTGCCCCCCTGGCCTCTTGAATTGTACTAAATGTTGCCAATGCATACGGTTTATTAGGAGACATCAGAAGGATTTCAACTGTTCCAAACACCTGTAATACTTCAAGCAGTTGCTGTCGACTGACTCCATTGCCCAAACCACCATTGGCTATGACTAAATGCTAAAGGATATAACATCAGTGATAAAAGACAGTTAAAAAAAAATTCCACACATCTCAAGTATGTTTTATAAAAGAAAATTAAAGAAATGATAAAATCTTAAACTGGTCTCTAATTTAAAACAATTTTTCCAACTTTCAACTGCATGACCATTGAATTAAACTTTTGTTATCCTGCAAAGGTTGCAAGGTAAGGGCCATCATTGTTTATCACAGATTATAAATTAGAACTGTACATTTACAACATGTTGTGGAATACTAACAATTACTACCTTCTGATCGTTATCCGAAGAAACATCATTTGACCAACAAAATCGGGTATGAGAACGCACATGGACAAATAAATAAGAGGGAATCAGTAAGTGAATATCTGGTGCTAGCGGATATGCGGGTGGTCAAAGATCAGGAGAACAAGAGTAGGGGGAGTGCTGAAGGGAATTAAAGGAAATGGGGATTATAAAATTACAGCAGTAAGAATAAAGTAAAACCTAACTTTAACAGCCAAAAGAATGAAATGGTACTTATCAATTAGCGAATTTCGTCGAAGAAACTTTTGAAAGATGGGGCGGATGTGAATCGCCTGCTATTCCTTACCCATATTAATAATTCGGATTTAGAGTGGGTTCATAAGGTCGCAGATCATGCTCAACTTTGAGTGAAGAAGGGCAAAATCGCAATCATATTCATCACAATCCTAACCCTCCAACATTGGGCAACAGCTCTTGAACAGAAATGGTTTTCGAGTGGATGCTTTAAATTATCACAAGCAAGTTTCCGAAGACAAGCTACCAACAAGAGAAAAGAGCGTACTTGAGTCGGCCCGGACACAGTTGCGATGCCGTCGTGTTTCAGGAGAAGATGTTGCGCTTTAACTTGTTTCCTCAGTAATTTCCTTTCTCCTTTGGACAACTTCACGCTTCTGCGGCTGGGGGCCGCCATGTGGGCAACCGCCCGCAATCCGGCTTCAACACTTCCCCGGCGTCGGCGCCGAGGAGCGGAGAAGCGGCACAACTGGTGTTTTATGTGAAGGGATAGTTCTCTTGACAAGATCGGTCCACGGGTTGCGGCCTGGTGACTGGGGTCCTCCGGGGTCGCTGGTTCCTGTTTCCGGCGCCGTCTGCCTGTACTTCCGCCGCAACCTCTACCATGGTAACAGCGTCACTCGCCGGCTGACTGAAGTGCTGGTGAATCCCCGGGCCCGGTGGAGAGGATCCGCCTCATGAAGGTAGATGAGTGTCTGCCTGCCTTGGGTTATGAGCGGAGAGGGAAAGAAAAACAAATGGTCGGAGAAAGGGTTTATCATTGCAGTGCAGGGTAGGGTAGGGTAGGGGCGGCTGCTAAGGCAGGTGACCCGCATCTCCTCCTGGACCGCAGCCGGTGCGGCGCTTCGCCGCCAGCCCAAGTACCTGCGAAATCCTTGATCAGGTTTAATCCTGCTCCTGAGCGCAGTAGAATCCCAGAGACACATGAGGAGAGGAGAGGAGAGGAGAGGAGGGGGTCAGTTATTTAGCCCCCCCCCCGTTACACCGTGCAGTAATTAAACGGGCTGCAGAAAGCCTCGGGTTGCGGCGGCTGGGTATTGAACCCCCTCAGTAATTTATCCCCACTCCCGGGCGGCTCCGGTCAGGCTGATGTAGGGTGTGATGTACGTGTGAGTGATGGTGGGAATCCATCACTTCCATCGTTCAAGGGTTTGATTACAAAACAAAAGATTCGAGGGTTGATTCAAACGTTTGAATGGCGTGATATTTAATACGAAGCGCGTCGCCCACCCTGCCAACCTGATTGCAGTGGCATTCTGCGGCCACCCCCCACCCCGCTCTACGTGCCTCCCGTCCCCGACTCCTCAGCGAGGTGCAGCAAATGGAGTCGGGCTGCATCCTCGCAGCACCAGCGAGCATCACTTAACAATAACCGCATCACTGCCCTGGCAGGGGAGGCTCGGCCTGCGGTTTACAATCCTCGTGTGGTATATATTTTTAAAATTCATTGGAATTGATTACGTAAACCAAAAATCCCATCCTTCGTAAAACACCGAGAGAAATTGCGCCAATTATAAATTTAGTCTGCGACATGTGATTTGATTGTTCTTTGGAAGAGCTGTATGATGATATATTTTCTATAGAGCAATTTAATTTTATGACTTCGTTTCTAAAACCTTAACGAGTAGACGTATTTTTAAACTACCTAACGCCCCGGAAACAAGGCTGAATCTGTAATACGGGTATCTTTGATCATTCAAGGTGAATATTGTCACCAGCTCAGTGTTGTCACGTTTACCTACTCCCGTGTCATGTGTAGAAGTGTTTATTGGACATGTGTACATGATTTTGATGCCATTTCATTTAATTAATTGTAAACCGAGATTAATGTTTCTGTTGATATATTATTAAATGATAAAAAATTAAATTAATACGATGTGTCGATATTCAAGCAGAATACTGTTCAGGTAACGTCAAGGCCATTTTTAATCAGGAGTTCGGGCTGCCTTCATTGAAACTGCCGTGACGCGAACGGTTTGGTTTCAGCATCATTTTATAAAATATTTCAGTGGAGAATTAGAGAGTAAAGAGTGCTCATTTTTCAAAATTGATATCAACTTATCTCACTCATTCAAAATCCCACAGAAGTGCGATGGTTGTTCAACTTATTATTTAAGTTGTGCTAATTGGTACTTAATATTAGCTGTGTTTAAAATTTGTAAATATGCAGAATAAGCTTACATTTGTGTTGTGCTGTCCCCAACCATGAGGTGTCCCAATGTCCCTTCAACCTGAATAAATTTACACACAGCAAGATGGTACAAATGGCAGTCCAAATATTGTCATTGAGTAATTTAAGTTTTGTGTGGTACCAGTATTTCATTGTTGACAACTAGCCATTGCATAACTGCATCTATTTTTGAAAGAAAACTTGCCAGTCTTGCACATGAAAATGGCTAAGTGTTTAAAAGTAGAGCTGCTTTTTTAAAAAAAAGTTATGTTCAAGTACCTCCTGCATTATTGGAGTCAAATTCTCATCCCTGAATTATAAACGTGCTAATTTCAGTGATCTCAATCTAGTTCCAAGTTGGTTGGAATTCATTGCACAAAACAGGCTATGAATCAATTGGCTCTCTTGGAGGCCATGTGGATGCTAATTGATGCTCAAAAATAATGCTGCAATATTGCTATGAAAAGGAACCCCCTCTTGAGATGAAGTTAACACTGTTAAAGATTTGTCTTGCATCATCTGTGGAGGATGCTTCAGTCAATAGAACAAAGGAAAACATCTGTTTCTTTGCAGAGACGCCATATGAGGAAAAAAGACAAACTTTGAGAAACGTATTATTAAATCTATATGGCTTTATCAACTTTAAGATGCCCTTTTTTCATCACATGGTGCCATGTTGGCATGCAATGGTGCTTATTTGAAAATGTGAATGTTAAAAGGAATCTACTAGCAAAAGTGCACATTCATCTTGCAGTGTGTAAAGTGAATGGGACTTTAATATTGCAATTGTGAAAACTTTATAAACAGCCTCTTTGTGAAAATTTACAGTAATCATTAAGTTCACAGTGATATTCAAAAGGAAGAAACACAAAATAGCTATTCTAATTCTAAATTCTAGAGTCTGGTGAAGCCAACCTCCATGCAAATAAGATGTTGGATGTCTATACAAAATAACTAGTGTGCTAGCATGTGAAACAACAGTAGATAAGTTGGCGGTGCCTAGCAGTAGTTTATATACAAAAAGTAGCACATCTTTCACCTTTAGTTAACAAAAATCTCTGTGGTCATAATTGATATGAGGAAAAGGTGGCTTTGTTGAATTGGGTCACAGATCAACTATGAATTTATGGAATAGTGAAATAGGCTGGAGAGGCTAAATATCTTAATGAGTTCTTATGGTGCTTTTTTGTGATTGATTGAACTTGCACAATGAACAGATGAATTATTGCTGTAATTAGTGCATTTATCATACCAGCAGCAAGTTTAGATTTATGCAGTCAATTGGAACTGTTAAAACATTATAGCCTGATTTTTCAATACACTTAATACTGTACCACACCCAATATTTAGTCTGATTTTCTTCTTAATAAATGCAGTATAGTGAATGAAACTGTTTTCTCTCTCAGTATTTGGTGTACAAGTTCTTTGGCTCTGAGCTCTTGTTTTCTTCTCTAATTATAATTCTGTCCCATTTCCCCTGTGCTGAAGATGTGATGTGGCTGAAAGCATTAAATGCTCCCCAGTTCCTTATCAAATTGAACTTTAGAGTGTGACCTCAGGTTAATTAACCATGGAGGCATCAAAATTGACCCCAATTCTATTGCTCTTCAGCTTTGATACTTGAGTATTTTCAGTGAAGATTACTGAATAACAGAAAAGAGTAAGAACTCTGGCTGATTTTTTTTTCCTTCTCCCTAAACAAAAGATAGTAAGATCTATATAATCTGGCTATTGTCAGCTAACAGCAAAGACTGAAGATGTAACAGGGGAACGGTAGTAAGGGAATAGCTCCGTCAAAGAGTGGCAGAGACTCAGTGGGTCAAGAACTTCTGTAAATCTATAATTCTGTGGCAGCAAACAAAGTACCATTAAAATATGACCATTTCAGAAATGCTTTGCAAGAGCTTGGCTAATAATTGAAGGGGTTAAATATACTGGCCACAATTCCTTCAAATTTGATAGACTCTGGCAAATGCTTAAACTTCCACAAAATCTGCTTGAAAAAGAAGTTTCATTTTGAATTGTGGAAAGTAAGCATACAATTGTGGTTAAGAGTTGTCAATTCTCTAGAATGGTCCAAGAAGTAAAGAATAGTCTTCTGGTACTGCTGATAGCAATCCAGGAGAGAAAAAAAATGTGACATGATTAAAATTTATGTGGGTATTTTTCATTCTCCTTAAACATATCTGCCCTTTTTTCTTTTAATATAAGAGATGAGTGTGGTGGTGGGCACGGGATGGTCTATGACTAGCAAGTTAGTTGCAGATGGGAAGCCATATAGTGAGACCTCCTGGGATAGATCAAAGGTGAGTTGGTAAGTGGGGCACATAGCTAAGCCATTTAAGCTGCTGATACTATTACAGGAAGGAAAGAGCAGCAAGTTGACTGAAAGGATTTTTGTAAAGTTCTGAGACAAAAACATGAGAGTACACCCGGTCTTGTTGAAACAAAAAAAAAATCTGACATTAACTAAGATGTTAATAGTGCAAAGCAACTTTTTTATTCATTGTTAGTAAAATTGAAAACAAATCTTCAATATGGATTATAAGTTCTTAAATATTAGGTGGTAGATGCTTGATAATTATTTTAAGTATTTCTTGTCTTGACTTGGTCCCATCTGAAATTTTTATTGTTTGACTTCAGGATGTTGGTCCAATTGTGTTGGTACTTTTACTGCACATGTCTGTGGCGTTTTCTCAAGTTTGCCTTGAGAAAAATAACTGGAAAATGTGAGTTGCAGAGAATCTGCTACAGCAGAAAGCCTGGAGCTCAAAGGACACTGAAAATAGGTAAGCGATATGGAAGGTTTTTTTTAAACTCCTGCATCTGATATCATTTTGAACTGAGAAAAGGGATGTAATTCATTTTCAGATTTTTTTTCTGAGAAGCATTTTTTTTTACTTGTCTTGCACTGTTTTTACTATGGGAGAAAGATGCAAGAGCTTGTTGCCTGCCAACCAAAGAGGAATCTCATTTGCAGATTGAAAGTATCCATCTTTAGCCATTGGAACCTTTTAAATTTGAAATAATATTTTGTGGTGATCTAATACACATTTTTGAAGATCATCTGTTCTGGATTGAATGCTTCAAGGCTTCTACATAACTAATATTAATTCCAGTCTATAGATCCAAGGAAGCTGCTGAAGCAAGTTGGGAGGTGGCCATTGTGTAATCAAGGATAATCTGCTGCATGCAGAGGAAATTAGATGTAGATGTGAGAAACATTTTCATGCAAATTTTTGATTGGTTTTCAAACTTAAAAGGTTTCAAAATGCTAATTTTTTTCCTGCAGTAGGTTCTTCAAAACGTTGCCAAATGATCTGAAGTGCCTTCTAAGTGCTGGTGTACTTCAGCTGTCCCGTCTGGTTTCTTATCTCAAGGTCAGCAAGCTGCCTATTAGAAAGATTGTTTGGCACTGACAAAATTGTGTGCCACATTTTGAGGAGGAACTAGTTGTCCTTTTGACATTGCCTTGAAGTTGTAAAAATGTTATGATAAAAGCTATCTGTATCCATTACAAATTAAGCATTAGTAATGATGGTAGCCAACAAACTATTGTGGAGAAACATTATTTTAGTTATTTTATAATTGGCAAAATTTTACTCAGCCCAGGCCCACCACCGCAAATCGCCACCTGTGATGTGTGTCATCCCCCTGTGTATCCAAATGTGGAGGACATTCAGAAACATTCAAGACGTGTTTAAAAATGAAGTAAATAATTTAAAAATGAACAATCAAAAAACTTTAAAATACCCAAAATAGAAATTATAAGCATTTTTAAAAATATTAAGCTAAGTTAATGAAAATGGATAAATAGATTGGGAGCAAAGAACAATTTATTTAATCTATCTGTTTGCAATTTATGGATTATTAAAATAGCAGAAAAATAGATCCCCAATAATTGACAAGGGCAGGTTGATGACAGAGTGCACAGTTTCAGTCAGAAAACAGAGAAGCCTACTTACTTCAGTGAAAGATTTGTAGAAATTACAAATAAAAACTCCAAAAGTTCATAAAAATTCCATTAAGGATACCCTTCACGTCAATGATAGGGATTACCTACAATACCATTAATGTCATTAATAACACCTTGTGTTTAAAGGAAATCTGTGTTTGTGTGTTGACTGCTCTCTCTTGCTAGTTGGCAGGCTTGTTAAGATGGGTTCAATGATTATCTTAACACAGAAGTATACAGCAAATTGACATTTGACTGAGATCAGGCAATGCATCATAATGGAGAAGAACCCAGGGGTGTAGAAATGGTCAATCCTATTTATATCCCAGAGTGCTCATTGGCAGATATTTATTGGAGGTTTTGAAGTGTAAGGCATAAATAATAATGACATTTTCCTTTAAAATATCTTGCACTGAATATGTTTTTTTGATGTTGCTGCTCTTAAATATAAATGACAATATACTTTGTCAATTTGGCAGGTATTAACAGAGAAAACATTGTCTGCTTGGTGACTGCTTTATTGCATTCTGAAAGCTCAACTCCACTGTTAAAGATATGGATTGCATTTAAGGTGGTCAGAAAATGCTCTCAGCAAACATTGTCAAACAGCAATAACAAAATAACAGTCATTTTAAGCCCAGTGCAATGCACTGCATGTACTATTCCAGCTTATTATGAACTGTTGAATTTCCTTGATTGCACAGTAGAATAATTGATTTCTGTATTTTCTTGCCAGAATCATCATTAAAATCCTCCAGGAATGAAGTAAGTAGAATACTTAGTTGGTATTCTTTTCATGATTATTAGCAAGGTATAAACAGTATGGACATGAATTCCTTTAACAAATAAGGTTTAAACAATTAATCTGTGACAATACTAATACTAAGTGAAAATCTATTCCATAACACAATGCCACGGTCCTTATCATTCAAACCATATGAATGCTAGATTTTGTAATACAATGACGTGAGCAGTTTGGGATCAGTAACAATGTAGTCTTTCATCACTGGTATTGATCCCTTTAAACTCACCAAGGCCCTAGTTCCCTGCACTCCTTTTAAGCTCATCGAGTCCCCTGTTTGCCCCTCTCTCTTTAAACTCACCAGGGCCCTTGTTTGCTGTGGTCCATTTAAACTCACCAGGTTCACTGAAAAATTTATTATTCAAAGGTGTAAAACCTTATAAAGTCAATTAAATGCGTTGAGAGTATTAATAGAATAACATCTGATAGTCTGGATAATCTGCTAGTCTGACACCACCAAAGTCCCGGGAATACCTGATTAACTGAGTTTTGCTGAACATAAATGCATGAGTTTTTTTCTATTTCTTTCAAATCTAAAATAAACAGAGCAAGTTACTATCCCAGACTTGTCTATCTTCCAGTTATGGCTAAAGAAATGATTAGCTCCAATGTCAAAACCTTTTCTCTTGCCATGGATTTCTGTAGATTACTTATAAACTATTACAATGCAGTGGGTATGCTTAAACTAAATAAACGGGTAATGGTTTTATCAAAAGTATGCTCAAGCATTAACAAAATACCACAGGCACTCACCAAAAAGGCTTAATTTTCTGCTCAATCACTTCTGTTAGCTGTCTACTCTCCTCACATTCTTTGCTTCCACCTGCACTTGTTCTCTTCTACCCAGCTCTTCCCTACAGCTCCGTCCCTGTGTTAATGCTGTTTTTCAAAGGTCATTGATACTTCTTACTCTTGGATCTAAGGGATTACTTTATCTTCAATGCTAGTAATGTAATTCTATGTTTTCTTTGCTTATAAGTTTAACAGACTTGGCAGATTATAAAACTAGTTAATTTGTTCACAAAGCCATTTTTTACTTTTTGAATTCAGATGCTAAATCCACCGTTAGAAATCGACCTTTTCTAACAATCTGCAGTTACAATTTCAAAAGACAAACAATCTGTGGGTGGAAAATGCTGCATTAAAGACAAAAATTCATTAAGCTAGACAACTTAAAATCTTCTGGAAATTTCAGTCGTGATATTTAATTTTTATGACTATCATGAAACTTCGATACTATGCAGATGAGCAGGTGAAAATGTGTTTTTTTTCCCCCAGTTCAACAGGAGTGTGAATAGGCAATATAAGCATTGATTCCTGCTTGCACCACTTCTAAAGTCAAAACTTGAGTCTTAATTTTGTGATTTTTTTTTTGAAAAAGATTTTTGAAGTTCTCTTTGGTTTTTCTTAGCTTATTTCAAGAAATTGAAATGCATTTATCCATATTGGCATCCAATTCAATTTATCCTTGCATTAATTAAAACCCAGAATTGCCATTTATTTTTCTGTAAATTGAAGAGCCACTATTTTTAAGGACCTTTGCTATAATTTGACACCACAGTTCTATGTGATCACGTAAATGTCCTATGGTCATTTTTGTTAATGTCACACTTGGAGCTAATATCTTTGAATATTGGAATAACCGAGGTCATTATTTGTTATAGAAATGCAAGAAAAAAATCAGCTTTGCTGAGAACACAAACTGTTGGGGTACTATATTTTCTTTGTTTTTTTTTACTTTTGCCCTGATGCATGCAGAAGGTAGTATAAGATTGGAAAAGCTTAGTGGCTTTTTCAAAAAAAACTAATGATTCTCAATCTCTCACGGAAAATTTCCCTCAAAATTTCACACCCCCCCACCCCCCGCCCCATTGCTTCCTTGCAATCCATTCCCATCTGATCACCACATTAAATTTGAACCATGCAAGTTCCCTCTTCTAACTTGGAGAGTGTCTATATCCATGTGAAACTCTTTCGTTATTTATATGTAGTTCATCTTGATTTCTTCTCATTGAACCAAATTAACAGTGTGGCTTTTTGAAAATTTTACTGTTACGTTTCTAATTTTTCTCAGATCCTTTCTCATGTTTAATACAAAAAGGTTTCCATCTAGAAACAAGTCTTTGATGCCTTTGAACTGAAGCATCATCTTACAGGTATATAAAAAAAGTAATAGGAGCAGGTTATATGACCACTGCAGCCTATAGTGTCATTCAATAAGATCATGGCTGAACCTTTCTCATCAGCTCCAATTCCTGCCCTGTGAAAATATCCATTACACTTAAGAAAACACTGTCCTCTGGGGAACAAAATTCCAAAGATTCACAATCTTCTACATGAAGAAATTTACCCTTGTGTCAGTGCTAAATGGCTGATCCTTTATGATATGATTTTTAGAGTCCTCAACCTCTGCCCGGTTCTTAGAAAAAAAATTTCCAATCAATTTCATTCTTTGAAAGTTCAAAAACTATAATCCCTTTTCACTTAATTTCTCCCAAAAGGACAGCTCCTCTTATCACAAAAATCGATCTGCACAATCTTCATTGCTTCCCTCTAAGCAAATGTATCCTTATTTGTTGAGGATCCCAAAACCCTATGCTCTGCGGTTATGGTCTCACAAAAGACCTATGTAAAGGTAGCAAGATTTTGGAAGACTCTTCTTTCAAAAAAGATATTTTGCATAACAATTTATAGAAACAGTAGTACAAATAAAATCCCAAATTCATGCAAATAATGTAATAAATTCAGTTCAGAAGGTTCTAGGCAAACTTTCTTGTAGAACCCATGATTAAGTAAATTTGTTTCAGATCAAAATGTCTGATTTGATGTCAGCTGTGACTCAATTACAAGCACTCTTAATCTGAGTCAAAAGGTTATGGGTACAAGTCCCACTCCAGAGATCAGATCAAAAACCTAAGATGAAAACCCAGCGCAGTTCAGAGTGCTATACTTGGAGGCAATCTTTAGGATGAGATGATAAACTAAAGCCCTATCTCATCTTTCAGTGTATGCAAAAGATCTCCCAGCATTATTGCAGAGGTAGCTGAAGAGATTGTGGATGCTTTAGTAGTGGTCTTTCAAGAATCACTGGAGTCAGGGAGGGTCCTAGAGGACTGGAAAAATCACAAATATAACACCCCTGTTTTAAAAGGGAGGGAGGCAAAAGACAGGAAATTATAGGCTGGTTAGCCTGACCTCAGTGGTTGGTGCAATTTTAGAGTCCATTATTAAGGAAGAAAGTTTGGAGTACTTGGAAGTACATGACAAAATAGGGCGAAATCAACACAGTTTTGTTAAGGGGAGATCTTGCTTGACAGATCTATTAGAATTCTTTGAGGAGCTAACAAGCAGGTTAGACAAAGGAATCAGTGGATGTTACTTACTTGGATTTTCAGAAGGCCTTTGACAAGGTGCTGCACAAGAAGCTGCAAAACAAGATAAGAGCCCATGGTGTTAGAGGCAAAGTACTAGCATGGATAGAAGATTGGCTGACTGGCAGAAGACAGAGTGGGGATAAAGGGGTCCTTTTCAGGATGGCTGCCAGTGACTAGTGGGTCAATGTTGGGATCACAACTTTTCACTTTATACGTTAATGATCTGGATGAAGGAATTGATTGCATTATGGCCAAGTTTGCAGATGTATCAAAGATAAGTGGAAGGATGGGTAGAATTGTGGAGGCAGGGAGTCTGCAGAAGGACTTGGACAGGTTAGGAGAGTGGGCGAAGAAGTGGCAGATGGAATACAGTGTAGGGAACTGTACTGTCATACACCTTGGTAGGAGGAATAATGGCGTAGACTATCTTCTAAATGGGGAGAGAATTCAGAAATCGGAGGTGCAAAGTGACTTGGGAGTCCTAGTCCAGGATTCCATTAAGGTTAACTTGAGGGTTGAGTTGGTAGTAAATGCAATGTAAGCATTCATTTTGAGAGGACTAGAAAATAAAAGCAAGGTTGTACGGCTGAGGCTTTGTAAGGTGTTGGTCAGACTGTATTTGGAATATTGTGAGCAATTTTGGGTTCCCTTTCTAGGGAAAGATGTGCTGTCCCTGGAGAGGGTCCAGAGGAGGTTCACAAGAATGATCCAGGGAAAGCTTGATGTATGAGGAGTGTTTGATGGTTCTGGGCCTGTACTCAATGGAATTCAGAAGGATGAAGTGGGATCTCATTAAAACCTACTGAATACTGAAAGGCCTGGATAGAATGGACGTTGAGAGGATATTGCCATTAGTAGGAGAGTCTTGGATCTGAGGGCACAGCCTCAGAATAAAGGGATGTCCCTTTAGAACTGAGATGAGGATGAATTCCTTCAGCCAAAAGGTGGTGAATCTGTGGAATTCATTGCCACAGAGGGCTGTAGAGGCCAAGTCATTGATAAGATAAGATTTCCTTTTTAGTCACATGTACATCGAAACACACAGTGAAATGCATCTTTTGCTTAGTGTTCTGGGGGCAGCCCACAAGTGTCACCATGCTTCCAGCGCCAACATAGCATGCCCACAACTTCCTAACCCGTACGTCTTTGGAATCTGGGAGGAAACCGGAGCACCCAGAGGAAACCCACGCAGACACGGAGAACGTACGAACTCCTTCCAGACAGCGGCGGGTATTGAACCCAGGTCGCTGGCGCTGTAAAGCGTTACACTAACCGCTACACTACCATGCATGTGTATTTAAGGCAGAGATTGATAGGTTGTTAATTGGTAAGGGGGGGTTAAGGGTTATGGGAAGAAGGCAGGAGAATGGGATTGAGAAAAAAATCAGCCATGATTGAATGGTGGGGTAGACTCCATGGGCCAAATGGCCTAATTCTGCTCCTATATCTTGTGATCTTGTATTGAAGAACAATAAATTTATCCCCAGTGTCCTGACCAATATTGAACATCACTCAGAAATATAGATTTTCAGTAATTTTACTCTCTGTAGAAGTTTGCTACTATACAAATTGCTTGCTGCATTAAAACAATAATCACATTTCAAAAAGTATTTATAAGCTGTGGAGTTCATGAGGATATCCTGGGGTCATGTAAGATGCAATATACTGTAAATACAATCACAAAACACCCAGAAACAAAAAGGTCCTGGTCAAGTTGGTATTTTTTTGTTATTCATCTCTGCTGGCCTCAAATCCTCTTCTGTGCCATTTCCTCGATCCTCCAAATATTTATTCATCTCCACCTTAATATATCTAATGATCTGCCTCCACTACCCTCAGGAGGTGCTGGCGGGGGGCAGGGGTGGGGGGGGGGGGTGCTGTGTAGTAGGGCAGAGAATTTACTTTCCTCTGGGAAAGAAATTTCTACACAGCATTGTTGTCTGGGGAGATTTAGGCCCAAGGACTGGCAATCTACTTCCATGTTAGGATGGGTTGATGACAACCATCATCACCTCTCTGATGTCTGACAGTAGACTGGTTAAGCAGTAACTAGCCAGACTGGATTTGTCCTGCTTTTTGCGAACAGGACACACCCAGGTGATTTTTCACATTGTCAGGTAGATTCCAGTGTTGTGATTGTACTGAAACAGTTTGAATATATATATCCATCAATGGGTTAAGCCTTTGATACATGCTGATAATATTATTCAAATTTAACTCTGTTTCCCTGTTGAATTAATCTATTTTAAAGCATAGACCACAGGACTATTTTCCTCCTTCCATTCATCCAATTATTCATTCCCCCCAGTTTATTGTCTAATTTTGCTCGATCTCCCCCACTGAAAAAAGAAAAAAACATAAACCTAGTTGTTCAAACAAATAACTTAACAAATTTCACATGATAACTATAAAGAAAATAGTAATCCAAAGATAAATATCCTCAATATACTTGTGAATGAAATTTAAAGAATGCATAATGTAATTAACATTAAAGGAGATATAAAAAAATATGAACAGAGTTTTACCTTAACATTTAATTGTTTATCAAATGACCTGCATCATTCAAAAGCTGTCAGCATAATTAATTTTGCAATGACTTTCAATTTTGTAATCTGCAATCAACTGAATATATTAAAGAAACAGCTCTCCAAAATTTACTTGTTAGAGGTCTACTATAACGTGGTGAAATCAGATTGCTTCAAACTTATTTTTGTTGAAGTAGATGCTGTTTGGCTATTGTTTTGCTATTATCTTTCTGTTCTCTTTTTGTTTGCAGGTACTCCAGTCTGCTGTTCTTGCCCATATGGATGATATAGAAAAGACTGTTGATAACATAATGCAGCTGAAAAAGATTAATCCTGACACCAATCCACAGTAATGAAACTTGAACTTTATCCTATGAACTTTTGTCAGATTTGATAACTCTCTGTAATCTGAAATATGAATACTAGATGTAACATAGTATATCATATATACACACATAGTACACACAGAATATGAAAATGACTCTGTCCAGGACAGTTTCATGTTAAAGCCACTCATGCTGATCGTGGAATTATGTTGCATCGAGCAATTTTCAAACTGCTGATGAATTTTGAGGTGCTGATACTAATTCTGATTGGACACCAATTTGGTAGTGTGTTAGGTAAGAAATAAAGCAACCTCAACTTTAGAGAATGGATGGCTACCTAAAGAAGTTGAAGGATCATGTGTTTTCTCATGGTTCCCATGAAAGATGAGATAATTTTCTAATGTTGCCAAAACACATTAGAGAGATTAATCTCATGAGAGATTAAGCAGACTAAACCCATACCTTCCAGGGTTTAGAAGAAGAATAGGTGATCTCATTGAAACATTAAAAAGTTATTACAATATGTGACAAGGTGGACACCTGGGTGATGTTTCTCCTGGCTGGGATATATAGAAGCTGGGATCAGAGTTTCAAAATAATGGGTCAGGCATTCAGGATTGAGATAAAATACAATTTCATTACCCAGCAGATTATGAATCCTTGAAATTCTCTGTACAATAGGGGTATGTTGGCTCAAAATGGAGTAAATTTTGACAGAAATCAAGACACTGTTATATTTTAAGAGAATCAAGGATGTGGGTTGATTTCAGGAAAGTGGCAATGAGGTAAAAGGTCAGCCATGAATTTATTAATGGCAGAGCATTTTGTTCTAATAAGTATGAAACACTGTGAAATAGGTAGAACTTTTTACAGTATTATTGGTTAATCTCATGGCACTGCATGCAAGTACCTAGGACCAGTTTTGAATTTGAATGCTCATCAGGGTTAAGCAATGAGGGTTAATGGAGAGAAAGAGATGATAATGGAGATGTGGAAAAGGATGATGAATAGGAGGTAAGGAATCAGAAAAGGGGACAAGAAAGGAAGGAATGAGGAGTTAGTCGGGAAGGAAGGGATAAAGTAGATTAGAAAAAAGAGAAATGGGATTATTTTCATTACTCTGTTATTCCACAAAAGTATGATTAGCTTTTATACATTATACATTTGTATGTGTTAAATTACCCAAGCAACTTTAATCCTTTACAATTCGTCAGTTTATGAAACAATTATTTAATTTCCTTTTCAAAAAGCTGTATGGACTCCACACAAATGTAAATCACACAATCATGTGACTCCAGCTTAATAGTGTTAAAGGGCAATTCAAGCTTAGACTATCAAAGTTTATCTGTCCTTTGCTGTCTTCCATCTATGCATACATTCTGAACAAACAGAAATCACAGATTGTTAGTCAGGACACAAATTGTGTATGATTTTGCTCCCCTCAAGAACTCAAGGCTGCAGAGCGTTTAGGCTCAAGTTTTAACAACCTAATTTTCCCTCATCATCTCATCCCATCCCATCAGATGGAAGAAAAAACTTGGTAAAATTATTATTTTGAAATTTTTGATCGCACCACTTTCTCTGCAACGTTATACTAATGGCAGTAATTCACACCATTAACAAGGCAGGAGACTATACAATTGGGTTTCTTTCCCCTTTCAAAATTATGCCTGTATCAATGTTCGATGTGTATTTTACATAGATGAAACGATTGACAATTATACCAGGTACTACTGAGATACCTGGTAATGTCCTGATTTTATTGCAGGTGTATGAATAATAATCTGTTTCTCAAAATAAATGTGCTGAAAATGCTTTTCTATTCTGCCAAGGTTTGGGATTTCTCTGCAGGCCTGTCTCCTACAGATTGTAGGATATACAAGATTGATTGCAGAAGTGGAAAAACTCCGCAAAGATCAATATGATTCAGAAAATCCACATCATGAAGAAATGCTGTTGAAGGTTAGTACATGGAGAGACTGCAGAACACATTCTGTTTTTATCTTCTACTTCAGTGCAGTCCTGCAGGATGAACCCTTTAAAATAATTAGTGTGTACTGAACCTATGGCATTGAGTAGATTTGGTTTCTTTGTTAATTTCTTAAAGGAGTTCTTTTCTTATTTTAAAAACATAAGACGTGCTAAACCTTAAACATTTCTACTAATCATTGTTTAATACTGAATTCCAGGTGTCTTTCAGCAGTTCACAGGAAAAATAAGAAAAACATGTAAATAAATTGTATTAGTTATTGCAAAAGCTGTATCAAGTTAGAATTCACAAGGCTTGGGAAAATCTGGTGCCTAAGGGGAGGTAGGAATATCTTGGTACATCAGGTAAGTGCTTTAGCAAAAAACAAACTGCTGGAGGAACTCAGAAGAACAAGCAGCATCTGTGGAGGCAAAGGAACTGATGCAGGGTCTCGATCTGAAACATTGACAATCCCTTTGCCTCCACAGATGCTGCTTGATCCACTGAGTTCCTCCAGCACTTTGTTTTTTGCTCCAGATTCCGGCATCTGCAGTCTCTCTTGTGTCTCTTGGTAAATGCTTTACATAACACTATTTGTGGGCAATTAGCACCAAGTTCTACAAGAAAATCTTCTGCCACCAACAATCAATCAATACTTGCCCAGAAACTCATGAAATATATCAATCATCTCCACTGTGCTGATGACAGAATGATTTCCTCCAATTTTCACTGCTTCTTGTCACTGGGGTGGGGGGAATACTGAATGGTCCCCAACTATGGCCTTCCATAGTGGCATTTTTCCACTCAGTCATCACTCTGGGTGGCAACTGGTTGGACATGGAGACAGAAACAATGAGAATGATGTCTTTTTGTTATATTTATTAGAACGTCTGCATTCCTGGCTTCTCTAGGTTTCCCTGCTCCACTGTGTTATCATATTTTCCTGTTCCCTCAACACCGTAAGAGTCAATGTCTATGATAATAACAGCAGCTGCACTGTACAGACCTGTTTTGCTTAAAACTATTGCGTACATTTATCCCATGTAAATATTAATTATAGGAAATTGCATTTGAATTCAAACTAACGATTATTTACCCATTATAATTTAATCAGAAAAATATGATTTTTTTTTCCTCTATGCTTGCTGTCAGCTGTGGACCTTCCTTCGTCCTGATGTAACATTGGATGGTCGAATTAGTAAGCAGTGGTGTGAAATAGGTTTCCAAGGTGATGACCCAAAGACGGACTTCAGAGGAATGGGGATGTTGGGGTTACATAATTTGGTGTAAGTATATATTGTAAGCAGTTTTTAGATTTTATTTTTTCTGATTTCTCCCTTCCTCACCTTTTCACATATGTTTATCTTCATTAATTTTTTTGTTCAGATATTTTGCTGAACATGACAATGCAACTGCTCGCCGAGTTCTCTTTGATTCTCACCAGCCAAAATACAGGTAAGTGGACCATATTCAGTCAAAATGCTTTATTCAGAATCTGTTGTCATTGATTGTGGATCAAATTTCAATTGGATAACTTAATTTTTGTAACTTCAGAACCAGAACTGCACTTTTTACATGGAACAATACATGCCCTCAGTTCATCCGGTACACTGCAATTAAAATCACAGCATGGAATTCCTTATCATGGTAAAGTGATAGCATTGAAGGTCAGCTTTGATTTCACTCCATATAAAGTCCATTGTGACATGTTACTGAAATGCAATAAACAAAATAACATCTTTTTTTAAAAAGAAATTAACTATCAATAACTGAAAAATGAGCATTTGAGGTGAGAGACAAAAGATGAAAGTTTCATGGAAAAGCTAAATTGATTACACCACTGAACATCAATAGAAGGTTGATTACTTAAGATATCTTTATTAGTCACATGTATGTCGAAACACACAGTGAAATGCATCTTTTGCATAGTGTTCTGGGGGCAGCCCGCAAGTGTCGCCACGCTTCCAGCGCCAACATAGCATGCCCACAACTTCCTAACCCATACGTCTTTGGAATCTGGGAGGAAACCGGAGCACCCACAGGAAACCCACGCAGACACGGGGAGAACATACAAACTCCTTACAGACAGTGACCGGAATTGAACCCGGGACACTGGCGCTGTAATAGCGTTACGCTAACCGCTACACTACCATGCCTGCCCTTTGTTACATTCCTCACATATTCAATGACCACATAAACATTATATTGGCATCCTTAACTATTGAAACACTCGTTGATAAAACAAAATGATATGCAGCAGCAAAACAACAAATCACAATATTTAAGAACTGCTAACACACAACAGGTACTTTATGCACATTGGGATTTTCAGTGCATACTACATGCACACGCACAAAAACCTCGGGCAGTGGGGGGAGGATTTTGAAAATTGTGATTGCACTATTTCCTTTGAAACTTTGTGGTAATAGCAGCAATTCAGGCCATTTGATAATAAGGAAACTATAATTATGTATTTCCCCTTCAAAATTATGCTCATATCAACACTCAATGTGAATTCTACATGAATGAACAGTTTGCAATAGCAGCAGGTTTTTATTTACACCAAGTTATATAAGCTTATTTTGATAATTGCCTGAATGTGTATATTCAGGAACTCGAGGACTAAAACGGGTCCAAACCGGAGGGTTTAGACCTGCTTTAGTAAAAGAGCCAGATGCTTCCTGGGCTGCAGAATCCATCTTCCTCAGAGAGGTAGGTTCATTCTTTAACTTTTCATTGTTAATAATCAGCCCACTCCACTCGCCTTCTAACTAGTGGCCTCGTGCTCCTCCTGCCCAGTCATCTCCCGGATCATCTCCATGGCTCTTCTCTCTGGTCTCCCTTTCCCCTGCCCATCCCCATCCTCAATCTAATGTCTAAATCACTACACAGTCTCCACTATGCTCTAGGGCAGGAGAGTTTGGGGGAAAGGTTTTTGTGTACATGCAAGATCAATTCTACCTTGCACAATATTTGCTCAAGTGTAGTAAAATATCTTGGGATCTTTCAAAAAAAACTGACTTGAGCATTTCCACGTGCAGAAAAGTAGTATCTGTGAAATGACAGGCAGATCCCAGTTGCACACCTTTTCTGCAAGTTATCTTCACCTCATTTCCATCTTATGTATTATTTTCATTTTTATAATATGTGCCAATGCCATATTAGTTGAACATTATATTATTTTAATTTCATCCTTTTCTTTTAGGGAACTAACTAAAGAAGATGTAAGGTACTTTTGAATCACTTTTTTTAATCATGTGCATCATTCTTTATATTTGATCTCATTGTTTGATAAGCATTTTCATTGGACAATCATTTAAAAGCTGTGCTGCTGTTATATTCTTCAAGAAAATTGCACTCTAGAGTTTTCAGCTATTCAGCCCCAGGTATCCTTGCCCTACTCCTATCCTGCTTGCTTGTTGTTATTGCAGACAGTGTATTAATATTTAGTAAGAACTTGGATCCCTACCACACTTGGACATGCAATCTAGTTCCATTCGAAAGAACTCTTTATTAGTGTAATGAAGGGTGCAGTGCAATTAATAAAGAAAATGTGGGGAAAAAGCTTATTATTATACATTAATCTACCTCTCCTCAACCCTTTTGCTTGTAAGGCAATCTGTCTTGTGGATTGGAAATTAATTTATAAAGTTTCTACTATGTCAAATTGTAAATTAAATGGCAACCTAGTCTGTCGGTCTGTTTAGGAAAACATGATGGTCTTACAAAAGAATGTAGCTATCTGTAAGAATAATTCTTAGATTATATGTGCATAAAAAGCGTTTTGATTTTGACAGCTGAAAGAATTGGAATGTGACAGCAGACCAGGTGGTGATAATTGTATTTTTATAGAATGAACATATTGAAAACAAGTTTTTTTTTATATCTGATTAAGTATTTGTAATGTGGCTTGGTGGTAATACCAATCTGCTAGGGACCTAATGTGCACTGCTTGCCACTTTGAAGAATAGACTGACCAAGCGTCAAAAAAAAAGCAACTACTGGAAATCTGAAATAAAGTCAGGAAATGGTGGAGATATTCAAATGGTCAGGCAGCAGACATGGAGAAAGAAAACTGAATTAACATTTCAGGTCACTGACCTTCTCTAGCATTTTCCGTTTTTACATACGATAGGCCATTAGGGGTATGGTATCGAGGGGTGTTGATCGGAATAAAGTGCATTAGCTCTAAATTATGATTTGTATCAATACCTCGTGAAAGTTGAGTTGTCCTTTAGAACAAAACTAAGAAAGGATGTAGTTCACTCTGGTCTTTCATTACAGGAAAGGCAAATTAGGTATAGTTTCAACTAGTTCTTCATGTTTAGAAACTCAGTGGAAGAGCTTAATTTAGCCTACTGTGTTCAGAACCAAGTGGTAAAAACAAATGTGCCAGATTCCCTTGTGTAACAACCTGCATTAAGGATTTTATGATAAGTAAATCAGGCTCACAACATTGAGGTTGAACATTGGAAAAAGCTGGGGGATTGAAAGCCCTCTCTGCCACCAGACTGAAGATTTTGATACTTGTCATCATTTAGGCTGCAGCAAGACAAATAGTTGCTGACAAAAGAAAAACAACAATTTGCATTTATGTGGAGAGAACTTGCATTTAGAAGCTCCGAGCTTCTCTAAACTGTGATCATTGTACTATAGGAAAGATAGAAATTAACTTGCTCATGTCAAGGTTCCACAGAGAGTGAGATAAAGAACCAGATCATTTATGTTGATAAAATAATTTGGCCACTCTTCTCCTTCTGCTTAATTGCTAAGTGAGGAAAAAATGGCCCAGAATTTCCTTTTGAGTGCCTTGCTGTCTGACATTGCAATCCAGAGCCTTTTAATCATATTTCCCACAGAAATGCTTTGACAGCTTATTAAACTGCAACCCCCAAGCTGAAACAGCTGTCAAAGTTATCAGCCATTCACGATCAAGAGCTGTTAATTAAACATTTTATTCATGTTTTTAAATTTAAAAGAAGTAAAAGCTGTAAACACTGAAAAATAAAAATAATTTGATTAACTCAACCAGTTGAAAATAATATAAATTCTTTTCAATGGAAGTTGCATAACTGTGAGGAAACTGCAGCAAGCAGCTTTGAAGCACAATAGACTTGTGCAGGCAATTCTATATGGAACTACTAGCCTTGCAAAAATTTCAAGCCAATATTTCTCCATGGCATTATCAGAAGAATGAAGGCAATAAATCCAAACTTTATGGTGTATGTTACATGCTCACAGAGCAAGAACGACAACGGTGCAGTAGAATAAATGTCTTTACTGATCCATATTAATCAAAATACAGAAACTGAGCAAGTTACAATTTGTAGATCCATGAGAAGGTCTGCAGAGACCTAGAAGCGCGCAAGTCCCCGAAGTCCCGTGCCAAAAGTGAAGTGTCAGAGGTGGCTGGCCAGTGCGTGCATGCATACTGCCACACTTGCGCAATCGATCCATTGGACGATCGACTGACCAGTGTGCGCACAGGTGCGCGCATGTGCCTTAGCTGCATTTGCCGCATTCTGCATACGGTTCGTCCCTCCGCCCTAAATAAGGGAACTGCAGGGGAAAAAAATAGGTTAAGTGAACCTAAGGAAACACTGAGAAGATTTTTTCACTGCTATTCTGCCGCTGCAGTGGTGGGGCGGGGGGGCGGCTTCTCTGTGTCTTTTAACAAACAGGGCAGATGCGCACCATATTCTCAATATCGGTGTCAATTTTTGGCCTTCATTCTGACCACACCAGGGTGAACATTATGCAGATCGTGGAATGTGCACTTGTGGCGTTGAGGGGGAACCAGTATTCGACTGCCCCAATAATATGTAGCTATCCTGTAGGATCAGTTCGTGTTGGCAATTTGTAAATGGTTGAAATTCGGGTGAAGGGCTGGCAGCCAACCAACCTGTAGTGCTCTTTTTACCTGTGGTAGGAGTGGATCATGGGCTGTACACTGCCTAATGAGGTGACTTTTGATTGGTATTTCATCTAGGCTTTGTAACAGGTGAACAACTTGAACAGAGGGGTGCCAGATGCTGTATCCTCAATCATTGGTAATCCGCTTAAGGCGTCAGCAACATTTTCGTTTCTGGGGGTATACTTCATTGTGCAGGAGTAAGCTGATAAGGTTCAATGCCCATCGTTACATTCTCAGTGATGACATTTGTTGGATACCTCGTGTCTTCCCCATTAAGCCTAGCACAGGCTTATGATCTGCGTGGATTTCGAGAGGCTGCCCAAGTATGTATAAATGGAAGCACCTGATGCCAAACATAATAGCTGGGGCTTCTCATTCAAGCTGTGAATAATTCATCTCCGCCTGAGACATTGTTCTTTAAGCAAAAGCAATAGGCGTCTCTGTTCTGCAAGGCATTTGATGTAGAACAGCCTTGACCCCGTAAAGTGAGGCATCACAGTTCATGACAATAGGCTTTTCAGGATCATAATGCAGCAACGCTAACGGAGAACTGAGGGTGGTTTTTACTTGTTCAAATATCTGTTGCTCAATTCTTGACCATTCCCAGTGTTGGTCCTTCTGGAGTAGTCAGTGTAGGGGCTTTAACACTGTTGCTGATTGATTTAAAAACCGGTTGTAATGTGTGACTAGACCCAGGAATGAGTGTAACTGTCATGTTTTGTGGATGTGGAGCCTTTGATTTTGTGCCCCTGTGGATGGAGACCTGTTTTGTTGACTTTGAAGCCCAGGCAATTGACTGAGTTGGCCAAAAACATACATTTCTCCTTCTTTAGAGTAAAGCCGGCTTCCTCCAAACGGGAAAGTACTCTGTCTAATGTCTCAAGATGATGGGACTCTGTACCTGTTACCAAAATATCATCAAGGTACGCACAGAGGTGAGGAATGTCCTTCAATAAATTACTAATAAAGCATTGGAATATCCCAGGTGCAGAACTCACTCCAAATACCAGCCACTTGTACCAAAACAGGCCTCTATGTGTATTGATAGTTGTAACATCCCTAGAATCTTCGTCCAAGGTGACCTGATTGTAGGTGTGTTTTAGGTCTAGAATTGAGAATTGTTGGCCTCCCAACAGGGATGCATACAAGTCCTCAATCCATGGTAGTGGATACATGTTCAGTCTTGTCGCAGGGCTTGTGGTCAGTTTGTAGTCGCCACAGATGCACACTGATCCATCAGGCTTGAAGACGGGTATGATTGGTGCCACCCACTCCGAGTTCTGCACCAGCTCAGTCACATCCACTTTCTGTAGGCAGTCAAGCTTTTCTTCTACCTTTTGAACCCACAGCATACGGCACCGGGCAGGCATTGTAAAACTTCACCTGGCAGTTCTCCTTAAATTTGAACTTAGCCACCCGACAGCAGTTTAACCCGAAGCATCGACTTGGAATACACGCTGGTGCTCTCATACTAGAATATTCAATGTAGGGTTTCCCCCGATACGATTGATGTAGGATCGCAATGATGGAATATTTTTAATCCAGTTTCTGCCCATCAAATTGGGCCGTTGGCCTCCCCTGACAATATGCACTGGTAAATGGAACAGGTCTCCATGGTAGACAACTTCTGCCATGAAAACGCTGCATACGTCAATGCTGTCCCTGGTGTAGCTGTGAAACACCAAGCTTGAAGGTTGTAATTTTGGAATCCAGCGTAAAGATGATTCGCTTACCAAGGTGACGGCTGACCCGGTATCCAGCTCAAATTTACGGGCTGGTTGTCCACTGTGAGCATAACCAGGTACGGAGGCTGGTTCTGATTGCCCAGTTCATGGGTTTGGAACATAGTATCCACTTTTTCGCACTGGCTGTCTCCTTGCGTGGAGTTAATGGTCAAATTCTGTCATTTTCCCGCGGTGCGTTGATTTGCAAAACACACCTTCTCAAGTGCCCTATCTTCTGACAGAACCGGCAGACAGTCTTTTGATACTTGCATCAGACCACTGGATATGACTTTCATTACAGTGGTGGCATCTCTCTGAAAGGCTGACGTGATTTTTGACTGGAAGCGGCGGGTCTGAAAATGCAAACATTGACATTTCTGGGAGAGGGCTCTCGCTCCAGTACTGCCTGAATAAGTGGTGATGGGGTCAGTTGAATCTATGTAAGGCCTCTCCTGACTGCCTCCCTGTGACTAGCTGTGGAGCATGCTTTGTCCCAGGACAAGTTGTGTTTTTCAGACGGGAGATTCTCACGTGTCTTCTCATCATGGACTCCAGTAATCAACGCTTGGATAAGTGTCGCTTCTTCGGATTTGTTCGGTTGGATATCTTTGTATTTGCATTCCTGCATGACCAGAGTTAATCTTGTGATGAAATCATCTACGTTCTCATCAGGGGTCTGTCGTATTGTGCCTATTGTTAGAAATTCATGATATCAATCAGTCCTTGGGTATTTGATTATGTTTTCATTATCTTCCTTGAGGAGGGGAGTTGATAGGTTGACTAATGTAAGTAACCTAATCTTTGTACGTCAGCATGATTTTAGGATGGGAAATCATATTTGATAAATATTATTGGAATGTAGTAGATCTATATTTCCAAAAGGCATTTGATAAAATACTGTGTCAATGATTATAACATAAAACAATGAGTGGAGGTTAATATATTGGCATGGTTAGAGGATTGATTGAACAGAAAACAGGATAGGAATTATTTTTAAGTGGCAAGACTGCAACTACAGAGTATTAAACACTCAGCTGTTCACAATTACATTATGCCTTTAAGTCAATAAGGTAAATGTATACAAGTTTGTTTATGACAAGAAATTTGATGGATAAGTAAACTACGATGAGGACACAAAGCATCTGCTAAAGGGCATAGATTAAGTGAATGGGGAAGAAGATGGCATATGAAGTAAATTGTTGGAAAATGTGAGATGGTGTACTTTGGTAGGAAGCATAGAAAACTGGAAACACGAAAAACTACAGATGTGGGATGCTGAAAACTGAATGTGTTTTAAATGGTGAGAAATGTTTATGTATAGAGGAACCTGCGTGTGCTGATTCAAGATATGCAGAAAGCAGAGTACAGAAAAGAGCTGGAACAGCAAATGGTGCATTGAAATTTATTGGAAAGGATTTGGAATACAAAAGGAAGTCTTGCACAAATTACGTAGGGTTTGGTGAGACCATATTTTGGAGTACTGTGTACAGATTTTATTCTGTGTATCCAAGGATATCCTACCTATGGAATTAGTGCAGCAGATTTATAAGATTTTGGTGTTTGTCATCTGAACCGTGAATGGGGAAGCTGAGCATGTACCAATAGCACACGACATACAATCTGTACACCCATGGAATACTCCTGTCCAACCTTCCATAGCAAGCAGACTGTTACCAACACATACACTCTACTATTTGAATTTACAGTAAACTCTGATAATCTTACAATTCAGCAATCCCGATGATTCGGCACCTCACCAGATGATGTTTGCTGCACTCCTTTTCCACTCAGCAGGGCCAGAGTTCTCTTGCTCCCTTTAAACTTGACTGATTCACTTTAAAATTTATAATGTTACATTTTTAAACAAAATTCAATAAAAGTGTGTTGAGGTAGTAATAGACTGGCACTGCTAAAATCCCAAATGTGCCGGATTATTGGAGTTTTACTGTACTTGCAAGTTAACTTGGTCCCCATAGTTGATCTCTGACTGATGACGGCCAGCCCAGTACAGGACCCTACCAATGCAAACAGCAAGTTCAGGCTTATCTCTGACACTCAGGAAAAAGAAGTGTTATGTTACTAAAAAAATTAATGATACTACTGAAAAATTAATATACTTAAAATGAGAAAAACACAATGTTATAAATTAGCTGAATTTTTCTTGAGCTATTCATTTTCTGTTGAAACTAATGGAGTCACATATTCACACAAGCAGTAGGAGCAGGAGTCACTCGACCCTTCAAGCCAGCTTCAACATTCAATAATATCACGACTGATCTGATTTGTAATCTCCACTCCATGTTCTCATCTACCAGTGGTAACCTTTCACCCCTATTATGTCTATCTGCCTGAAAAATTCTCAAAGGGTCTGCTTCTATCATCCTTCAGGGAAGAATTCCAAAGACTTGTTAATCTCTGAGGAAGGAAAATATTCACTTCATCACTGTCTTAAATGGTGATCCCTTAATTTTTAAATAGTTATCCTTAGTTGTAGATTCTCCCACAAGATGAAACATTCTTGCCACATCCACCCTATAAAGACCCCTCAGGATTTTGTATGTTTCAATCATTGCCTTTCACTCTTTTAACCTACAGCGGATGCAAGCTTACCCTGTCCAATCTTTCCTTATCACGCAACCCACCCATTCCAGGTGTTAGGTCCAGTAAACCTTCTCTGAATTATTTCCGATGCATTAACATCCTTTCTCAAATAAATAGACCAACATTGTACACTGTACTCCAGATGTCTTTTGTTACTGAAGCATAATCTCTCTCCTTTTGTATTCAATCTCCCAGCAATAAGCAAATCTAATGGCTTTCCTAAGTACTTGCTGTGCATGCTTCCCAGCCTTTTGTTAATCACAAACCAGACCACTCCAGAACCCTCCGCATCTCAAAGCTCTACAAATCCTGACCACTTATACATTTTATTTTCTTTGTGGACAATCTCACATTTTCACACATTACAATCCCATCTGCCAGATCTTTGCCCACTTACTTAGTTAACCTATCCAAATCCCTCTGTGGCCTCCTTGTGTCCTTTTTTTATTATTCATACGAGGGATGTGCGCTTTGCCGGCTTTTATTTACCTATCCCCGATTGCCCTTGAAGGTGGTGGTGACTTGGTTTCTTGAACCGTTGCAGTCCTTGAGGTGTAAGTATACCTACAATGCTGTTAGGGTAGGGGTTCCAGGATTTTGACCCATCGACGTCGAAGGAACAGTGATATATTTCCAAGTCAGGATGGTGTGTGGCTTGGAGGGCAACTTCCAGCTGGTAGCATACCCAAACCTTAGTGCCCTTGTCCTTTTAGCTGGCAGACGTCACAGGTTTGGAAGGTGTTGTCTAAGGAGTCTGGGTGAGTTGCTGCAGTGCATCCTGTAGATAGTACAAACTGCTGCTCCTGTGTGTTGGTGGTGGAGTGAATGAATGGTTGTGGGTGGGGTGCCTATCAAGCGGGCCTGCTCTATGTCACAACTTAACTGCACCAGGTCTACTCAGGCACAGGTTCAATAGCAGATTTTCAAGCATAACTGCAAGGAACTGTCGGACTTTCGGCTGCTGGACCTGATGAAGAATTCAACATCTCAGTGCAGTTGGAATGACAGCAGCAAGTACTTCTTCAATAGGTTTGGTTCATCCATGCTTGCATGAGTGCCCTTCAGAAATATTTGAATTGTAAATTGCATTGAGACGTACAAGATTCTGAGAGGGCTTGACAAGATAGCTGCCAAGGTGCTGTCTTTTTTTTTCTTGGTGCAGAGTTCAGAAACAGGAGATACAAGCTCAGGATAAGAGATTGGCCAATTAGGATTGAGATGAGGAGGAGATTTCTTTTAGCAGAGAATTGTAAATTTGCTGTTTTATACTTCAAAAAGGACTGTCCATACTTGGTCATTCAGTTTGTTCAAGGCTGAGATTGATAGTGTTTTGGAAACTATGGATATTAGGGGTGATCATAATTGATTCACAAGTATGAGGCACAGGCTCAGCCATGCCCTATTGAATAGTGAAGCAGACTCACTCCATATGGCATGTTCCTGTTATTTCAAAGCTGATTTTCATATCCACTAGAACTCTCTCCTTTAAAAGCATTAAACACTATAAAAACAGAGTGAAATAACATTTTATTAGGGTTGATTTACTTGCTGACCTAGTTCGTGTAATCTGGGATGCAGCCAAGATCTTTCAATTTGGAAAGTGTACAAATGTTTGTGTTTAAAATCCAGTTGCCATATGTTTAGAGTAATAGTGCAAACTTTAAATGAATAAGAACATTGTGAGAAAATTGATTCATATTTTGTTTACAATTTTTAAACAGCAAATTGAATAAAAAAGAGTTGGAAAAGAAAAAGTTTGATCAGGCAATTGGGTGAGTATTTTGAATGGCAGAATACAAGTGAAATAATGTTTACATATGATCTGAAATTATTGGTTGTATCAATACAAATCGTTCACCAAAAAAAACTGATGTAAACACCACCTGTTGAGGGAAGATAAAAAGCTGTACAATAAACTTGCAAAATTAGACATTCAAAAGAAATTCATTCAAAGATGACCCTAATGTGGAAATTGAGGAGATCTGATTGTAAGGCGGACCTTCACATGCATCTCCTCCAACCTTGTTGCATCCAGTGCTCTCTGTGACCTCCTTCACATCAATGATACCAAGAGCAGACTGCGCAACCACTTTGCTGAGCACCTGTGCTCCATCTGCCATGGCCCTCTGGAGCTCCCAGTTGCCAGCCATTTTAATTCCCCTTCTCATTCCCACACTGACCTGTCTGTCCTCTGCCTCCTCTACTGCCAGGATGAGGCTAAACACAAACAGAACAGCACCTCGTATTCAGCCTGGGTAGTCTACAACCCAAGGGCATGAACATTGAATTCTCCAATTTCGGGTAAACTGCTCCCCCTCTTTCCCTTTTTCTCTCTGCTCCTGATCTATCCAGTTCCTCCCACACCACCCCATCTCTCCAGCATCCTGTTTCTTTCATTCCTCCACCCCCTCCATCTGCCCATCACCCACACACTCCTTCCATTGGGTCCTCTTTTCCCCCCCCCCCCCCACTTTTCTCATCTGGCCACCCCACTTCCCTTATTTGATTCCATGCTCCACCTTCCTCTCCTATCAGATTCCATATTCCATCACCTACAGCCCTTTGTTGCCTCCACCTACCACCTTGCAGCCTCTGTCACTATTTCCACTCTTTTCCCCCCCCCCCCCCCCCCCAAATCATCTACCTTTCATCCCTCCTCACCTGGATTCCTCTATCACTTGCCAGCTCTGGCTTCACCCCTTCCCCTCACTGCTTTATACTGGCTATCTCCCCTCTATCTTTCTGTCCAGATGAAGAATCTTGACCCAAAACATCAATTGTCCATTTCCCTCCACAGACTCTGCCTGAACCTGCTGAGTTCCTCCAGATTCCAGCATCTGTAGTCTCTTGTGCCTCCTAATTGTGCATCTAGTATACAACAAACATGCTGCATAGTGGACTTGAAAAGTTATATTTTAAATTAGAGCAAGTTCCATACTTCCTGACCACAGATTATGATGTCCAAGGCAGAGGTGAACTGACTTAAAGCTTTTGATCTGCAAGAGGAATATCTATTTGGAACTGCATAGCCCCAAAAGCAGATTTGGTGTTCATCTTTTTGAATGTGTTTAGTGGCACGGGGAAAAAAGTAAAGTACAATTTCACAAAAATCTGAAATGAATTTATTAAAATTGTACTTGGTCTGTCACTTGCATAGATATTATCCATTTGCTTATACGGAAATGAACAATGACTAATTTTTTTGAACATTTTATTTTGTGAATTAATTGTTGTGGAGTAGAAGTACTCTCACAGTCTGTTTTCAGGTCAAAAAGAAATTATTTATTTGATTAATCTTTCACCTTGAGGAGTGGGAGAGAGGCTTGTTCACCTTATCAATGTAGTGCACACATTCCTTTATTTTTATGCTGCTTGTTCCACTGAACAAGTTCCTATTCACGAACCCCAGTCATTATGGCCGTGATCCTCTTCAAATTTTTATTTTGCTACTGGATCATTACAAATTACTTGATTTGCAGATTTCTCAGGTAATAATCTCCCACTAGGTGGGGAAGGCTTCTTGGTTTACATCAAATATATGGGTGATATTAAAACTATACTCACTAAAACATTGCTCCGGTCCACCACGTGTCCACTGAATGGGAAGATCCTGTACCCTATGCCAACTGTTGTGGAGCAAAAGGATTGCTTGCACAAATCCATAGAGTCATACAGCCTACCTTGTCTCGCCTCATAACTGAAATACTCCATTCCCAGGCAACATCCTGGTGAAATTCCTTTGCACCCTCTCCAGAATTCATTTTTGTAATATATTCATCAATAAACCTTTTTTTTAAACAAAAATACTCTCTTCCTGGCAACAATGATTTAAAAGAAAGCTATCTTCCACTGAACTGCCAATAGCTTGGTATTTGGTATTTATATAGTGGTTACCTTTTTTACCACATGAAACTGCTAGTTTAAATTAGCCTGTAAAGAGACATTGTATCAAATTACCTATGTTACATTAGTAAGGTATCCTCCAACAATAAAGTATGAAAAGTTTTCCATATATATATATATATATATATATATATATATATATATATATATATATATATATAGACACACACACACAGTTTTCATGATCTTGCTTCGATCCTTGTGAATGTATATAATGCAGGTTAACCATCTCTTATCAGGTCTGTGCCACTGGCATTCAATAATGAGCTTCTAAATCTATCTAATAATACTTGGGATGAAGAAGTTCACCACTAGCTTCAACGTGCTAGCTTAGCTTTTAGTCAATTGAGGAGAAGGGTATTTGGAGACCAAGACGTCAGACCTTGCACAAAAGTCGTTATCTACTAGGTACCTGTGATCCCTCTTAAATGCTTCTGAGACCTGGACTACCTCCAGCAGGCAATCAACCCAACGTCAGTATGCTACCTCAGGCCAATATCCCCAGCATCGAGGCCCTAGTTACTCTGTCCTGTACATCAAACAGGACACGTTGCTCACATGCCCAACACCAGCCTCTCAGAACAGATAATATAATTTGAACTCTGTCATGGAAAGTGTTTACCAGACAGACAAAAGAAATATTCATGGATATGTTCAAAGCTTCTTTGAAGAAGTACAACATCTACACCAGCTCCTGAAAACCTCTGGCCCGTGACTGCTCAAAGTGGAGAAGGAATGTTCAAGATGGTACAGAGAATCTCAAAGCCATGTGTTGGGACCATACAGAAGTCCTGTGTGAGCCTAAAGCAGCACACCACCTCGTGAGCTGTCCACGTCAGCCACCTCCTGCCCCATCTGTGGCAGAGACTGCGATTCCCACATTGACCTCATTAACCACCTTGGAACCCATAAAACCAGAGTAGAAGCAAGTCAGACTTTATCCTGAGAGACTGCCTAAGAGGAAGAAATAACACCAGGTAATTTGCTTTTTATTTCTGTAGTGCCTCCATTTGGCCCATTTGAAAATCCCTCCAAATAAGAATTTATTGTGAGGGAAATTTTTGACTAAATGCTAAATTACATTGATTTCATATTATTCTGATTTGATTACATTTTTAAATATGTATTTATTCTCTTACAGGTTTTCATTTGCTATAGTGGGGATTAATATCACTGACCTTGCGTATTCTCTGCTTATAAGTGGATCATTGAAGACCCATTTATATAATGTTGCTCCTGAAGCACCATCACTCTTTGACTTCTACAAAGTTTTCTGTAAGTTGATACCAGATATAAACACAAGTATCCTTTGCTGTGAGGTATTGCTGTTGAAATGTAGTTTTGGTCTTCCAGCATAAATACCTTTTAATGTACTTTAATATTCCTTGAAAGCTTGGGTATAGATAGATAGCTGCCAGTTATATTTTGTTCGGCTGTCGTTATGGAGCTCTGGGACATTGGAAGTCTTGTTCAGATATACTATTATTAGCAAAACTGAAGTCTTGGATCCTGATGCATAACATCCTAATTTTCCTCTTTTACTGTAATCTAAATTACCCAGGTTTTTTCAGTCTCTGCAACCACCAGTAGTAAACTTGTCAATAAACAACCCGCTGGAAAAATTCAGCAGGTCGAGCAGCATCAGTGGGGGAGAAGAAACTGTCAATGTTTTGGGTTAAAACCCTGCATCAGGACTGAGAGGGAAGATAGCTAGTATAGAGGAGAGAGGGAGCAGTGAGGCAGGGGCTAACAGGTGATTGGTGGACCAAGGAGGGATGGAGGATAATGGGCGAATGGAGCCAGGTAATGGATGGGAAGGGTTGGAGTTGGGACACAGATACTAGCTATCTTCCCTTTCCACTTTCAGTCCTGATGTGGAGTTTTGACCCAAAACCTCAACAATTCCTTCCCCCCACCCTCCCCAAGATTCTACTCAACCTACTTCCTCCAGCAGATTGTTTGTTACTCCAGAATCCAGCATCTGCAAGTCTCTTGTGTTTCTATTAAACGTATCACTTTGTGCTCTTGCTACGATTGCTGTAAACTTGCCCTCTTGTCGTCCTGTTAATACAACATATCCTGCATCTTAATAGATCAGAAGGTTCATGTTAGCTGGCTCTGCTTTCATTCTTGGGATTTAAGTAACTGAACAAATAAAAGTGCAATATCATAAAATTGCATTGTTTATTGTTCTGTCCACATTTTTCCTTCAAGATGAAAATCTTTTTCTGTTTTCCTTGTGTTCCATGCAGGCTACCTGATGCATGAGTTTCACAAGTTCTGGATTGAAGAGGATCCTCTTGATATAATGGAATTTAATCGTGTTCGAGAGAAGTTCCACAAGCGGATTATAAAGCAGCTTCAGAACCCAGATATGACCCTATGCCCCCATTTTGCAGCCTCGGAGAGTCTAATGAATCTGTAGATCGTCTTCCCGTTAGTCATATTACTGCCTCACTTCTGTACTTGTCTGTGAGCTGATTTTAAGAAACTGAATTTAAATCACAGCATTGATCACGACCAGCATATCTGATGACCATGGTGACTATGCATGCTTTGTTTTAAGTATAACAGTTCTCTATCTGGAACAGTAAAAGTACTGCATATGCTATACATTCACATGAACAATGGAGATATTCTCCATAAACACTTGCTCATATTGTGGCAGCATGGAGTGTTACATTTTAATCATTTGAAGAAACTTTCAATGTTTTCATACATTAACTCTCATATGTTGCTCTTCTCTCATTGTGTTTTGAAATGTTGTGATCTGTAGTTCTGTAAAGCCCTTTAGTTTGAAAACTTATCATGATTTGCACAAAATTACAAACAATATTTATTGTGGAAGAATGTATTTTGATCAAAGAAATTGCAGATTTGCATAAGTACACACCGTAATATCATTTTATGGGATTTAACTATATATTTGGTAACTTTAACTTCCCAGCAAATATATTTGGGTAAGTTTATTTATATTGTACTTCAGTTTAAGTACAAATTAGAGCAAATATCTTTTTTAACAGATTTGTTTTGAAAGTTTGGTGGCAAATAGCTTGGACTATCTGCTCAATATCCTGAGGGTTATTTGTTCTCAACATAAAATGTAATATGCAGCTTGGTACTGTGTGATGTTATTAATCCTACTTACTGATTCATAGAATAGCTATTGAAGCATGTGAATATGCAGTAGATTGCACACATTTGGCTTTAAGTGCATTCTTGGACTATTACACAGGTATTTTTGTGAGTTATCACACCAGTGCCATATCTAATTTAGAAACATTATGTCTGGTTGAAGAGGGATAAACTTTTTTTTAGCTTTGTTAATCCCTGCTATGACATGTACATGAAAACAAAAATGTTACTGTTTACGAAACAATAGTTGGTGAATCTATAGTTAAAATATTGTAGTTTATTAAGTCTCTTAAAGGGGCATCACCTACATGAAAATGTATTTCTTAACCAAAACAAATATAAAAATACATTGTATTTAATTGCAACAACATGCCACTGGTGCATATCATATTAAAAATGATGCATGTTTTTTTTCTTCTTAACCACCAAACAAATCTTTGATTAATTAAATTGATGATCCTCAAATTGCTTATAGCTTAGTTTTTAAACTCTAGGCTTATTCTCTAATATCTCATCTTCTCTCCCCCACCACCCCAAAATTTGAAGTTTAAGAGCATACTTGAGCATACTAGATTTTAATGTTTTTAATTCGAATATGATAATGTTATTGTAATCATAGGATCCTCCAGATTTTGTTTAAAAAAAGATTCCAAATGTTTGGAGTTGTAACTTTTAACATTGCCTTACTAATGGTAAGGATCCGTGTATTTATTGTGTTGGTTTGTTCAGAATATTCTGAAATTAGTAAGAAGAGTATTAATCATGTACATATTTATTAATTATCAAATTTATTTGCCTGCAATCAATGAAAGTTTTGCAAGTTACCCACGTCTACCTACCTAAATTTTTTTCTCCTCTGCCATGAGTAAAATATCTAAAAGGAAAATTCCTAAATTTATCCTTTGTAGTAAATGTTGAATTTACTTCATAATGCTTGCTTTTTACTCCTAGATGTTTAGTTTATAGGAATGTGTGGAAAATGTGAATTTATTAATTTTGGCAGGAATAATAAAGAAGCATATTATCCAAATGGTGAGAGATTGCAGAGCTTTAAATTCAACGGGACCAGAGTGTCATAAGCCATAATTCTCAAAAGGCTGATATGCAGCTACAGCAAGTAAATAGGAATGATTTTAGAACTGTTCATTGCAAGGGAATTGAAATATAAAGGTAGTTTCAGTTACCAATGTGGTACATTGGTAAGACCACTTCTGAGTACATTATTGATCTCCTTAAGGAAGGACATTAATGCATTGGTTGCAGTTTGGTGAAATTCTGAGGGGTCTTTATAAAGTGAGAAAATGTATTGATAAATTGTATTGATAAAATATACAGAAGATATCTCGGTTCTGCAATTTCTCACCATTTATATAATATGATTTTTCATTCATCCTTCCAAACGGACAAGTTCACATCTCTCATTTTTAATCAGTGAGCCCTGGTTCTAGATTCTCCCACAAGAGGAAACTTTCTCTCCATGTCCACCCAGTCAGATGCATTTGTCAGATCTATGCCCACTCACTTATCCTTATCCCTTTGCAACTGCTTTACATCCTCTTCGCAAGTTATTTTCCTATTTCATGTCTTTGGCAAATTTAGCAGCCATGCCTTCGTCCAAATCATTTACATTAAGTGTAAAATGTAGAGGCCTGAGTACTAATTCCTGTGGTACACCACTTGTTACATCTTGCCAGCTAGAATGGACCCAGTTGTGCCTATTCATTGTTTCCTGTAAGGCAGCCAATCTTCTATCCAAGCCAATATGTGAGCTTTTACTTTCCACAGTAACCATTAATACACCTTCTTATCGTATGCCTCCTGCAAATCTCATAGTATCCACTGGTTCCCTTTATCCATAGCACATCTGACTTAGAAGAATTCCAATGAATTGATCAAACATGATTTCTCTTTCACAAAACCACACTGGCTTGCCTTATTAACTTGAATTTTCCTAAGTGCCCTACTATAATGTCTTTAATTAAAAACTTCTAATATTTCAATAATGACAGACGTTAAGTGGCCTGTAGTTTATGCTTTGTTTTCTTTTTTGAATAGAGAAGTTATTTATTATTTTCCAATCTAACGGAATGATCTCTGAATGAAGGGAATCTTGGAAAATTAAAACCACTACCATTTTTAAGAGCTTGGGATGAAGTCCATCAGCACCCAGCAGCTTGTCAGGCAACAGCTGTAACAATTTGCTCTGGAAAACTTCCCGGGTGATTGATTGTAATTTTCCTGAGTTCCTTCCTCTCCTCCATTTCCCGATTTTTACAGTTATTTCTGGAATGTTACTTGTGTCCTGTTTAGTGCAGACTGATAGAAAATACCTGTTTAGTTCATTTACCAGCTCCTGGTTTTCCATTATTAATTGTCCGGATTCACGATTTATTAGGACCAACACTCACTTTATTAACTCTTTATTCTACGCTTAAATAATTATTGCAATTTTACTAAATATGCTCAGGTTACTTTAATGTCTGGTTATAGCTCTATAATTAAAAAGAAATACTGCTATAGTTAAAATGATCTGATGCACTAGAACAGAGCCACAGCAGATAACCTGCTATCCACTCTTACAGTTTTAGAATAAAATTGCTTCGGAATCTCTCTTTTAGGACTGAATACATCTAAGTGGTTAGAAAATGACTGAAACAAATTCTTGCATAAATTTAATATAAAATAAATTTATAAATTAGTGATTGTTTTAGCTGGAAGATTCTATAAGTTTAATGCAGCAAAAGATAGAGTAATGAAGTTAAGCCCTATAGGAACAATGAGAAAACTAGAGAAGGTAAGGGAAAGGTAAAATAGGAAAAAGAATAAAATCAATGGTGTAATCTTAACCTAATACTGCAGCTGGCTAACATTGAACAGGGCACCAGTTTACATTGCACCCAATTTTGCTGTTGATTGATTTCAATGGCATAAAACTGAGTGAAGTGTAATTGCACAAGTTTCCCATTTGACGGATTAGTTTAAAATTGTTCTTCCCCTGAGTACCCAACTCCTCGCAATGGCAGATGAGAGAAATGTAGTTTAAACTCGGTATACCTGAATATCGAGCCAACTGGGCAATAATTCGAAGTATATTAAAAGAATAAAAAGAATTGAGAAAGAAGAAGGAACAGATTTTAAAAACAAAGTTTTGTTTTTCAGTAAATGCTCCTGAATTCTGATAGTTAATTTCTATCACTTTATTTTCTAAAATTGTGGCAAAAAAATTGTTGAATGATGTATTAACTTGAATATGTGTCTTTGAACAATTAACTGAATTGCAATTTAGTTCATCAGTTGTTGTCTCTTGAATAGCATTCATTTCAAGTTGAACTCTGCAACATTTAATGAGGGCAATTTTGGCTGATCATGTTTGCCAAACATTGATATTTGTATATATTTAAATAGATTGTAATCTTTAAAGCATCAATTTGTTAATTATACATGTATATTTTACACTCAGCACCCGCACCTAAAATGTTTAAATAAATATGTTTAAGTGTACATTTACTTCTGGACTTGATAAAGTATGTTTATTAAGTTACTGTATGTGATTAGTTGTGCATGAACTTGGATTTCATAATGTGCAATAGCTTGTTCTAAATGCTTAGGAATTTGTAAAAGACAAAATGTTATTCTTGAATTCTGTTTATTTTTCAAACGGGAAAACCAAGCTACCCCAAGTTGTATCTATTATCTTAAACATTCTATTTTCCATGTAGAATAATCTAAAATCCTTAGTTCATCACTCAAGTTAAAAATACTACATTTAAATTTTCATAAAAAATACATTGTTTACACATTTTTTTCTCTCTTTTCCTTTTTAAGGCCCACACCTAGAGGTTCCTACCATTCTGTTCCGTCAATTGGATGGCTTTGTATTCATTTTTACTGCCAGTATGATCTGCTTGATAATATTCTCTCTTAGTGAAATAATTGGATCCAAATCTTTTTCTAGTAAATGAAGGCATAATTCTGGCTGACAGTTAAGTGCAATAATGTAGTGTACATTTGTTAGAAGTGTTTCTCTTCATGTGATCCATTAAGTTGTCTGTTCCAGTGCATCACAGGGATGAGCTGGGTGGTCATGGGCAAATTCTATGAAATATGTTAATTGAAGAAGACTAGAGGATTACTATTAACTTCATTTCCATCACAAAATAAGTTGCCATTCATCTCATTGCTATTTACAAGCAAGATGAAACAATGTATATGCAACAGTCACTTAGATATTTTGTGCAATGTGAAAGGCGCTATGTCAATGCAAATTGCTTATTTCTTCCCCTTGTGCAATAAAAGATCTATTGAAACAGGTGTTCTAAAAAGTAAAATACAACAGACAGTTGTGATCTCACTGGATTTCAAATCCACAATTGATCTACCTCTTACAAGTAATAAACTACATTTATAATTGCTTCAATGATCTCATAAAATAACTAATGTTTTAGTTTAATGGATTAAACTATTTTCTGATATTCAAGAGTAACTACACGGAACAGGTATAATATATACACTGTATATATAAACAAATTGTACTTTAGGTACTCCCAACATGTACTCATAGTAGAAAAAGCAGTTTGCAAAATTAATGCTACAGCACCAGTCTAAAATAATTAACATTAGAATAGCTGTGAATTTAATCATAAAATTTGAACAACTGTATTAGTTTAAACTGTCTTGGAGAATGCAGAGCTGAACAAAACTGCAGAGCTTTGTTACAACATATTGGTTATGTTGATGTAACACAATGGTTAAATGGTGGAAAGTTCATTTTTTGGCTTAATTATAAATAAATGCTACTGTACTTATGAAGTCTTCAAATTAGATAAGATTTTTTTCAGAGCATCAAGCTTGTTTTTGACATTAAATTTGAGATTGTGTGATTGGTTCATTCAAGTAGGAAAATATGGTTATACAGTATATGTATGCTGCTGACTCCAGTGTACATCTTTTCACCAATTAATGCAGGATTCCAGGAGGACGGAGCTCTACCATCTTGCCCGATGAACAGCACACTGAGGAAGTGACATTAATAACAAGCTCAGTGTACATTTAGATCACTTTAAAATATATGGTATTAGTAATGAATGTTTCCAGGTATTATAAATACCTTTTCTTAAACTTCCTTGGTCTTTCTCCTTGATCTGACTGCCGGAATTCACTCTTTTGAATCATGATTTTGCACTTTTGCAGCAAATCTAACTCTTATGAAAGGCTTTGTATTTTGCTCATTGTTTTTGCTTTCAGTTCTGATACTATGCTTTGGTTGAATTGTAAAATGATGGAAACTGTATTTAAGGTAGCAGCTGTCCACTTTGGTAGAAAACACAAAAATACTGAGTGTTTTTTAAATGATGAGAAATTGGAAAATACTGATGTTCAAAGGGACCAGTGTGCCCTTGAACTGAAGTCACTAAAAATTAACATGAAGCTGCAGCAAGCAATCCAGAAGGTCAAATGGTATGTTGACCTTAAATGCAGGAGAATCTGAGTAAAGATGCCTTACTGCAATTAAGACTGCACCTGGACTACTGTCTAAAATTTTGGTCTCTATCTAAAGTACATACTGGCAGTACAAGGAGTGTAGTGAAGAGTCACCAGATCGATTTCTGGAACAGTTCTGTCATGTGAACAGAGAATGAATAAGCTAGCCTCTTGGGAATTTGAAAGATTGAGAGATGATTCCATTGAGACATACAATATACATAAAAACTCAACCAGATACATGTGAAGATGCTTTCTCTTGCTAAGGAGTCTGGAACTAGATAATCTTAAAATAAGGGGATGACCATTAAGGACTGAAATGAGGAGAAATTTCAAGGTGGTGAATCTTTGGATTTCTCTACCTGCAAAGCTGTGGTAGTTCAGTTATTGATCGCATTCTAAGAGATATTTGAATGGGAACAAGGGTTAGAGGGACAGGGCAGAAAAATGGTGTTTGAGATAGATCAACCATGATCTTGTTGAATAGCAGAGCAGGCTTAAGAAGCTGAATGGCCTACTACTCCTTTTATTTCTTGTACTGGATATGTTATTGGTTAAGGCATAGAAGATAAAAGATTGTGCTAGAACAGTATAAACACTAGTTTAGTCACTAGTTTTTCAGTATTGTTGGTCAAGACTGGCAAGAGCTGGTACTATTTTCTTTGGAACTGAGGTAGGTGAGAAGAGATTTAATTGACATATATAAAATTATGAGAGCTTGAAAGCGTCCCTTAGTAAAGAGGTCAATCAGTAGGGGACATAGATTTGAGCCAATAGGTAGGAGGACTAGAAGAGTTTAACAAATAAAAACCTTTAGAAGCTGAATCGCATTGCCTTTAGGAATGACGAAAGCAGAAATACTTAGCATATTTAAAAGGTAAGTGAATAAGCATTTTAACAAGCTTTCAATTAAGCAACAACATTAATTATTTAGCAACTTGTGGCTATTGAAACTACACAGTTCAGTATTGGGTACCTCAAAAAAAATCTCAACATTTTTCAGAAAGACATTTGATATATAGGGTGATTTCTACCCAAAATGAAGTATTAAAATGTGATCTGTATGGTTCCTGGCAGAACTACTGTCAATTCAGTACCACAATCAGAGAAGAAGTTCTTAAAGGCATATTTGCCAATGGCAACTAGACACCAACAACAGAGCTTGTGGCTGCCAAGGAGGACTGAGAGGCTTCAGTGGAGGGGGAGAGAGCTCATGGTTTACTGAGGGGGATTTAGAAATCCCGGCCAATAAGATCCTGGTGACATCCTTGAGAGGTCCTGTGCATGGGAGGGAAGGTGACAGAAGACCCACCCAGGCTACCTTTAGAAGAGACTCAAAAGAGGTGGCTGAAATTGCCTCCTCCAGAAGTCATAATTCCTATGCAATGGATCAATGTCATAAGAAATGCAAGCAGCAAAATTTCAGCTGCACGCCACTGAAAGTATTGCTCTCTCATTCAGATGCATTTATCCACACACAAACAAACTCAAACTGAAACATACAAATACTGTTACTCCATCCACCATCCCTGCTCTCACCCCACTCTTGAACTTCAATAACATCCCACCCACATTCAAGCCTCCAAAGGGTGATATAATGAACAGGTCAAAGTTCGTCATCTACTTCTTTTAGAATAAAACAGTGATGAATAGGAGGGAAGCCATCCAGACAGGAAGGTGACCCACGTGATTAGATTGTATCTTTAGATTTGAGAAGACTGCCTTCTTCATAGACACCACTTCTGCAGCAACACAAACATCTTGTTGAACAGAATCGAGCTGCAATCTGACAGCTATCCTCTGGAGCAATGTTTCATAGTGATTACTTCAACCTCTTTAATATTATCAATAGTTGAACCCTCATTTCTATGTGTGCTACTACTGCTTTGGATGCAGCTTACAGATACAAATATCTTCCATTTAGTTTTTGCAGGATGTTAGAAGGACCAGAAGATTCCTCCCACCCCCACCCCCTTTTCCCCTTCACCAGAATACCAGTATTCAGAGAAGGAGCAGGAGAAAAGACAGAAAGGGGAAGGTATGGTGATGATGATAATGACCTGCAGCTAGATTCCCAAAGCACTACCTCAGAGACTGCCATAGAGAGTGTGATTGTTTGTCACAACTGTGCAGTCCATATAACTGTTTATCCCCAATGGACTTGGATGAGGACAACAACTGAAAAGATTTCATGACATGCATAATTAGATGGTCAGTGCATGTCAGGCTTGGCTGGCCAAATGCCTGCGATGTCAAGCAGCTTGGAGGAGTCTGTCTCCATGCTCTTTCAAGAGGTTGTGTGCAGCCAGGAGACCATGACCTCCAGAGTGGACCTCTTTTCAAGGGACAACCCATGAGTTCTACTGGAACAAAGAGATGCTGCAGACTACCAGTGAGATGTTCTACATAAACAGAAAGATGTTGGACATCAACAGATTCCTCTCCTGTATGAACTCATCTCTCATTTGCAGCAGCAGAAGTGTGGCCCTCAATCACATACATCCTCATCGTAAACAGTCCTGCTCAGACTGAGCTGTGCAGCAAATTCAGATATATGACATAGATCTGGTACTGCCACCTGGAATGACATAGTGGCCAGGAAGTTGAATCATTCCCACCCTTACCTCCATGGGGAGAGCAATCCAGGAACAAGGCTGAAGGTCATCCTGCGGGATGTTACTGTGATGACTGCCTTAGAAAATCTAAGCTCACAATACATTTCTCAGATAGCTGATACAGGTAAGATGTGATGTATGTCTCAGGAGAGTCTATGGAAATAGGCACTACTCATATGGACATGTGTTTGCCTCCTATCCAAATATCCCCCACCCTCCTTGAATTGCCTGTCAGGTCTATACCAAAGCCTCCAGTAAAAGAATGCTGCCAGCAGGGTCACTACCAAGGCATCCATGAATGAGTATTGTGGTAGCCAAATGCTGGAAAAAACACTGGAGGTTGGAGCAGACTGGTTCCATCTGCCCATCATCCTCAACCCCTCCTCAGTCCACCAATCACCTGTTATTCCTTGTCTCACCACTACACCCCCCTCCTCTTTATACTGGCTATCTTTGTCCTGATGCAAGGTTTTGCCCCAAATTCCTTTCTCCCCACAGATGCTGCTCAACCTGCTGCGTTCTTCCAGATGAAGAAACTTAGTGTGATTTTATTCCTGGTTCTAGTGAGACTGGTCTATATATTAATTGCCTGGAGCTTTCAACTCTGGTTTATATCAGTGCAGACAGAAACATTTGTAATCCATTCACCAAATTGTCTCCTGGGATGGTGGAGGCTGTCACATGAGGAAACACTAGACCTGCATTCTCATGAATTTAGAAGAACACATGCTGATTTTATCAAAACACAGAAAATTCTTAGTTTTATGGGGTAGCTTTCACCTGGCTTGGTTATCTGAAACCAGAGGTCATAGCCTCAGAATAAGGGGCTGTTTAGAGCAGAGCTGAGAACAAATGTCTTCACCAAGAAATAGCAAGTCTTTGGAATTCTTTACCCAAGAGGGTGGTGAAAGCTCAATTGCCATGTATATTCAAGATAAAAATGTGTAGTATTTTGGATATTTGGGGAATGGAACAATATGGGGTTCATGAAGAGACACTAAGATAAAAGATCAACTATGACTTTATTGAATGGCTGTGCATGCAGGAGAGCCTAAATGACCCATCTTGCTTCTATTTCTTATGTTCTCATGTACTTACAACATAGAACATTACAACACAATACAGGCCCTTCGGCCCACAATGTTGTGCCGACATTTTATCCTGCTCTAAGATCTATCCAACCCTTCCTCCCACATAGCCCCCATTTCTCTATCATTCATGTGTCTAAGAGTCTATTAAATGTCCTTAATGTATCTGCCCCCACAACCTCCGCCGGCAGTGCATTCCACGCACCCACCACTCTGTGTAAAAAAAACTTACCCCGACATCCCCCTTATATCTTCCTCCAATCAGCTTAAAATTATGTCCCCTCGTGTTAGCCATTGTCGCCCTGGGAAAAAGTGTGTTTGTCAGCTGCACGGCTCACAATCTGGGAAAGGTTGGGCATGCTCACTTGTACTGTGCACAGTCGTGCCTGGATTATTTCCATAATTGGCACAATTTCACATGAAATGATTGCGATTTTAAAGCATTCACAATATCACCGCAGTGCGGTCCAATTTCGACGCTATTGTGCCACAGAGGGGTTGACACAATATCGGTATGTAGTTTCCATGGTAGGAAGTTCCTGGGCAGCACCATCAATATCACTAACCACTCTCCCCATCCATCACCACACTCCACATCCCTCTCACTTCACCGGCCGGAGGTACTTGTGCTTTAAGCTTACATGTTTTAAGCTTACAAGAGCAAGTGATACTGGCAAAGACAGGGCCTAGGTTAGCGAAAGAAAAGGTCATCTAGTTACATCAACCCAAACCTCCAATCTCCGGAATATAATCAGACATTAAAGTACAATGCAGAAGTTAATGCCGCAGCGAAACGCAGACACTACCCCCACCTCTCGCCAGGTAGCCGCTGCGTCTTCTATTTGTCTTCAAGATGGTGCCTGCCTTCGTCACATCCGCCCCAGGCACTGCGCGTCCGGTTTGGTCGCTATGGCAGTGTGATCCACCCCGGCGGTGGTGGATGGTGAGTATCAGTCAGAACATGAAAGGCTCTCTCCGTTTGTATTGGACGTTTTCACACGTGTGAATTGTATTGGACACAAAGTAAAGGTGGGACGGATTTGAACTTTATTATTAGGAAGTGGGATGTTGGAAATATCCCGGGAGGAAAGCGGCTGTTACCTGACGCAGGATAAAGCAGTGAGGCGAGGAGCGAGTGCCGGGGGAAATAAGGCGGCTGTCACCTGCCTGCGGCTCTCGTAATTACAGAAGTACAAAACTATCTTAGCGCTTTGGTGAAATTCAAAGCGTATTGATGTTAAGTTTCTAACAGTGTTTATTCTTCGTCAGTTTTTTCGTCGGATGTGCATCAAGATAAAATGAGAATGGCCCTGTTTTAATGGTGCTTCTTAAATGCGGCAAATGGGTACCTTATTTTGGTTTTCTGGCCTAACCGTATCCACAATGGAAATTTGAAATGTTTTCCTGCAACGCCATTTAGATATTTGAAGAGGACAGATAAAGAGTGAGTGCTAACCATTTTATTTATTGAAAAGTGGTGATACATGCAGAATTAAGCTATTCGGAAAATACAGTCAAAATGATGGAACTTTCTAGTTGCATCGAACCAATATTGATCGAATTATATATTCTGTTTTATCTTTCAGTTGGTGGCTGCGTTTGTGTATTGAACGTTGTCACTTAAGTAAGCAAAGACGCAGGTTTTTAAAAAAAAATCTTTCAGTTCATTCCAAAATTACTTGTGAAAGGAACCGCATGACTATTGACAAGACCACACTGGTTCTTTTTTTTTTCGGTGTGTTTTCTCTATATTACGATAGCTTTGGCGAAGCCGCTGTCAAAAAGTGGTAACTAGGTAGATATTCATTTCCATTTCTGAGATTTCAAGATAATTCTTTAAAATTAGTATACTTGTGTTGATATTGCAAAAGAATAAATTATGTAGACAGTGAAGGGGGAAAAGAATATGATTAACAAATCCACCCGTATCCCGTGCACAAACTTGTGTTGATTTTGATTGGTTGTTTTCGATCAAGATTTCAGTCTACCTCAGTATGTGATTATGCATTTATTGTAAGAACCAAGGTGACCATATGGACCAATTCCTCGTTTTGAACTTCCTAATTCTGAATATTCAGTTCACATGCAGAGAAATGAATACAATTAAAACTAGTATTTTCTCAGTTTTTATTGACATATGAGCATGAAAAGTTCAACAATACATGAAGAAATACCTGTTTCCACATTGCCAAACATTTCTGGCACATTATCAGTCACCTGAATGGGTATGATACTTTTTTTTATTCCATGTAACATCCTTTCATAACTTGCAATTACTTGTTTAACAGACTAGATATCCATACTGACTGCCATTGAAAGGCAAAGCTACAGCAAGCAGTTCAGATTAACCAAGGACATTTCAAATTTAGCAGTCTACAAAGGGATGTTGAGGGCCTGATAAAGGGGGAAAAAAGAAATGCTTTGAGGCCCTTCAGACATATAGAATATGTGGGGGGGAGGAACCTTTAAAAAAAGAATTTCGGAGGACAATGTGGGACCGTGAAGTATCACTGGCAGACAAGGTTAAGAAAATACCCAAGGAACTCTATAGTATATTAAGAGCAAGAGGGTAACTGGAGAAAGAGAAGGTTCATTTAGAGACCAAAGGGGCAATCTGTGTGTGAAGCCAGAGGACATGGGTGAGGTCTTAAATGAATACTTATTGTGTATTCACTAGGGAGAAACATTGCAGTTGTAGACTTCAGAGAGGAGGATGAGGATAATTCCAGAGCATGTTATCATTTAAAGAGGGGGATGTATTTGATGTCTTAGAAATCATGAAGGTGGATAAATCTCCAGGGCCTGATGAGATGTATCCTGGTTGTTATGGGAGGCAAGGGGGTGATGCTGGGGCCCTGAGTGAATCTTTTAAAATTCAAGAACAGCAGTGGGGATAAGCTAGATAATTACATGCCAGTGCATTTTACGTCAACGTAGCCAAGTTATTGGAAAGAATTCTGAGGGACAGGATTAATCTACAGTTTGAAAGGCAGGGGTTAATCAGGGATAGTCAGCATGGCTTTGTTGGTGGGAGATCCTGTCTGAATAATTTAATTAAAAATATTTTATCTTAAAAAAAATCAACAGTATGTATTGATGAGGGCAGTATAGTTGATGTACTTCATTAAGGACTTTGACAAGGTCCCAAAGCTAGTCTGAAAGGTTAAAGCCCATGGGAACAAAGGCAAGTTGGCAAATTGGATCAAAAATTGGTTTGGTTAAAGGAGACTGAGGGTGATAATAGATAGTTGTTTTTGTAATTGGAAGTCTGTGACCAGTGCCATACCAAAGAGGTTGGTGCTGGGATCCCTACCATTAGCTATCTACATTAATAGTTTTGATATGAATGTTGGAAGTATGATTAGCAAGTTTGCAGATAACATGACAATTGCTGCTTTTGTTGATAGGAGGATGGTCTTACATTACAGATAATATTGATCAGCTGGTAAATTGTGCGAAGCAATGGCAGGTGGAATTTAATCCCAGTAAGTGTGAGATGTGTTGTGGGAGGTCTAATAAGAATAGTACATACACCACAAACGTTAGGTCCCTTGGGAACTGAGGGAGCTTGGGAAACAAGTCCATAGATCCCTAAATATGACAGTACAGGTAGATAAGATAGTGAAGAAGTCATGTGGAATGCTGGCTTTCATTAGCCAGTGCATAGATTTTAAGAGCAAAGAGGTCATGTTACAAATTTACAAAACTTTCATTAGGCCACAGTTGGAGTATTGTGTGCATTTCTGGTCACCACACTTGAAGGATGTGATTACACTGGAGACAGTGCAGAAGAGACTTATCACAATATTGCCTGGGATGGAATGTTTCAGATATGAGGAGAGATTGGATAGTCTGGGCTTTTTTTTCCTTGGAACTGAAGGGGAAACTTAACAGAGATATCCAAAAGGGTTAATAGTGAGAAATTTGGAGGGAACAGTGGAATTTTTTTTTTCACTTGGAGGGTGTTTGCAATCTGGAATACACTGCCTGAGACGGTGGAGGAGGCAGGTGCCCTCCTGACACTTCAAAAATATCTGAATGAGCACTTGAATTGCCAAGGCATGGAAGGCGACAGACCAAGTGCTGGTAAATGGATTGGCATTGATGGGTACTTGATAGCATGATCATGGGAGCTAAAGGCCCTGTTTCTGTGACTCAATATACATTCCAAACTAGTTTGAGTCTTTTATTGTTGAGGAAAATGGTATGCAATATGAATGCTACTGTCTAAAAATTTCTGTGATAGAAAAACTACAGCACAATTCAGGCCCTTCGGCCCACAAAGCTGTGCCAAACATGTCCCTACCCTAGAAATTACTAGGCTTACTCATAGCCCTCTTATTTTATTCGGCTCCATGTACCTATCTAACAGTCTCTTGAAAGACCCTATCGTATCCGCCTCCACCACTGTTTCCAGCAGCCCATTCCACGCGCTCACCACTATCTAGGTAAAAACTTACCCCTGACATCTCCTCTATATCTACTCCCCAGCACCTTAAACCTCTCCCCTCTTGTGGCCACCATTTCAGCCCTGGGGAAAAGCCTCTGATTATCTACCTGATCAATACCTCTCATCATCTTATACACCTCTATCAGGTCCCCCCTCATCCTCCGTCTCTCCAAGGAGAAAAGGCCAAGTTCCCTCAGCCTGCTTTTATAAGGCATGCTCCGCATTCTAGGCAGCATCCTTGTAAATCTCCTCTGTACCCTCTCTATGGCTTCCACATCTTTCCTGTAGTGAGGTAACCAGAACTGAGCACAATACTCCAAGTGGGGTCTGACCAGGGACCTATATAGCTGCAACAATACCTCTCGACTCCTAAATTCAATTCCCCAATTGAAGAAGGACAATACACCATATGCCTTCCTAACCACAGATAACAATAATATTCCTTTAACATTTTATTGGTAACATGTAGAATACTTTTGAAGATGTATTCTTAATTTCATTTTAGATTCAACCTTCAGTTATGCCAGGCCTCTTGAGGCATTGAGATGCAAGTCCAAAAATACTTAATTCTCTGACTTCCCCTTCTGGGATGTGACTGGCTTCTATTCAGCACTTATCTGTGAAGGCATATTTGGAAATGGATGACCATTTAAAAGGAGCTAAACAATTTGTATGCCTGTGTTTACAGAATGACTTTATTCAAAAGTAGTTTCTGCAGTCAGATTCAAAGTGTTATTCGTAGTTAACTAAAGAAGGAATGAGATTTAAACATTTTTTAGAAGTAAGTTTCAATCAAAATTCAAACAGGTAAACTCTTGCACAATTTTCTTAAAAATACCCATATACCTACCAGTCTTCCAGGAAAAATGGTTTTTCTAATAATTAAGAATATCATTTGTAGTTTGCCTTATGAAATTATAGTAAACCATAAACATTGATTATGAGTAAAGATGAGTGCAGGGTTAGGGCACATTTTATACCACTTGGGACATTGATTCAGCTTTTATATAACATGTAGCAAAACAAATATTCATCCCTATCCTATTAAACGAGCTTGACCTGGTGAGAATACAAATGATAGGAAACAAATAGCCCTCTAAAATGTTCTCTTGAAGATAACATCCTAGGACATGTCATGCAGGACAGCAGAGATAAAGGTATATAGGAAAGATTTAACTAACTTGTTATCTCCAGATAGGTAGTCTATGACATAGCTACTGGAAGAAAAGAAATAAAAGATGTTATAAGAAATTAATTTCAACAGGTCTATAAGCACATGATTGCCAGCGGAAATGTGGTACTAATAACAGGCCTGTTGAGTGCATATAACCTATGGTAGGATGTGGCATCGATTGATTGAAACAGAAAAAAATCTTATTTTGAATTGATACTGACAAGGGTAGGGCTGTCATCTTGGACTGGTCAAGAAGTGAAAACTAAATATCTGTACATTAGGCAAGTGAATCATGTGTGGCCCTGGAATTGGATAATACAAACTATGCTAAGAATCAAAATATCACTGTATAACTTGTGATTTTTAAGTTACCCTGGAACTCTGTGTCTGGGTGGCTCCTTCATGTTCTCGAATAAATTGATGAACAAAGGAGCTTGACTCTCAACCAATTACTGCAGGTGAGGAACTTCCTTAATAATGAGTTTCTTAAACTTCATCAGTGTGGTGAAATCACATTGACCTGAAATATTAATTCAGTTTTTCTGTCCACAGGGTCTACTTGGCTTGTTAAGTATTTACTGCATTTTCTATTTTTATTCATGAACTTCTTGTAAGTGTATTTCTGAAAATAATTTATAGAATGTTTTATCTTTACAGATTAGAGAAGTAAACCAAGTCAATCATGGATTCCGTTTCTAGGGCTGCTTGCAATGGAGTGAATGAAAAGAGAGCTATCTCTCTGCTGGCTGAGACTCATGGAAAGCAGGTTTTGAAAGTACTTCAGAACTTCCGGGAGCAGAACATATTCTTTGATTTCACAATATTTGTCAAAGGAGAAAAGTTCCCATGTCATAGGTGTATTCTTGCTGCATGCAGTGATTTTTTCAGGTAAATTTACGGGCATCCTTTGAATATTGTTTCTGTTGGTAACTTCTGTATTGTTATGGTATAGAATTTTTATAGCAAATATTAAGTGGAGGTTGAAAATCAAAATCTGCAGAATCTGGAAATCTGAAGTGAAAACAGAAAATGTTGGAAACATTCAGCAAATCAGGTAGCATTTGTGGAAAGAGAAACAGAGTTAACATTTCAGCATGAAGACCTTTTGTTAGAACTAGAAAAGAGCAAAAAAGCAAAGTAACTTTTAAATTGCAGAGGATTGCAGGAAGCACAGACAGATAAGTAAACGTGGGAATGAGATAGGGAATTAATGTGAACATCCAATCTAGTGTATTGCATTTAATGGCCATGATGTGGTCTCCCCTACTCTGGAGAAACCAGGTGAAGATTGGATGACCATTTTGCAGAGCACTGTGTTAATTTGTCAGCAGGAATCCTGAGTTTGCAGTTGCCTGTCTGTTTAATTCCGCATAACACTCCCACTTTGACCTAAATGTGTGGCGTCCTGTATGATAAGAAGGCACAACCCAGATTTGAGGAATAACATCTGAATATCTGTCTGAGCATGTTGTAGCCTTTTGGACTCTATCAAATTCAACGGTTTCAGATTATTTGTTTTATTGTTTGTCAGAACTGGCCAGTTCCGCTGTAGGCCATCCATCCGTAATATGTAGGCCATCCATCTGTAATACTCATTTTTTTGTCCTCCAGAGGCACAGCATGATTTGCTGGGCATTTCCGACAGTTCTACATTTCTCAGCTTTAGCACTGTCCTTTTGTGTTCTTTCTCTATAACTTCTCTCATTAACCTACCAACCAGATGACTTCATTGACAGCTAATCAACTATGGAAATCCTGGCCTCACTCTATCAAATATATTCCCCTTTTCCTATCTATAGTTTCCCCATTCTATCTGCAACTTCAATCTGAATTGTTTTTTTTCTTTTTCTAAAAAGGGTTTTTGATCTGAAGAGGTAACTCTGTTTCTCTTTCTGCAGATGCTGCCTGGCCTGCTCAATGTTTCCAGCATATATTTTTACTAAGTTGTCAACTACAATCTATTTTTGTCATTTTATGTAAAATCTGCAACATTTTAATTAGCATCTATTAACATATCCTAATGGAAATGTTGCTCCATTTTAAAACTGTTTTGGTCTAGTGGAATAAAAGTGAATTTGTTCAGACTTAAATATTGAAGCAGCAGAGTTCAGCACACTTGCACAACAACAACTAGATGTAGATATTAAATTTGCTATTTATACTGGATGACTGGTTCAAATTGGAAAACTGCTTTTAAAATATTAATCTATATAGGCTAATTCTGCTCCACCATAGACACCATGCAGTTTCTTTGATGCTTGTATTAGCATTGTTCTTCTCATTTGCTAGTGGTTTCCAAAAGTATGCCCCTTATGACAGTGGCATAATAGTTAAGTAGAAGCCTGTACGACTGATTTATATTTTTTCTGAAGATGTGGAAGAAAGCCATTTGGGCCATCGGTCTTTGCCGGATCTCAAAGCAATCCCATTCCCCCATTTCTAATAATCTACTTTTTACATGCCCATCAATTTAGAAGTGCAACTTCAAATCCAACCATTATCAATAATAAGGATCATGAAACCACCATTTTGATGTTAAAAAAGATATTTGATTCATTAATGTTCTTCAGGCAAAGAAAATGCCATCCTTACCCTTTCTGGCCTGTCAACAAGCCCAGACCATCATCAATGTGATTGATACTTAATTGCCCCTTGAAATGACCCAACAGGCCACTTATGTCAGTTGGGAGTTTGGGATAGGCAATAAATGCTGACTTAGCCAGTAATACCACATTCTGAAGACAAAATTAAATAAATTGCTAGGTCTTCTACCTCTTGAGTCAGAAGATTCTGGATGTGAGTCCCAGGACAGATATTTGAGGGGCCAAAGATCTAGGCTGGTGCACCAGTGCAATATGGAGAGAGTACTATGTCAACTATGAATGTAAAATGCAGCCTCATCTGGTGTCTCAGGTAGGCATATAAGATCTACAGCTTTGAAGAACAGCAAGGAAGTTATCCTCAGTGTCTTGGCCAATATTTATCCCACACTTAGCATCATCAAAACAGATTATTTGGTCAGCCCCACTTAACAATTTGTGAGAACTCCATGGTTGTCATGCTTTCTATATTACAGTAGTGACTACACTTTAATAAATTCCCAAAATGACTGTGAAATATTTTGATATATTCTGAGGTCATGAAAACAAGAGTTTGCAAAGTAAAGTTTATACAATGTGATTTGTATTAAATGGAAAGTGAAATAAGGAACAGAGTTCATCAGGCTTGTGCTAATGTTATTTTTCACAGAATAATTAATCCATTTTTATTAAAGATATAAGAAATAGAAATACCAGTAGACCATTTGGTCCTTTGACCATGCTCTGTCATTCATCAAAGTAATAGTTGATCTTTTACCTCAACACCAATTTCCTGCACTTTCTCCATATTTCTTGATTCCCTTGATACCCAGAAATCTATAAATCTATTGATCGCTGTCCTGAATCAACTCAATAACTGAGCCTCCACAGTTCTCCAGCATAGTGAATTTCAAAGTTTCACTCCCCTTGTCATGAAGAAATTTCTCCACATCTCAGTAGTAAATGGTCTACCCCTTGTTCTGGGACTAGTTCCTGGTTGTAAACTGCTCAGCCAGAGGAAACATCCTTTCTGCATCCCACCTGTTGAGCCCTGTAAGAATTTTGTGAATTTCAATGAGGCTTCTCTCATTCTTCTAAACCAGAGAATACAGATCTAGACAACTCAATCTCCTTTCATATGGTAAATCCACAGTTCCTGGAATCAGTCTAATGAATCTTCGCTGCACTTCCTCTGACAAATGTATCCTTTTTTAGATAAGGACACCAAAGCATACACACTACTCCAGATGCAGGCTCACCAAGGCCATATATAATTATAGTAAAGCATCTTTCATCCTGCGCTCTCATTCTCTCATAATAAAGGCCAGCATAATATATTCCTTCCTGTGTATGGGAGCTGAACTGAATTGTAAAAACCAGATGGTGTGCAAATATATATAGGGAAAAAATATTGGTGTGGGCTGGACATGTCAAATAGATTGTTTATACGTTTGTAATGTTACATGATTCTATTGTTTTAATATTTAATGATTCCTTGTATTTAACCCAAAATCTCATTTGGCTTTTATTTTGTCCTTTAGGCTTGCACTTCCAGCATTTTAAAAACCCATGTAGCTATTTACTTAGATCTCTGTTCCACCACAATTAAAAATCTTTCACTTTTGGGTATACCTACACAATTTGTTTACCCAAAATATTTCACAATCCTCTGCTTAGAGGACATGCCGTCTGTCTGCCTACTCCTGCTAACTCATCGGTGTTCTAATTTACTAACAAATTCAAGATTATTCTGTTTACGCCAATCTGAAACCAGTAATTTCAGTTGAAGAGATAATAGTCACATTAATATCCACATGCTAACCATTTATTCCTTGCCTTAATTTTCATGAGAAATCTTTCAGCATCTTTATCAAACACAGACTTGGTCCATTTATGCACCACCTTATGTGTTACTCTTGTATACTATAATTTAAAAAAAAGTGTAGTGAACTATGACTTGATGATTGTTTCTCATTAAAGAAAACTATTTCAATTCTTCTTGTGGTTTCTAAAAGCTACCAAAATAAATGGGGTGCCTAATATTGGGATTTTGGTCAGATCCATACTGAATATCATAACTTCCTTACTACATTAGGTATTCTACTTTAATGCTCACAAGTTTTTGTGACCTCCATCATTAATTTCATTTATATTAAAATGTTGCATCCCACTATTGTGGTTGTTCACCATTACCTTCCATTATGCTTACTCCAAATATATTTGAAGTGATTGTCTTTTCAGTTTCTGCATGAACTAGAAAAATACTTGTAGAATATTTGGATTTGTTTTGACTATTGGTTAAACACTGATGTTTGTAAACTTCTACAAAACCTGACTAAAAAGTGATTTGAGAAATTGTGAAGTCTATTGCAAGTTATATTGCTTAACAAAAAACTGTATATCATCTTATATAAGAAATGGTTAAGATTCACAGTTTTGTAATATCCAGTTAAAGGCAGTAGCCGTGTTACTGTTTCCCTTACAGAGCCATGTTTGAAGTTCACATGAGGGAAAGGGATGATGGAAGTGTAAAAATCACTAATTTATCTCCGGAGGCTGTGAGGGCATTTCTGGATTTTGCTTACACAGGGCATGCAGAGATATCTGAGACCAATGTTGAAATGTTCTTTCAGATGTCTTCATTTCTTCAAGTATCCTTGCTAGCTAAAGCCTGCAGTGATTTTCTTATCAAAACCCTTGATCTCGCCAATTGCTTACAACTTTTGTCTTTGTCTGAGAGTTATGGTTCTACTGCTTTGTACAATCATGCTTTGTTATTTGTGGTGCAGCATTTCTCTCTTCTGTTAAAATCAAATGACTTCTTAGAAATGAATGCTGGATTGCTAGAAAAATGTCTTGAAGCAGATACATTGAATGTCCCTGATGAGGACACTGTTCTGAATGCTCTTCTTCTCTGGACTCGATATGATGCTGATTCAAGAGAAAAACACTTGCCTCAGTTGATTAATCTGGTAAGGTTGCATCAGCTATCCAAAGAAACCCTGAAAGATTTTATGGAATCTGAAAGCTTATTAGTAAATAATCCTGAATGCATAGAATCCCTCAATGATGCTCTGAACAAACTTGAAGAGTTTAATGGGCTCTTTCCTGATGCAAGACCATCCACAACAGAGAAATACATAATTGTTCACAAAACAGAAGAAAGCAGCATGGTTAAGCATACATTTTGTTACAACATTGAGAGTGATACCTGGAAGGAATTACCTGCTACAAATATTATTGATTTTCCAGGATCAAGTTTGGTCACCTTTGGAGAAAAAATATTTATTACGGGAGGATGTAATGCTAGTTGCAGTAGATCCATACGACTCCATATTGCAGAAAGATGTCATGATGCAACTGATCAGACGTGGTGCTACTGTCCAAGGACAAACAACTTCAATGTAGTTTCATCAATGAAAAACACTCGGACCATGCACACATCAGTTATTGCAATGAACCAGCTTTTTGTAGTAGGTGGAAAAACAAGAGGAGCAAGAGAAATACGGAGCCTTTTAAATGTTGAATCCTACAATCCTCTTACGAAAGTATGGAAATCGGTGAGCCATTTGCCGAGAGGAATTTATTATCCAGAAGCAAGTGCCTGCAATGACATTATATATGTCCTTGGATCTGAGGTGGAAATAGCTGATATCTTCAATCCCTCATTGGATTGTTTCTTCAAATACAACGTGTCTTCAGATCAATGGTCAGAACTTGTTGCAGAATTTGGCCAGTTTTTTCATGCTACTCTAGTGAAAGCTGTCCCAGTAAATTGCATTTTGTATATTTGTGATCTCTCTACTTACAAAGTGTACAGTTTTTGTCCAGATACCTGTGTTTGGAAAGGTGAGGGCTCATTTGAATGTGCAGGTTTCAATGCTGGAGCTGTTGGGATTGCAGATAAAATTTATATTTTGGGTGGGGATTATGCTCCCGATGAAATTACAGATGAGGTACAAGTCTACCACAGTAGTAGATCTGAATGGGAGGAAGTATCACCAATGCCCAGAGCTTTAACAGAGTTTCACTGTCAAGTGATTCAGTTCAATAGATACCAAGATCCGTGGAAAACTCAATTATAATGCCTGTTGTTAATTGACAAATTATTTAGTCCAACTATTTATTTAAATTTTATTTGTTATTTAAATTCTGTTTTTAATTTTAAAAAATATTAATTTCCAAGCACACCTTTTTCTCCCTGCATTTAACCCCCTTTATTTATTTATTTGTGGATGTTGATGTTACAGGCAATGCCAGCATTTGTTGTCCAACCCTAAAACATCTCTAAAATCCCTGAAGCCTAATGCAGACAAGAGTGAGGTGATGCACTTTGGGAGGACGAACCAGGGTAAGACTTGCACAGTGAATGGTAGGGCACTGAGGTGTGTGGTAGAACAAAGGGACCTGGGAATACAGATCCATAGTTCCCTGAAAGTGGCATCACAGGTAGATAGAGTCGTAAAGAGAGCTTTTGGCACATTGGCCTTCATAAATCAGGGCATTGAGTACAGGAGTTGGGATGTTATGTTGAAGTTATATAAGACGTTGGTGAGGCCAAATTTAGAGTATTGTGTGCAGTTCTGGTCACCTACCTACAGGAAAGATAACAATAAGCTTGAAAGAGTGCAGTGAAAATTTACATGGCTGTTGCCGGGACTTGAGAACCCGAGTTACAGGGATAGGTTGAATAGGTTAGGACTTTATTCCCTGGAGTGCAGGAGAATGAGGGGAGATCGTATAGAAGTATACAAAATTATGAGGGGTATAAATAAGGTGATTGCATGCAGGTTTTTTCCCCTGAGGTTAGGTGAGACTAGAACTAGAGGTCATAGGTTTTGGGTGAAAGGTGAAATATTTAAGGTGAATCTGAGGGGGAACTATTTCACTCAGAGGGTGGTGCAAGTATGGAGTGAGCTGCCAGCGTAATTGGTGGATGTGGGTTCAATTGTAACATTTAAGAGAAGTTTGGATAGGTACATGAATGAAAGAGGTATGGAGGGCTATGGTCCGGGTGCAGGTAGATGGGACTAGGCAGAAAACCAGGCTGGCATGGACTAGATGGCCGAAGGGCCTATTTCTGTACTGTAGTGTTCCATGACACTATGCCCCTGAAATGAGGGATAAATTAAGAGCCAACAACATTGAAATGCCTAGAATCACATCAGGATGGCAGATTTCCATTCCCCAAAAGATATCAATGAACCAAATGGGTTTTTGTGACAATTCAGTTGTTTCATAGTTACTGTTACTAAGACCAGTTTTTTTAATTTCAGATTTTATTTAATTACTTGAATTTTCAATTCAACAGGTTGTGTGCCTGAGTCAGATTTGTGCCTCTACATCAGTAGAGAATTTTGACTGCCAGCCCAGACCTTTAACTGTTAACTATACCACCATGCATCTTGGCTAGTGGCTGGGATATAATTCCATGGACACGGTAGCTGTTTGGTTCCTTATCCACTGATCTTTCCTCAACTTGAGTTCTATGTCATTAATTTTGGCAGGCTATTTGACAGTGCTATCCATCAGACCAAAGCTTAATCCTTTTATCATTTAAAATGGCTATTCATGCATTTTGTAGCATACATCAGTGGAGAAATTCAAAACTCGTAGTAGTTTTTTCCCCCTTGGCATAGGAACACTCTGGGTTTAATTTTTGTTGTTTTCAACATCTGTAGAGCACATATAATAAATGTAATTAGTGAGCACCCATTTGTCACGGTTGTGATATATAGCCTCCCCCTCCCCCACCAGCTGATTTAGGCAAGTATTTTGAAGAATAAATGCATTTCAAAGAGAAATGTTCTTTCACCCAGAAAAAAATAGTGGCTGGTTATGTGAATTTGTAAGGCTTTTAATGACCCACAAAATGAATTCTCTGATTCCGTGTCATAGCAATGGTGTTTCTGGTGAGCAGCTTCAGACATGAGTATACATTTTCATTCTTTTAAATTGCACCAGGATCTGTAAAGCATTGATCATGAGGCTTTCTGTGAGATGGCTAAAGGTATCAGATGCCTGCAGCTGTGTTCTGAGTATACGAGATCAAAGCCACAAAGGTCTAATAACCTGACAAAGCCAGCAAGAAGTGGTGAATATATTTTTTGTCTTTGTGTTTGACCTTGCAGTACCTTTCCTTTTGTATGTAAGTGTATATGTGTCAATCACTCCACTTGCTTCTCTCCAATTATAGTAGGTCATTGTACCAGCTCTTTTCCCTATTCCAATCATAGATTCACCTGTTGCAGATGGCCTCACAGTATGTGCCAAGTAGTAGTCTCTGTTCACTTGGTTGCAAATGGAAACTTTTCTTGTTTCTGCAAATTACTCATTTGCTTCTAATTGAAGCCATTCCCTTGCACATGAACACCTCTCCCATTCTTCTCTCAACTTGTAGCTCACTCCAGCACGCACAGGAGATGAATTTGCTTCAGAGATATACAGTTCTTCACAAGGACTGCAAGCTAACTCATTCCAACTCCCATTGCAGGAAAAGAACCTCAACCTTGAAAAGATGTCTGCTTCCATTCAGTTTCTGATTATCGACAAAGAACATCAATGACAAGTAGCTGGAGACAAAACTCAGCAAGGTGTATGCTTTTTTTCTTTTGTTCTTTTACCAACTAGCATGTCTGCGCTGCTAGTCATCTGCGTAACTTTTAAAAGCAAGGATGATCCTTTTCCTTTGTTTTTGCCCCAAGATTCAGATCCTTCAAAAGAAGCTTTGAAGGGAGACAGTCATCAAAAGGTGGCATCGTACATACTTTCCAGACACCAATATAGAACTTAACACTTTCAGTTGGGATAAATGTTTGGTGATTTATAGAGCACAAATTAGGAGGAGCTGAGGATATGGTTCATTATGGCAGAAGTCGGGATCCTTGGATCCTTTCTCTAAAGTGCTGACTTCAAAGGTTCATCTGATAGGAGGAAAATTGTTTGAAATTATTGATGGCACTGGATTATCTCTTACTGTGATATAGTTTTTCAAGCAGCATATGATCTTTGTGGATGCCACAGCTGGGTCCTCTGCACAGGAGACCGGCTTGGCAGCTTTGATTTCCATCAGTTTGATTTTATTCATTCACTGGCCTCTACAGTCTCCACCAACTTCAAAATGCTGATGTTAACAAACTAACACTTGGTGTTCTGTGCAAAAGTGGAAGTGGCATCTTTGTCAATAAATGGGAGGCTCCATATTATACAGCACATTACACCAGAAAAAAAGGTAACTCTTCCAGTTGCATCAAATTGTCTTTCTCGTACTTTACCTGGCTCAATTTTATTTATTATCGTTGGGCCCTTTTTCATTGGATTTTTTTTTATTGACTCCTTTTTCTCTGCTGAACTGCTAAATTGCTCAATACTCTGCAAATAATGTAGAGTTCTCTTTGTGGTCAACACTGAAGGAATGCAGTGTTCTATCTAGGCACTGAAAGTTTTGCTTGAGGATGACAATTGTGTGCTCTTTCTTTTTGCTATAGTGCTTTTTGTCTCTTCATTCAGCCAGGAATGTTCCTCCCAAGAGAGGTTAGAAGAATTTGTACCAAGGGATCCCCTTATTTTTCAGTAACTATGCTCTTTTCATTGGGCGGATAGTGGATTGACAAAATTTATATCCATTATGATTGCTTCCGTGGATACCTGCATAATTTTTTCTCTTCATTCATTTCTCAGGATGTGGGAAGCATTGGCAAGGCCAGGATTTACTGTCCGTTTATAATTGCCCTGGAGAAAGGCGGTGGTGCACCACCTTACTGAACCGCTGCAGTCTTTCTGGTGAAGGTGGTCCCACTATGCTTTTGGATTTAGACCCAGTTACAGTGAAGGCTTGATAGTATATTTTCAAGTTAGAATGGTGTATGACTTGGAGGGAAACTTGCAGGTGATGTCCCCATGCACCTGCTCTCCTTTTTCTTCATTTTGGTATAGGTCATTGGTTTGGAAGGTGTTGCTGGAGTGATGTGGGTGAGTAACTGCAGTGCAATTTGAACATTGTACACACTGCAGCTACTATACAACAGTGGAGAGAATGAATGTTTAAGGTGGTGAATGCATGCCAATCAAGAGGTTGAGCTTTTTATGTTGTTAAGATTGCATTCATCCAAGAAAGTGGAGAGTGCTTCATCATTCTCTTGACTTGTGCTCACTTCTCGCAGCTTACTTTTTGAATTCTGCTTTTTGGTCATATTTAGACCCAGGTTGTGATGATGTCCGGAGCCAAATGGTCCCATGAAACTCAACTAAGCATTGGCGAGCAGGTTATTGGTGAGAGCAATTGACACTTGATAGCACTGTCATTGACCCCATCCATCACTTTTTTCCTTTGAAGGTAAACTGATTTGAATGGCAATTAGTCAGGTTTCATTTGATCTGCTTTTTAGTCAACAGGGCATACTTGGTCAATTTTCTACATTGTTGTGTAGATCTCAGCATTGCAGATGTATTGAACAACTTTGTTAAAGGTACAGCTAGTTCTGAAGTGTGTCTTCAGTGCTACAGCCAGGATGCTGCCTCATCCTTTAGCCTTCTCACTACCATATGGAGTGAATTGAAATAGCTGAAGGCTGTCTTTTGTGATGATGGGAATCTCAGGGAAGTCAAGATGGATCATTTACCTTGCACTTTTGGTTTAACATGTTGCAAATGCTTCAATATTGATATTAACACTTGCATGCTGATGATGATTGCAAACCAGCTACACTTCAAAAAAAGTATTACTTTTTTTTGAGGAGTTGCAGTGCATGATGATCTTGTGTGCAGTCATTGGTAATTTGTATCTAAGAACCTCTGCAATTACTGCAATCCCAGAATTCTTATCTGTTGGCTCAAGGGGAATTTGGTGTACTTTCTACTTTTTATGTAAAATACACCAATCATATATCTTTGTTACAGACATGGACTGCTTATCGGAGACAGGAAAATTTAGGGCTGTGGTTACATTAATAGCCACAGCTTAAATAAAAAGGCAGCTGGAGACGTGACTATTTGTTTTATTTTAGAAAGCTGCATTGGTCAGTTCCAGTTTGTTTTGAAAGTCACGGTATGATACACAACTCTTCTTTGAACTAAACATAAGCAATCCATGAACTACATATCCCATGTTCAGCACAGCAAACCTGCAAGAACTTATTGCCTCATTTCCAATCAGTAATACGTATCAGTTTCCTTTCTTGCTCTCCTCTTCCTTCTCAAGGATAATTTAAATACCCAAATTTCCAGACCCTCATTACTGCAAATAAAACAAAAGTTAAATATGGAATGAAATAGCAAAAAGCTTTCAAAAGCTCCAAAAATGCAACTAAGCCACTTTCTGTCAGATTCTTAATATGCGTATGTATATATTCCTTTAAAAGTTGTAACCATTTATTATTTCCACTTTGTTTCATTAAGTTTTACTGGGTGCGTCCATCATTCAGCACAACTGATGTGATGACTAAAATTGGCATTTAAATATCAAAATAAAAGCTTCAGGAGAGCACCTGACCTTTCTTCAAAATAATGTGAACTTTTAATTCTCAGATCTTGATAGCTATCTGAGAGTTGTAATTCTATAACTTTTTATGAATGTGCTTGTACATTGCATAATATCTTTGAAAATTACTTCAATAACTTGTATTTATATAGCACTTTCAACAAAGCAAAATACCACATGGCACATCAGATCGTTAAAAGACATGATCAGCACCAGACAACCTAAGGAAGTATTAGGATAACTTTTGAAGGGAAATTTAAGAAGAGAATTCCAGAACTTATAGCCTATGTAACTAGATATAACATTTAGTAGTAGAGCATTAAATGTCAGGAACGTGTTTTTTAAAAAAAGAAAATTGAACAGTGGTAGAGATATCAGTGGGCTGGAGGAGATCACAAAGATTAAGAGGGGTAGGACCATGCAATGATTTGAAAATCAGGATGAGAATTTTAAAAATGAGGCAACTCTGGATCAGGAGCTAGATTAGATTGGTGACAATAGGACAGGCTCAGAGTTTTGATGACCTCAGGTTTACAGAGGGTACATGTATGGATTTGAGCATAATCTTAAAATTCTGCATGGTTAAAATATTATATTACTATCTTCAAATTGTGGTCTGTTTTAATATCAACTTATAGAGTGTATGGGTGCATGAAAACTGAACAATCACCAAAAAACTAAAATGAACCTGGTCAAAAGAAATTTGGAGATTTCAGTTTGATTTTCCCTTTAAGCAGAACGGAACATTTGGCTTAAGGACTGGCAATAGGGGAAAAAATCAGATATTTTGAGTTCGTGGGCAGCTATTAACTTGCAATATCTGATGAGTTAATATCTGAGGAGTTTCCTCTCCTGTGAGAAGTGAACATTAACCAATTGCATATTTGGTCCAAATTGTTGCTTGAAAGTTCCATGGATTTTTCAGAATTTCCCGTAGTAATTTTGATGCAAGCCTTAAAGTTGGTTTGTTAATGGCCATCTATGATACACTGGGAAATCTGGGAAATCTGGCAACCCTGGCGGAAGTTGTAACTACCTAAATAGAACTAGCTGAAAATAAAAATCGTGCTTTTCCAGGTTTATTCTAAAAATGCATTGTTAACTTTATACTTAATGTTTTTTTTATGATTAGACATATGCACAATTTCCACTTTACAAAATACAATCCTGTGCATTGTCATACCATAAATGCTACTGTAACAATACTGGAGGGGAGCTGAAAAATACATAAAGGGCAATATCATACTGTGCCCACCAGACAGAAAGCATTTAGCAATGGGCGACACAGTGAGGAAGCTAGTAGAGTCACTGCCTCATAGCTCCAAAGATCTGGGTTCAGTTCTAATGCTGTTCTTATTTCTGTTGTTCCTGTGACTATGTCAGTTTCCCCTGGTGCTTCAGTTTCCTCCCACATCCCAAAGACATGTGGTTTGGTAAATTACCCCAAGTGTGTAGGTGAATGGTAGAAACTGGAGGGAATTGATGGGAATGTGAAATGAATGTTACAAGGAAAAGTAGTGGGGGAATATGAATGCTCTGTGAAATGGCATTGACTCAATGGGCCAAAATAAGCCCCTGTGTTGTAAGGAAATAAAGTAAACATGACATGACTTTGTTTTCATTTTTAATTTAAGAAAAGTCTGAGAGGCACTCTGCCTTCAATACTGACAAAGATTCTTAATCTTGATTGACTGATAACTTTCCGTGTTTATTTGCACAGGGTCATGAACCATAATGAAAAGGGAAATGAGAAAATATTTTACCTGTTTTATTGCTACACAGGAAAGTTCATTTATCTGGGGTTATAAAGTAAGGCATTTAAGTAATAGTTGTGAAAAGATAACAATTTCAACCATTATTAATATTTCATTTAAATTTATTTTGTATATTTTGCATAATTATGTATAATGCAGTAATTATGCATATGAGGGTTTGAGTGCAAGTGAACTTCTCTAACATTGATAAACATAAAAGTTCTCTACATATGACGGTTATTTACAATAGCAATAACCAACAATTTTATAATCCGTTGATGTCAAAAATATAAGCTCAGGTTTATGTCTCGTTTAGAAATGTAAAAAGGCTAAGTAGTTTAATGTGATATTTATTGGTAGAATTGATTTTTGTTTTAAGCAGCAATGCTTTGTGAAATTTGAATGCAATTGCAAGTACAGAAGTGCTTTTCTTATATAACACATATAAAATCACTGCAACAAAATGCAAAGGGTTATGATACTATCTTCCTTAAGGTGACTTTTTGACAATGAGCTTCCAGATCAAATATTAAATTGACTGCACTGTTTTCATGCATGAATTTTTTATACCAGTTTGGAAGACAAAATGCTGTAGTGAACCCACCTTTACATCAATATATATTTACAATGAATGTTCCTGGAAATTTCATTCAAAATAAGTGTACAGTGATACAACTAATGTATAAACTAACTTAAATTATTTCTGCTAATACTTCTAAAAAGTGCCTTGGGATGTATATGCTATAAGTTGATACAGTTGTCTTTTAAAGCAGTATTTGATAAAGCTGAAACTGAAAATGATTTGAAATGTATTTTCTGCTTAAAGCTATCACTAATTTATTAAAAGTGTAATAAGCCTCTCCAAAGTGTACTAAAATCCAATGATAATTAAAAGCTACAGCACCAACCTTTTAAAACCTAACATTTTAAAAGCATTTTCATTGCTCTATATTCTCTTCCCCCGCCCCATACCCCAGCCCATTCCACAGACAATGTAATCCTGCTCCTGCTGGAATAAACAAAAGGTCATTGATTTCAATGGGCTGAAAAAGTACATATGTACAGTTCCTTCCTTCCATAAGTCATGACCACCAACTGTCAGTTAAGGCTTTACTCAGCAATCTCCACTCGTGTCAATTCTAAGTTCAATTCCAGTACATAGGGGGAACAGTGGAAGTAGTAAATTTGGATTTTTAAAGGTGTTGAGCATTGTGCCACACTATAGGTTACTGTGCAAAGTAGGAGTTGTGGTGTTGGAAATAATATATTAGGATAGATAGAGGACTAGCTTAGTGGGGAGCAGCAAGTAGGGATCAAGGAGGTCGGGAGGGCGTATTCATTCTCCGTTTAGTAACCTGTAACTGGTAGTGTTACAGGGATCAGTACTGGAGCCATATCTGTTTATAATATCTATTATTGATTTAGAGGAAGGAGGAAATATAAATTAGCCAGATTTGCAGATGATGCAAAAGCAGGAGGAAAGGCAGATTGAGAGGAGAATACAAATCACTTGCAGAGAAATATTAATAGGTTAATTGAGTGGGCAAAAAGTCAGCAAATGGAGTATTATGTGGGAAAATGTGAAGCTGTTTGCTTTGGAAGGAGATTTAAAAAAAATTACTTAAATGGCAAAAGACTGCAGAAACCAATAGCATTGAGATTTAGGGGCCCTCCTACCTAGAAGTCAAATGTAGCATTTGGTTCCTGCAGGTTATCAGGAAGGCTGATGGAATGCTGGTTTCTATTTCAAGGGATTTGGAGTATAGAAGTAGGGAAGTCTTACTACATTGTACAAGGTACTAGTGAAATCATAGTTTTGGTGTTGTTATTAAGGGAAAGATGTCACTTGAGGCACTTCAGAGAAGGTTCATTAGGGTGGTCCTGGGTATGGAGGAATTGTCTTATTGAGGAAAGGTTGAATAGATTGAGTCTGTACTCAGAGGAGTTTAGGAGAATGAGAGGTGATATCATTAGAACATTTAAGATTCGTAGGAGGGACTGACAGGGTAAATTCTAGGAAGATGTTTTCCCTCATGGGAAGTAGAGGGCATAGTCTCAGAATAAGGAAGTGTCTGTTTTAAGACTGAGATGAGGAAGAATTTCTTTTCAAAGTCTTTGGAATTTCTTGACCCAAAACAGTGTGAAGGCTGAATCTTTAAATATATTCAGAGCTGAAATTGATAGGTTTTTCAATCTGTAAGAAAGTCAAAGGTTATGAGGTTAGAGTGAGGAAAGTGGACTTGAGAAGTTCTTATTGAATGGTGAAGCAGGCTCAAGGGACCATATGGTCTACTCCTGTTTTTATTTCTTATAATTGTTCAATTGCTCTTAGCATCTCTAAGACCTTAACATCTGTGAGCAACATCAATTCATATTTATTTAGCACCCTTAGCTAAGCAAAAATTCCCAAGGCACTTTGCAAGATGTGAATTTTAAAATGGATATATGTTCCCCCATCAGGAGCCAGTAAACTAGCAAAATGTGAGGATAGATTAACTAGATTTTGTGTGAGTAGTGATATGGATACCAGTGTTTTGAATGAACACAAATTCATTAAGTTCAGAAGATGGAAGTCCAAATGAGGTTTTAGTACTATATGAACAGAATCAAACAATATGCCATGGTTGTGATTCAACCCCAGCTGATCCAAAGGAGAGGAGTGAAATCACTGGTTAGGGAACAGAGTTTGTAATAAGGGTCAGTGACAATGCTTTGGGCATCCCTGTATTGAAAGAAGTATCTGCTTATCCAATATGGGATATTGGACAAAAGTGCAGAAGTATATTTAAGGGCATGCAGTAGATCAAAGGTTTCTCTGAAGTCTTGTTACATTATGTTTTTACACATCTATTTGGAGTGGGTACAGTCCAACTTTTCCCTGGTCAAGCTATCTTTATTACTATTTTCCTTCCACCAGTGCAGCAAGCAGACACCCCTATAGGTACAAAGAATTTTTTCTTATCTGAATTATCAGTAAGTGTTCTGGTATAATGTAGGTTTTAATCCCCACAGCATTGATCCAAAGTGGACATTACTGTGTATATATTTTTAATAAGGAAGGGCCTGTAGATCACTTTAAGGTTTATGGGTGTAACTCTTAACCCAATGCTTTATTGCAAAAAATTAGAGTGAGCAGTACAAAATATTCAAATGTAATCGTATTGGCATTTTGTGTAAGACTGTTTAACTTTATTAACCACAATAAAAGAAATGAATAATCAAGTTTTGTCTCTTTAAATTTGCTGTTTGGCCTTGAAGAGCATGACAGTAAAACTTATGCTGCACTGCCCAAGCATAGTACATCTGGAGTACTTAAATAAAGCCTGTAATGAGTGGCAGGCTTTTTCACTGAAGTGTGCTAGACAGCTTGGACCCAAAGAGGACAAAGAAGTATAGGCAGCAGAGAAGGAGCAAGGCTCAAGAGTTTGCAAGATGTCAACGCTCTCAAGTAATATTATTGAGGACAAATACTCATGAACATTCTTTCCCCTCACATTGCACAAACAGTCCCTTCATTTACCTAATCAAGTCCTCTCCGACTGCAATCCTGAAGCTTGTATTCATGGATGCAGCCCCTACATGGATCAAGACTAATGACAATCTAAAAAAATGATGGATGTATGACCTGTGCTTCAGTCTGATTTCTGCTAGATTTGGGGTCTGAAAGGGAAAGCAGAAGGAGGTTAGCAGTGGTATAGGAAAGCTTAAAAAGATGAGCAACTACTGAAAGCAGCACTCATTTGTAAGGCACACGCTGAGGGGATAAGGTGTGAAAACAGTAAAGGACTTTTCAAGAAGTCAAAGTCAAGTTTATTGTCATATGCACAAGCACATGTATGCACGGGTGCAATGAAAAAACTTAATTGTAGCACTGTCACAGGCTCAGCATCAGATACACAACATTCATAAGAAAAACATAAATTATACACAAGTTTTACAAGAAAGAACACAATTAGAACAAAAAAAAACAAAGTCCATTGTAGTGCAAAGTGGTCATAGTGCTGTTATATTGAGGTGGTGATTAGGGTTGTGCAGGTTGGCTCAAGAACCGAATGGCCGAGGGGAAGTAGCTGTTCTTGAACTTGGTGGTGTTGTAAAAGATAACTGGGAATGCAAGGGTTAAGGATGGGCAATGTAAGGGTTAATGGTATGCAGCTATTCTTGTTTGTCATACCATTCACACTCAGCCTTTAAAACCTCCCAGTCTTTGGGTGCACCCTCCTTAGTACATAAGTCAATCCCTCTTCAACGTGCATTATCCCTCCAACTACTCTCTTTTGTCCCCAGTTATCTTTCACAGTGTGGGACTTAAGGCTTCTGTATCTTCTGCCCTATGGTAGCTTCAAGTCCTAAAGGCATTGCTGGAGGCTGTTCGAAAACAATTATAATTTTATGAAGCCAGATGGGGAGAGATACTTGTGCAAGCTTTGGAAAAATGTTATGCACTATTGCTAGCCTGAACATGTGCCTTTTAGTCTTGCATTCAACTCCTCTTCACAATTGCAGGCCAGCTCAACTTCAGAGTTTGTCATGTCCTGACCAGCGAGTATTGATGGCAACTAATGTGACAAACGTAACTTACTGCTTCATTCAAAAGAGGCCCAATGCTGATCTTAGCCGGCTCTGCTCACATGCAGCATGGTTAATCATAGAATGAGGTTTTTGGACTTTATATTAATCCCACTTCCCAATTCAAATAACCCTTACCTCTTGTGGTCTCTCGTCTCTCTATCCTTCCAATCTAACTCTGGTCTCCCATTTTTCTTCCCTTTCCTATAACCCCCTCCAGCCCCCGTCACCCATTTTCATCCCCCTCCCATTCTTGCTTCCATCCACCTACAACCCACAAACTTCACCCACTGGATCCCCTCCCCCATCTGGTTTCATCTGCCCTTCACCTCTCCCTTTAATGATTCCCATTATCACTTTCCTTACTTATCAGATTCTAGCACATAGCCTTTGTGTCCCTGCTTATCACCAAACCTGTCTCCTCTGTCATCTTCACTTCTCCCGAACTGGCTTCCTTTGCTTTCTTTCCCCTTGTCTGCTTCCATCTATCACCCATCCACCTCTGTCTCCCAACTCCACCCTTCCCCCTCTCCCTACCTGGTTCCTTCTGCCCATTATTCTACTCCCCTCCTTGGTCCACCTATCACCTACTGGCCTCTATCTTACACCACCCCCCCCCCCTTCATACCAGCTATCTTCCCTCTCCACTCTCAGTCCTGATGCAGTATCTCAACCTGAAATGTTGACAATTCCTTTTATCCTACAGATGCTGCTCGACCCTCTAAATTCCTCTAGCAGTTTGTTTTTTGCTCCAGATTTCAGCATCTGCCCTCTCCTGTGTCTCCTAGTTCTTAGTTCTTAGTCCCTAACCTGCAGGGTATGACTGTTCAAGCGCTTATGCAGGTATTTTTTTAATATGAGGGTTTCTACCTTTAACGTGTTTAAATTTAAATTTAAAAAATTTTTTTTTAAATTTTAAATTTTATTTTATTTACGGCATGGTAACAGGCCCTTCTGGCCCAACGAGTCCGCGCCGCCCATTTTAAACCCATATTAACCTACCCATATGTCTTTAGAATGTGGGAGGAAACCCATGCAGACATGGGAGAACGTACAAACTCCTTACAGACAGCGATGGGAATTGAACCCCAATCGCTGGTGCTGTAATAGCGTCGTGCTAACCGCTATGCTACCGTGCCGCCCTTTATCAGCAGCAAGGTCTGGAGACCTGAAAGAACTAAGAACAAGACTGTTCCCACCCTAAACCCCTTGAAAATGATGTAAGTAATGAAAAAATGAAAATCAGCACCTGCTGAGCAAATCCAGTGTACGACTATAATCCATCTAAGTAGCATGAACTGGAGACCTATTCATTGAGTCCAGAATACGGTTATGTTCCATGTCTAAGCAGCAAGGCCTTAAGACCTGAAAGAACTAAAAATAAAGAAGGTTCCCCACCAAAGCCCCTTTGAAATGGATTTCAATAAAATAGTGCAAATGAAATTCAGCACCTGTTTAGTCCGGCGTATGACACTATTCTTCTATGCAAGCGGCATGGAATGGAAACCTGAAAGAACTAAGAACAGACTGTTCCACACCCTAAACCCCTTTAAATTTGTTTTAATTAGAAGAGTCAGCACCTACTGGAAAGGCTGTTCAACGCAGCATATCCACTGGGCAATGGATGGATACCTGAAAGACTAAGACTCTTTCCTTTGTCCTAAACTCATCGATGAGTGCATTAAGTATTTTCAGTTCTACTTTGAGCAGCAAGAATGGTCCCAGATCTCCACCACTCATTGAGTGAAATATTCCCAAACTCTCTATTAATCTATGTACCAATTAGCAAATCTATACCCAATAGTTACTGACTTCTAAGCTAAATGAAATAGGTTGTATTCCTGTATCTTCCCTCTTTTTGTTTGAAAGAATAGAATTGCAACTTTGACATTCTGTCCTCAGATCTACAGATCAACAACATTTTCATGAAACTCCTCCTCACCCTCTAGTGCTAACATATCCTTCCTACAGCCTCCCTAATCTTTTATTCTCATTCTTGCACTTGTTGTACTGATGGGTAACTTGAAATTCTCCTCCAATATCTTCTGATGTTCTTCCAGTGATAAACTAAAATCAATGTCATCTCATTACTACAGTGCAAGTGGATTTTCAGTTTTTATCTTCTAATTTTTCAACTTGCTTCTGAGACATTATAAAACTGAAATTGAAAGGATGTTCAAACAGATAATCCTAACACAATCTAAATCATGATGGAGTTTCACATATGAAATGTGTGTTACTAAAAGTGTCCTTCAAATATAGGACTTATGATTATAGTGCAAATAACAAGAGATATGCAACACTAAACTACTTTGCACTTGGTACTTTTGAAATCCCCGAAAGGATCAACATTTTATCCTCTCTTTGTGATCAATTTTACTTACCAACATTGGGGTGCATACTGACAACACCCAGGTCTATTTTTTACATTTTTCCTTGGCTTCTGATCTACCAGGCTTGTATTAGAAGAACATCATCATTATCTGGTCGGATTAGACTCACTACCTTTGATTATTATTATAGCTTGGTGGTTAAATTGTAATCCAGAGAGCTAGACTAGACTGAATCAATGAGGAATTCCTTCTCCCAGTGGTTTACGACTCTCTAGAATTTTCTACCTCAAGAGCTATGGATGCTGTCGTTAAGTATTCAAAGCTGAGATAGAATGGTGTTTAGACTCCAGGAAAATCAAGGATTATGAGGATAGAGCAGGAAAGGTGAGACTAATATCATACTGCGTGATAGAGAATATCCTCATTGTGGAGCCAGTAATGCTATCAGGGCTTATTTGGGAGGGTAAAACAAAGGCGGTTCTATGTTATGACTATCTTGAGCAATGAAGGTGCCGACATTAAACTCTGGTTAGTAGAAACTGAAACCTTCACCATCTAACTATATTCCATGTCCTTTTTTCCCCTCATGCCACCCATCAAGTATGGTAATCTAAGGCAAAAAAATGCAGGTGCTAGAAATCTAAAATAAAAGTGCTGGAAATACTCAACAATCAAGCAGCATCTGTGGAGGGAGAAACAGAATTAATGCTTCAGGTTGATGAAACCTCATTATTGACTGGAAACACAAATGCTGCCTGAACTGCTGAGTACTTGCAGTACTTTCTCTTTTTACATCCTGGAAAAACACTGATCTATCATTGGAGAAAAGAAATAGCAGAGTTTCTCCTTGCTTTTGTTTAAGTTTAGTTAAGGCCTGATAGTCTTGAGTTGAGATGGTGTAAGAGCAAATTGTATTAGGGTTGCTTGGGTGGAGATTTCCATTATTATTTTCATGCCTGTTCCTTCATATAGAAACTTGTAGCAATCATTTACCACTCATTCTCAACTTGATTTCTTCAGAGTCAGTCACATAAAGTCGAACTGGAAGATAGGGTAAAGATTGATTGGCTTACTATGACATAGAAGGATGCCATTCAGCTCATTGGGTGTATGCTGGCTCTCAGCAGAGCAATCCCATTAGTTCCATTCCCCGCTTCCCTATTTCCCTGTACCCCTGCAACTTAATCTCTATCACTTGCCCATCAACTCCCCCATTGTTTTTTTTTATTATTTACCCACACTAAAGGGTGAAATACAGTAGCTAATTAATCTATCAGCACATCTTTAGGATGTGGAAGGAAACCAGATTACCCAGCAGAAACCCAAATGGTCACAAGGGGAACCCAAGGACAGGATCAAATCCAGATCCCCAGAGCTGTGAGGCAGCAGGACTAACTTCTGTGTCACTGTGCCTTCCCTTTCTTGAAGGATTAATGAAATAGTTGGGCTTGAACAAAAATCCATTAAATTTATTGAATTAAGTTCCACAGCTTGCTGGTGTGCATGACTCCTGGATTGTTAGTCCAGTATCATAATCATTAAGGTACAGTACTCTAAGGTAATCATTACGTAATGACATTGATGAATATTTTTAAAACATCTTTAATATGATGTCATAAAAGTTTCATGTTATCATCAGCTGTGTACGTTGTGACATCACCTCAGAACTAATTTGCTAAGAAACAAAAATAATATTTTTACTGTTGTCTTTAGTTGCAGGAAAACATTCTTCATGAAGACCTGCTGGTTCCCATATTTACACCAAACTGAGGTAAAGTTTTAAGCGTTTAGTATTTTTAACATTGATTTTTTAGCTTTTGTAAATATTTTCAACCTTTTTTTGAAATAATACCATAAAATTTGTCCTAAAATTTCCATCTTTATTCATATTTCATTTGCAGTGGCTTCAATGTTGCCCTGAGAGCCTATTTGGTATTTTCTCATTCTGTCCATGCTATTTCCATTGGTGAAGGTTCTAACAATGTAACAGAAATAGCAAGGAAGAAGTTGCAATAAGAACACCAGCTGAGACTGAAACCCAAATTTGGATACTCCTCGATGCTAGTATAATACGTGACTGGGCTGTTATGTAAAATGTTTTAGATACTGGTTAATGAACAATTGATGATAACTGTCTTCAATTGTAACTGTAATTTTACAATAGCTTATGGTAATATGACACCTTGAATGGAGTAAAACATATCAAGACCTTAGAAAAGCAGGAGAGTTTTACTAAAATTGTAGCATGATTGAAAAGCTTCAATTACAGGGAGAAAGAATGCAAATGAGATGAACTCCTTTAGGCATAAAAGCTTAATGGGAGCTTTAGTAGAGATGTTCAAAATCTTGAGAGAATGCTGCAGTAGTTAGTACAACTGCTACAAAACTCCAAGGACCTCAATTCTGACCTTGAGTACTGCATATATTTCTGCTGAGAGCTCCAATTTCCTCCCACATCTCAAAGGTGCATTGGTAGGTTAATCACCTACTGTAACTTACCCCTCGATGTAGGTGAGTGGCAAAAGAATCAAATTGGATTGATGGGCACATGGGAGAGAATAACTTGCAGGGCTTGGTAACCAGTCTAAACAAACTTAAGAATAATTAACAAAAGGACCAGAGCCAACAGCAAGTTATTACAAACTGGAATGTGCATCTTGGAAGGGAGATGGATGCAGATTCGATAATAACTTTTAAAAGTGAATTGGAAAAATACTTGAGTAGAAAATATTTTCTGACCAAGGGGAAAGAGCAAGAGAGTGAAATTAATTAATATAAATAGCATTTTCTAAAATCCATCTTCGTCTTAGGCATTTATTACCCACCCATAACTCCCTGTGAAGGTGGTGGCAAACCACTTTCTTGAAATGGTGCTTCCATCAGTTGCAGCTTGTACCTGAAAAGGCCAGTGTGGAAACTGCAGATTTTTCCACAGATGGGGCAGGAGGTGCATATGGGACAGGTGGGTATGTACTTTTTGAGGTGGTGTGCTTCATCTGCAGTTTATGCAGCACATCGGCTTGCTCCCAATGCATGGATTCAAGGTTCTCAACAATATCCTGTGTGCTCATCATGTATGTCCCTTCTCCACTTTGAGCAATCGTGGACCAGAAGTTCCCAGGAGTCAGTGGGGATGTCAAACTTTATCAAGGAGGTCCTGAGCACATCCTTGAATCTTTTCTTCTGTCCTCCTGGTATCTCTTCCTTTGCCAGAGTTTGAAATAACGTGTTCATTTCAGGAGTCTGATGTCAGGCATGCTTTTTGAAAATGCCAACAGCGGAAGGATGTTGAACTGATTGGATGAGAATAAAATGAGAATTTTGAGGGCAGGGGTTAGGATTGACATTGATGTTAATACAGTAAAGTGGTATGTGGTTGCTGCAATGATAGTAAGAGCAAAGGTGAAAAGTTAACAGGACTCCCAAGATGGGCAATGGGTTGGGATGTGAGATTGACCTGGCTTCTTTTATGAGCAGAATCCTAACCTCATACTGTCTGCTCATTAACATGATTGCTACAAGCAGCTAGCACTAAACATGCTACTCATTGGCCACTCAACAGGGGGCCCAATATTGTGACTTGGTAGAACTACTTAAAGCAACCCTTCACTATTTAAAGCCTTCCTGTGTCTATAAGATGAGGTGCATTGTGGATGTAACAGATACTATGGCTCCTTCCAACTTCATGGCTTTAGATTCTGTGCTGAAGGCCAGGAGGGCTCTTCAGACAAACACTAACAAAGGCAAAGGAAGAAGTAACTGTGGAGGTTAACATGTTGGCAAGCTCTGAAGACCTGAATGCAGCAGGGCAAAATGTCCAATCACCTCAGTGGAGTGGTTAAGATCTCTGAATATACCCTCAGATGCAATGTACCACAGCTCCATAAATATCAGACACAACTCTCTGCACATGGCCTTTACTCAGCTAACAACAACCTCTATCAATCAGGGCTAATATCTAACATTCATTTGCCCCATCACACTCTCACTGTAAGCTTCACAACCACGACTCACATATTACCAGGTATTCCACCTTGGCAAACATACCACCCGATCACAATGTTCATTGTCATAAATATACTTTCTTTTTCAGAAAAACTGATGCATAATTGCAGACAGCAGTGACGAGCCTGCACAGGCACAGCTACATTGCTTTATGCCCATGGAAGAGACAGTGCTTATTATAATTGGAACAAACATTACTAAGACCACGGCCAGTATTGGGGTGGCGGGGCTGAAACCACAGAATATGACAGTAACCTAATCCCCCTTCTCACATCCCATTTCTCCTTCATCTTGCAATCTTCTTGTTTACCAATGGAAATGGTGAAAGCCCCATTTCAAGATGGTGGTTTACCAACACTTTCACGAGGGTACTTATAAAATGTAATAAATGCTGTCTCTAAAACTGACACCGCTTCCAGTAAATTAATAAATAAAAATGATGATCTTTACTTCCCTCTCCAACCAGCACTGCCTCCCCTCCTCACTGCACTATATTTGTTCCTTTTTCTTATAGTTTGAATGAGTTGTCCTAGGACAGCCTAGTCAGATAGGGCCTATCTAAGCTCCTCTAATATTCCTTTTTCTTCCTGTCCCCTCACTTCTTCAACTGCCTCTCCTCATCTGCTGAAAAGATGATTGTTACACAGCAATGGCAAGGACTGTGTCCATAAGACACCAAGGTTGTGTAGCCAACAGTGCACAACCATGAATTTTGATATTAGCTCAGTTGATTATTGTTGCAGAGCTCTTCCAGAGTGATCCAGACAGCTGATTCATTTATTTCAACATGCAAGTGGTCTTCTCCTTCTGCTTCTTATTATTATTATTATTACTATTATTCTCATTCTCCTTCTTCGGCAGTCCCTTGGGATCACGGACAACTTGCTTCCACTCCAGTTCTGTCAGATCTAAGCTGGCTAATGAGGTCAATGCAGGACCTGCAGACTCAGATACTTCATTGGCTGGACAGATGGATAGTTGTACTCCTTCAACCATTTATGCAAGGCTTCTGTGTGCGCTTGATTAATGATCTCAAAGTTCTCAACCCTGTCCAGAAAAACTGTGTGTGGGGCAAGAACCAGTGATTCCCACCAATTTGTGGGGCATAAATTTTTTCACAGATGCTCAGAGAATATCCTTGATCTTTTCCTCTTTCACAGATAATCTCTTGCCATGACAGAGCTTGTAATAGACTGCTTCGGAAGACTCGCATCAAGGCATACAAGCAACATGGCTTGCCCATTGGAGTTCCTCACTATAATTAGGGCCTCAGTGCTGGAAACATTGATCTGGGAGAGGATGCTGATGATAGTGCACACCCTGCCAGTGGATTGGGAGGATTTTGCAGAGAAAGCATTGGTGATGCTCTTCAGTTGTTTGAGATGCTTGCTGTAGATAGTCCATGTCTCATAAGTGTACAGAAGAAATTGGATCATGCTGCCTGTAGACCATGAGCATTGTGCCAAGCTTCTAGTTTTGATATTTAAACACCTCTTTTCCTCAGTTGCCATAGACTGTACTAGCACTGTGAAGGAGATGATAAATTTCATCATCAAAGCTTGTCTTCATTGAGGAGGTGGCTCTCGAGATATGAGAAGTGATTCATGTTCTGCAGGCTCTTGTCATGGTTACTTATTGTTGATAGGCTTTCAGTAGAGGACATCTATTTTGTGGATGTTAAGCATAAGCCCTATTCACTTGTATGCTTCAGTGAACAAGTCGATGAAAACTTGGAGCTCAACCGTTGAATATGTGCATAGGCAAGCATTATCTGTGCACTGCAGCTCAATTACTGAGGTTCTGCAATGGCAAAAATGTGGGTTAAGCGGTTTTCTATTCGTTCTGTAGATTCGCTCCACTCTAGTAAGAAACTTGTTGCAGGTGAGATGCAGCACTACGGTGAGACAGATAGAGAAATCTTTGGGCCTTGCTTGACATCAGTCTGTCATTCACTCATTGGTTAATATCATGACTTACATGCCATTATGAAGCAGACATAACCTGGATGTGAATCTCTGTGGGCAACCAGATTTGGAAGGATGCACCATAGTTCATCTTGATTGAAGCAGATAAAAGCTTTTGTGAAATCAAAAAATGTCATGTATATTAGTTGTTGCTGCTCCCGTCATTTCTTTTTAAGTTGTCACGCAAGTGAAGGTAATGCCAGTTGTGCCAGTAGATAGATGGAGTCTGTACAGTAATTTGGAAAACAGCTGTTTGGCCACAGGGAGGTGGTGATGGCTTTCCCCGTAGCAGACAGCAGTAAGACCCCTCTGTAGCTGAGGGATCCCACACTGTCAGAAGTGCAGTGCTGAGGGAGCCTGCACCGTCAGAGGCACAGTGCTGTTGAGGGAGTCCACACTGTCGGAGGGACAGTGGTATGGGAGTCCACGCTGTCCACACTGAGAGGATGCACAGACTGCAGACTGTCAGAGGGTCAGTGCGGAAAGAGCCAGCACGGCTGAAGGGGAATTGCTGAGAATCCTTCTTTGAAAATGGATAAGTCACCAGGCCAGAGGAAGTACATCCCAGGTTGTTAAAAGAAGCAATAGAAAAAAGTTCAGAGACTCTGAATACATATTTTCAATCCTCACTGGCTACTGGAGTAGTGCCAGAGGCTTGGAGAACTGCTAATGTTGTACTGTTGTTTAAAATGGGAGGTAAGGATAAACCAAGCAGGTTAGCTTAACTTTGGTAGCGGCAGCTTATAGGTTAAGTTGCCACTACCAAATCTTAAAGTACAGCATAAACTTTTATTGAGAAAGGCATGGATTAATCACGGACAGTCAGCAGTGGATTTGTTAAGGTCATGTCTGACTAAGTTGATTGGATTCTTTGAGAAGGTAACAGGGAAGATTGATGAGTAATGACTGTTTAATGTAGTCTACATGGATTTTAGCAAAGGCTTTTAACAATAACACACATGGCAGGCTGCTCAAAAGAAATAAAAACTCAGGGATTTAAGCGAGTATGGCATATTAAATCTGAATTGTGCTCCTGGCAGGAAGTAAATGGTAATGGTAAGAGTTAATATATGTTAATGATTGCGGCTTAAATGTAGGGGACTTCATAAAGAAGTTGGCAAAGATACAAAAATTGGCCATTTTTGACAGTGAAGAGGAAGGACTTTTACTGCAGAAGATAGAGGTGGTCTGGTCAGTTGGGCAGAAAATGGCAAATAAAATTTAATCCAGAGAAATGTAGGTTAATGCATTTGGAGAGGTGCAACAAGAAATACATACTATAAACAGTAGATTATTTGAGAGATGTGGGAGAACAGAGGGACCTTGAAGTTTACACCTACAGATCCTTTAGGGTAGCAGAACAGATCATTAAGGTGGTAAAAAAGGAATACAGGATATTATCCTATATTAGCCAAGGCTATAAGATTTGGAAGGCTATGCTAGAACTGCATACAATACTAGTCTGGCTAGAACCTGAGTACTGCATATATGCTACAACAAAGATATGATTGTACTGGACAAGATGCAGAGGAGATTTACAAATGTAAGGCTGGGAAAGGAAACATAGCTATGAGGAAAGAGTGGATAAGATGTTGTTATTGTTGGAACAGAGGAGGCTAAGGGAAGACTGAATTGAGGTGTAGAAAATTATAAGGGGCCAAGAGGGTAGGGGGAGGTGGGGGGGGCGTTAAAAAGAAGAGATCATGGATTTAAAATAATCAGTAGAAAGATTGAATGGGAGATGGGGAAACATATTTTCATCGCGAGGGTGGTAGGATCCTGGAGTTCAATGCCTAAAGATATAATGAAGGCGGAAATCCACATCACATTTCAACAGTACTTATATGTGTACTTGAAGAGCCATGACCTGTAGGGTTATGGACCTATTGCTTGAAGGTGGGTTTAGGTTGGAGAGCTCTTTTTTGACAAGCACAGACATGACGAGCTGAACAGCCTCTTCTATATCATCAGTTTTCTATGATTGTGTGACAAGTTTTGATGAAGTCATTGGGACCTGATGAAAATTGATAGTAGGTGGCCTGGGCAGTGAGCGGCAGTATCTTTCCTAACAACCCAATTGTGGCAAAGAGAACTGGCACCACAGAAGGACCAAAAACTTGTTTAATAATTTCCTTTACTTTTCCTTGGTGCTCCTGAAGAGCTCAAAAAAAACTTAGTCTCTCTTGCCTCCAGCAGTCTACTTGCTGCCTGATAATTGCAGAATTCAGGTCATCCTATTGGTAGTCTCTGAACCATAAGACCACATATTCAGACAGACTTCATACTTACTGCCCAGAAGGGACATCAGTGGGCAGAAAATTAACCCACTCAGTGGAATCTCATTGTTAAACTTCACACATCTTGCTAATTTCATTAATTTTAATCAACTTAACCTGTAGGTCTTGCTCTTGGATATACCAATGTGCAGTATTGTTTTTATTTCTACTTTTTTTTCCAGCAGTGTATACAAGAAAACAGAAAACTAATCAATAATTTTAAGGCAATGTTATTTTGAATTCCTGGCACTTTCTAAACCTGCAACTATTCTAAATGAGCTCAGATTAAAAATACATAAATTAAATTTTAAAGTTTTTAAATTTTAGTTACAGCATGATAGCAGGCCCTTCCAGCCCAATGAGTCCGCGCTGCCCATTTTAAACCCCAAATTAACCTACCCGTACGTCTCTAGACACGTTACATGTTAGCTGATAAATAGTATTGTGATAAAAAGGTTTAACCATATTCCAATTGTCTAGTTTAGAAATTTTGTAGATAATAAGCATTTTTATTAATTTCTTGCAGAACATTCAAGCTACACTTCATGATTCTATATTCGTACACCTTACCAGAGCTTTGCAGACTTTATGGAAAATTATGTGAAAGCTACGCCAACAAGGAGGAACCATCACTATTCCCTTAATACTATCGCAGCATCCAACCAGGAAAAATGTCACAATGCTAGAAGATGCTCCAGCTCTACCTCAAAACAACCCCCAATGTTAAATAATAGTAAGTTATCTGCATTGCCCTTACAAGTGTGGAAGACTCATGGGGACACTGACTTTGAGAACCATCAATATTTAATGAAATCAGTTCACCAAAACACAATAAAGAAACTGGTGAAGGAACAATGTGAAATGACAAAGCCAGAAGATCCCATTTATCACAGTTCACAGAATGATGTAGGGAAAGTGAAGAATGATTCCCAATCCAATTTCTGGAGTTTACATTCCACCTTAACGCTACCTGACGTGGAATGTGGAAGCGAGGAAATAACTAAACCACAAAGCAGCAGTTCATCCATATATAGTATCAATTCTTCAACAAGGAATTCAGTGCTCTTAAATCCTGTTGGATACCAGCTACCTGTGAATGTTTACGAGGAGGTGTACTATCAGATGAAACAACTCCAACATCTGACACATCATGTTGAAAAACTTGGAAAAATGGTAAGGAATAACTAAAAGTGATTGACACAACACCATAAAATAAATAGTTATCTGGAAATGTTCAAGTAATACAGTTGCGGTAAACAATTTCCATTCCAAAAGAAAACTTTCCCACCTTGATTTATAGTGAAAGTCAACCATGGTTTCCATTTCACATCATCCTATAGGAATGGAGACATCTTCAACCTCCATACATATCTAGTCAACAAGTAGTTAGTATATTTAGTTTCTTGAGTCAATTAAATTTTTAAATTAGAGGCAAAATCCAAAATTGCCTTTTTCCATTTCCAATGATCATGCTTCCCCATTCATACCTCTCTTGCACATCTGCCAAAATCTTTATGCAAGACTAGTTTTTCATGGTACCTCGGTACACGTGACAATAATAAACCAACTTACCAATTTACTAGTTTGCTTCCAAATACAAAAATTTATCTGGAACTAACTGCCTCCATCTTATCCTGCATTAAATCCAACTTACTCTTTGTTTCGGTTCTTGTTAACTTTATAGTAATGAACGCTGCACAGAATCTAATCCAATAGCATATTCATCAGTACTGCCAAAAAATGTACAGTATTGGGGAAAGAGTGCACATCAGCTCCAAAATGAAGTGGAGACACCCATCGGTCCCGACCCACATCTAATCAACAGGTAGTAACGAATTTATATTTAGCTGTATGAGTGGGTATAAACCACTCTTACAACCAACCTTCCTCATAAATGAACCTGTCCATTCCAGGAATTAGTCAAGTAAACTATCTCTGAACTGCTTTCAAGCATTAACATCCTTCCTTAAGGGAGTCCATTATTGTACACAGTACTCCATATGTGGTCTCTTTAATTATACATATGATTGAAGCAAAACCACCCTACTTTTGTATTTAATACCCCTTACAATAAACAACAGCATTCTGTTAGCTTTCCTAATTAATTGCTGTGCCTAAAACTAGCCATTTGCGAATTTTGCACTACAAAACCTAGATCCCAATGTATCTCAGAGCTCTGCAATCTCTCACCATTTAGATAATATGACTTCTTTATTTTTCCTGCTAAAATGGGCTATTTCCTATTTTCCCACATTATACTCCATTTGCCAGATCTTTGCCCACTCACTTAACCTATCTATATCCTTTGTAACCTCCTATATCCTATCCACAACATACCTAAAAATGAGCTGCTAATCTGTGAAGCTACAACATAAGTCAAAGTTAGGCCTTTGGCTTAATGGTAATGCTAGTGTCTGAGACATTCCATAGTTCTGATATATATATTTCTGCTGCTGCTAGTCCAGAGTGCCCTGTAGATGTGCAGTTTTGGACTAGATCTATCTGTATCTACCACTTTTAGCCCAATGATAGTGCTACAATGCAGTGTGCTTTCAATATAACCAAGATGAACAAGGATGGTGCAGTGCTCACTTGTCTTAATACTATTATGGACAAATTATCTGCAATATGTAAAATGATGAGGGTGAGGCTTTAGGTTTCTTGCGTAGCTCATTATTAAAGGTGCTACCGGGTCACCCTTGGTGACAAACATTATAGTTCTTTATCCAGAGTGTATTCAGTGTTCTCATAAGTTTCTTCCATAGAATCATTGCAGTGCAGAAGGAAGCATTTTGGCCCATCATCCATGCTGCTCTCTTTAAAGAAATCCAGTGGATCACATTATTCCACTTTTTCCCCGCAGCCCTGCAAATTAAATTTCCTCATGCCTATAGAGTTTCTTTTTGAAAACCCTAATTGATCGTTTCTACCACACTTACCGACATGGAGTTTCGGTGAGTAAGCATTCTCTGCATAATTTTTTCTTTCATATTCCTTGGTCTTTCAACCATTTGTCAATGGAAACATTTGCTCTCTATTTACCCTATTTACTCTATTTACCCATGATTTTGCACCCCTCTGCCAAACCTCCTCTCACTTCTTTCCTCCAAGGAATACAAATCCAGGTTTTCATTCTAATCTTGCAGCCAAAATCCATCATTCCTGCAACATTCTCATAAATGTCTGTTGCATCCCCTCCCATACCTTCACATTCTTCCTAAAGTATGTTAACCAGATTTGACACAAGATAGGTATTTCTTGATTTACAAACATCTATTTATGTATCTATTAGTGCAATTCACACTTTAGTATCCATGTTCTTGATTTACAAAGCTTTTAGTCTATGACGAACAATGCTTAATGTTTCTGATAAACAGCAATGGAAATCCCAGTCAAGTGGAGGGTGATTTTTGTTGACAAAGCTGCTCAACTATATCAACAAAGATTGGAATCTATTTGACTCACAGTTGCCTAAGAGTGGGGGAGTGGAGCAGAGAGGGGAAAGTGGGGAAGAGGAGAGAAGTGGAGCAAAGCAAAGGGATTCAGGAAAGAGAGAATGGACCTAGGGTAGGAAAGAGAGAGTGGGTAAAAGGGAGTGAAGGGGTGGAGGGTAAAAGGGAGTGAAGGGGTGGAGGCACCATGAGTATGACTATGTCAGGCAGTTGTCTGAATAATCTACTGGATTTTAAAATTTTGACATGCCTTCAGAAGCTAGTGAGGTGTACCTTGAAGGATTAATTGAGCTGGGTCTGCTTTTGTTGCGTCCAACTCTTGTGGTTAAACTAACACTAGAAGTTCTACCCAGTTTTTTTTTACTGTTACAATAGATTGATATAATTGAGTGGGTAGATATATTTAAGAAACTGAATTTAAATTTCCCAACTATTGAGATGGGATTTGATCCATATCTCTGGATATGGATCAAGCTGTTCAGCCCTTCTCACGCCCAGATTAGGGGAATGCATGACAACAGTATTCAATTTATGCAGTCGAGGAGCAGGTTCCTCTGGCCCGTTGACTCCCCCTTACTGGCAATGCAGGCTGAATCCCTGACATACCCACGGACACCCCACCATTATTCCTGCTCATGTGCATTCCCTGGCCCATGTGCATTTCCCCCTTGTGCCAGCCCCCTGATTTCTCTGACTCTGTTCTAGACTGGGAGTTTGAAACAGAAAGAGTTATGCGTGAAGCATGAGCAGGGCAGCATTCAGCACTAATGGCCCAGATCAAAAAGTGCAGGCCTATTGACGAACGTACAATTTCTGCAAAGTCACGTTTTACTCATCATATTCCCTCATACCCATCTCCCTCTGAATATAACCGGGCTCTCCTTATATTGCTTTCAAATGTGATAGCCTTTTCCTTCTGTTTGCTTGGTCAACTTCCTTCTATGGCCTATGTGATCCTAACAAGCACAAGTAACTTGTTTTCTGTAACTTGTTCCTTATGAGAATCAACTATGAAGAAAAAGCTGGTAAGGATTACAGGGTGGAAGGGAAAGCTGCTTAGAGCACAATGAAGTTTCTAAAATCCAGAAAGTCCACAGATCCAAAGGTCCTATCATTCTTCACAGGAGGGCCATGCTAGTATTTTCTTCTGCCATTCACCAAATTGATAGGCTGGGATGGCAGGAGGGTAACACAGCGCCAGAAGACTTCAACCTAGTACCATTGAGGATGGACCCCAATAATTAGGAAAGATAATTTTTGATGATGGGGCAGAAGGTTTATGAAGCTCAGCTAGGAATTTAATTGGGCCATGGTCAGAATCCAACTGGAATTTCACCAATGGTGGCTTCCAGAATGGGTCTCCTCCTGTAACAGCTGCTAGCTCTCACTTCCAATCCTTAACTGGATTTCCCAAGTCCAGCCAGCTGGCAGGAGTTAAATTTAACTCAGTGAATCAGATGTAGTCCAGGATTTAAATATTTTATTGAAATCTCCTACCTCTGGTCAGTTTAGCACTCAAATTCCACACGTCATGTCACCTTAAAAATTGGTATTGGTATTGGTTTATTATTGTCACTTGTACTGAGGTACAGTGAAAAACTTGTCTTACAAACCGATCTTATAGGTCAATTCATTACGCAGTGCAGCTGTAAATATTCTAGATTTAAATTTTATCACTCACACCTCACGATGATCCTCTTGATCAGGGCCAAAATGTATAATTATTGTCTTTTTTTGCCCTGATACATTCTGGGCCACCTCTAATTCATAAGACTATAAAAAAGATATTAAAAGTATGTATGGACTGTTAAGTCTTGAAGTTATGCCGATACCTGCCCCACTATTGGGGTGACAAACAGAGTAGACTCCAAGCATTTCCTCACAGGAAACGAGGATAAGAATGTGAAACACTTCAGGCCTCTTATTTCTTATCCACAACAAGCTGCCCAAAGCAGTACCACAAACATTGCCTCTGCTAAATCCTCCAAATCCACTGGCAGGATAAGCAGATCAATTGTCAGCATGCTCTCCCAGGCTGACATCCCCAATGCTGAGGCTCTAATTACATTCAGCCACTTCCAATGGGTGGATTAACATTGTTCACATGCCTGACAACAGACACTCTCCTCAGAACTTTGTCCCAGCATGAGATTACCAGAAGGACAGAGGAAATACCTCTCAAAGCCTCCTCAAAAAAATGTAACATTCTTATCCAGCCATGGGAATCCCTAGCTCATGACCAATCAAAATGGAGAAGCATCCAGGATGGCACTCAGGATGCTGAACCTCAGATTTCTTTGTCTGCAGCACATGGAAGCCATCAAAAAGGATGGAAGGAACATGGCACCTCCCATTACTACCCACCAACCTGCCCTGTCAAGCACTTCCTGCCCCACCTTTGCCCACTGGACTGGAATGTAAGCAAGTTATCCTCATCTCTGAAGGATAGCAGCTTATACCCATGTGGCCAGGTAATAGCGGTATGGTATTTTTTAACCAAGATAAATGTGAGTGAGTGAGTAAACCTTAAAACTAGCAAATAATAGGCATTTATCATCATAAATCCGCATTGTGGCCTAACTGTTGGTGAGTACTGTTGTATCTTGGAAGTACAACACATCAAAACAAATTATTGAAGGCACACAAAAACATTTAAAATCTGTGCAATAGAATGGACTATATTTCATTTTTCATTAATATGAACTTTGTTGAATATACTTGGGCCTGGTAAAATTTAGTGAGTTCATAAATTGACACTACTTTTATATACTGGCGGAGGTGGTTCTGGTATGTGAAGAACAAAGCAACAGAGGAACAATAAGAAAGCTTGGACATATATTTAATTACAACAAAGTGATACATGAAGGGAAGATATATTAATCTTTAGCCTTCTGAAAAATCACTTGAATATAATATTGAACTCCACAATTAGAAGTTAAGAAGGCTTAAATCTGTGATATTTGATTGATCATGGCAAAGGCAATATTACAGAACATTTCTAAAGTGAAGATGATGAATAGTTATTCATTTCAAGATAAGGCAAGAAAGAACAAAAAGTAGAAAGCAGATTGTTCACTGTACAGCAATTACTTAGAACATCTTGGAATTTAGTAGTGCCACTATTTGTGGGAGGATATTTGCATTGACTATTTTAATCAAACCTTTCTTTGAAATACCACTTGATAAATAAAGCCAATTATGTACTAACACATTATATTACAAATAGCAGAGGAGGTAGCTGTAGGAACTAAAGGGCATGTGTCATCCCATATTTCTGGATTTCAGACCAGAATATTGAGACCCAAGTGAATGACCATAAACCATAGTACCAGGCTACACCAAGATTGAAAAGTGTAGTAGAGAAGTTAATCAAAAAAGTATTGTTTAATTTACACCAAGCTTCTGTTTGAATAAGATGACATCCTTGATGGTAGTATTGTCACTGCCATGTCATCTCATGCAGGTTCACAAATGGTCAAAATGTATTGAGTTGTATTACATTGCACCCAGCAGTTGTAGATGTACATCGAGTTACAAAGCTGATATTGTGGAGTAACTTTGTTCTTTGCTGAGAACTTCACACTTCACAATTGTGCTCCTAAATCATGAAGGGGTGACACATGCCCTTTCTGATACATTACAGAGGGTAAAAATAGGGCATTAGGCAAAAGAAGAAATGTAGAAAATAAACCAGAATTCAAGCAAATGATTGCCCAGATTAATTTATCTGAAAGTAGCCACTGAACAGTAGAAGAGGAACAGAGCCATGACAGACTGGTACAATTTATTGTAAAAGCTAGTTTTACATTGAAGACAGTTTCTCACTCCTGATAGGATTTAACAAGTAGCCACATAAGTAGCACAGTCATCAAAACCACCATAAAGTTCAAGAAGAGCTCTTGTGTGGATCTATTCATGATTGCCGTGGTTAAATGAGCAGGATGACACAATCAGATCCACAGGAATAGATCACTTCAGATGAGCCAACACTTCAGAATAACGGCAGGCTGAACTTTACTCCACCACACTCCTTATACCTTTAGGTAGTCTGAAATAAAGATTACACAGATCTTTCCTGTTTGTTATCTCTAGAGCACTCTAGTAGAAACACTAATTATTAAATTGAGAAATTCAGCTTTCAATAATCAGCACATTAAAAAGAACAAAATGGCATTGAAAACATATCTCCTAGCCTGTTCTTTGTAATATAATTTCTTCTTATGCTGAAAATGTACATTGTAGTTGACTGGAAAGTATAATGTGTAACCACAAATTATTTTAATTTCTGGGACCCAGTTTCAAAATCAACCCAGGCATTCTCACATTTTCCATTTGGTTCCAAGAGCCCCGTCTGAAATGACCTTGGATAGTATCCACAGAGTATGTGCAACTACAGCATAAAACTGTCCACAGTTGGCAGTAAATTTAAATTCTTACTCAGCAGTTAGAACGATCAGTAGTGTTGAAAAGGATGAAATAAATAGTCAGAGCTTCATTTGATCTTCAGAAGTTGGACCCTAGACATATTGCTGGAATGCTATTAACTACTCACAACAGAGAGGTTAGCTCTGCTTCTCAACTGTTTTATGTAAAACCTGGCACTGCTCAATATTAACACAAAGTTTCCAAATGAATTGAGTATAATGAGCACTGTGAGCTCCTTGGTAAGTTCAAAATATGCCCAAAAAGAAAATATTGTAACTTTACTACAGTGATGAAAAGAGTTGCACTGTGCCATATTTATTATATTTTTAAATCTAACTACAATATTTGATAATGACCCATCAAATTAGGTCAGACTGATCAAAGCCTGAGGTCGGGCTGTTTCTTCAGTGAATTACAATGTAATATGAATCATCCCTTAATAGTGACAAACTAAGTACGTAACTATTGCAGTATTTTCTTACACATCCAAGCACAACAAACATGATTATAATCAATTTTGATTAGTTTAGTCTCTATGCTTTTGGACTGTGTTCTGCAACTTTGAAGTGGTGAACTATCAGGTTACAAAGAAGCCTAATTTACACATGTTACTGATACCACTGCCCACAGCATATGTTTTCGAGTGTTGGATATCAAACCAATTTTCAATCCATGGTCTAAAAATAGACTGGATACTAACACTAATTGATATATTCTAACTCATCGGTTTTATTACTTCAGAGCTTATTTTGGTCATTCAACATCCAAGTATGCATCTAAAAATTAAAATAAGAAAAATAGCAATTCTAAATAATAAGATTTTAATTATATAATACTTATTTTCTATTTGAGTTGATGCAGACATTATTACTATATATGGTTAGGATTCTTGTCAACTCAAGAAGGTAAATATGTAAACATGCCTCACGCACAAGATCTCAAACTTTTATTTAGATGGGGCATTTGAGTGATAAAAGATGTGAAATAATTGTTCCATTAAGCCACTTACATTTAAAACATCAAATATTTTTGAAGCATCATAACATTTCATACATTCTCTTGCTGTGGAATAGCCTTAATTAATTTAGAACTATCTTTGATCATTTGATTATTAGATATCCTTAGCTATTTATGGTTTAAAATGTTCCAGTTTATCATTTGCATAAACAAATTCTCTATCATATTGATAGATTTTATAAAAAATTCAAAGCATATATTGAAATATAATACAACTAAAGACCGAACAGGAAGGTTTTTTGTCTGATATACAAAAAGACATAGCAACGGAGAGAATGTAATATGAATCCGTAATTTTATGGATAATATTCAGTCTGCTGAAAATATAGTAAATGGAGAATAATTACGCATCCAGAAATGAAGTATATTGGCAGCCAAATATTTCCGCAATATGTGTTGATATAGTCAATTGTTGATATATGTTGATTAGTCGACTTAAAAGTTTGATTCCTAACTATAGTTCTAAAAAAATAAATCCCTAAAAATAGAGAAAGGTAGGAAGTTCAGAGATCCAAATCAAAAAATATTTGAATGTTTGCCTACTTACACAATGATCACATTCTTTCCAATAAATGCAATGACAGTCTTATTTAACTCAATCTAACAACCTTTACACATTATCTAAATGTTTAAATAATTCAAAAAATAATTCACACATTTGGAAAGACGTACAAGGTCTGTAAATAAAATATCTGCCATCTGACATATTACTTGACAAACATGCTTTTCATTTTTTACCTTTTTGAACAAATTATCTAAATCTTGCAGCTATTAATGCCTCTCCTGGCCTGGGCAGATAGCCCTGGTTCACTCACTGCCTGTCTTCAAGTGCTGTCTGGGCAGAGAATCTCCGAGTGGGATCTAAGTACTCCAGGAGAGAGGAGAGCACCATATTTTTGGCAATAAAAACAATGATGTCACAAGTAAGGTATGTCACTTCGTGGGATGGGCTCAAAGGATTGGTGGTTCTCTGACTAATTGCCACTCAAAGATGTAACCTTATTAAAGAGTCTATATTATTGAATATTCAAAACACAAAATGGAACAGAAAATTGAAACACATTTTAATTCAGATAGGCTTTTAAATAATGTACGTGCTAAAAGATTCTAAATATTAAAATGTAATTTTTCAAAACATTTATTTTTCCAATGATTAAGTTGCACGAGCAGGATTTAGCCTTCATCTGCCTCATCTGAAATCTTAAAACTGATAGAGTAAGCAAATGCAGATATTAAATGCAATAATCCCAGAAAATATGCCCAGTGATCGCAAAGCGGAATTGACTTGCACCTGTTATTTTTGATGTTGTTAGCACCTCAACTGTGTACTGCCTGCTAATCAACATGATTGCAATTTGCAGTCAGTGCTAACCAAGGTACACCCCAAATATTTTCAGTGGCCGGTACCAAATAATGGTAGCCTTCAAAGAGAAGTGCATTATAGCATGAACAGATTACAGGTTTCAGGGACAATAGTGTGTAATGAAGCCCAGATGTTATACCTGCAGATCCATGCTAAGACCAGCTGGAATGACTGGTCCTTGAACACCCTGAGCATATAAGGCCTTATGCAGAGAGCCCGTTCTCCTCCTCTCCTCTTCCTTTTTCCAGCAATTTGCCTTCTGCTCATTATCATCTACAGAGGAGTGCCCACTGGTGCTCCCTGAACTGGTAGTAGCTGGTTTCTGCAGTTGCCATGAAACCACATTTGTTAGCTACAAATGTTCTACAGTAATCGGTCAAGCTCTTTCAAAGCTCCTGGAAAATCCACCTAGAAGTATTCCTTCTCATTGGGTTAATACAATGAAACACCCTACCGAGAGCACAATGGGAGTACCATACCATAAGCACTACGGTGGTTTCAGAAGGCAATGCTGCATCAACTTCCTAAGGGCAATTAGAGATGCTCGTTAAATGCTGGCTAGCTAGTAGCACCTCATCACATGAATGAATTAAAATAAAACAAATATTCCTCATTCCACTGCATTTCCCAATTTACCTTCCCTGTATTTTATATTATACTAATGCCCATTGGACCCATCCAAATCATCATTCCCAATCATTTTTATACATCCAGTCAAGATCAACAGCAAACAATCATTGACCAATCAGTCTAGCACATATAATTGATGCCTATCTTTGCATGCCTTTGGATATCCCACAGCTTTCTACCCAGCGCTCTCTCAGTTGCTGGAGCAGAGACGGTGGAATGTGGCTATTTTTGCAGTGGAGAAAGCTGAAGGTGGCCCTGAAGGTCAACTATAAGCTCCTCTTGAGCTGGAAGACCCAGTTGTAGACTGCACTGTCTTGCCATGACTGGGACCAGCTGACAGACACATTTATAGACATTGATGGAGGAGGTGATGGAATTATGAATCCTGCATCCAGAGGAAGGATAGCAGATGTGTGCTCCATGAAGATATTGCCAAACCCCTGGCTGTTGCCTAAGCAATTCGAGTGAAAGACTGATTGCTGTAACATCCCAAAGTTGTTTTGAATAATGGTTCAGATCCATGGTGACAGCAGTTTGAGCTCTTACAGAAGCAAGCTGATTTCACAAAGCAAATGTCAAGGTTTCCACTGCAGCATTTAGACATTGTATGTTTTTATTTGCTTTGCAATAGAAGCTGAGACCTTAGACAATACTTTGAACCATAAATGCTAAAAGAGCACTGGCCACCACTCGGTTTCTCCTGTTGGAAATGATGGGGCTCCAGGCCCTGCAGATGGCCATGTGCAACAATGGAGCTTGACTCTCCAATGCTCCTTCACATTCCACTCAGACAAAGACCCAAGCATTTTAATGTGTGTGCCTTGTAGGCTGCTCTATTAAAATTGTCAATTGAATCCCCTGGAACTGAACTTAAGAATTGCCTTGCTGTTAATGGAACTACGTTTAGGGTATAATGACTTCCTACCCTAGCTTCAACCGACTTGTGCCTGGTGATTAAATCTGTGTGGATTCTACATCCAATCTATCCTCTACAGTGTGTCAAATGCCATCATATGAGGTGGACACTGAGTGTCAGATCAAATGATGGGTGCCTCCTTATTTCTCTTGTTGCTCAAGTAGAAAGTCTAGGCTTTCTGAAAGTCTTAAGACTGGAAGGGAAAACCTTATTGAGAGAAGTTCACATTATGTATCAGTCAGTTATTTGGTGAAATATCAAGCGCATGATCAGTGGGTTCATGCTGATACGTGTCTGTAGACTTGTAGAATACCCTAATTTCTAAACTACTTGGCAAAAATGCTACTTACCACTTTCAAGGGACAAATAAAGCATCTGTAATTGCAAACTCTTTTTTCTAGTCCCTTCTACTTTGAATAGAATCCAGCGCTCTATGTCTTGTATATGCACATGCTGACACCTGTCACTGTCTGCTATGCCTGCTATGTAGCCTTCTCAAGTTTTTACATTGCTGGCTAAAATAATCATCACATACTGTCAGCATGAAAATGACAACCTTTCTGTGGTTTAAGCATAAGATTCACTGTCTTTTGCTTCTAGGAGAAACTCCAGCCTAAAGTCCAGTTGAGCCCAAAATTGCAGTTGTAGCAGCTGGGGCACACACTTCATGTCAGTTAATGTTAACTCAGACAGCAGGCAATTTGTAAGTTAGTTCTTGATGTATGATTTTATGGACTTTTATCTCTGCTACTCAGTGAATTATACAACAACTAAGGCTTGGATTGAGAGCAAATATTGGGTCCAATGTGGATCAATGCAACCACCAGCATTTACAGGCGAAGTGCAGACTGGCTGCCCAGAGCCAAGATGAACTTGCACTGACAAAGAAGCTGAAGAAAGAGGTAGTGAAGCAGGCACCATGGTACCAGGATTTCCACTTCTGCCTAGGAAGGCTCCGTACCGGCTGGGCAGATGCACTGAAACATCCGACTGTCCTCAGAGAACAGCATCTGCTTGGCATCAGTTTCACCAAATAGTGCATAGGAACGACCAAGCATTTTAATGTCAGAAACATTGCACCCAGGATATAGTTGTACGGCCACAAGAAATATAAAAGTCTTACCAGAGCTCTCAATTCAGCTGCACGGTGATGAACCACATCCATCCTTAATGACAGCACTCAGAAAATTTCCTTCTTTCATAATGCTGCAATCACTGTACCATATTTCATTTCACCTCCTTATTATAACTAGTACAACACAACTCCCATCTCAAACACAGATAATCATGACATCTACATTATCCAGGCACTTCACAGGACTTTCACTAGCCCACTCCATTCTTGCATGAGGTACTTGTATACAACTCCAGCCAAGGAAGAAGGAGCAGGGAGAATTATCTTCAGACCCTCTCCCAATAAGACATGTAGAAGTCATGATCATAGCAGCTGCTGTTGCTGTAGATATACAGTCATAGAGCCATAGAACCATAAAGCATGGAAAAAGGCCCTTCAGCCCACTGAGTCTGTGCCAATCTCTAATACCCATATTCCATACTAATCTCATTTTATTCTCTTTGCTTTCCCATTAGCTCCTCCAAGATTCTACCACTCATCTGTACTAGGGGCAATTTATAATGTCCAATTAACTTGCCAACTTGCATGTCTTTGGGATGTAGAAGGAAACTGGAGCACCCAGACAAAACCCATAATATCATCCAAGATTTTTCCATATCTAATGCCCTTTGCCTCTTATGATTCCTCCTTCAACCTACACCCTGCTTGACAATCTGCAAGTGCTTCCTACTTCTCATCATAGCACAAGCTAACTCTTGCCCCTCCGTTCCATTTCAACTGTGCTCAATGTGATAGCCCCTGAGCAAATGAAGGACAAGCTTCAGTCATCCATTGCCACTTGTTCTGATTCTCACAAGCAACTGCTAAGAATTTTGCAGCAGGCAGACTTGAGACCTATTCATAATGACTCGCCAGGCACAAGAGGGTAAGATCTGGATCAGGAAGATACAATACCAGAGACTCCAATGGATAGGAGGATAAAACTCATCTACCTACCTGGTCTGCTGCAGAGGTCTTGATGCAGGCGTCACCAGCACTGGCTATTGAAGTAAACACTGAGCAGCTTGTACACAATGACTACAGACAGAATAACAGGAACAAACCAATATAAAATCACGGAAAAAGGGTTTGGCCAATAAGGAGATCATGTGACAGATGTTTGGTTCAGTTCTTTGAGAAACTATTCAATTGGTCCTACCCCACTACACCTGCCCAGCAAATCTTTCATTTCAAGTATTTATCCAATTCCCTTTTGGAAGCTCCCCATAAAACTGCCTCCACTATCCTTACATGACAACAAAGTATGTAAACAAACTTTTTTATGTCTGGTACATCAGCCAGATTAGTATCCTCAGGTTACTAATATTGGTCTTTGGTCACTATTGCTAAACACAGGCATGAATATCCTTCAGCATTTGAACTCCTCTTCAACACACTTAGTTCCATTGAAGTTGGTGGAACTGAATGTGTACAGGTTCTTATAAGCGTGAATGATACTCAGCATGCATTTGGTGCTGCTGGCCAAAGAAGACTTTCTTCCCTATGTTTCAATGTATAAATAGCTCATATGCCTTTTGAATTGCTTGTTCTAACATCGACAAAGACTTGTGTAGATACAGCCCAAGTCTGTCTATTTTTAAACCTGATAATATTGTACAAAGTAATTTATATTACTTTCTAATTCATTTTACCAAAGTGAATCATTTCACATGTTGTTTTAAATTTCATCTGCATGTGTCACCACTTTACCAGTATATGACTTTCTGAATTCTCTTCCACTCTCAAGTTTCATGGCATCTGCAAACTTTGAAGTTATGCCGCTTCCTACTCCATGTACTTGATATATGTCAAAACGGGTTATGGTCCCAACCTTAATCCCTGGTAGACACAACTGCACACTTGCCTGCAGCTGAAAACATAACATTTCTCCACTGTTTCTGTTTTCTGACCTTTAATTGGATTTGTATTCACAAAACCATTGCTCTTTTAATCCCAGTGGCTTTAATTTTACTGACATTTGTGGTACTGGGATAATGCAGCACTTTAGGATGAAGGAGTGGAACTCTTTTCTGACGGATACAGATACCAGCTGACAATATAAAACTTTGTGGATGAAACTTTGTGTATTTTCATCTTGCTTTGTTCTATCCATAGGGAAGGAGATGTAGATGTTTCTCCTTGGGTGGAGAGCTTTGATCTTGGATATACCTGACTACTGTAAACTGTGAGGTGTGGCTGAAAGGTGCCAACAGCATGGAAATTGAGGGTCATAGTGACTTTGATAGCCGCATTCAGAGGTTCAGTTTATGGTTGCAGTTAATGACATAAAATATTGACAATTGTTGGTAAAGAGAAAGGACATCATACATAGGTCCTGCATAAGGCTAATGTGGGATGTGGTCTTTGTCAATATGCTGTGGATTTGGCTTGCAGCATTGTTCCATTATAACCCACTTCCTCCACTTCCCTCAGACTATACCTGCTCCTACTTTGCGAGGTCTTCCTCGCTGCTTACCCTTGTGCTTCAGCCATGAAGTCAGGCCTATGGGACCACTGAGGACTACATTCTGACATTTTCTGAGATAAACAATAACAATAGTTGACAACAATTTTTTTTAATATCTCCAGAGACAAATAAACTTTCCAGATGGATAAAACATGCTTAAGTAACATGACAGGTGGTGGATTACTGCTGGTCAATGTTAACAAGTTTCTTGTCACTGTAGAGGGCCAGTGGGGAGCCAAAAAAAGTGTCATGTCCCATTATCTAGGCCTTTCATCCTTCAAGTTGTGTTTTCCTTGTCACTTGCCTGGTGTTCCTAGTCATGTTATTCTCAATTCACAGCTCATCTAACTAAGATTCTTAGTGTGTGGGCAGGAAAGTATTCTCTACTTACTTGCATGAATCTTATTTCAATAACTCTCAAGAAGCCTGATGTCACTAAGGATAAGGTATAACTAGCATCCTATTCACCACCCTGAACAAAACTCTTCCTTCACCACTGGGATAGAAATGATGGACTCCATGCAAAGAAAGGTGTAAGGATAGAACTGGATATCCCATGCTTCTTAACATTTTACACAGGGTTTCAGGCATCTCATCCTGTTTATATCTTATATTTGTCTGTAAGCTGCCCTATCCAATTCCTCATCAGAGACCTCTAAAATGGTAATCTCACATTTCTGGGAAATGACACCTGAGCTAACCCTAACCCCTGCCCTGACCAGCAGCCACTCATACCAGGAGAATCAATACAGACATTTCCCATATCCAAGTTGTTCTACAGTATGTAATGTGGCAATACTGTATACTGCTGGCTGTGTCAGATTTAGTGACAGGTTCCCTCTTCATTATCCTCTTGCTCACCCAAATCAAGTGAGAGCTCGCAACTATCTGAAAGAAGACAATCATCAGGATAGTTTCATGGTGAGGGGAAGAGCCAACCAAGAAAAATATGTTTAAATCATCTGCAGTTTGCAAATCAGATTGGGCTGTACGGTAGCGTAGCAGTTAGCGTAACACTATTACGGTGCCAGCAACGCAGGTTCAATCCCGGCCACTGACTGTAAGGAGTTTGTACGTTCTCCCTGTGTCTGCGCGGGTTTCCTCCGGGTGTTCTGGTTTCCTCCCACATTCCAAAGTATACAGGTTAGGAGTTGTGGGCATGCTATGTTGGCACCGGAAGTGTGGTGCCACTTGGGGGCTTCCCCCAGCATATTCTCAGTAACGCAGAATGACGCATTTCACTGTGTGTTTCGATGTACATGTGACTAATAAATAAATATCTAAATCTGTACAATGAGGGAATACGAGAGGGAGGATTAGTAATAAACCTATCATCATCTTCAGTGAAAGAAGACAATGGCATGCTGATGACAATGGAATTTTTGGCTGCTCCATCGGTAATGATCATTGTTCTCCCCTTCACTCTGTTGTGGTGATGGACATGGGCTTGTGCCCTACAGCTGATGGCACTGATTAATTTGCAAAAAAAGAGGGAAGTGGTTATTAGTTAATGTCTGGGTGTTGTTCCCACCATTGTTCCTGTGAGTTGAGAGTGTGAGGCTGGAAGACTTAAGTGTGGGAGGGTGGGGTGAATTTTAGATTGGAGTCTTGATTGATAGATTGTTATAAGGTGAGTGGTATTGATGCAGTGTATCTGGCTCATATAGACAATGTTTAATATCCTCGTATGGAGGATATTAAATGTTGCAGCATTCCATCCATGTCTTTGGTGCTCACTCCTAATATTGACTTTCAGTGCTATCTTCTCTCACATTTGCTTCAGAATTGGATCTGGAGGGCTTCCTGGGCTCCTTCTCTCTGCCCTGTTGTCTCACTGACCAAGTCACTTAGGGATTTATCAAAGACGTAGTGTGCCCCCATTCAATTTTAGTGTTTACTCAACTGACGATGAACCAAACTTCCCTAATAATCATCACTATCAAACGTAACTAGCATCTGCAACTATCAACAAGAGTACTAAAATTAAGTGAAAAGTTGGCAATATTATAAGTCATTTACTGAAAAATCTATTCAGGATGAGTTATCCTGACCATTCAAAATTACTTGGAGACCACTGGGGAATGCCTCAGCCAATCACAAACTCTCTCCATAATGCTGTGATTGCAGATGTCATCCACCAATCAGCAAAGCCTTCTCACATGAAGTGAGCCAATTCCCTACACATACAAACAGCAATGTCTAGACTCCTCCCCACTGTAATGACCACACTTTACCCTTGCTGCCTTCCCAAAACTCACTCACCAAGCACCCCACCCTCATGCAATAGCCTATTTCACCACTCCCTCCAATGTCCTCTGCCTTCTTGTGATGCTCCCTCTTTCTCTCTCTCTCCTGATCTCCACCCATATGCCCTCCTGATGCTGAAATATCTCATTGTTAAGCTGTTGAGGTCTCCTGCCATTGTTCTTTTTGCCTGGCAATAGGCCTTATTGTAGATTTAACTAGTCCCTGGGTGAGAAACGAAATAAAATAATTGAAAAAAATCCTTCCATTACATAGGCCAGTACCTTTACATTTGCAGCTTTGAAATATTATTCAGTCGTTTATATCCACCCCAATCTAACACATATGTCAGGGACATGGAATTGTATACCGCAGAGGGAGATTATTAATCCAACTATGTTGCCTGTTGAAAGCACTTTACAATTAATTCTACTTCCCACTTCTCACAAATGGTATTTGTTCTGAAACATTAACTCTGTTTCTCTTCCCATAGATGTGGGCTGACCTGCTGAGTGTTTACAGCATTTTCTGTTTTTGTTTTAATTCTACTTCCCGGCATTCCCGAAAGACATGCAAAATTTCAAAATTTTCCATTTTCAGTTTGCTTCAAATTCTGTTTTGATTACCGCCACCTAATCAGGCAGTGCATCGAAGAAGTTCTCCTTCTGCTCCAAGGACAACATCACAGCTTCTCCAGCCTTTCTACATTACTGAAGTTCCAATCTCTTGTATCATTCTGGTGAACTTTATTAGTTCCTGTTCCATCCTTGCAGTGTCCAGCAATGGATGCCCTGCTCCAACTGAGACATAACCAATGACTTGGAATAGTTTCAATATTCAGCTTCAGAACTTTTGTATTCAATGAGCATGCATCCATTTTCTACAAGGCAGCACTGAAAATCTATTGCACAGAAGATACCAAGCTTCATGAGCAATAGAACAGCTCAGGTACATGAAAGCTCACACAAAGGCCTTCCCTCCATGAGATCACACAATAGTGGGAAATAAAGCTCACCAAAGAAATCAGTTGACCAATTTGGGGCCGGGTGGGGAGACAATTGTAAGAGGGAGGGTGTTTGCTGGGGGGAAACAATTGCAAGAGGAAAGAGATGATTGTGGGAGGAGGGAAGTGAAACAATTAGAGGGTGAGGATCAATTAAGAAAATTATCAGAAGTAGAGGGAGTGGTGGATATCAATGCCGAGTATTGTTTGGGGTGATTATCATGTATCTGAGGAAATTGGCAGCATGGAGCTGGAATGGAATAGGGGGTGGGAGCTATTAATGAGGAAAAATATTTAAAGGTATCTGAAAGAATATGGGTACCTCAGACTCTCCAACAGCAGCCTGGGTGTGATCAGGTCCTTTTTAAATGCCAAAGCTGGGCACATTCTGCAGGTTAAGACCTGCTTGTGTATGCATGCTTTTTGTAACCTCATCAGCACAGTACAATTTTGTATAAACGACTGAATGCACCCAGTAACCTCCATGTGCCTGCAAATTAAAAGCATAGAACAGAAATCCAGAATTATTTGTGGGTACACTAATTACCCAGTTGACATTACTGATTCAGCTTTTGAAGAAATTCTTACACATAGTGAAGAAAACCATGGCACTACACCATGGAATTTCTAGGCTTATAACACTAAGGATTCTAGTTTCCTTTGTAAGAGCAGTATCAGGTTGTCTTGTGACCTTCAAAGATTTATGTCCATGTACTCCAGAATCTCTGAGTCCCTGCTGTATTATTTAGTTGATCATTTTGTTCATGCTTCCAAACTGCAGCTTCACAGCTTTTCTTTCTGGCTATCTTTCTCATCAGTCTCTTTTCCTGGTCTGTTAGTATCATTCATATTATTCCATATATTTTGGTTTCATGTTATTTGCAAACACCTCAATTATGCCCCATATCAAATGTTACAAATAAAGATTGCAATTGTCCTAGTATTAATTGCTTGAGAAAGCCACTGATTATTCCCCTCCAGTCTGAAGAACAGACATTTGTCACTTTGCAACCACTGCTCTTGTAATCCCACGGGCTTTAACTTTTCTATTGCCATTGAGAAGTTTAATTCAAAGTTCAAGAAAGAATCTGCTGGAGGAGCTCAGCAGGTCGAGCAGCATCTGGAGCAACAAACAATCTGCTGGAGGCACTCAGCAGAACAAGCAGCACCTATGCTCTCACAGATGCTGCTCGTTCTGCTGAATGCCTCCAGCAAATTGTTTGTTGCTCCAGATTCCAGCATCTGCAGTCTCTTGTGTCTTAATTCAAGGTTCACCTATGCCAGAATTGTTGAGAAATGTGACTCAGAGTATGATGAACTGAGTTAGTATATCAATATATGCTTCTCCTTTCTATACCAATAAGCTGAAATCTTGAGCACAATGTTGATAGCAGAATTAGCATTTTTACTAGAGCTGTCAGAAGGGTCTTGACCCAAAACATTGACTGTCTGCTTTTCTCCACAGATGCTGCCTGGCCTGCTGAGTTCCTCCAGCAGCATTGTGTTTTTCATCAACGTTTTTACTTCCAGGTTCATTTTTCTTTCCTGTATCAAACCTCCTTTTACTTTCAGTCCTTTGAAACCAGCTGGGCCACTTGCATCCCAATACTTTCCATCCTTTCTGAATGCTTAAAGTAAAAATCTACGGTCAGTATTCTCAAATACCATAACTAAACTCAAAGAACTACAGATTAATAAGCATCTTTGTTAAAAACTTCATAAAAGAAGGTATGTATATTGCCTGAGTGAGTATGCAAATGTTTCTTCATTTGGTAATGTAATTCAAAGTGAACTATAATTTTCCTTAATTCATAAATATTGTTTCTATTTTTCATGTTGAACATATTTTGTACTTGTATGTGGTCAAGATTAATAAAAATACAATTTGCCTCTTCCAGTTAAGCTTACCATTGGGTGTGAAGAATCCTAGTCTCACAACTGAAAAAGTAGACATTGCCAAACCAAAATCTATGCACACAAACTTTAATTTCTGCTTTTGCAAAAAAAAAGTTTTGACATGTTTTCAAAATAATAAATAAACCAGTAAAAGTTCCACAGAAATTCTTTGATTTAGATTTACTGTAGAGATTTTGATAATTAAAGAGGCTCAATTTTTATTGTGTGTGTGATGCATTTTGGGAAGTTAAAAATTTCTGCAATCGCTGGAACTCTTTAATGTTCCAAAAATAACTTTTGAATAACTCAATTGATGTTTGAGAGCTACTGCTTTCAATAACTGCAAGACAGACAATATGTCCTGAACAGTTTTCAGGAGAAAATTAACTATAATCTGGCAACATGTATTAAGATGGTTCTTTGTTAAATATAGCAGGCTTGGCATATGTACAAATCTTGATACAATTACTGTAACCATTTAAGTTTAAGATTTTGCACTTAACATTTTCAAGAGCCAATCGTGAATAAAAAGACCTTATTTATCTTAATTTTTTTAAAAGCACTTTCTTCTCATTTACTCACTCCTTCTCCATATTTTTGAAGTTTGAGTAATTTAACATATTCTATTTTTATTCTTGATGTTTCTCCTAAGTGCTTGAACAGACCATCTACAGACCATCTTCTCATCTTTCAGATGGTCTCATTCCTTACATATTCACATTTGAGAGATTAAGCTATTTATAAATTTGCTGTCATTTTGATGGACGCTTGCAAGACTAGACATTTGCTCTGACACGAAGCCTTTCAAGACAACAGTTGCTCAGGAACAGTAATCTGTTTCCATCATACTTCAAAATCCTCAAGTGTAATATTACTGTTATATTTTACCATCTGAGGTTACATTGCCCTTGTCGCTACTGCTTAGCAGTACATACTCTGCTAAAGCAATACTGATGCAGTACCTCCTGTGGTTATGTTAGAAGATAATATTAAATAAAGAGGTTTAAGGTAGACTACCTGAGTAGCATGATAGCTTTATTTTGTAAATCTCTCCACCATCTCTGTTTTTTGATGAATAGGAAGCCTTGTTATTATGAGTTTCTGTATCTAACACCTATCAACATCCATGAAATTGACTTCTTAAACGTAAGGGAAATTCTATGAGACTGGGGTTAAATTATCTGAATAGTAATCCAGCCACTACACCTGGAACTGTCAGTGTCCACTCTCATTTCTGCTTCTATATAATGTATAAAACATAAATGTCAAAGATTGACCACTCCCAAGCTATCAGTCTGAATACATGAAGTTATGGTTACAACCCCCTGTGCAACTATACTGATTTTGTCCATACCTCAGTAGTTTTTAGCAGAGTGACAGAAAACTGGACAGCAAGGCTAGCACTAGGTTTCTGTCACTTCTGCTCAGCCAGCTCAAGTGCAGCTTAGCTGGAGCTCTCAGATCTGCTCTCAGCCATGCTTTTGACTGAGTTCCAGCCATGAAAGAAGGAAGAAAAGCATAAAGTCACAGAAAATTTACAATGAAGAAAGAGTCCATGTGGCTCATCATTTCCTTGCCACAAGAACACAAGAAGATAGGGGCAGGAGTAAGCCACCTGGCTCCTCAAGTCTGCCCCACCATTCAGTATGATTGTGGCCAGTCATAAAAGAGGAACCCAGTCTCATTCCACCTTTCAATGTACTGTGTATCCCTGCAGGGCAAGGCTGTCCAAATGCATAAATGTGCTGTGGGTTTCTGTCTGACCACCTCTTAAGGCAGTGAGTTACAGATCTCTACCACTTTCTGGGTGAAAAATAAAATCCTTGTCTCCCCTCTTATTCTTCTACTAATTCCTTCAGATCTCTATTCCCTGGTTTCTGTCACTGCTGCTGAGGGAAATTTAGTATAGATGAGTACTCAAGGGTCAGCATGGCCCAGGAGCCTGTTTCTGTGCTGCATGACTCTATGAAATACATCCTTCATATTTGCTATGTGTTATACACCACAGTTAAGGCGTTCCTTACCCTCTTCTCTTCCAAAGAAAACAAACCCAGATAACATAACCTTTCCTCATAGATAAAGTTCTCCAGGTTTAGACTTCCCTGAAAACCTCCTGCCAGGAGTGCAAAGCTACAGCCTGAGTGAGAGTCCATGGTCATACGCAAGGAACATGCCTGTTGCCGACACTATTCTTTAGCAGACAGACACAAGAGACTGCAGATACTGGAATTTGGAGCAATAAACAAAATCCTGGAGGAACTCAGTGGCTCTAGTAGTTTCTGTGGAGGGAAGTGCACAGTTGACCTTTTGGGTCAAGGCCCTTTGCCTGTTTAGATCCCTCTGACCCCCAGGGAGCCCTCTCTGATCCCCTCTGTTTAGTGCAGCATCGGGTTATTCATTGTTAACACTTCCCTGTTAGAAGAGTGTTGCTTGTACCATGTATTCATAACACCTACAGGGCAAGTATCTACAGTTGTGAGAACTTGCATTGTATCAGTAGAGAATGCTGCACTGCAACTGACGATGTATTACACTGAGAAAACTGACAACGCTGTTCTGGAAATTCACAATGGAAAATCTTGTTCTTAAGCAACCTTCACAAACAACATTAGAGTGGCCATATTGCTGTCTCAGAGCCATCAAAAGGCAGAAATGCAATTTCTGGCCCCTGGTATCAGTATTAGTGACCAGGACAATGTAAGATCATTGTAAAAACCCATTTGGTCACTAAATTCTTCAGGGAAGGAAACTTGCTGCACTTACTTGTATAGCCTATATGTAATTCCAGATCCACTTTAATATAGTTGACTCTAAATGGCCTGGAAAGCCATTCAGTCCAATGGAAATTGGACCATAAATGTTGACCTTGCCAGAGACCCCAACATTCTGTGAATGCATAAATTAAAATAAAGAGCTTGCTTAACAGGAAACTAATGGAGGTCAGTGAGCAAAAGGATGGGTGAATTTAATAAAAGAATTAGAAATATGAAATAGAAGCAGTTTTATTAAACCATGTCTTTTTCCACATAGATTGAAACTGTGCAGTGGAAACACTGCGACATGCATATCAAGCTACTTCAAGAAAAGGAGACTGAGATCCAAGAGCTGAAGGTCCTTTTGAATCGGTAAGAACATTTTTTCTAGGTCTATACATCACAATTTAAAACATTAACATTGATATCACAAAATATGGGGATAACATAAATCAGGTATTTCACCTTAGTTTATTTACACTTTCAATTCACCTTATTTCAATTTCTTTCCAACTGGGCAACATGATTGTTACTGTGAATTAAGCTGTGCTTTTTTTCTGCTTGAATATGACCAATAACTTTAACTATTTGGCATATAATTTGCACATATAAAAGCATAGATATAGGTATACTATATTTTGTGCTGTGCATTTCTGAACTATGGGAAAGCTCAGTAGTAGATTTGTCTACTACTACTAAAGACTTGGACATATAGTATGGATTGACTGAGAAAATGTACAGTCAGAAGTGCAATTTTCAAATAAGACATTAAACTGAGATCTTGTCTGCCTTGAAAACATGCCCAGTTGTTTACATAGAAGACTAGGAAACCTCTCCGATATATCATTGAACTACATCACTAAAAGAAGAATTTTCTGGCCATTTGCCTCTGGGATATTGTTGGAACTTTTTTTAATAATGCTGTTTGAAGGATGAATATTGGCCAGAACACCATGGGTAGATCTCCTGCTCTTCTTTGAATAGGAAGGTGGGGTCTTTTATGGGAGGAAAGGAAAAACCTTGGTGTAATGTCTCAAAAAAAAGGTGCCAGAGAGAGGCAATATTTTGCATCCAGTAGAACACTTTTATATTCACGTTCTGACCTCAAAGCATGAATCTGGAGCCAGGTGTACTGCAGTAACAAACAGGCTTTTAGGTCATTTAAATGCATTAGCGATCTTACAATCACCTGACAAACTGCGGACCCGACCTCTCAGAAGATCGGCACCTGTAAATGCCAGGGAGACCATTGTGGACACCTCAGAGGCCTTCAGGTAAAATTGAAGCATCTGGGCATGTGATGCCCCCCTCTCCCCCCACACCCCCACCCCCCACCCTCCCTAGCATCCTTCTGGCTAATGTACAATTGCTGGAGAACAAGAAGAAAACCTAAGAGCAAGATGGCTGTATCAGAGGGATATGAGAGACTGCTGTGTATTCTGTTTCACAGAGATATGCCTCACCCCCAAATCTTGGGACACTATGCACCAGCTTGAAGTCTTCTCCATTCACTGAAGAGTATGGCACTGGTGGAGAGGATTAGCAAGAGATGGTCAAGGGAGGCAGAGGAGCGAATACAGGAGTGCTTTGAATCAGCGGACTGGGCAATATTCAAGGATTCATCAGCAAATCTGAATGAATATGCCACAGTTGTCACCAACTTCATAAAGAACTGCATGGATGAGTGTGTACCCACAAAAACTTTCTGAGTCTTCCCCAACCAGAAGCCCTGGATGAACCAGGAGATTCATAATCTGCTGAAGACCAGATCCGTGTGGCGTTTAGGATGGGCCATCTAGAGTCATACAAGAAGCTTAGGTACAACCTCTGGAAGGCTATCGTGAGCACGAAGAGACAATTCTGGACTAAACTGGAGTCACAGAGGGATGCTCAACAGCTGTGGCAGGGTTTGCACGCTATCACTTCCTACAAGGCAAAACCAGGTAGCAGAAGTGGCAACAAAACACCACTTCCGGATGAGCTCAGTGCCTTTTCTGCATACTTTGAAAGGGAGAATAATGACATTCCTACATGAGCCCCAACAGCTCCTGATGACCCTGTGATCTCAGTCTCCAAGGCTGACATCAGGGCATATTTCAAGACAGTGAACCCACGAGAAGTGTCTGGCTCAGACAGCGTACCTGGCCAAGTGCTGAAGATCTGTGCAGACCAACTGACTGATATATTCAAGGGCATCTTTAACTTCTCGCTTCTACGGTCTGAGTTTTCCACCTGCTTCAAAAGGTCATCTATAGCACCGGTGCCCAAGAAGAGCACGGTGACCTGCCACAGCGATTACCATCTGATGGCACTTACATCCACTGTAATGAAGTGCTTCGAGAGGTTGGTTATGGCGCGAAGCAACTCCTGCCTCAGAAGTGACCTTAATCCCCTTCAATTTGCCTACCACCACAACAGGTCAACAGCAGGTGTTACTTCAATGGCTCTCCACTTTGTTTTGAACCATCTGGACAAAAGCAACTGATATGTCAGCCTGCTGTTTGTCCACCACAGCTTAGCATTCAACACAATCGTCCCCTCCAAACTTTTCACCAAGCTCCAAGACCTGGGTCTCTGTACCTCACTTTGCCACTGGATCCTTGACTTCCTGATTGGCAGACCTCAATCAGTACAGATCTGTAACAACGTCTCCTCCTCTCTGAACAACAACACAGGAGGACCTCAAGGCTGCATGCTTAGCCTCCTGCTCTACTCTCTTTACACACATGACTGTGTAGCTAAGCATAGCTCCAATGCCATCTACAAGTTCACTGATGACACTACTGTTGTTGGCTGAATCACAGGTGGTGATGGGTCAGTATACAGGAGTGAGGTAGAACATCTGGTTGAGTGGTGCTGCAATAACAACCTCACGCTCAATGTCAACAAAGCCAAGGAGCTAATCATTGATTTCAAAAAGGAGAAGTCAGGAGACCACATACCATTTCTCATTGGTGGGACAGAGGTAAAGGGAGTTAGCAGCTTCAAATTCCAGAGCATTAACATCTCAAGTGGCCTGTCAAGGGTCCAGCACATAGATGCAATCACAAAGAAGGCACGCCAGAGCCTCTGTTTTTCAGAAGCTTAAGGAGATATGGCATATCACCAAATACTCTAACAAACTTCCACAGATGTACTGCTGAAAGTATCCTGACTGGTTGCATCATGGCCTGGTATGGCTATTCCAATGCACAGGCATGCAAGAGGCTCCAGATAGTAGTGTACACAGCCTGATCCATCACGGGAACAGCCCTTCCCACCATTGACAGTATCTACAGGAGGTGCTGCCTCAAGAAGGCAGCATCTATCATCAAGTAAGCCCACCATCCGGGTCATGCCCTCTTCTCACTGCTACCATCAGGTATGAGGTACAAAAGCCTGAAGTCCCACACTGCCAGGTTTAGGAACAGTTACTTTCCTACAACCATCAGGTTCTTGATCTGACCTGCACAACTCTAATCCTACCTCAACAATGGAACACTAAGGACCACCTCTGGCACTACCATGGACTTAACTCGGATTATGTTTTTTTTTGCACTAATGTCTTGTTTTACTCAGTCTTTTTTTCTTCACTGTCTGGTATAGTTTACGTTTTGTGTGTTGTCTCAACCCATGTGTCTGTGATGCCACCGCAAGCTAGTTTTTCATTGTGCCTGCATCTCACCGTACTTGTGCACATGACAATAAACTTGATTTGACTTGACTCAACATGAGTTGAAAGGCAGCATTGGAACCTCAGCCTGTGTTTTTGTGGTCAAATCTACAGTCTGGGACTTGAATACCAAAAATGTGGTATGTGGGATTTAAATCTTTTGATCAATAGATGAAAGTACTGCTGAGACCAAGTAAATAGCAACATGCACAATATTTAGGAAGGCAGGGGAGTAAAACTGGTCAGATTTGGAAATAATATGCAGAAGTTGGTAGAATGTTCGACTGATGTGATTAGTCATCTTGCCTGTCAGTCATGTTATATTGAGGCAGTCTTAACATGTTACTCACTTTTGAAAAAGTGACATGAAAATGTTAGCAATGCTTGCAAATGATTCAATCACCTTTGTGATATAAATCTCACCAGAGTATTATGTTACACAGGAATAGCATTCTTGAATAAGACCAAGGCTGAAAATCACTATGAATGACAGCATTTTCAGATTCCATATTTCCTAATGGCATAGAACAGGGCCATGCAGCCCATCAAGTCGAGGCTAGCTCACAGTACAATCCCAATCCCCCACTAATTTTCTATGTCAACTATTCTCCTGATATTCATCAAATTCTACCACCCACCAAGGCTAGGGGCAATTTACAGTGGCCAATCAACTTATCAACCAGCAAGTCTTTAGAATAAGATATGAAACCAGAGCACCAGGAGGAAACCCACATGGTCATAGGCAGAACATGAAAACTCCACACAGACAGCACCAGAAGTCAAGGTTGAACTCAGGTCACTGGAGCTGTGAGGCAGCAACTCTACCAGCCGCACCACTGTACTGTACTTGCATTGGAGATTGCTTGGAGCTGCTTTTACAGCAAAATGCAAAGCTCTCAAATGGATTAAGTTACTGGATATTTGAGTGTGTGGATGTAGTTGTCCTCACAGGCAGATGTATCAAATTCTGAATATATGAAAGCTGACATAATATAACTGTGGTAAGTGCACTCTGCTTCAATGCAATCATGAAATGATTTATTTGGGGGGCAGTAAAACCATCATCTTTCACCAGTTTTATATTCAGTTGCTCCATGCCATGGGACTTTGCAATTTCTATGTACACGTCATGGAAGTTTATACATAGAGTTAGTTTCATGCACCTTATTATTTCATTGATAGGTGCTTCCTTGAAGTATGGTAATGTAGCAGTTAGCGTAACGCTATTACAGCGCTGATGACCCGGGTTCAATTCCGGCTGCTGTCTGTAAAGAGTTTGTACATTCTCCCTGTGTCTGCATGGGTTTCCTCCGGGTGCTCCGGTTTCCTCCCACATTCCAAAGACATACGAGTTAGGAAGTTATGGCATGCTATGTTGGTGCCGAAAGTGTGGCAACACTTGCGGGCTGCCCCAGAACACTCTATGCAAAAAAGATGCATTTCACCATGTGTTTCGATGTACATGTGACTAATAAAGATATCTTAAGCTACCTAGATATCAATAAATGGGCACTGTTCTGGAATGTAATGTGAAAATGAAAACTGTAATACAATTAAGTGTATTGGGAAAATCTACAATAATAATAAACACAGCACAAAATGGTACCAAAGCTACCAAAGAAGTACAGCATCTAAATTCTACCCCGTTATGAAGACTCTCACAAGAGGAATGTAAACTGTGGCTCAGATGATAGAAACCTTGCCCATAGGTCAGCACATTCCAGGTTCCAATTCCCTTTCAGAGGCTTGAACATGAAAGTCCAGACTAATGTTCCACTGCAGTTCTGAGGAGGGCTTCACTCTTGGTCATGTCTTTTGGATGAGATGTTAAATTTAGCCCCATCTTTTACAAGGTGCTTGCAACTGATCCCAAGGCATTATTATGAAGAACATCAGTGTCATGTGCTGGTCAATGTTTAACCCTAAATCAATATTTTAAGACATATTTTCTGATCATTATCACATCACTGATTGTTGGAGCTTGCTCCGCATTTCCTACAGTACAACACTTCAAATGTACTTCATGGGAATGTACATTCAATGGAATTACAGTCATTACGTTTGTTATGGAGACTTAATTATAAGGAACCCTGCTTATTTACCAATCCTCGGTTTTAACAATACTAATAGCAGGGCTTTTTTTTAAATAGACATCAATTCAAGCAGAAATCCCAGAAACAATAATCCAAGGATAATTGAAAGCTAACAGCTTGAATTATTGATAATGAGTGCACTCAGTACAGGAGTGAGAATATTATTGAATCAGAGGCAATGAGTCACGGAGTGATTAGGGAAACTTCTGGTGTTAAAGATGTGGAATAAGCAGAAGCAATACTCCTTCATGGATCGCAGAGCTTCACTGAATCATAATCACATCATGGGAATGAGGATATTTTAAGTCTTTTTAACCAAGGTGCTAATTCTGCTTGGAAATTTGACTAAGAAACAAGTTTGTTCATGTCAACATCAATATTAATATACATAAAAAGTAATTTGTTTTTGGATGATATTGGTAGAGAGACAAATATTGGCCAGGACGTTGGAAGACCAAACTTACTTATCTCTGAATAATGACAGCTTAACATCTCATTGAAAAGATATCATTAAACTGGAAAAAATGCAGCGAATATTTATGAGGATGACTTGAAGGACTGAGTTATAGGGAAAGGTTGGGCAGGCTAGGACTTTATTCCTTGGAACGTAGGAGACTGAGGGGTGAACTTATAGAGGTGTATAAAATCAAGACGGGTTTAGATAGCGTGAACCCGCCAGTCTTTTTCCCAGTGAAGAGGAACTAAGAACTGGAGGGCATAGGTGAGAGGTGAAAGACTTAAAAGGGACCTGTGGGGCAATTTCTTCACGCAGAGGGTGGTGCAGATATGGAATGAGCTGCTAGAAAAAGTGGTTGAGGCAGGTACAATAACAACATTTATGAGACATTTGGAAAAGTACATGGATAGGAGAGGTTTAGAGGGATATGAGCCAAATATGGACCAGCTTGGGACTAGCATTATGGTCAGCATGGACAAGTTGGGCTGAAGGGCCTGTTTCCATGCTGTATGACTCTATGACGCTAAAAGGTGACACTTCCAACTGCAGGGCACTGATTCTAAACACCATTTTGAATTATGAATCAAAGTCCTCGAGGAACTTGAATTCGAGATCTTTTATATCAAAAGTGAGAGCAAAGGGATGAGAAAGGGAGATATATCACAGGTCTTTCATCATTGCTGGGCCTAAATACTGTAACTCTCTACCCAACTTTACTGTAGGACTACCTTCACTAGAAGGCCTGCAGCAGTTCAAGATGGCAGCTCACCATTACTTTCCCAAAAGCAATGGGTTGGGCAATAAATGCTGGTCTTGCCCAGATCCCTAAAATGAATAATAAAAAAGGGACTGAGCCACATCTGACACCCCAAGATTACCCTTTAAATACCCTTTTACTATCTAATGGATGGAAAACAGCCTCTATCTGAATTTGTGATGGGCATGTTTGACAGTCAAGTTCTCACACCTGGACAATCAATCATTTCAACTGGCTTTTAAATGTAGCTATCAATCATTACAAGTGCCACAGGAGAAGAACTTGCTATATCTGATATGGGTACAAAGTTGTACCAATGAACCACCTTAAGTGAGTATAATCAATTTGATTAAGACTCTAATGAATATTTCTTCTAAAAGCAAAAATCTGCCCGTGGTGGAAATCTGAAATAAAAGCATAAAATGCTGTAAGTACTCAGCATTTGTGGAGAGAAAAATGGAATTAACATTTCAGGTCAATGACCTTTCACCAGAAATGAAATGTTCTTACTGTTTAGGCAGAAGCATGAGCTGAGGCAACAGTGGAAAACCCAGGAAAATGAAGTCCAAAAATATGGTACACGACGGACAGACGACGCACCACTAGTGAGTACAGGGCCAAATATGTATATTTAAAACTTTTACAAATAAGTAAGTTATTAAAACAGGGATAGAATAGAGAACTGAGGATATATTTGGATTCCAATTCTATTGACAGAATCTTCTTGACTTTTTAATGTAAATACTATATCCTTACCACATATTTGTAAGGAATTAATTCCATTTTGAGCCTCTGAACTCTCAGCAGAGTTTGACATTAAAATAGTTCATGGTTTTTTTGGACAGTGATTTCTAACAGCTGCAACAAACCCTTGAGACCCCTTGCCTCACTGTATGAGTACTCCTTTCTATATAAGTCAAGCACTCAGAAGTTTAATGCTGAGTTGTTGAACTTACTTTACTTAATGTTATGTTTAGCAAGTTTTATTTTGACTTATTGTACAGAATACAATAGACTGGAATTGTCTTTTGGTGCTCCTGACAGGAACTGGTTTGTACACACTGCTCAGATGAGGGTATGACTGCACGTCCATGCATTATAGCATGGGCACAAGGCAGCCCATTGGACTTGCTGCCATTTAGACTTAAGCATCATTTAAAGGGCAGGAGAAAGAAATTATGACTGTTTAGAAATCCATCCCAGCTCAGCACTTGTTTGTGGCCAACAATTTGATGGCTCGCATGGAATGTAGGGAAGCATTTAATGACCTGATGATAGTGGCGTTGATCCAATGAGTGTATAAGCTGATTAAAGTTATATATATAAAATGTAGATCTCCACCATAAAAATCCAAGTCTGCCAGTTTTGGGAAGAAATACTCAAATTGGAACATTGGATTTTTGAAGCCACAAGATAATGGATGGAAAATAATGGGCTTATAAGAATGGTGGCATAGTGGCTGAATTACTGGACTTATGATCAGAGGTCTAGACTAACAATCCAGATACACAAGTTCAATTCCCACCATGGCAGCTGGAGAATTTATATGTGATTAATCAGATAATTTGGACATTCTGAAGTAATCACAGCATTTGTACCCCTCATGTCCCTTATAATTTTGGGTCACCGAGGAAACCAAAAATTTGCAAATGCTGGAAATTTGAAATAAAATCAGAAAATGCTGGAAATACTCAACAGGTCAGACAGCATCTATGGAAAAAAAATCAAAGTTAAAGTTTCAGATTGAAGACCCTTCACCAGAACTGGGAAATTGAAAAAACAAGTTAGTTTTAAGTTACAGACAGGGTAAGAGAAGGACAAATATGACAGTGCAAGGCCAGGGTTGCCTGGGTTACCTCTATGTTTACCGAGCTGTCTGGTTGATATGTTCTTGAGGGAAGTTGGAGGGAGAGGAAACTTGTTAAAGCTGTGAAATACAGGTCAAAGATGTTGCTGAGACCTGAAACCAAAGGGGGAAGGCTGGAAATACCCAGCAGATTAGGCAGAGTCTTTAGAAAGAGAAACATTGAGTTAATATTACAGATGGATAAACTTACAGTAGAACTGGCCAATTTTGATACAAATAGAAGAAACAAGTTATCTGAAATTGTTAAATTCAGTATTGAGTTGCAAAGACTTCAATATGCTAGACCAAAGATAAAGTTCGGTTCTTCAAGTTTACACAAGGCCTTGTTGGAACACTGTTGGAGGCCACAGAGTGGGAGTGGGATGGAGAATTAAAGTGACGGGAAACTTAAAGCTCAGGGTTACTCCTGCAGACTGAACAGAGGTACACTGCAGAGTAGTCAGTCAATCTGAGTTTGGCTTCTCCAAGGTAGAGACAACCCTGTCTCAAGCAATAAGTGCAAGTGTAGAAAAGAGGTGAGTCTCTGTGCGTGTGCTTGTGAGTCTCACTTTGCAAGAGTCTAAAAGAGGCACATTTGCAGGTTGTTCATAGTTGATTGGCTAATTAACAGCAGCGAATAAAAGGAAGGTAGGTATTAACAGAGCAGCCATTGTGAGAGTGGACCAGGGTTAGAGTGGAGTACTTGAGGCTTTGGTGAGAGGAGGCAGAGGCTAAGGTAAGTCTCTGGTAAGTTTCTTTCTTTCTTTGATTTTTCCTTTTGTGCCAGGCTGGAGTAGTTAGAATGGCTCCAAGGTCAGTGGTGTGTTCATCTTGTGAGATGTGGGAGTCCTGGGAGACCTCGAGTCTCCCTGATAGCTACATCTGCATGAGGTGCATCCAGCTGCAGCTCCTTACAGACCGTGTTAGGGAACTGGTGATGCAGCTGGATGACCTTCGGTTCCTACGGGAGAACGATGAGTTCATAGTTAAGAGCTACAGGGAGGCAGTCACTCCTAAGCTGCAGGAGGCAGGTAGCTGGGTGACTGTCAGGAGAAGGAAGGAGAATGGGCAGGTAGTGCAGAGTACCCCTGTAGATGCACCTCATGCAGATGTAGCTATCAGGGAGACGCGAGGTCTCCTAGGACTCCTACATCTCACAAGATGAACACACCACTGACACTGGAGCCATTCTAACTACTCTAGCCCAGCACAATAACAGGTATACAGCTTTGGATACTCTTAGTGGGGAGGGGCGACCTACCAGAGGAAAGCTGCAGTGACCAGGTCTCTGGCACTGAGCCTGGCTGTGTGGCACAGAAGGGAAGGGGGGAGAAGAGGAGAGCGGTAGTGACGGGGAATTCAATAGGAAGGGGGGCAGACAGGAGATACTGTGGACATGAAAGAGACTCCCGGATAGTATGTTTCCTCCTGGGTGCTGGGGTGAGAGACATCTTGGATCAGGTCAACAGCATTCTGAAGGGGGAGGGCGAACAGCCAGAGGTCATGGTACATATTGGTACCAATGACAAAGAGATGAGGTCCTGAAGAGGGAATATAGGGAGCTAGGTAGGAAGCTGAAAAGCAGGACCTCAATGGTAGTAATCTCTAGATTGCTGCCTGTGCCATGCACCAGTGTGGGTAAGAATAGGTTGATTTGGCAGATGAAGGCATGGTTGAGAAGTTGGTGCAGGGGGCAGGGTTTCAGATTTGTGAATCATTGGGCTCTCTTGTGGGAAAGGTACAATCTGTACAAAAGGGATGGATTACACCTGAACTGGAGGGGGCCAATATTCTTGCGGACAGATTTGCTAGAGCTTTTGGGGAGGGTTTAAATGAGTTTGGCAGGGGGATGGAAACCAGGGTGATAGGTCAGAGGTTGGTGTGTTTAGTGTACAAGTAGATGAGGTGTGTAGAAAGACTGTGAGGAAGGATATGCAGTTGAAAGGGCAAAATTGCCATCAGTTGGATGGACTGAAGTGTGTCTCCTTTAATGCGAGAAGTATCAGGAACAAGGCTGATGAACTTAGAGCGTGGGTAAGTACATGCAACTACAAAGTGGTGGCCATTACAGAGATTGGCTGTCACAAGGGCAAGAATGGCTGCTGGATGTTCCAGGGCTTAGACGTTTCAAAAGGGACAGGGATGGAGGTAAAAGAGCTGGGGGAGTGGCTTTGCTAATCAGGGACAGTGTCACAGCTGTAGAAAGGGAGGACATCCTGGAGGGATCATCTACTGAGTTAGTGTGGGTAGAAATTAGAAACAGACAGGGAGCCATCACTCTATTGGGAGTATTCTACAGACCTCATAATAGCAGCAGAGTCACTGAGGAGCAAATCGGGAGGCAGATTTTGCAAAGGTACAAAAATAACAGGGTTGTTGTCATGGGTGATTTCAACTTCCCTAATATTGATTGGCACCTCCTTAGTGTAAAGGGGATAGATGGGGCAGAATTTGTTAGGAGTGTCCAGGAAGGATTCCTGACACAGTATGTGGACAGGCTGACTGAAGGAGAGGCCATATTGGACCTGGTACTAGGCAATGAGCCTGATCAGGTTTCAGATCTCTCAGTGGGAGAGCATTTTGGAGACAGTGACCATAATTCCTTGACCTTTACCATAGCCTTGGAGAGGGATAGGAGTAAATGATATAGGAAAGTACTTAATTGGAGGAGAGGGAATTATAATACTATTGGGAAGGAACTTGGGAGCATAAATTGGGAACAGACGTTCTTGGGGACGTGCACAATGGAAATGTGGAGGTTTTTTAGGGAGTACGTGCATGGTGTTCTGGATAGGTTTGTCCCATTGAGGCAGGGTAAGGATGGTAGTGAAGGAACCATGGTTAACAAGAGACATAGAATATCTTGTCAAGAGGAAGAAAGAAGCTTATCTAAAGTTTAGAAAGCATGGATCAGACAGGGCTCTTGAGAGTTACAAGGTAGTCAGGAGGGAGCTTAAGAATGGACTTGGAAGAGCTAGAAGTGGGCATGAGAAGGCCTTGGCGAGTAGGATTAAGGAAAACCCCAAGGCATTCTACAGGTACATGAAGAATAGGAGGATAACTAGAGTGAGTGTAGGACTGATCAGGGATAAAAGAGGAAACGTGCCTGGAGTCGGAAGAGATAGGGAAGGTTTAGTATTCACCAGTGAGAGAGACCTTGACATTTGTGAGGATGGCATACAACAGGCTAATAACACTAGGGCATGTCGATGTGAGGAAGGAGGATGTGCTGGAACTTTTGAAAAATATTAGGATAGATAAGTCACTGGGGCCAGATGGGATATATCCAAGGTTATTATAGGAAGTGAGGGAAGAGATTGCTGTGCCTTTGATGATCTTTGTGTCCTCACTGGCATTCAGAAAGTCAGAAGGCATGGGATCCAGGGAAACTTGGCTGTGTGGATTCAGAATTGGCTCACCCATAGAAGACGGAGAGTGGTTGTACATGGAGCATATTCGGCCTGGAGTTCAGTGACCAGTAGTGTTCTGCAGGGATCTGTTCTGAGACCCCTGGTCTTTGTGATTTTTATAAATGACTTGGATGAGGATGTGGAAGGGTGAGTTAGTAAGTTTGCAGATGACACGAAGGTTGGTAGTGTTGTGGATAGTGTAAAAGGTTGTCATAGGTTACAACAGGACATTGATAGGATGCAGAGCTGGGCTGAGAAGTGGCAGATGGAGTTCAACCCTGAAAAGTGTGAAGTGATACACTTTGGAAGATCAGATTTGAAGGCAGAATACAAGGTTAATGGCAGGACTCTTGACAGTGTGGAGGAACAGAGAGATCTCGGGGTCCACATCCAGAGGTCCCTCAACATTGCCGTGCAGGTTGATAGGGTTGTTAAGAAGGTGTATGGTGTGCTGGCCTTCGTTAGTTGGGGTATTGAGTTCGAGAGCCGCGAGGTAATGTTGCAGCTCTGTAAAACTCCGGTTAGCCCACGCTTGGACTATTGTGTTCAGTTCTGGTTGCTGCATTATAGGAAGCTTTACAGAGGGTGCAGAGATTTACCAGGATGCTGGCCTGAATTGGAGAGCATGTGTTGTGAGGATAGGTTTTTTATGTGAGCTGGGGCTTTTTTCTTTGGAGAGAAGGAGGATGAGAGGTGACTTGATAGAGGTGTACAAGATGATAAGAGGCATAGATCAAGTGGACAGTCAGAGACTTTTTCCCAGGGTGACAATGGCTAACACGAGGGGTCATCATTTTAAGGTGATCGGAGGAAGGTATGGGGGGATGTCAGGTATTTTTTTACACAGAGTGGTGGGTGCATGGAATGCACTGCTGGCAGAGGTGGTGGAGGTGGATACATTAGGGACCTTTAAGACACTCTTAGATAGGCACATGAATGATAGGAAAATAAAGGGCTATGTGGGAGGGAAGGGTCAGATAGATCTTAGAGCAGGATAAAATGTAGGCACAACATCGTGGGCCGAAGGGCCTGTACTGTGCTGTAATGTTCTATCTTCTATATAGAAGGAATGTAGAAGGGCATGGTGGGAACAAAACCCAATGCAATTATAAATAAGGTGCCAACATGAAAAAGTTGTGACACAAGACAACATGGTTGCTGAGCAACAAAATGAGTGTGAAATAGACACAGCTAAGCATCCATCAACTGACAGATCAGATCAAAATTCTGCAGTACTGCTGCATGCAAGCACGAATGGTGGTGGACCATTAAACAGCTAACAGGAGAAGGAAACTTCAAAATCATTTCCATTCTCAATGATGATGGACCCGAGCACATGACTGATAGATTCATAGAGTTATACAGCACAGAAATAGGCCCTTTGGCTCCCAACCAATATGCCTATCCAAGCTAATCCCATTTGCCTGCTTTTGGCCATATCCCTCTAAACCTTTCCTATCCACGTACCTGTCCAAATGTTTTTTAAGCTTTGTCATGTCTTTGTCATTTTCACACTCTTCTTTTTCTTTCCCTTCCTCCTCTTCCTCCTCCTATTCGGCTGTGGGAATTATGTCCCTGAAGGCAAAAAATGTCTTTGAAATGTCTTTTGATTGTGCTAATTGAAATAATCAATCAATATGAAGGATAAAAAAGAACAATATGATTGGATCATATGATCATTAACCACATCCTATTTTTAAAGCAGGCAGTGTTCATAAAGTATTGTAGGTCTTGAGGAGGTTAGTGGGTCTGGGAGGAGTGAGAATGGGAGCCTGATGAAACCCAGTTCTTCATTGTAACTGTACTTGGCTGGTATCATAAGTATAGGTGTCACAAAGCATGCTGAAAAGGATGGCCTTGATTGCTCAGGAGCCATTAATGAGAGCATTATTCTATGTGCTATTTTATCCACAAACCCTGTGTTTTATGTTATTATTCATTTAGCTCCAAGCTCAACTGTTGAAGACTAGCACAATGCAAGCAGAAATATCTGAAGCACACCAGAAAAATGAACACTTGCAGACAGCTATTGAAGAGTTTCAGTGCATAAATGAACAATTTTCTTCAACTAATGTGGATGTAGATGCTCAACTGAATGATTTCAAAACTAAGAACATTAACCTTCAGGAAATGCATGCAAAAAAGCAACCTACAGTTGCAGATCTGACTAAAATCAATTACAAGTATTGGAGCCAAATGTCCAAAGCGCAAGAATCAATTATCAATCTGAAAACTGCAATAGATGAGGTAAAAGAAGATAACATCAAGCTCCAATTGATGATTTCTGAATTACATTTGAAACATGAACAAATTCACCCTATTATTGTGGATGCATTTGTCGAGAACAAACTTTGTAATAAGGTAGATGCTGGAAGTGAAGATCAGGAACTTCATCTGAGGATCTTAAAATTACATGAACAAAATAACCAGCTGAAAACTATGATCATGGACTTAGCTAAAAAGCAAAGTTGCCAAGAAACTTTATATTCACAAATACAGGATAGTATCAGTCAGTTTCAGGATATTATGGAAAAATTACAGAAAGGAAATAAACATATGCAAGCCACCATCTCAGAACTTGATGAGAAAAAATACCAATTTGAGGATTTGGCATCAGGACTACAAAGAAATATTGTCAAACTGCAGACAGCTATTCCCCACTGTGTGCAGATTTGTGCATTTTCAGAGCTGCAAAATATGAAAGAAGAAAACTTGAAGCTGCAGTTTGAAAACTGGGAGCTACAGGCCAAAATTTCAGAACTTTGCAAGAGTAAGCACTCGTTTGAAATTTCCCTTTCCGCATTAAAAGCAAGGGTTTTTCAACTGGAGACTAAGTCTAACAATCAAAAGCTCCAATACAGGGTCTTCAATCTTCAGGACAAAAGTAATGAATATATAAACACTATCATCAAACTTGAATGTGAAAATATTATTCTACAAAAAAAATATAGTGACCTACAGGGCTATAAAAAACAACTGTTAACAATCATTTCAGAACTACAAAGTAAAGCATTAAAATTAGAGGGTGTTGAATTACAAAACAAACAGCTACAATTCTTTGTCACAGACCTGCTAAGAAGGAATTCAGAATTAAACATCAAAATCAATGAATTTGCAGAGAAAAATAACTCTTTGGAAGAATATCTTTTGCAAGTGCAGCAAAATGTAACTCATCATCAGATTACTAATGTTGCGTTGCAAGGATATACAAGACCCCAAATTAGAATTGCAGAAGCTAGTGGAAGCAAATATCAGTTTGAAGCTTCTTCATCAGAGCTGCAGACAGTTCTAGATATATTAGAGGTCACTGGTACAATGAAGGAAAGACTTCAAGTGTCAATCTCAGAGCACCAAGAACATATTTTGGAGGCTCAAGATAACATTTTGAAACTACACAGAAGCATCAACTCTCTTCATCAGTTAATAATTGAACTTCAAAAATATAACCAACAATTCAGCCTAAGTGTTTTAGAATTACAAGACAAAATTTGTATGTCAGACAGCAGAAAAGCACAAAACCAATGTGTCCCAGTGATTTGTCAGGGCAAGAAAAGTTATAATGAGGGAATGGTCTGTATTCCAGAGCTCGAAATCATGTTAGAATCACCTTTTACGAGATTACCAACCTCCACAGAATACTCTCTTATTCATATTATCCTTAAAGTAATTAAGGTTAGCAAATACATTGAGCTCTCCATTGAGAAAATTGGGATTGAAACCAAACATCTTCAGGCTTCATTTTTTGATTTGGAGGCTAAAATTATTAAGATGCAGTTACACAAGGATGGCTGGTTAAATTCAGAAGAGGGCACTCTTCAAGAAATTGTTCAGCAGCTGAAGGAACGTAAACATACACTTGAGAAGCATGAAGATGAGAAAGCACTCCTGAAACAAAAGATATTTGAACTTGATGAAAGACTTGCCAAGGAAAAATCCTTCTCAAATAAAGTGGAGGCTCAAATCCAGAATCAGCAACAAGCAGCTAATTCTGAAATTAAAAAATTGCAAAAATCACTAAAAGATCTTTTGAGTAATAATATGAAACTTGAAAAAACAATAAATTGGACTCTCGAACATAATGGAGCACTGGGTGTCAAACTTGATACCCTGAAAAACATTCTCATAGAGGAACAGGTACAATTCAGCGAAAAAGAAATCAAATTAAGCTATCAGTGGCAGATACATATGAATCAAATTGAATGTCTACAAGGTATGTTATCAGAAGTGGTTACAGAAAATACAGATCTTAAAGAAACAGTCAAGATACTTGACCAAGAGAAAGCTCACCTGCAAGCTACAGTATCTGAACTGCAGTCTAAGTTAAAATCAGAGAAGTTAAATATAAAAATTCAGCAAGATGACGAGCTGCATGCAAAGTCTTCTAGCAGCAGACAGTATGAGAAAATTAAAACAATGGAGGAAAATATCAAACTCACAAGAAGCATGGAGGAATTTGAAGGGGTTCGGAAACGTCCTGGGAATACAATGGACAAGCTAAAGACAAAACTTACAGAGGAAAATCTGCCCTTTGATAAGAAAGGTTCTCAAATAAAAAGTGAAGAGAAAGCAACAGATCGTGATGGTAACAGTTGCCCAGAGGCCATAATACAGGAACTAGTGGACAAGTCGGATAAAGACTGTGAGATGCATGTTACTATTGAAAAAGCAGAGTCAATGGTAGATCATGTAAACTCTGAAATAAATGTACCACTTACTGATGAAATTCTATTTTGCATGGGAAGTGAAACCTCAGATATGCCTAATCAATCAATATTGGATGTCTTTAAAAATTCTCATATGCTGAAAATGGCCAATGAACTGATGGAGTATAACAAACAGCTTAAAGCATACATTGGGAATGTTATGGAAGAAAGATACTTGCTGACAGCCATGGCTTCTGAACTGAAAAAAAAAGTGACAAAATTGCAACAACAGGTCGATAAAAGTGAGTTACAGATGATAAATACACTTTGCAAAGATATTCCAACAATTATTGATCCTGTGGAAAGTGAAAACAAACAACTCTTCGACCATAAAAATGTATTGGATAACATAGTTAATAAATTGGAGAAAAAGACTTCAAGAGATGAATTTAATTGTAGTGGACCTGCTGTTCAAATGGAGATACAAAAGGATGCAGAAAATAATCAACTTAAAAACAAAGTTAAAGATCTCCTGAAAAAGAATGAAGACTTAAAAATGTCTATTAAAAAACATGAAAATGAGGAGAAATTGTTAGAAACTATTCTAATTGAGAAAGAAAATATTCTTTCTGTGGGACAGAAAAATGCATGTGAAATACAAAGCCAAATGAAGTACAAAATCCAGTTACTTGAAAACCAGAAATGCCAGGTAGAAAATATGGTTAATGATCTACTGGATGGAAGCATAACTCTAGCAGTCGATGTAGATAAAATATTGCTACAGCTCACAGAAGATGAAATGGACAGTGATCTTAAAAAGCAACATGACTTCAGTGAACTTCAGGCTAAAATTGTTGAGCCAGAAGGAAAGACGTGTGAAATTATTGAAGTACAAGATGAAGCAAAAAAGCTGGAAGAGGCTAAAAGACAATATAAATTGATCGAGAAGTATGGAGTAGAAAAAGAGTGCCTTACAAAGTCTCTTTTAAAGTTTAAACTTCTACTTAAAAATCAGCAAATATACTGCAGAACAAGTGCTGATCTCACAAGTGAAATAAAGGAAGCTAATACAAAAATACAACAACTTCAGGAAAAGCTGAATGCTCTGACATATAATAGCTCAAAACTTCAGGAGATTGATAATAAGTCCAGAGAAGAGAGTCAGTTCAGTAATATTTGTAACTCAGAAGGTCGGGGCAGCAAGTCACTATCAATGGAACCTGAGCACCTTCGCTGGAACATAACAAGCTCAAATTGCACTGGACAACATTCCAAAAATTACCTAGAGGACAGAAAATATCTGAAGTCATATGTTCAGCCACTTGAAGAAAACAATGGAAGCAAGATCTTAAATTTACAAAATATTACACAGTTAGAGGCAATCAAGGAACTACAGGACAGTAACAAAAAAATACAAAATGCCATGGAAAAGACTGAAAGAGAGAAAGAGATGCTTGAATTAAATGAGACTCACCATATAGAAAGGCTAGACACTGAGCAATACACCTCCAATAAACTGACAGTTTATCTGAAAAACAAGTGCAAGATATTAGCAAATCAGAATAATTATCTCCAGGATACAATCACTGAACTGTTGAATGACATCACAGCATTTCAAGTTTTAATTGATAATCTTGAGCGAGAAAGGAAACTGTTAATGACTAAAATCACTGAGCTGAATGATGAAATGAAAATAAATGAGACATGCTGCAATGAAAAAGCTAAGCAAGGGAATTTACCTAAAACTACTGACCTGCAAAATAAGTTAAAGGGACCTGAAAACATTAACACGAATCTCCAAGCAGCCACTGCAGATGTGGACAGAGATAAAATGCCTCCTGCAATCATAATCACTAACTTCAGCAAAAATAATGAATGCCAGACTTCTCAGCCAACAGGGATAGAGATTGACAACCACCATATTATTGAAACAGATGATGAACTTCAGGACCGTGAAACAAGATGTCAGCAAACCATTGATAACACTGAGAACAGTAGAATTCTGCTGAATGAAACAACTAGCAATTTGCAAGATAAAATATTAGAAGAGCACAATGTTAGTATTGCATTACTGAAAAATTCTCAGATTTATTCTGAGAATGTTTACCAACAAAAATTAAAGAAGAATCCACCAGAAAATCCTCATTTACACAATGAAGAAGAAAAAGTGAAATTCATTGATAGTGAGCCCAAGGAAGAAAAAATGACCTTAAATAAAATTCTATTTCAACCAGATGGTCAGGAAGATTTTACATGGACAGTACAAGAGAAAGAAATGGTGGATGTTGCACTTGAGAACCTATCAGGAGAAGCAAGTATTCCAGAAGTGTCCACATTTAGTCTAGAAAGTCCGATTTCAGAAAACCAACAACGTGTCCATGAAACCAAGAGAACTATTATGGAAAGTCAAATAATAAATGAAGCAATAAATAATTTCCAAGGCAGAAATCAACAAGCCAAGGAAAAGAATTTTTCAACTTCTACACATTTGTGTATAGCTGATGAGGAAGATCTTTACACATTTAAAACTAACTGTCAGTGCGACATCAATCGCAATTGTACTGAACCTGAAGTAGAGAATACATGGCTTCAGGAAACAACTGAATCAATTAACAATATAGAAGATCTGAAAATAGGAAATATTATGATGAAGAAAGAAACATTATTGGCTGGAGATTCCAAGTTACAACCCAAAGTAAGGGAAGAACTTGGTGACACTGAAAAACCAACATCAATTTGTGCAAATGAGGCTCCAGTACTATACATCTGTCAACAAGAAAAAGGTGTAACATTGTCGAAGAGAATACAGGAACCAAATGGGGTTACTCTAAATCATCAAGAAGACAAGGATTTGCTGAAAGTCACTCTTAATGATCAAGAGACAGAACTTTCAGAGGAGGAATTTAAGAATGAAGATTACATTGATCAGAGGTAGAAATTAAAAGTGCTATTTGTCTCCTGTCAACCCTGTTAGTCTGTAAATAACGACTGGTTGTGAATACAGGGATAATTTCGATTCATGGTTCCACTTAACCTGTGCTCTGCTCTTCTGCATTGTCCACAGAACAGTTCAATTGAATTCTGTAGGGATGGCAGAACATCTAAAGAAACTCCACATGTGCCTTCATCATAAGCAAGGAGAATAGTGTGTTAGGTGGAGGAGGAAATGTGGAGCCCACCAACTTCTAAAAGGTTGTTGTACTAAAAGGAATGCAGCAGTTTTTCTACTGAAGGTTGAATATTAATACACTCCATTACCAGGACTGCCTCAGTCTGAAGGAAAATAGGAATTGTTGGAGAAGTAAATCTTGTGAATAGAACCAGAGAATTGAAACTAATCAAGCAGGGTGACACAGTGGTAAGAGGTTAGTACCATTGCCCTCAGTTTCAGGGATGCAGTTCTGATCCTGACCTCAGGTGCTGTCTGTGCAGAATTTGCACATTCACTCCATGACCACATCCTCTATTCCCTGCACATTCGTGTGTCTAAGAGCCTCTTAAATGCCACTATCATATCAGCTTCCACCACTCCTCTGGCAGCCTGCTTCAGGCATCTACCACTCTCTGTATAAAAACTTTGCCCCACACATCTCCTTTGAACTTTCCCCCTCTCAGCTTAAATCCATGTCCTCTAGTAGTTGACATTTCTACCCTGGGAAAAGATTCTGACTGTCTACCATATCTATGCATCTCATAGTCATATAAACTTCTATTAGGTTTCCCCTCAGCCTCTGACACTCCAGAGAAAACAACGCATGTTTCTCCAAACTCTCCTATAGGTCATACCCTCTAATCCAGGCAGCATCCTAGTAAACTTCTTCACCTTTTCCAAAGCCTCCACATCCTTCCTGTAATGGGGTGACTATACTTCAAGTGCAGCCTAACTAAAGTTTCATACAACCACAAATTGACTTCCTGAATCTTATACTCTATGCCCCTAGCAATGAAGAAAAGCATGCCATATGCATTCTTTACCACCCTGACTACTTGCGTGGAAACTTTCAGGGAGCTATGAACTTGGACCCCAAGATCCCTCTGTACATCAATGATGTTAAGGGTCCTGCCATTAACCATGTACTTTCTCCTTACATTTGACCTCCCAAAGTGCAACACCTCACACTTACTTGGATCAAACTCCATCTGCCATTTCTCCACCCATAGGAAGGTTGCAGAGGGACCTAGACAGTTTAGGAGAATGGGCAAGGAAATGGCAGATGAGATTCAATGTAGGGAAATGTGCAGTTGTACACTTTGGAAGCAGAAATAAGTGGGCAGATTATTATCTAGGAGGAGAGAAAATCCAAAGCACGGAAGTACAAAGGGACCTGGGGGTACTCGTGCAGGATACCTTAAAGGTTAACCACCAGGTCGGGTCAGTGGTAAAGAAAGCGAATGCTACGTTGGCATTCATTTCGAGAGGTATAGTGTATAAAAGTAAGGAAGTGTTGATGAGGCTCTACGGGGCACTAGTGAGGCCTCATTTGGAATATTGTGCGCCGTTTTGGGCCCCACATCTTAGGAAGGATGTGTTGACGTTGGAGAGGGTTCAGAGGAGATTTACGAGGATGATTCCAGGAATGAAAGGGCTTGCATATGAGGAGCGTTTGTCGGCTCTTGGACTGTACTCGCTGGAGTACAGAAGAATGAGAGGGGACCTCATAGCGACATTTAAGATATTGATAGGAAAGGACAGAGTAAATGTGGCTAGGCTGTTTCTCTTGGTGAGTGAGTCCAGGACCAGAGGGCACAATCTTAGAATTAGAGGGTACAGTTTCAAAACAGAGGAAAAATTTCTTTAGCCAGAGGGTGGTGAATTTGTGGAACTCCTTGCCACGTACAGCAGTGGAGGCCAGATCAGTGGGGGCGTTCAAGGAGGAGATAGATATCTAAATAGTCAGGATATCAAGGGATATGGGGATAAGGCCGGTAATTGGGATTAGAATAGTTTTTTTTCTTCTTTCCCCCATTCCCCATTTCTCATTTCTATTTCCCTTTCCTTGGAACAGACTCGATGGGCTGAATGGCCTGCTTCTGCTCCCTTGTCTTGTGATCTTGTGATCATATCTGTAACTGATCTATATTTTGCTGCATCCTTTGACACCCCTCTAAACGGTCCACAGCTCCACCAATCTTTTGTCATCTGCTGTATGAGAAAGAATAAGCTGCAGGTCTGCAGAGAGCTACTGAGATGGGGAATGAGAATGATGGGATGTTCCCCAGGAATTGGCATGAAGCTAATGGGCTCAATAGCATTTTTCTGTGTTGTTATATATAAACTAAGATATGTGTTTCCTCCATGGATTATTTATGCAAACAGGAGAATTAATTTCTTCACTGAAGAAAAGCTAAATGGGGTCCATTCAACTCAAAGCAATATACTGTGTGGTCTGCATATATACCATGCTCTCAGTTTCGCAATATCTATTACAGAAATAGTGCAACAACCAAAACGTTGAAGTCATTGTAGATTGTGACAAAATTTAATCCCAATGGGCAAGTGATTGAATTCAAGAGATTAGTGCACAGGCAGTAAAGAAGAATGTTGTGCGCAATGTCTCTGAAGTATACCTCCAAATTGGTGGCTGCTAAACTGGTGTACCTTGTTTCCTTTTTTGGTCCTACCCTACTTTCTCAATAATTCACTATAACTACTATGAATACCTCCATTCAACTCAATTTTGGAATATTGGATTCGCATAGGGATGTCACTTTTGAATCTACTAATGCTGAAGGGGTTTAGTTTTCAAAAAATTGAGAATAATATATCAATCTATAAAGAGTTCAAAGACATAGACTCCACAACAATGAAAGAAAAGTGATATATTTCTATACAGGGCCACTGTGTGAATTGAAGGTTGGCCTACTACCCTTGTCCTTTGTGGAATGTATGAATTTTAAGACCATAAGACATTGAAGCAGAATTAGGCCATTTAGCCCATCGAGTCTTCTCTGCCATTCAATCATGGCTGATCTATTCTTCTTCTTCAACCCCATTCTCCTGCCCACTCCCCATAACCTTTGATGCCCTTATTAATCAAGAACCTATCAACCTCTGCTTTAAATCTACCCAATGACTTGGCCTCCACAGTGGTCTGTGGCAATGAATTCCACAGATTCACCACCCTCTGGCTGAAGAAATTCCTCCTCATCTCTGTTCTAAAGGGACATCCTTCTATTTTGAGACTGTGCCCTCTGGTCCTAGCCTCTCCCACTACTGGAAACATCCTCTCCACATCCACTCTATCCAGGCCTTTCAATATTCGGTAGGTTTCAATGAAATCCACCCTCATCCTTCTAAACTCCAGCAAATTTTACACAGCTGATGCAGGTGAGTATCTGATCAAAGCTGATACCTTAGAATATAATTAGTAATTGCAGACATGTACAATTTCATTTGCAATTCCTCAGAACTTTAAGCAGCAAGAGCTGAAGAACATCCATTTGGGCATCATAAGTGTCAGGCAAAGACCACATCGAACAAGAGAGAATCTACCCACTTACTCCATATCCACTCCCCACTGCCCTCCCATGACGTTGAGTGGCATTTTGCCATCATTCAGTCCCAAAATGGGAAATAGAAAGATGGATTATCTCAACAGTATTCATCATTCCAGATTCAACTTCGCCCACACAGAAACATACTACTTTAGAGAGTAAGAATATGGACAGTTGAAGACCAAAGACAAATAAACCATCACACATGAGTAGTGAAATTAAATAGAGGTGACTCCAAAGGGCTGTGAACATGAGGAAGGGAGGGATGGAACCAGACTACCAGCTGCTGAAGGACCCATGGTTCAGACCCAACTGAGATTGCTTAAATTTGATTAAACTCAGACACATAAGAGAATAAGAAAAACGTGCAGGAATAGGCCTTATGGCTGCTCAAACCTGTACCTTCATTCACTAAGATCATGGCCAATCCTGTGCCTCACATCAAGTTTAGTATGAACTCCCCTTATCCTTGATTCTCTATTAACCACAATGTTGAATGTACTTAACAACTGAGCTTCCATGGACCTTGGAGAAAGAGAATTTCAACAATTTACTTAAAGAAATTTCCCCTCATTTCAGTTCTAAATGACGGACCACATCTTGAGACTATGCTCCCACATCTATACTCTCTAATTAATAAAAATACACCTTAAAGGGCACTCCTGGGACAAAGGACACGGCACAGATGTAATTTATTGGTTACCAATGTGAATGATGCCATTTGTACTTGACTGTGCAATTGGCTGATAGTTCTAACTTTGAGTTGCTGAGACGATTGGCTTGAGAAGATACTGATGACTTTAATATTTTTGAAGGCTGGGAGGAGGTTGTATCTGCAAAGACAACCAGTGTGCTTTCGCATCTGACCAGACTAACTTGCCTCTCAGAGTACTGCAGTAAAGGCAGGAAGCAGATGGAAATAGGCAGGTCTGCTGTCAAAGTGCTTAGAAAAGCAGAACAAAGCATTTTGTCACAGCAAGTTTCCAAATGCTGTTTGACCAGCAGCACCGTGCCTGCTCCATTGAGAGAATAAAGGGCCTGAACTTTCAACAAGGACAAGCAATTATGTGTTCAGAAAAAAACGTAGAGATGGAGAATTTATTTAGGTTAGAGGTTGACAGGTCTGTACTGTATCACCACAAAAGAACACTGTAAGTAACTGTGCCATCAGTAGATGTTTAGTGCACCAGTCAATCTTGCTGCTGTCTCATTCTAATCCATTTCTCCTTCCTACTTTTCCTTATTTTCCTTCTCCTCCTCTACCAATATTGTCAGTTCACCTTCTTGTTCTTCTATTTGATGGGTTCTCCCTTGGAAAAACAAAACTATGGAATACACAGCAGATGTTGATTATTTTAATCCCAAAATATCTCACCATATCAGACCTACATTGGGGAACTGACAATTTTGTGTACAACAGATCTTTTGTGAAAAGTTCAATTTGGAAATTTGAAAAACAGTAACAAACTGAAAATTAAATACTTTTTCTCCATTAATGAGAAAGCTGTAATAAATACTGAAGAGGGAGGTGAAGGTGACTCCAACTTTAAATCAAATGGTTTATTGTTTGGAAGATGTAAATCAAAAAAATTCCAATGTACCATATTCTTTTTCTTCACAATTCAACAAATCCTGCATGAGGACGTTCAACCCGAAATGTCGACAATTCTTTTCCTCCCACAGATGGTCCTCAATCCGCTGAATTCCTCCAACTGATGGTTTGTTGCTCTTTTTTTTTTGCAAACTTGGAGTCACATTTGAATGATACAAATGTTTCCAGACACAAAAATCAGACTGAGAATTTTGCAGCTCTTAATAAGGTTTATCTCCATCCTACAAATAATATAAATCTGGCCACATTAAAATGTATCTTTCCCCTTGTTAAAAACTTCCAATGTTCTCTCCAGTTGCAACATATATTTTCCCCCCACAATAATTATTGCAACCATGAAAATTGTTCTTATTCATTCATCATTCGAGAAATGTGAATTGACATATAGAATAGTCCTCTAATTAGATGTAAGTTTAAATCCTTGCAAGTGAAAAACCATCACTGAGGTCATTATTTACAATTTTTTTTACAGTGCCTCAGTTTACAATATACTGTACTAGTTCACATGAACCTAATGGAATTTGATGTAAAATTACTATCTATTTTTTATTTTGTGTTGATTTTGCAACACTTGAAGATGTATTAGCACTATTAACTTTACTGTGTGTTTGTGTGCAACAAGATCACAATCAGTTTATTGATTTTCTTTTATTATTTGTGCAGTTTATCCATTAAACCCATGGCTGTCTTCACTGAGTTTAAGGAACCTACATCTTCTGACAGTGAACAGATTACTGGAAATTCGGAACCCCAAAAAGACGACAAAACTGTAGAGGTAAAAGTAGAATCAGTCCTAGAGAAATCCATTATTTTCAACTGTTTACTGCTGTGTGAATTCACTATAGAATCTGTACAGATCATTTCCAACATCTCCAATGAATGTAGCTAGTTATAATCTTTTACATGCAAGTGAGTTGTTTTATCATTTTATCATTTATTTTTGGCTTTGCGTTAAGGCTATTGCAGCAGAAACAGTTTTCAAATGATTTTTGTGCAAGAACTGGAAGAAATTAATGGCCATTTACAATCATATGTATTTCCCCACCTTCAAGTGTTGAGATGTGGCGTTTCATGTTTCAACAAAAATAAGCTAATGATGTGACCTATAGTCCACAGTTCCCTAAGTTCACTATTCCAAGCACATTGTTATGGGCATTGGACCAAAAGTCAATCACCACTCAGTAAAGAAGTGGGCGCAATTGTCCAATTGATCATTTCAAACAGGCCTAATTTACTTCCCGGCAGTTGCAACTGCTTGACCTCTCGGTTATCCTGTGACTTATGCCATGGCAAAACCCAGGAAATAGGGAAGGGAAACTAAATCCTGAACTGAAAATGATTGTTAAGCTTTGTTAAACATCTAGTATGAAAATTCAAAACAAACAGGTCAGCATGAATGTGTTGGGCTGAAGGCTTGTTTCTGTGCTGTACAACTTGATGACTCTAGGTGAGTAATTAGTGTGAGCTTGTAATTAGATTATTGCTTCCAGAAAGTGATATCGCAAATTTTCAGGCAAGGCTGTCTGGAAGTTTTTGAGAGAACATCTAGAATCCCCACAAGCCATTATATTTTCAGCCATCTATGTATTTATTTGCTGGCAAATTGAATATTATTTTCATTGCTTCATACTAATAAAATGTTTTCCGTAATGATACCATTCCATCCCTTTGAGTAAGGTGTTGTGGAAGCCACAGCAGGTGACTGTCCTGTCAATGTAAGCATTGGACTAGCCTGTAGGAATATTTGAAAGTCACTGATGTAATTTAGCATGGGTAGGAATTCTCATTCTCACAACTTATGTACAGCCTTTGAAATTGTTGGGCATCCCATTCTCCATGGAGGGTTCACCACCATCACTTAGCTGGGTTGTTCTATCCTTATCATCCAGCTGTGGCCATTTAATCACCTGCAATAGCTTCTCCTGCTTCCACAGATACAAGTGTTCTCTAAATATTAACCCTTAACCCCCTCCTAATTTTCATCTACACATTACCCTTTGCCAATATTATCCAAAACATGGTCAGTTTCCAAAAGCTGTTGACAACTGGCTCCATCTCACACCATTTCTTTCGACCTCACCACTATCCTTAAGTTGACAGTCTGGTTGTCCAAAGTTGACAGTCTGGTTGTCCAAAGCGTAGTAATCGATGAGCAGAACTTTCCTCCAAATAAATACTAAGGCAGACTGAAGCTACTATCTACAATCATAAAAATTTATGGCACAAAATGAGGCCATTAAGTCTATGCCATTTAAAGCAGAGACTTTGTGACTAATCCCACTTTCTTGCTGTCAGTCCACAGCCTTGTAGATCGCATCGCGTGTTCATTCAGGTACTTTTAAATGTGAGTGAGGGGGTGAGTTCCACACATTTCACTCTTAGCTCTTTAGGTGAAAACATTTTCCTTACAACCCTCTAATTATCTGCTTATTACAAATATATGCCCTTCCTCCCCTCCTCCACCTCCCTGCCCCCCTCTCCCTTTTCTCCTTCCACTCCCCACTATTGAGCCCTTTACTATTGGATACAGGTAATTCTGATACATCCTATCCAGGTCTCTCATAATTGTGCAAATCTCATTTAAATCTCGCCTCGGACTCTTTGTTTCAAAGAAAACAACCTCAATATGGCCAGTGACAAAGTTTGTCCATCACTTACCTCGTGACAAAGTTTGTCCATCACTTGCAAAATCTTACCAAGTCTCCATTGAACCCTTTCAAGTGCTGTTACATATTTCCTGTAATTTGGTTAGCAGAACTGAACACAGAGTACCTACAGCCTAAATGATGTGTTAAAATATTCTCACAAGATCTCCCAAACATATATTCTATGCCTTGGCCAGTAAAGAGAAGCACCAAGCATATCTTCTTTATTACCTGACCAACCTGCCCTGCTTATGGTGAAAATCTATAGACGTACACTTCAAGTTCCCTCTACCGCTCTACACTTCTCATTGTCTCAGCGTTTATTGTCTATTTCTTTGTCTTGATTGCCTTTTAAAAATTCGAATGATTGAATTTTCTCCCTGGCCACCCTTCCAGAAAGCTACAGTTTTCTTCCTTACTATCTATCATATGGCCTATTTTTGTATCACTTTCAAACTTCCTAATTACACCCTACATGTAAGTATAAAATTTTAATGTATTATTAAAAAGCAAAACATCAGATACTGAACAGAACCCCACTGTATACAGTTTTCCAATAACTAAAACAGCTCTCAATCATTACCCTTTACTTTCTACAGACCATTTTATATCCAATTCACCACTTTCATTCGGATCCCTTAAGATTAATATATTCCTTTCCATGAGAACTATCTGAAGTTGAACCAAGATTATGCACAGCCTTGATGTGATGTTTGGCTCTAAGATGAGCTTTGGACCATGTACTTCCATGATCATTAAGACTTCTGTCTTTGTAATATCACGCAATTGCTCCTGCCCCAACTTATCGGTTGCAAAAACCATCATCCACGTATATACCATCTTTATTAGACTTAACCGATCCAAAGCACTCCTGGTTGCCCTCTCTTATTCTACACCCCATAACCTTCAGATCATACAAAACTCTGACACCCCTGTTCTAACTGGTGCCATGTCCAATTCACAAATCACCTCTGCAGTATCTGATATATAATGGCTCATATTTTAGCAAGGATAATAATTTAAATTTCCTCTCTTGTTTTCAAATTCCTCAAAAAGATGAGTTTATTGTCATATGCACAAGAGCAATGAAAATCTTACTTGCAGCAGCATCACAGGCACAGGGCAAGTTTTTCATGCTCTCATCCTCTCTATCTCTAATCTGCTTCAGTATACAATCCACTGAGATATCGCACTCCTCCATTTTATCTTGTCAGCTATCAAGGCCTTAACTAATCTGTCCCTAAACATGTCTGGTTCTCCAGCTCTCTCCCTTCCTATCTATTTGGCCGAGGGTTTGGCCAGTTTCATTATATGGCTCTGACTAAAATTTCATTTTATATTTCCCTGTGAAGCATTTTATTACTTTGAAAGCACAATATAAATACAAGTTATTATTGATGCTGCCTTTGGTAATAGCAAATAACAGACAGTATCATCTTAGGCATTAGTTATACCTACCTTTTGATCTTCAGTTCCACTTCAGTCAATAGAATCCTGAATCATTTGTCTTGGATACTTGCTGCATGTGATTCAGTACCACACAGTATTAGTAAGTGTGTACAGTGACATTTATGCATAAAACACATTTGTCCCACCTGTTAAGTAAATTTGGTGTCATTTCTGCACATTTTCCTTAATCACTAGCTCTTTTGATGTAACTGGAATAATGACTAACTTTATTTATTCCTATTTTAGGAAGCACTGATAGTCTATATATGCCAGATCAGATCAAGGGTCTTTGAATGATCACACCACATCCTTCCATATCAGCCTGATCTTAAGGTTTAGTAGTAGAATTCCCAGCATATCTGTCAAAGTGAATGCCACCTCTAGGACCACATTAACATGTCTAGCAACAATTGGGATTGAGGGTGGCAGAAGTGTAGCGCTCGTCACTTCCCAACATTCTTCCCAACTGCCGCAGTTCAGTGATGAAAAAAGCAATTGGAATGGATCATGTACAGAAAAGGAAAACCATTTTAAAAAGTAATATGCCATGCAGAAAAAAGTAGGATTTTTTACAAATCTGGCCCATGTGAATATCTGCAATTCATTTTTTAAAATATTATGGTGCTTTGAGAAATGAGTAAAACAAAACTATTATTGCCACTCTGATTCACCTTTCTTTGTAAAATCAGGCAGCAGATACTGATCTTGCACTCAAGATGGAATGTAAGTAAGCCATTGAAACTTCTGAATGTTTGTACGTTAGTTGCAAAGATTCTTCATTGTTCTGGAACATATTTACTCAATCATTTTTGACTGTTATGTTGTATTTCAAGGAATTTGTTCATTTTCTCAAAGAAAATGTATGCTTTGAGAACAGCTGCAGCTGGGAAGGAGGAAAATGTTGTCATACCTGTTGCAACAAAACAAGACCTATGGCATGGATAGAACTGTAAATCACTCTACATAAACTTACAAACCCTGCACCAGTATTTCAAGCACTTAGCAATACTTGTGGCATAAATAATGGATAATATGTTATATACTTTCACTTGTCTCAATGCAATATATTAAAAATGCATTCATGCTATGGCTTTAATGTAGAAAAATGTTTCGAGGTGCTTCATGGGTATATTATTTAAAAAAGGCTGCTGAGTCAAAGATATACCTAATAGGAATTCTACTTCAGATTTACCTGATTTATTTACTGATGATGATAAAAAATGTTCCAATATGTTTAATGATCAAATGACAGATATAAACACTGAATTCAATTAAAACATTAGGGCTATGCAATGCAATTTTCTTTGAAAAAACTTCTTGAAGAAATATTTTGGTGTCAGGAAAGGTAAATTTGCAGTGCTTGGTAGGTTCTTTTGTTTCTTTTTGTAATATTGGTCCATGTATGTTTTCTTAAATATATTCCTACTTTTAGATTATCTGCTTATTTTGTCTTATTACTCAAAAGCAAGATACATAATACATTCATCTTTGTTGAAAGTGCAAAGTATTGAGCTGGAAAGTAACCTTGAATACATTGCATAAAACCCTCCCTTGATACAAAATATTTGCCATAATTTTGGAAGGATAATGTCTCCACAGTTTATTATTAATACAGATGTCTCTAATTTGTTATATGTCAACCTTGAATTTCTTCTTACTAATCTGCATCGATTATATTTTCTCTGTTGTGTAATTAATCATAATGCTATTAAACATGTCAATCCAAAGGGGTTCTCTTTGAAGCATCTTTCGGGTTAAATCCTAGCATTCTGTTGGTAGAAGATGGAGACTTGACTCATCTTACAGATTCAAACCCACTTTGTCTGTCTCAGGAATGAAATCCTGATTCCTTATTGTCTCTTAGAACAACTCCATCAGTGTTTTATTTAGCCAGCCTCTCGCAGTTCTGAACAAGGTTATGTTACATGTGTTCAATAGTTTCAAAATCCAGCCAGTTATTTTGCATAACCATAAAACAGTAAAATAGAAAAATAAATGCATGTGTTTATTGTAGTTACAAACTAGTAGATCTTGAAAATAAGTCCACCTTCTGATATATGTTTTAATATATTTGTAGCTACCTTGATTGAAGAGGATATCAACAGTTTGAATTCAATGACATCTGAAGAAATAACTGCACAGGAAATGCTAGAGAAAGAAAATAACAAATCTACCCCATCTTTGTGGATGAAATGCATGATGCAATAATTCTCCAAAATTATTCTAATACTGCTGCAAAATTATTATTCCCCAAAACTCAACACTACTGGTATGGCAGGTTATTTATTCAGATGCTTAGCAATTCATTTCTTCATCTTTTTAAATTAATATCTTTTTGAAGAGTTATCCTTATTCTTTATCTTTTGTCCTCATGTTAATTGACATGTGCAATTAATATCAACTTAAAAGGGTGATTACTTTCTGGAATGTTTGCAAATGCAAGCTTTGATGTTGGTTACTCATGCCACAACAACAAAATGTTTTTAAATGAGTCTTGAAATATTCACTTTTTGTTGAGATTTTTCCTTATTTCTCCCTTTATTTTCTTAGATTCTGTCAATACAACCCATTTGAGCTTTGAAGGCAAACAAGTCTAATGCCTGACTTATGGGAAGGTATTGCTAAAATCTTAGTTTATGTTAGAGCAACAGAAGTGACTGTTCAGGAGGAAATGGGTTTTGCTTTCTACAGAAACTGACTACTTTCCATGGAATGCTTAATCTAATAATCTAGCTAAACTTGACAGGACCTCCTCAAAATGAGACATGCAGGTTTAGGTGGCCAGTAGTATTGGGAGTGGAATATGCAGCATTCTACATCTCAAACTTCATTAGAATATTCACATGTATCTCAACCATGAACTCCCATTCTGCAATAAAACAACTAATTTGCAGTTATAACTAATTTTAATTCCATGGACTATGTTTATTAATCATAGAACAGGTAACTGTGGTGATGCTAGTAGAAACATGAGAGCACATCTTTCAACTCTTAATTGACTGCTGGTAAACCAGCACCATAGATAAACACATTGAAATGCGCAATGTAATATTCTAATACTTTTGTATGCTTCAGTGAGACCACCTTGGGGTCTTTCAAACTCAAGAGAGAGTTAAAGACCTCATTTGCTTCTTACTGGACAAACCAGCCATTGCAGGGATCAATCTGGTGAACTTTTTCACCACTCGCTCTATCGTAAGTACAACAACATACACAATATTGGACCAGTACACAATATTCCAGGTGCAGTCTCATCAGAGCTCTATCTAGTCAGTTCAGACATCTCTAGTCTTCCACACAAATTCTTTTGCAATAAAGGCCAACATGCCATTTGCTTTCCCCGCTGCTTGATGAACCTGTATATTAATTTTCAATGATTCATCAGCAAGGACACTGAGATCCTTATGAACACTAACATGTTTCAATGTCTCACCATTTAACATATACTCTGCCTTTCTATTTTTCTACCAAAATGAAAAATCTCACATTTTACACATTACGTGCCACCTGCCATTACCTTGCCCAATCATTTAGCATGTTTATACTCCCTGCAGTCATTCAGCATCTTCCCATAACCAATACTGCCATCTAGCTGTGTATCATCAATAAACTTGGATATATTCCACATGAACCCCTCATTCAAATCATTGATACAGATTGGAAATAACTGGGGTCCTAGCACTGATCCCTATGGCAACCCACTGACCATAGTTTCCCAACTTGCATTCTGTATTATTTTACCTTGTACTACTTTGATGCACTGTGTAATGAATTGATCTGTATTAACGGCATGCAAGACAAGTTTTTCACCGTACCTCCGTATATGTGACAATAATAAACCAATTCTAATTCCAATTCCAATGTATGGTAGTGTAGCGGTTAGCATAACACTATTACAGCACCAATGACCTGGTTTCAATTCCAGCCACTGTCTATAAGGAGTCTGTACTCCCATTTCCCTCCCATATTCCAAAGACGTATGGGTTAGGAAGTTGTGGGCATGCTTGGCGACACTTGCGGGCTGCCCCCAGAACACTCTATGCAAAAGATGGATTTCACTGTGTGTTTTGATATACATGTGACTAATAAAGATATCTTATTTTTTATTTTCTGTCCTTTAACCAATCGTCAATTCACACCTATACAATGGTTCTAATTTTGTTCACTAATTTCTTGTGTAGAACTTTACCAAAGGCCTTCTGGAAGTCCAAATACATCACATCAACTGGGTCTCCTTCATATGTTCTACTAGTTACAACAACAAATTGTCATACTGCTTATTGTCATAATACATACTGCTCTGCTTTTCCCTCCTATATATTGGGCTTCCCCTTTTTCTATCTTCAATCCTGAAGAAGGGTCCTGACCCAAAACATTGACCGCCTGCTTTTCTCCACGGATGCTGCCTGGCCTGCTGAGTTCCTCCAGCATCATCGTGTTTTTCATCTAGATTCCAGCATCTGCAGTCCTTTGTTTCTCAAGAACTGTCAAACATGATTTTTCTTTTACAAAACCACATTGATCCTGCCCTATCTTATTTTCCACGTGTCCTGTTACCATTTCCTTAATAATAGGTTCCAAGATATTCCCTACTATTGATGTCAGGCTAACTGTTCTATGGTTTGCTGTTTTTCTACCTCCCTCTTTTCCCAAATAGTGGGGTTACATTTGCTACCTTCTATTATTGGGGAACCTATCTAGAATTAAAGGAATTTTGGAAGATGGTGATCAGTGCATCAGGTATCTTTTTGGCCCTCTCGTTCAAAATCCTAGGAGACAAATCATCAGGTCCTGGGGATTTATTGCTTAAAAAAATTGACAGAAAGATCATAGGGAAGTTGAGGAGTTGTTTTCATCCAAAATGTGGTGAACCCTGAAACTTACTGTCTGAAAGGACAATGGAGATAGAACTGCGCATCAAATTTAAGTACTTGAACCTTCAAAACTTTAGACCAAGATCTGGGGAGTGGGATCAGCCCCAATTGTTATTTCAGCTGTCATAAGTTTCTGCAATATGTAGGAATGTTGCATTAGAGAACCTGGGGCCCACTCAGGATCCATGGTAGCCATTTCTTCACTTGCAATACTTTGCTACAGTCTACATATTCCAGTTAATGGATTTGGCTTTTGCAACATTAAAGAAAGTGGATTTTTCAGAAACAATATACCACCAGTCTGCAATGAGTGATAGTTTGAATCTCAGGTTATGTTTTCTCAGGTTACCATTTTAAGCTTCAGTGTATGTGAAATAGTCTCGCAGGATAAGAATATTTACGATAACTGAAACAAAATGTTTGCATAAAGCTGTTGCCTGATATTGACTGTGATGAGCACAAAAAACCCATAAGAGAAAGCAGATGTTGCATCATTAAATGCTCCTTAGTGAAGAAATACAAAAATATTTCTTAATTGTTTTCAATTTTTGAAATGAAAATTGAATTTTCTGAAAAACTGAATAACTCCTATTTAGAGCCATGCCTTGGGTTAAGTAGATTGAAGAAAGAAAGGAGCCTTTAGCATATTTTACATTCTGTTTTGTTTCTCTGCATTAATGACACAATAAATTGAGTGGAAAAGCAAATTGTGCAGAGGATGTAGAGAGTTTGCAGAAAGATATAGATAGGTTAAGTGAGTGGGCAAGTGTCTGGCAGATGGTGTACAATGTTGGTAAATGAGATGTCATCCACTTTAGAAGGAAAAGTATAAGATAAGATTATTATTTAAATGGTGAAATATTGCAGCATGCTGTTGTGCAGAGGGACTTGGGAGTGCTTGTGCATGAATCGCAAAAGGTTGGTTTGCAGGTGCAACAGGTTATCAAGAAAGCAAATGGAATGTTGGCCTTCATTGGTAGCAGGATTGAATTTAAAAGCAGGGAGGTTAACCTGCAACTGTACAGAGTACTGGTGAGGCCGCACCTGGAGTACTGCGTGCAGTTCTGGTCTCCTTATACTTGAGGAAACATATACTGGCTTTGGAGGCAGTGCAGAGGAAGTTCACCAGGTTGATTCTGGAGATGAGGGGGTTAGCCTATGAGGAGAGATTGGGTCACCTGGGACTATACTCTCTGGAATTCAGAAGAATGAGAGGGGATCTTATAGAGACAAATACAATTATGAAAGGGATAGATAAGAAAGAGGCAGGAAGGTTGTTTCCACTGGTAGGTGAGACTAGAAGTAGGGGACATAGCTTCAAGATTCAGGGGAATAGATTTAGGATGGAGGTGAGGAGTAACTGCTTTTCCGAGAGAGTAGTGGTTCTGTGGAATTCTCTGCCCAGGGAAGCAGTGGAGGCCGCCACGTTAAATATATTTAAGACACAGTTAGATAGATTTTTGCAGAGTAGGGGAATTAAGGGTTATGGGGAAAAGGCAGGTAGATGAATTAAGGGTTATGGGGAAAAGGCAGGTAGATGAATCTGAGTCCATGGCCAGATCAGCCATGATCTCATTGAATGGTGGAGCAGGCTCGCTGGGCCAGATGGCCGACTCCTGCTCCTATTTCTTATGTTCTTATGTTCTTATAACATGCATTTGAATTGATGTTACAATGCCCCCTAGGGGAAATACATTTTTAGGGAAAGATATATCATTTAACATTAAAGCTAATACTTTATTCAAGCTTGATATTACTGTATGTAGAATTCAGTGGAAATTAGAAATCTACCAATAAAATTTTGAAGCTCCACTATATCCTCTCAACCACATAAAAGAAGATTCACTTACTTTTATTAAGAAATCTTTGCATTATTGTCACTTGATGATAGAAACCCATTCTCTGTGCTCAAACCAAAATTCAATCCATTGAAAATAAAGTTCTTCAGAACTAATATAACTGGAGCTATAAAAAACATAAAAATTTCAAAAAGGGCAGTAGGGATAAGCCTGGAAACTACAGGCCAATGATTCTTACATCAGTTGTAGGGAAGTTGTTGCAGAAGATTTAGGGAACAGGATTTATGTTCACTTGGAAAGGTAGGATCTGATTAGCAGGGGTCAGCACTGCTTTTTACAGGGGAGATCATGTCTCACAAATCTGATTGAGTTTTTTGAGGAGGTAACCAAAGAGGTTGATGAAGGCAGGGGGATAGGCTTTGTCTATGTGGACTTTAGTAAGGCTTTTGACAAGGTTCCACATGAGGCTGGTTCAGAAGGTTAAGGCACATGGGATCTGAGGCATGTTAGTGAACTGGATCCAAAATTGGCTGGCCAATAGGAGGTAGAGGGAAGTGGTAGATGGGTGTTTTCTGACTGGAGAACTGTAACAAATGGTGTACTGCAGCAATCAGTGATGAGAACTTTGTTGGTTGTAATATATATAGATGACTTGGATGAGAATATAGAAGGTACAATTTGTAAGGTTGCAGACGACACAAAAATCGGTGGAGTCATAGATAGCAGAGAAAGTTGTTTAAAGATACAGCAGGACATGGATCGGCTGGAAAGTTGGGCAGAGTGGTAGCTGATGGAATTTTATCCAGACAAGTGCAAGGTAATTTGGGAAGTCAAATTCTGGGAGGAGATGTAGAATAAATGCAGGGACCTTAGGAGTATTGATGAACAGGCAGACCATGGGATACAAGTCCATAGCTCCCTGAAAATGGCTACACAAGTGGATAGGGTAGTGAAAAGGGAACTTGGTATGATTGCCTTCACAGGCCAAGGGCTGGACATCAGGTTGCAGCTGTACAAAACACCGGTGAGACTGCACTTGGAGTATTGTGTATAGTTCTGGTTGCCACACTACAGGAAGGACACAGTCGTAATAGAGAGAGAGTAGTGCAGCAGAGATCCACCAGGATGTTATCTGGAATGGAGGACTGTAGTTATAAGGAGAGATTGGACAGGCTGAGTTACTCTCATTGAAACATTGGAGGCTGACGGTTGACCCTATAGAAGTTTACAAAATTATGAAGGGCATAGATAGGTTTGATAGTCAGAATCTTTCTCCCAAAGTAGGTTTCTAAAACTAGAGGGCACAACTTAAGGTGAGAAAGGAGATTTGAGTATTAAGTCTTTCACACAGAGGGTGGTGATATTTAACAAGCTACCAGAGGAGGTGGTGGAGGCAGATACCATTGCAACACTTAAACAACATTTGGATAGAAAGTTGGATAAGAAAGAAGAAGAAGGATACAGACCTAATGCAGGCATATGGGCTTAGTGTAGATAGGCATGGATGAGCTGGACTGTGAGGCCCCATCTCTGTGCTGTATGTTTCTATGATTCTACGATTCTATCCCCACGGATCTGTCCCCACATTCCTACCTACTTTAATAGATGCCAATTTCATCCTGTGTTTTGTGTGCTTATTTTCCCCTGTCTCCATTTGATTGAACACATATTTCCATGGTGCCTTATCAATGTCTCAAAACATTTCATATAGTTTATTACTTTTTGGATTGGAAGAGCATGTTAAGTAAGTAAACAGTAGTCATTATGCACTGACATCACCGATGAATTGATTTGGCACTATCGGTAGAGATTCAGTGAAGAATAGTAGTTCGGACACTGGTGCTCTATGGGTTTACTCATAGGTCAAATAAAACTATGGTTTAATGTTTTAACTCAAGGGTCTTTAATAATTCAGTGCTCCCTCACTACTGCATGGGAGTATTGTTTTGGTTCAAGTGTACACATCCTACTACTTAACATAGACCCACAATTGACTGACTCAGAAATCAAAATACCATTTTACCCAAGCCTTTCTGGTCCAGAATCCCTTTGATAGAACTGCCAGCCAAACTAGTTTCTGAGGAAGAAGTTATGACTGCACTGGGTAATCCTCCATTATACTGGTCCAAGCAGAAGGTGTGTCTCACAGACAGGTCCAAAGCTCAAGATATGACTGCACAAGAACCACCTGCATTCTGATACTGGGAGTTAGCAGGCAGGAGATGTGATCTGAACAAATCTCAGTGCCACATGCAGGCAAGAATGGTGGTAGATAATGAAGTGCCCAACAAGTGCAACAGGAGGTTACATGAATATCTTCACCCTGCTGCATCCTGAGTGCAGCACAGCACCATGATCCAAAGGCAAGACTGAATCGTCTTTCAAATAAATGGACTTGCAGATCTTGTGCCAGGTCTAATCTGCCACAGGATCTGGAGACAGAAAGCCTACCTTGGAAATCTCAGCAAGGTCCTCCTGCATTCGACTGCAGATTCCAGCAGTGGAGCATGGCCAGGAATTCACCAGCAGAGCTCAGCCCTGAACCCTAAACTTGCATGCAACTGCTGGAATCTATCAGCAAGGTCTAAGCCATCATTTTCCAGTGAAAACTGGTTAATTTATTTCCTTTCAGGCAGACTGTTCATTTCTGTCTCCTTCGCACTAATGAAATCAAACCTAGGTCAGTTGGCTGGTTGGTAAACATATTCATTTTGTCCATTAATGTGACCCTGGGGTCAGCTGTGATTCAATATTTCGACTTTGAACATCATCCTCAGTCTCCTACACGGTTCCAATAAATCTTATTTCAAGATTACCATATTGTCCAGGTAGACAGCTGTGCTTCAGTTTTAACATTGACTTTAGTATTGGCTTATTATTTATTCCTTTAAATATTCAATGAGAATCCATGCTCACTGTATGGATGCTTAACTACCTGCAGTATTTTCCTGGATATGGGGGTGCTGGCAAGACCAGCATTTATTGCCTATTCCAAATTTCCCTAGAAAGAAAATGCAGTGGATAGCAAGGCCACTTTAGGGTCAACTACATAGAGTGTGTCTGGATTATAACATATGGGGCAGACAGGGTAAATTGGCAACAAAGGACATTAATTTTTATGGTCACCATTACTCAGAATAATTGTTGTTAATTCCACATTATTCATTGAATTTAAATTACACAGCTGCTAAGGTGAGATTTGAACTCAGATCTCTGGATCGTAAGTCCAGACCTCTGGAGTACATCCGGTAATTTAAGCACTGCAGCACCACTATGCCATATGTAGCAACTACATATGAAATGTGGAGAGGAGGAATGATTCCCCCTGACTCCAAGGCACTTTAAGAGCTCCCGCCAGTCTGGGATCAGCGCTCATCATCCTCCCTACCACATCCTACCCATTCCTCTCTCAAAACTTACTCAAGTTCCACTGCCAGCAAAGCAGGGGCCAGTAATGAGGAAATGTCAGCTCACCCTTAGTGAGTGAACAAAACCTATGCTTTTGGGTAAACATTGATGTGAACATTTTTAAAATCTCAAACCTGAACCCAACCCACATCTGTTCTGTAGGATGAGATGGGGGGAAATGTGGAAAGGTTGGTAGGTGGTGGTATGAATGCAGTGCATGGCACCAGCTAATCCTCACACAGAACATAGGTGTGGTTCCCATAGTTTCGTTTGTGTTTCTGCTTGCACAAACAAAGAAAGTGTTAGAGGTAAAAACATAATATTCTTTACTGAAGGCAGTAATTCTCAACCAACCTGCAGTATCAGGGTACAATATACCAAGAAACATATCATATGATATACAGTTATGAATTCACTAGATCTATTATCTGTTCATTCATTGAATTCTGACATATCTGAAGTGTCCAATCCACTCACTAGAAACTCCATTGGATCACTTTCCTAGGTAGGCCTCATACCTAGGTCTTATATCCTGTTCTGCGCAGTTGCTTCAATGTAATTGTCTTCATTACTTTGAATGGATTATATTTCGGATCACCACATTTTTAGTATCATCTCATTGCACTAAACTGTACACAAGAACATGAGCACAGGATGGTGCACGAGCACCTGTCTACATCAATGGTGCTGAGGTCGAGAGGGTTGAGCGCTTCAAGTTCCTGGGAGTGAACATCACCAATAGCCTGTCCTGGTCCAACCACGTAGACACCATGGCCAAGAAAGCTCACCAGTGCCTCTACTTCCTCAGGAGGCTAAAGAAATTTGGCATGTCCCCTTTGACACTCACCAACCTTTATTGATGCACCATAGAAAGCATCCTATCTGGATGCATGGCTTGGTATGGCAACTGCTCTGCCCGGGACCGCAAGAAACTGCAGAGAGTTATGTCTCCATAACAGCTGTTAGATTATCTTCATATGTTGCTATCTGCACTGTCAAGTCATCTATCTTATTGTAAATGCTACATGCATTCAAATAAAGACCACTAAGATTACTGTTGTAACTTGTATTGGATACACTAATGGATACCATGTCAAAACAATCTCTACTTTGGTTGCTTTCTGAAGCTCTTCATCTTCGGTCCTCTATTTTCACACTGTCTTGGATCCTGACCCAGAATAATTCACTATGGACAGTGGAGTTTTCCTCTTTTCTGCTAACACCTTTAAAATCATCTGTTCGGACCTTTTCCCTTCTGGGTTGATGCCAAGGCTTTCAACTCAGAGATAACTTTTCAGTCTCTCCTCTCACATTCTAGCAATGCTGTGCTGAGCTGATATTAATGTATATTAATGAGCTTGCTGTAATATTCTTCAGAAAATCTACAGATCTTCATAACTGCCTCTGCATTGCAAATCAACTCACTCTCAAAACAGCCAACTCAATCTGCACTTGATTCAGTCCATTCAGCACTTCTGTAGATTGTAGTCTCTGAGCTCTTTCGCAGAACTTATGCAGTCTCAACTTCTCTGCCTGTATCAACTTTGCCAGACCCAGTCAAAAATGAAAATAAAAAAACTTCAAGTGATGGAAACATGAAATAAAAATAGAAAATGCCAGAAACACTCGACACGTCAGGGAAGAAAAACAGTGTTAGTGTTTTGAGTCAAAGACCCTTTGTCAGACAATAGACCTAACTGTAACATCTTGTGCTCAATCTGTTGCTTCTCACCTTCCAGACCCTTGTAACTGTGCAGATACTTCCCAAAATGTCTCAAGTGGTTCTCTCATGCTGTTCAAACTGATTACAAATTCTTCCTCTGAACTATCTGTGAATAATCCAATATTTTCTGAAATTGCCATGTCACTGTTGAAGTGATCTTTTTGACAGGCCATTCAAAATGGACTATCTTTTACTGGGCTTGGATTTTTTTTAAATATTCTTTCAAGGGTTGTGGGCCACAGGCTGAGCTAGCATTTAATTGCCCATCCTTAGTTGCCCTTGAGAAGGTGGTGGTGAGCTGTTAGGGAGATAGTTCCAGTGATGATAAAGGAACAGTGATATATTTCCAGGTCAGGATGGTGTGTGGGTTGGAGGGCACCTTCCAGGTGGTGGTGTTCCCATGCTTTTGTTGTCCTTGTCTTTCTAACCGGTAGCGGTTGTGTGTTTGGAAGGTGTTGTCTGAGGTGTCTCGGTGAGTTGCTGCAGTGCAGCCTGTAGATGGTACAAACTGCTACTACTGTGTGTTGCTGGTGGAGTGAATGAATGGTTGTGGATGGGGTACCTATCAAACGGGCTGCTATGTCCCGTATGACGTCAAGCTTCTTGAGTATTGTTAAAGCTGCACTCATCCAGGCAAATGGAGAGTATTCCATCACACTCTAGACTTGAGACTTGTAGATGGTGGACAGGCTTTGGGGAGTTAGGAGGTGAGTTACTCAATCTGGAATATCTTTTCCTCTGGGACACCTGACCCTGATCTAGTTACCTGGCCAAATTGACACTTTTTTCCACACACTTTTTCCTCAGCCTCATTGCTGTCCTTTCAGACATTTCGATAAATGGTATCTTTCCTCTGCCATCGTGTCACAGTACCTGTTTCACCTATTGACCAGTAGTAGAATATATATACACCCAGCCTTTACTGTCTTACACATGAGTCAGCACTGTGAATCCATGACTCGGGGAAGGCCTTGCCTTTGCTCTTCATGACTCCCTTGGTATACCCTCCATTAATATTACCCATTTTTGTTGCAAACATTTCCAGAGATTTCAATTTCCTCTTTAATGCCATGTGACTACATCACATTCCTTGATTCAGTGGTAGAATTTTTCTTTTTTTTAGCATGCTTTGGCTAAACTGCTGTCCTGTCTCCTCGGAGGAACGACTCACATTTAACCGCTAGGTTCTCTTTATAGCTATATACATTCTCCATCAAATAGACTGTTGTCAAATTGCTGGTGCATTACTTTGCTTTGATCACCACAGCTGCCCATGCCGAGTGAACTGCCTGCATTCACTGCACTCCTAATCTGGATTGTACTTTCTCTCAGTGCCACAGCTGGCTGTAGAGTAGACAATGAACTACCAGGCCTTGTCTGCACAGCACTAATTCCTCCCCCTTAACTGGAAAATTAAAATCCTAAGGCGATTCACTTTAAGATAAGCATTCTTACTATGCCAAATGCTATCGAAATTATAATCAGTGCTGAAACATCTCCAATCCAGCTGATCAGGAGGAGTAATATTTACTTGGAAAGTTTGTGGTTAAAGAAATTTCTGAAGTCAAACATGTGTTCTCGAAACTTGGTTAATGCAATTTAAAGGAAAAGTCATCACTCTGTGTTTATTAAACAGAAATGTGTTTATTGTTAAAGAATTTTATTGTTTCAGTTTGTAAAGGGAAACAAAAAGGATTTATAATACCAAGGAAAGTTATAAAAAAATCCTTTATGCTGAACAGCTGTTCTAGTTGGTTGTTTCCATGGGGAGGTTTCTGGAGGCAGAATGGCTGCTGACTTCTTGGGTATTATCATCATTCACTGGAACAGGGTTGTTGAATCCTTGAGGTGCAGCTTGCTGTTGACTCTGGAGTTCGGTTGTATGTGATGGAGTTGAGTTGTAGAGGATAAATCCAACCATAATGAGCACAAATGCCAGAATATACAGAACGGAAAACTAATGATAAAAATTGAAGGGAAAAGTAGTCAGATTTTTAAAAAATTATAATTCACTTTAATGGAAGCATAATGAAATTCAAATATTGGATGGGCATACACTTGATAAGAGGAAAAGAGAAATAATTAAGGGGTTTAGCATATTTGAAAGTGACAAATAACCAGAGCCAGATGAAATATATTTGAGGCTATTGATTGAAGCAAGGAAAACAAAAGGCAGGAACTGTGACCTCAAATTTTCAATCCAACCTCGCTATAGAAGTGGTGCCAGGGGATTGCTAAAATTGTCCCGTTGTTTAAAAAGGAAGGAAGGGATGAAATCAGTAATCATAGGCCAGTTAGTTTAACTTGATCTAAGTTATTGAAATCCATTTAAGGGATAGTAAAAACATTCATTTAGAAAGGCACTGATTAATTAGGTTCTAATGTTCTAATGCTCTCAGTTGTGTCTAACTTGATTGAAAGGCTGCTGATGAGTGCTGCACACAATTCTGGTCACCACAATACGTGGAAGACGCAATTGCTCTGGAGATGGAGTGGAGGAGGGTTACAAGGATGTTGCCAGCAGTGGAAAACTGTAGCTGTGAGGAAAGATCGGATAAATTTGAACAAAAAAGTCTGAGCGGAGACTTAATTAAGATGTATAGAATTATGAGTGCCTGGATATCATGGGAACAACCTATTTCCCTTAACAAAGGGGTCAAAAACCAGGGTGCATAAATTTAAATAAAATGGTAGAAAGATTAGAGAGGCGATGAGGACATTTTCCTTCACCTGGAGGCTGTTAGGGTATGGAACTCATTGCCTGAAAGAGTGGTAGAAATAGAAAACCTCATCACATTTTAGAAATGCCTGGATGTGAACTTGAAGAGCAGTGATCTGCAGGGCCATGAACCTGGTGCTGGGGATAGCATTATAATAGATGGACCAGCCGGACCCAATGAGTTGAATGGCCTCCTTCTGCATCATACATTTTCCATGATTCTATGACTTAAGTTCCACAAAAATCTCAAACCATCCATTTTTCAGCTTAGTGGCACAAAAATTAAGACTTGCTCACTGAAATCCAAGACTTGCATGAGATGAGATTTTCTCCATATAATATTCCAATCACAAATTCTTAAATCTAGAAATTATTTTTGTTTGCAACTCCAACTATTTTTCAGCATTCAACAACTTTATACTTAATATAGATAAAGAAGAATGATTGAGAGTTTAGCTATTGTGACTAATGTGCAGAGCTATCCTCCCACGCATGGATACAGCTAGTAGTTGCAGATTGTGGAATTACCCTTTAATTATCATCTTAACAAAAAAAGTATGACGAGGTGCAAAAGAGAATTTTAATGCAAACCACTTATATGGGTTGACTGGTTAATATTATAGTGGTCTATTAGGCTGCAGAGGAGGTTGATGTTAATCACAGTGGTGGCTTGATTTTTTTTCTTTTGGTTTCCATAGCTACCTCCTACACATTGCTACCAAGAGACATTAACCTTTGCACCATTCTTTAATTATCTAAACGAGAAAATAGCCTGAAAGCTGTTACTTGAGATTTAAAAGGGGTCTAGTTTTCAACATTGTTCTTAGCTTTGTGAGATTGTCAAATCTCAACAGCTTTATGATCATTTAATAGAAAAAATATTGATGAATCAAATCAGATCAATTTCAAGAGTGTCCAGGATTAGTAAAAGCTTGTTAGCCCTGATTAAAGCCAACTTGCATCTCGTAAAGGGGACATTCTGGATGGCCTCACAGAACACAGAATGGGTATCCAGATTTCTCAAAACAGCCCTGGAGGCATTGTAGACAAGATGGAGATCTCTTCCCACAGGAAGCGAGGAAACCCTCTAGGAACCTGCTATTGAGGCAATGAAAGGAATCACCTGTTGAAGTCAATACTAGGTAAGTATCTTCAAAGACAAGAATACAGTGCTAGTAGGAGTTCAGTGAGCTTATACATGTGAACTAGGTTGGTAAATACATGTTTAGTACTGTCTCTGATCATCTATGTCAGCACAGTATTTCATACAGCACACCCTCATCAACTACTTACCAATAATCTCTGTCAATTGGAACCAAGATCTAATATTCAAATGGCCCAGCACAACCTCACACTTATAATTTTTCAAAGCCTCAGTGCCATGTCTCACAGCTGACACAGACTTTCATCTATTCAAATATCACTCAATGCAAGACACCCAGTGACATATTTCAGTTTCTCATAAAATAAAGTGACAGACAATTGGTGTCTTCCACAACAATCAGGCAGAAGTGTGTCACACCCCTAGTGGTGAAAGGGTAGGCCATTAATGGAGTGGTTACATACTCTGGTGAGCCAGCAGCTTTGAGACCACAGAAGATGACAATATCTTTAAATCTAATCCTCCACCCATTTCAGGCTAGGTTGTGATGACCAGGTGATCATTGGACAGCAAAAGAGCAGAGATGGAGGTATGCCATCACTCAGTGTAATCACTACAGCTACCATAGTCTGCAGCCAGAGCAGAGGGAGAAAGTATAAAATATTACAATTCTCTAAAGAAACAAAGGTGTATATGGGAATTGGGTGACGACTTCCATTCAGCATTGCACAAGGTGTCTAATCTGCAAACTCCTGCATGTGCAAGCACAAATATACAACCCAGGAGCAGGAATAGGCCACTCAGCTTCTTGTCTGCTCTGTCCTTTATTAAGATGGTGGCTGATTTGATTGTAAACTCAACTCTGCATTCCCGGTTACCTGAGGTAATTTTTCACCTCCTTATCAAGAATCTATTTCTGCCTTAAAGTTATTCAAAGGCTCTGCTTCCACCAACCCTTGAGAAAGAAAGTTCCAAAGACTCATGATCCCCTGAGAAAATGTTGCTTAATTTCTACCTTAAATGGGCAACCCTTTAGTTTTAAGTAGTAACCTTCATTAAACATTCTCCCACAGGTGAAGCATTCTTTTCACATTCAGCCTGTGAGGATCTTGTATGTTTCAATCAACTGATCAACCACAACTGATGAGATTGAATATTCCTTCCTGCCACACCAACATCTTGCTGCAAAACAAAGGAGAAATCCTTTATACTTTGTTCTTTGTGGATTGGTTGCAACAACCCTAGAACACCAAAAGAGAATATTTCCTAAATAATCTTGTCCATTATCTTGTACAGCTATTGTCTTGGCAAAGGTCATTACATTGGATTTTAATAAATTGCTGCATGCTGCCACTGATATCATGTACTTCCAAAATTAGAAAGCCAATACAAGCTGACACCCCCACCAACGCCCAAAGCCACTCAGTCTTCACCCCCAAATCAATTTTCACATTTTTAATAGCAATAGATCTATGAAGGGTGAAGTCAAAGACTGAGTGGAGCAGTTCAAGGACAGTGCACACCAGCATTTCGTTCCCTTTGTTGTGGTGAAAGAACTAAAAATCTGCATGTCGTCTATGTGGGCATACTTCCCAGAAAATTTTGATTTCACACACTTGATATGCTGTGTCTGTTGACATTTTGAAGTCTACGGTGAAAAAGAATCCCAGTATAATTGCTCTTAATTACAAGTAAAGTGCACTCAGATCCCTATTTTGTTTCTGATCTTTATATTCCACAAGTACAATGCTAGTAATTATCAAATAATGTTGGTTCATGAACCTACTGAAGTGAACATGTTCTTTAACTCAAAACAGCAGCAGCAATGGGTATTGGGAGAAAATAAACTCTTAGCCAGGCATGCTCTGGAGAATTCCCTTGGAGAAAAATAACAGCTTTTGAAGCTGCAATTGCCATCTTATTTGTTAGTTAAACCTTTATTGGGGGGAAATTACTAAATAAACAGATTTGTAATTGATCTTTTTTAAACCAAAAACTCATTTGACATTCTTCTGCAACAAGTTTGTATACAATGATTAATGGGAGAAAGTAATGTCTGATTGGTTCAAATCCAATCCCATTGGTTCGACAAATCTCATTTGCAAGAAATCCACTTGCAACTTCCAGATAATTTGGTTAGACAATACTGAGGGTCTCCACTGCATGTGAAAGTGCTAATTTTTTTGTAGCAAGCTCAATTCAAGCATGTACCTTGGACATCTAACCGGGGATTAATGCTGTCCCTTATTAACATTATCCAAAAGTACAAGATCATATTTGATAGCTTTTCCTCACTCTCCAGAAGTATTACTGATGTTATTTTTAGGTGAATCAAATTGTCCATTGGTTATTAAACAAAGCTGACTTTGTCAAATTCCTACATCTCTTCTGTGCTTGTGCTATCTCGGTCTTTGGAATAGAGTGCAATGTGTGACATGCTGTTTATTTCCTAGGCAGTTTTCTTCCCACAAGTTCACTGAAGATTGTCTTTTTCACCTTTATGACATTGCTTGTTTAGTCATATTTCCCTCCCTTTGAGCCTCTAATCATGACTTTACCATTTTGAAGTCCACTAGCCAGGCAGCCTTATTTCTATCTCTACGAACCAATAACTAACTGAAAATACCACTGCACTGGCTTTAAGCCACCTGTGCCCCACATTTCCATCATCTAAATTCTTGCTACTTCTCCACATTGTTAAGAATCACACTGAAAATTCTTTCCATAAGTTCCAGTGGCATTGTCCAGCAGATCTTTTGCTCTTGCTTGTCCCCTTTGCTGTTATACTTTAACTCCATCATTGATGCAATTTACACTCAACTGCCTTGTTCCCTGGAACTCACTCCTACCAATAGTGGTCCACCACATCTCCTTGGGGCTTACCACAGAAATTTACCAGGACTGGTCTTGCAACTTTTAGCTCAAACCTGTAATTCCACATGATTATTACTTTATGCTTATTGACTATTTTCTTTGCTCTTTGCAACTGAGGGAAACAGCTTGAGTTGTAATTATTATCCATGTAGTTGGCAATCCCATTTAGGATTTCATTTGAAATAACTTTTATTATTATGCAAGTAAAATTGTAATTGCTCTTCACTTATTTTACCCTTATTGAAATGAACATATTTTTAAAGTTCATTTATTAATAAATGGGATGAAGCAATCTATTTCATGGATAAAATGTTTTGTATTATATCATTCAACCCATCTGTTATTTTTCTGAATATTTTTATTAAGATATTTACTGAATACATTAACATGAATTTCCTCAAGCCATAAACCTGGTACTAACTCTGCCAGGTTAGGCTATAGTTAGGCTAACTCTGCCAGGTTAGCTGCAACCAGTCTTTAGTTATATAACTAAAAAGAAAGATTCTTTTGATCTTCAAAGGTCTGAGCCACCAGCAGTGGGGCGTAATTATGCCTTTCAGGAAGCTAGTCTGGTCCTTGTCTCTCAGCACACTGGCCACCATGAGCACCTGTGAGGTCAAGGATGCTAGATGTTCCAGCATAATACACATTAGCAGTGTATCCTGCCAGAAGTACCAAGTGGATGATTTATCTTGGTTTCTTCATTCTCATGAGGCTCCAACAATCACAGAAGCAACCTTCAACCAATTTGATTCATTCTAAGTCTTATCAAGAAGAGGCTGAGACAATGGAGAGAACAAAGCCTATAAGACCAGACAACAAGTTAATTGCCCATGTCTGTCATGTCAACAAAAAGGAGGAAAAATCCTGTCTGGCTAATATCCATTCAATCTACCTCCATCATTAGAAAAGTTCTTTAAAGTAACACCAATAACACCACATTTGGACCAAGGCAGTGTTGAGGTGCGGAAAAATTTAAAAGAAGCATTGCCCCACTCAACAATGCTCCGTTTAGATTTTTCCACACCTCAACACTGCCTTGGTCCAAATGTGGACCAAACAGCTGAATTCCAGAGGTGAGGTAAAAGGAAGTTTTTGACTGAGTATGTTGTCGTTGGTTTTTGTAAAACTAAAGACAGAGGCCATCGAGGAAATAAAAACACGTGAAGAGTTGGGATCATACCTTACACAAAGGAAGGTAGTTGTCATTCTTGTTGGTCACCAGAACATCACTGCGAGGGTTCCTCAAGGCAGTGTCCAAAGCCCTAACTCCTTTATCTGCTTCATTAATAATCTTCCCTCCATGACAAATGGAGAAGTTCACTGATGATTGCACAATGTTCAATTCCATTTGCAACTCCTCAGAAAATGAAGAATTTGTGCCTACATAAAGCAAGGCCCAGAGAACATTCAGGTATAGGTTGATGTGGCAAGTAACGTTTGTGCCACAGAAGTGCCAGTAATGACCATCTCCACTAAGAGAGAATTTAACCATCTACTTTTCATATTCATTGTCATTGTTGCTGCAATGTGTGCCATTTACAAAGTGCAAAATACACTGCAGTTACTCAAGGTTACCTCAACCATATCTCTAAAATCCATGACTTCTACCAACTAAGAAGTACAAGGAAAGCAGGCACAAAGGAACATCACCACCAGCACATTCCATTCCAAGTCACACACCATCCTGGCTTCGAAATATATCACCATTCCTTCACTGCCACTGGGTCTAAATCCTGGAACTCCCTACCTAGCAATGCCATGGGAGTATTTTCAGCAGAAGGACAGCAGTGGTTCAAGAAGGTGGCTCACCATCACCTTCTCAAGGACAATCAGGGATGAGCCATTAATGCCACCATGCCAGCAACTCCTGCATCCAGAGAAAAGAGTTTAAAGAAAGAGTGCATCCAAACAACTATCTGAAGAGTGGTTCTAGCTCATGCCCTACAAGAATCCCATCATGGCTGACATATCCACATTAAAGAGGAGCTCATGGCCATTCTGGTGGACCTGCAACTAATGAACTTAATACCCTATTTTTGTAAGAAAGTGAAATACAGCAGACAGTGAAACTCAGTCAATCTTGAGATGCTAATAATGTATCACAAACATACTCGTAACTTTTTCAAGGTCATATCCCATCCCTTACCATCTCTTCATCCGAAGACAAGTAGAATCCCAAAGGAAATATTATAAACATTGTTTACACAATTTCTCCCGAAGTTAATGCTAACTTTCTATCTATGTTTAAGTGGTTTACGTCTAGTGTCTGTGCCTTTAGAATCAGTCATAAGCAGTTTAAAATAAAATGTAATGATAATTCAGATTCCAATGATACTTTGAACAATGTTTAAACATCCTTCAGCCATGTGGTTGATGAAGCAAGTTTTAGGATGCAGGACAATGGTAGAAATCAGTAAAGTTAGCTGGGGGGAAAGTTGCAAATGAAGTTCAATCCAGAGAAGTGTGATGTAATGAATCTGGGGAAGGAAAGCACTTGATAAATGTAAGATGCTGACAAGTGTGGCGGAATGAAGGAGATTTTGAATGCACATCCACAAATCCAGAAAGTAGCAGAACAAGTAGATAATGCTATTTTGATGACATATGGGGCACTTGCCTTTATTGACTGAAGCACAGAATAAAATAGCTAACAGATCATATTAGAACAATAAAATATAATAGCAAAAATCAAGCTGCAGAAGGAACTCAGCAGGTCAGGCAGTGTCTATGGTGGGAAATGGACAGTGGACATTACTAGTCAAGACCCTTCATCTGGACCCACTATGTTCCTCCAGCAGCTCGTTTTTTTGCTCTAGATTCCAGCACCTGCAGTCTCTTGTGTCTCCAGTAATAAATAATAGGTCATTGTATTGCATTCTCTTCTGGTCACCACACTGAAGGAAGGGTGTGACAGTGCTAGTGGGGATACAGAAATATATGAGGATGTAAAGGGTGAAGAATGTTGGTTATGAGACCAAGTTGGAAAGGCCAGTTTGTTTTCTTTGGGACAAAAAGTATAGTGGGAATCTGAAACTCTGTCCGAAAAGTTGGTGGTGAAATGCCCATCACATTTAAGAAGTAATGAGGTAGGAAGAGGGAGTAGCTTCAGTGTTCTTTTTTGACTGGTGCTGACACAATGACCTGAAAGGCCTCCACCCTGTGTGAGAAACGTCTATGCTTCTGTAATTTCTCAAGCAATGGACAAAAACAAGAAAGCTTCACATTGTGTTGGTTCTGTTTGTAAAAAACAGTTATTTTTGTGCTTGAATGGTTGGATGCAAAAACTCCAGGAAATTCCAGTAAATCTTCTCTGGGAGAGTAAGACAAATACATGATTGTTTAAATCATTTTAAGAATTGCTGAAAGAAGAAACCAGTCACTCAATTTGAAATGACTGATGGTGAAAGTTTAGATTAATTTAAATTCTAATGAAGGTAAGAAAGTTAGAAACCCTGTAGAGTATAAATGTTATTTACACTCAGTTTGTAATTAGGAATTAGGCAAAATAATTTCTTCAATAAACATATGTCTGTATTTTGTAAATGCTATTTAGATGCTAGTTTAAATTTGGTAAATAAATTCATAAACTTAAGATAAAGGGTACGGGCTTGGCTCAATAAGTAGTGATATTTAGCAGATAAGGTTTTATTCTTCACTTCCTGGGCATGTTACTGAAATCATGCTGAGCTATCAAAGGTCAGTTAGATAGTTTTAAAGATATGGTGAGTTAACATTCACACTCTACAGTGAACTAAAGATGAAAGGTAGAGAAGATTCTAAAGTGGACCTTAGGCTTAAACTAAAAAGCTAATAATTAGTTTCTGATATAAATTAAGCACCAATTTACCAATTAAGCTACAGACCTATAGACTGGAGGTACAGATTTAATTGCCACTCTCTTGAGATCCTAAATTTAGTTGAAAGACACATAGAGTTGCCTAATGGATGGCAGACGTTTCCCTTCAAAGATTAAAAGGAAGTTGTCATTGAATCTTCTATTGGCCAACTAGGAGCAATAGAGACACTGGAACTGGAACATTGCCTACAGCCTTGAATAAAATACTCAGATGTCTGGAAAAGACCAGACCAAGGGATGGGAATATGGTCCCTAAAAGAAGAGAGGAATGTATAATCAGAGCAAAATAAAATAAAATTCAATGTAGACTATCTTTAATCACCAATACATTTTATTAGTTTGGTGTCTCTTGAAAGGTTGCTTACCTTGTAGTGGAATAAGAAGATCCCAAAGAAGAAGCTGTAGAGGTCTGCAGTCAGAATGGCAAGGTTGACTGAGGTGGCATTGCTGAGCTTAATCACAACAGGTAGGAAGCTGTACCATCCAAACATGCAGACAGCAAAGGAAGTGAATAATAACACTGCAAGAAAAAGAGACTCAAAATGATTGATTCAAACATATTCCCAGTACTCTGACCACAGGTGTCTAATGTCATCAGATTAGATCCAATTTTATAGAAGTTCTGCTCCCTCAGTTTGAAACAACCATCATTTGGTTCTCTTGCTATCAGGGTGGCAGAAGTCTACATATTCATCAGTTTCTCTCAGATTTGCCACCTTGGTTTAAAATAAAATTGGTTGCACATTAAACTTGTCTTTGCTCTAGCGCAGTATACCTTGCTGTTGACCTTAATGGGAAGGTACAAAACAAGTTAATGATCACTTTCAACAAATCATACCAAAAATTCAGCTTTAATTTAGACTTTAAATTCAGCTTTCATTATTGTCCACATAATATGTTTAGTGCTACTGATGAGGAGTCAATTCAAATACAAGTGCTTTTAAATTGTTATGCCCTGGTTTTCCAAATAATATCCCCTTACTGCAACACTAGAAGAAGTATTGAAATCAACCGCTGTATTTTTACTTTCAGAGCATCTGGCTTTCTATCCACATAATGTTTTCCTGATTAAGTAACATCTTGATTTTAAAATTTGTCTCATTGCTTTCAAATCCCAATATGGTTTTGCTCCATCCTGTCCTCATAATCTGCTCCAATACTCCACCCTCCAGCCTTTTAATCATCTTATAAAATAATTGCCCCATCACTGCCTGCTGTGCTTGCAACTGGCAAGGTCTTTATCGTGTAATTCCTTTCACAAAACTTCAAATTTGTGGTGGTCCGACAGCTTTGTTGGCGCCAGAAGTGGGCGACACTTGTGGGCTGTCCCCAGAACACTCTATGCAAAAGATGTATTTCACTGTGTGTTTTGATTTACATGTGACTAATAAAGATATCTTATATATCTTATATCTTTAAACAATGTTGCGTGAGTGATTCTACTTGCAAAAAAACTGTTCTTTTTTTGCGCTTGAACGGTTGGATGTACAAAATGCAGGAAATTCCAGTAAGTATCCCATGGGATAATAAGACAAGTTGTTCCTTAAAACTCATCCATTTGACTAAGATTTTCATCAGCTGCACCTGGCTTTGAGTCAAATGTCCTTGAGTCAATTTGCTACTTTGAAGGTTTTACATAAATACATTTTGCTGCTGATGCTATCTTACAGATAATTGATGTTTTTCTCTGTTAGAAGCTCGGTGTATGACCTTCTCAGATCTAATGGTATAGTTCATTTCTTACTTCTATGCGTGTTGGTGCATCCTGTCAGGGTATAAATAAACCAGACCTGAATCAGATGTTTATGTATTTCGTATGAGCCTCTCAATTCAATCTGAAGACAATCTGAACAACTATATCAGTGAGGTGAGTTCCCCTGTATTAGTTAACTTTCTGGTTGGACAATAAATTCAATCAGCATGACTTATTATTGCATGATAGTGCAAAATAAGGGACTTTCCATACTTATCCAAATATGTAGATCATTTTATCTGACAAGATGAAATCAAAATGCCTCCTAGTAGCTTCAAAATCCCTTAAATTTCCTCTTTTCTATCTGACTAACTGACAGCCAAAAAGAAAGGCTTGTTGAAGCTTACTAATGAGTATCAGAATGAGACAAGATTACAAATTGTTGCTTGTTTACTCTCTTTGCTGCTAATGGAGATTGTGCCAAGTGTGAAACCTGGATTTGTTATGCACAGCAGGAGCTTCCTTGAAATGTTCTCACCGACAAACTAGGAACAAATTTATAGTAGTCAAATTAATCGATCAATCAACACATTTTTGGGATGTGGTAGAAAACTGGAGCACCAAGAAGATGTGATAGAAAATCAGAGCACCCCGTCACAGGAAGAACGTGCAAACTCCATACAGACAGCAATGCATGTCAGGATAGAACCTGGGTTGCTGGAGCTGTGAGGCAGCTACTAGCTATGCCACTGTGCCAAAATGAGGGGAAAATGATATCATAGGCCTGTTTTAGTCAGCAGTAGTCCTTAGCTTCCAAAAGCAAAATAATGTAGGTGTTGAAAGTCTGAAATAAACAGATAATGCTAGAAATACTCAGCGGGCTAAGCATTAGCTGTTTCTCCCACTAATGATGCTGCCTGACTTGCTGAATATTTCCAACCTTTTCTGTTTTTGTTCCAGAATCCTTAGGTTGATGCTGCTAGAAACAATGATGTATAGGCCTCCAATGATTGTATCTATATTTTCTGGTGGCTGTGTTTTCCTAACAGCCTTGGCATTTAGGAGAGCAACCATGCCAGTTAAGTGGCTTCATGTACATTTGGGACTGTCATGATGATCATGATCTTAAATTCTGAGGAAGAATTCATATCATCCGTATTTTGAAAATATTAATTAATTTTGATTTATGTGTGTTTCTCTCCAGGTAATATAATTTTGGACTGTTGAAAAGAAAAAAACATAAATTGCATCTAATTCCAACAAAAATAAGTTATTGCATAAGGGTTGTGTTTTCCTTAGAGTTAGCAACTCCATTGCCTCAGCAGTGTAGTGCAACAATTGGATACCATGACAGTGTTTTACAAATTTATGGCATTTGTTGTGTCTTTGAAATTACAGAAGGATAAGCAACCTTGAATGCCAATTTTTTTTCCCCCTTTGCAGCTACATAAGCTGACAAATCTAGACATTGAATTTTCTTGGTGAACAATTGAAATAGAGATGAATAAATATATGGCTGAATTCTCCTTCAACTGTTGTATTATTCAGAAGGTACAGATTAATTGAGAAGCACTGTTGGCTTGACTGTGATGCCTGAAACTCACAATTTAAACTTGCATCACATGCTCACATGTAATGTACTTGATATCTGCCAGGGATCCATAGACCTGTAGAGTAGCTGAGATTTACTTTCTTCAGGAGAGCAGGGGAGGATATTAGAAAAAAAATTCAAGAACATCAAAAAATCCTACCCATACAATTCAATGAATTTCATTAAAGATAAACAGAGAAGAGGGAATCCTTTTTTCAGAACTATATTCACAGTGTAAACCTGAAAATGCTTTAGAAATAGTTCAGTGGAAATATTCAGATGGTAGATATTATGACAAATGAAAGCTTACCTACTTGCCAGTTCCAATTAATATTTGCAATTTCATTATGTTCCAGAATGCCTCTACAACAGAAAAAAATGAAAGCTTGACTTTAAAAGAAACACCAAAGATACAAGATACAAAGCATTAGTTTTGCACAGGACAGGTTTCTTTAATTTTCTCTTTTCCCTTCCTCACTTCCTGCACATCTCCAACTCCATCCTCCAACTTTCTCTATCTGTGTTTTCTACTATTTTTGCTCATTTGCAAGATATGACTATCACTTCCTATTTCCCTTACTTATTGACTTCTTTCCATACTTGATAATAGTAATATGTAATTACAATTTGAAAATAGTTTATGAAAATGGTACAATTGTGTATGGTGTAAATACTTATCTACAGCATAGTACATTTTGCTGAAACTTTAAGCAAACCTTAGTATTCCAACCTGACAGCATCCTGCTTGCTCAGTTGCCTGCTTCACACGGAATAATCTACATCACCTAAGCAGCATCATTCAATAAACCAAACATAAATTGCCAAGCAAATTGCTTCAAGCAAACCACATAGAAGTGATCCATTCATCCCATCAAGCCTCTGTCTCAGAGCAATCCCATTCCCTTACTTATTTCCCTGCAACCTATTCTCTCTCGCATACCCATTAACACCCCTTGATTCCCCTGCCACCTACCTGCACCAGAAATAATTTACCATTCAACCTACCAACCAGCACATCTTTGGGATGTGGGAGGAAATTGGTGCACTTGGGACAAACCCATGCACTCACAGGGAGAATATTACAAACTCTACACAGACGGCACCACAGGTCAGAGTTAAATCCGAGTCACTGGAGCTGCCAGGCAACAGCACTACCTGCTGCATTGCTATGCCAGTGTTTGGTAGGTATGGATTTATTTTGGGTAAGAGTGATTGAAGCAAACACCCTCACTGTATTTAAATTTACCTGAATGAGCACTTGCCTACAAGGTAACATACTGAAAGTTGTGAAGTGGTATTTGATTCTAGTTGGCCAGTGTGGATAGAATGGGCAAAGTGGATTTCTTCTTTGCTGTATATTTACATGGTAGTTGGGTGGTAGTCAAGAAATTTTCATTTATGGGTTCTGCTAGTCTGAAAATTGATCTTGTTCCCCTTTGCTCGGTGTCTCATATTTCAAAAGCAACATGTAAATTACACTACTTTTTGGAGTATTGAAATAATATTTGTCCTGCTTTTACAATGAAAAGGAACATTAAGAGTGTCATTTACAATCTGCAAGAGTTATACACATTTTAAACCTTTTCGGAGCTAAGAAACAATTCTTATCATCAAGGGGAACTTACAACAAATAAAATACAGTTTAAATAAGGTGCGTGGAATGGGCTGCCGGCAACGGTGGTGGAGGCGGATACGATAGGGTCTTTTAAGAGACTTTTGGATAGGTACATGGAGCTGAGAAAAATAGGCAGCTATGGGTAAGCCGAGTAATTTCTAAGGTAGGGACATGTTCGGCACAACTATGTGGGCCAAAGGGCCTGAATTGTGCTGAAGGTTTTATATGTTCTGTGTTCTAAACCACTCCTAAAGTATGGGTCTTGAGCTGTTTTATGACAACTGACTGAATTAAAAACAATTAATTCAGATTCTGGTATCATAAGGAACTTGTTCAATTCTGATTCATATCCTCATGTCCTACAGGGTCTTACTTACCTGAGGAAACAGCATTTTTGTGAGGTAACCAATAAATGGTGAACAAATATGACACACTACAAAAAAAGCAGTATTTATAATTTGCAGGATGCCTCAAAATTTATAAACGAATATTTTGTTGTTCCCATTTTTTCTGCTTTTTTGTGTTCTATCATTGTGCAGTTTTCAACATTTAAAAACTGAAATATATTGCTTCAGAAGAAACCAAACTTTTGCCAACATTGTGCTTGTATACAATGAATATTAAACAATACTGTTAAATTGGATATAATTTAGAAAAAACAGTGCTATTCCTTACAGTTGTATAACACTAAAGAGGGTTGCAAACAAGCCAAGCATTCCCAGGAATTCCTCTCTGCTAAAGTTTTTCACAACGAATTCTTCACAAACGTTAGAAATTCCATAAAATATAGCACCTCCCAGGACAAGAAGGTCTCCCAGCAACTTATTGATACCTATTTAAAAAAGGCACTAGATTAATTTAAGATAAAAATAAAACTTTTATTAACATGGATTTATATAATAATTCAGAATATGTAGCCATTTTATATCCTTACTTAACCAAAAAGAAATGTACATATAAAATGCATTTCGACAGAAATAATTGACTCTGGATTAATCATTAAGCTCATTTAAATGGGAACTTACTCAACATCTGCTCAGCCCCTCACTACATTGCTTGTGAATCACCAGATGTTTTAACACTTCAGTATACAACCTACTTGATCAACGCACATCGCCCATTTTAAGTCTTTCACCATCACAGCACCATCGCTGCAGTGTGCACTATCTACAAGGCAACAATTAGTCATCTTATTCAATTGAACCTTCCTATAATCCCCACTATCCCAAAGTATGAAGATAGCCACCACAAGGGAACTCCAGCACTTTGAAGCTTCCCCCCAAGTCACACAACGTGAAAATATATTGTTTGGCCTTCATTTTCGCTGGTTCAAAATCCTGGCGGTCCCAACCTACCAAAAGAGATGATGGACAAGATAAAACTAAAAGAAAGCAGTTTAACATTTAAGGAATGAATGCGAGAACAGCAACATTTATACACTCGTTTCCAGAGTAAAAACACCAAAGCAAAAGGGATCCAACCATGGCCAAACAAAGAAGGATATTATTACATCCAAACAGGAATCATATAAAATTTTCAAGAAAATTAGCACACTGAGTGGATTGCATTGCAAGACTGATAAGGGAACACAAGCAGAGCATGAGGACACAAGTAGAACATAAAAGCTGATTGTAAAAACCCCTGCAAGTATGTAAAATAGAAAAGATTAATCAAGAGAAATTTAGGATCTCTACAATCTGAAATGGAAGAACTTGTAATAAGGCACGAAGAAGTGTCAGAGCAATTAAACAGACTCTTTGTCCTCATGGAAGAGGACACAAAGAACCTCTCAGAAATGCTGGAATAACAACAGTCCAACGATAAAAAGGAATTAATGGAAATTAATTAGCAAACAAGAATAGTGCTGGTAAAATTAATGTCACTTAAACCTGATACATCCCTAGGGTCTGATAATCTGCATCCCAGTGCACTAACAGAGATTACTATGGAAATATTGTTATGCATTTTTGTCTTTCCCAAAATTCTATGACTCATGGAACGGTTCCATCAGATTGGTAGGTGACAAAAAGGAGAGAGAAAACAGGAATTTACAGATTAGTTGCCCTAGCAACAGTAAGATGGAAATCACTAGAATCTATTATAAAGGATGTAATAACAAAACACCTTGAAAAAATCAATGGAATTAAACAAAGTAGAGATGGATTTATGAAAATCCATGGTGTTTGATGATGAAAGGAGACACTTGCTAAAGAGGGCACTCCTAATGAAGATTAGCACTTGCTAATGGAGATTCACCAGGTTGATTCCTAGGGGGTACAAACTGTTAAATGAAGAGACATTCAGTACAATCATGAAATTAAAGCAAAACGTATTGTAGGTTCTGGTGAAGGGGAGAGATATAAAATAGAGCAAGGGCGAAAAACAAATACAGCTCCTAAAATCAACAACAAAAAAGACTGCAAATGCTGAAAATCTGAAATAAAATAGAAAATGTAGGAAATACTGAGCAGTTTAGGCAGTGTCCATCAAGAGAGAAACAGTTAATTGTTTCAGACTGAAGACCTTTTATCAAAGCTGATACTATGAGTTTAAGTTGCAGAGGAAGGTGGGGGGGAGTAGAGGGAACACAAAGGAAGATCTGTGAAAGGGTGAAGGGCAGGAAGATTGAATGACAAAGGAGCTGTCTGAAAGAGGCTGGTAAAAGCCCATAAATTGGTTTGGGGGAGTTACAATCAGGAGGAGACAAATCAGATCTGTAAGTACCAGATAAAATGGAGACAAAGAACTGTGACTGCTAGAAAAGTGATATACAAGGCTGGACTGGCTGATTGTTGAAATTGTTGTTCAGTGTTATGTCTAAGAGGCTGTAATATGCCTGTTTGGAAGAAGAAATGTTATTCCTTGAGCTTACATTGAACTCCATTAGAACAGTGTAAGAAGCTGAAGGCAGAGGTCAGAGTGAGAATGGGAGGAGAGAACTAAAGTGACAGGCAGCTGCAGGCTTAGCACCATGCTTGCACACTGAACATGGGTGTTTTGCAAAGTGATTAACCAATCTACACTGGTTTTCCCAATGCAGAGGAGACCACAATGTGAGCACTGAATGTAGTAAAGTAAATTGGAAGTACAAGTGAGTTGCTAATCCTGAACTCCTGATGACATAGAATACATGGAATTAGGAATGCCATGTTCTACAGGAGAAAATATAACCTTGTCTTACTATTTTGTGCTCCGGTGTCCTGCTCAGCAGTTTATTGTTCACAGGAAAGTGCAGGATAGTCATGAGAGGAATGGTTGTTAAATGGAAGCTCTTCTAGTTTGTGGCAATTAATCGTTGTGAACAGAGATTGCCTTTTTTATTGAATAGAGAAACTATGAACTGGTTCTAATTGTTTGGATATGGACAAGGTATTGATGGATTACTGCAGAACTGCTTTGTGTTTGTGAAAGGAACAAAGTATTTTGGGATGGTCCCTGGCTATGACCAGTGTTGTGGTGAATTCTAACCACAATGATATCAACTGGACACCAAGAGCTTCAAAACAAGGTTGTGCTTTATTCCAGTCTAACAACAAGGCTTCCCAACAGTTGATGCTCACATCACATGTACACATGATGAAATCACTAAGTTCTATACCCAAATAACTTATGTACATGTTGCACACAAATGCACCACAGTTTTTTTTGTCATAGAAAACAAGTTTGTTTACACTCTTCAGAAGTACTCAGAGTTATTAGGGAGTTCGTCATTGCCTGATTTCCTTAGGCAATTTGACCTTCTCAACTGTGTATTTATCTCTGACATTGTATTTGTTCCTTGAAATGGAGAAGTCGCAATTTCTTGGCTTAACTAGCTGCTGTTCTGTAACTCTTCAACAATAATTGATTATGTCAAATTCAGGAATAGATTCATCATTACACCACTTCAGTATCTTCAAGTATGTCTCTTATTAAGATTATCTGATCAACTTTAACATTATTCACCTTATTTGCAATGGGTACGGAATACCTTATGGGACTACAGATTTGGACTACTTCACTGAAGTGTCATATTCACTCACTGCTCTGGTAACTCTAACTCTTTCACTTAGTGAGAATTGCTTTTCTTTGCCTTGAGTTACTAGAATTTGCTTCAATTGCTTCCTCTCTAAAGTATGTTCTTTGTTGTCATTTGTACACCTGTCCTGACTGGTTCTCATTGTTTCATAATGATCCTGTATAATCCACTGCCCAAATTGTGTTTACATTGATTGAACACTATCAGTCCAATTCTATTTCTTGTTCTTCTTAAGATGTTGGTGCAATGTTACTAGAACCATTACTGGATCAGACAAGAATCTGGAATAATATTGATTGATTCCCAGAAAGGAACTAAGTCTAAAATAGCTGGAGTTCATAATAGCAACAACCTGTCTTTAACATATTTCAAGGCATACTGTATATCTTCAAACCAAGACAGTTTTAATATCATGTTGTAATAGTAAAGGAACTTTAATAGTTTCTCTAAAATAATATTATCCTTTCCAGCAGCCATAGTTATAAATGGGTTATCTTGGTTGCATAGCCAATTATCAATTCCCCTCAAAATGTTATCCATGGTTCGCTGGGAGACTTTTGGTGAGGTTTTGACTTGATATGGCAATTTAGTAATAAATACAACCCTTTATGTGTATTGATTATGAGGTTCTTCTGACTATCCTCATACACTTCCAGCTGTGCATAGGGCACAATGAATCTGGTTTGAAAAAACTTGGATCCCACCAAATGTGCATACAAGTCTTAGGACATCAGCAAATGACATTGCTCATCATTGACTGTCTGACATAAAGTTATTTTGAAGTCGCTACACAATCCTACTTTTTTATCCACCTCAAATATAGCTGCTATTGTAGATGTCCAGTGACGTGAGTTACTGTGACCAAAATGTCATTTCTTTCCATTTTCTCAAGTTTTTCTTCCACTTGGTTCTTCAAAGAGTAAAGAACTGTTTGTGCTAGACTGATTTGACACCAGGTTTAATCCACATAAGTGCCTTGTATCCTATGATTCCGATATAGATATCATTGAAGATGTCATCAAACATGAACAACAGCATCCCCAAACATGATATTATGCATCAATGTGATTACTAAATAAAACCCTTTAATTTTGCAGGCTAGTCCTTGCCCCATAGATTTGGATATTCTGCAAAGTCAACCACCACTATTGAAATTCAAGACACCGGCCATGTATTGTTTCTGCCCCAATACCATCAAAACCTCTCAGAATAAACCTCAAGATCAATCATGCTCCTTACTAAGGATAGGTGACTGAACTCTTATCATAGGTATCCTTCTCCATAGTGATTTGTGGCAGTCAGGACTTGACTTTATACTCCTGTTGTTTCACAGTACACTAGTTTATAGCATAGATGCTATACAAAGGAAATTCTGTATCACCTGCCATGGTTGTAGTATTGTGCAGATTCCCTCTTCGTGACTATTTTTGAGAAACCTGCTCTTTCTGTGTCAGTGTTTCTTTATCAACAACACTGTTATCTTTCACCTTGTGTTTAGAACTGCCAAATGAGTCCTTCTGGCATGAGTAGCCCTTGATCTCTGTAAATGAACAAATGTGTGGGAAATGACTGGTGGTACATCGATAGACTAACTTGTGTCACCTGAGATCACATGATGCTGCCCCTGTTTCTGGACCAAAGCTTTGGGAATTGTCCATGGATTGTGACTACCATTATATCGATGCCTGGCAAAGGATAGAAATCTCTGGCATTTTGAATTGCCATCTCAATAGAAAATCTACAAGCTAATCAAGAGAGAAGCTTCTTCCTTTAGACCACACATGATCTTATTCACAATTATTTAAAACTCTCCAAATTTACGATGTTTTGCTGGGTTTCTCGATGCAAAGATATAATCACTCACAGTTTTGCCTAATTCAAGTTAAATGTGATAAGTTTACAGCCTTCGCTATCTCAAACATCTGTTGATTGAAATATTTTTAACCTCTATATTACCTCTGCAAATGGGATATTTCTAGCTCTCTGTAGAGCTCCTCAGTTGTTGAGCATGTAATATGCTCTCATGTGGTTTCCCAGTTGCAGTTGACACATCAGAATCCAGATGTTTTCAATCCACTGACTGTTCTCACACATTTATTCCACCTCCCAATTTACCCCCACCCACTTCCCATTGTAAAACATATTCACTCTCAGAAATTAAAATTTCCCCAGCATTTTGGGGTTGAATTAAAATGTTATCTTCAGCATGACTTCTTGTTTTTTTGTACTATGTAAATCAGAAATTATTAAATCAGAATCCTATATGCTTCAACTACTTTGTTAATTTGTAACAGACACTCCCTTGTGTCTGTTGTCACATCTACTTTAATATTGTGCATTTAGTATGTCTAGTCTCCTATCATGCTTCTTACTAAAAACTATCACCTTGCTCTTTTCTGTGCTGAATGTCATCTGGCATGTGTATGCGTGAACTATTGATGTTTTTTTTAATAACTTCTTCACTGTTTATTACACTTTCAGTTCATTACACTTTCTAGTTGTGTCAACTAGAAATTTCAAAATGAAGTCCTGTTCCCCAACTATAAAGTGTATAGTTTATGGGAGGAAATCAGAGCACCCGGAGGAAACCTACGCAGACACGGGGAGAACGTACAAACTCCTTACAGACAGCAGCTGGAATTGAACCATAGCATTGCCACTGCATCCACCCTCTGGACCAAGAGCAGCAATCACCACACTCTCTATTTTCTATCCCTATTAACTTTGCACCCATGCTGCCATTTGAAATTCATGAGTGCAACATCAATGGAAATGCCATCAGTATGCTCTCTGTTAGCTTATGAAAGATTCAACAACTTGGTCAAAGACAGTTTGCTCAATGCAAACCCTGGTAGCTCTTCTTTATTAATCAATAATTGTATAAGTAGCCAATTTTAGGCCATATTACTGTTTCCATCAACATTCTGGTTGGTCTGTAATTGCCAGGTTCATTTTTCTCTCTTCTTTTGAACAAGGGTGTAACATTTGTAAACTTTCAGTCCTTTAGTAAATTGGTTTATTATTGTCACATATACCAAGGTACAGTGAACCATGGTCAAATAAGGATTGGAAAGTTATGGCCAATACCTCCATATTTTTATCCTTATTGCCTTCAGCAAGCCAGGATAAATCTTGTCTGAAAGTTCTCATTTATCATGATACAGCAAAGTCCTCTTATTTGGGAAATATCAGTGCAAAGCACTCACATCGTACCACAGTTTTGTCTCCATTGATCTACTCCACTGCTCCTCTGAACGACCTTTTCACCTTGATATCACTGTGGAACACCTTTGGATTCTATTTCATCTTAACCATGAATCTACTTTCATACTGTTTCTTTCTCCTTTCATTTCCTTTTTCATTATCTTTCATATTCAGTTTTGTCAAACTGACATCTATTATATGTGCTAGAGAATAGTTGACCTTTGGAAGTGGCTGCCAGCTCAAGCAGTGGGCAGTGATTCTCCGGATTTCATCAGTGTCTTTCTGGCTGGGGTGGAGATCACCTCTTACAAATGATAGGTATTGCCAGAAAATCAAGGCTAGAGTCATCTCCTAGACTAACCATGATCACATGAATGAGGCAGGAGGAATTTCTCAAAGTTTTTCCCTCAAATTGCCTGGGGTTTTAGCCGTATCTTAGTTAAGTGGGTAGTGTATTTATTCCAAAGCAGTACAATTGTGTTGGATAGCCTGGAAAGATCCAGATAGTCTTTTCCTGTTACTTGTATGTAAAAGCTCCGCAAAGGATACTGGACAATAACTAGCCAAGTGAAAATACAAATAATACTGATGTGCAGATATTCCAGTTCAACATCTTCCTTTAAGAGGTTAACTGAATGGAGTAAAGATAAATTATAAGATAGGATATCTTTATTAGTCACATGTACATCGAAACACACAGTGAAATCTTTTTGCATAGAATGTTCTGGGGGCAGCCCACAAGTGTCACCATGCTTCTGGCGCCAACATAGCATGCCCACAACTTCCTAACCCGTACGTCTTTGGATTGTGGGAGGAAATCAGAGCACCTGGAGGAAACCTACGCAAACACGGGGAGAATGTACAAACTTCTTACAGACAGCAGCTGGAATTGAACCCAGGTCCCTGGTGCTGTAATAGCATTACGCTAACCGTTACCCTACCGTGCCCCCCATATGCTTCTGACTTGGAAGTCCTTTACTCAGTTCATACTCATGGAACAAAATGCAGACTCTCACTCTACAAAAACATTTCACACAGTTCTAGACCTTGCCGGGCCTCCTGCACCAATATGTCTTACCTATTCCTTGATGTCTTGAACTCAGAAAATCCGCACAAACCATAATTCCAACGCCCAGCAAACACATTAAAACGGCTACAAAATGGATGGCTTTGTATCTTGAATGTAAGATGAGCCATGATAGGAGCATCACCACAGGAATGACAAAGCAATCTAGGAGCTAAGCATGCATGACAAACACAGATTAACGTAATTCGTTTATAGACAGTAAGCTTGGAAGAATTTACACAGAAAGTACGTGTTTAATCATTTACCAATTGTTTTTCCTAGTCCTACTGAATTACAGTGCCCATTGAAATCAGTCACATCACATTTTAATTAAATGGAAAACAATGTTTCTGCACACATTGGTACCTGGAAGTACAAGATTTCTCTACTTTTCTTGAAAGTGATTGGCATAGTATTTAAACATCCTTTACTCTTTATTTCAAGTTAGGTTTTTCCTGTTAGTGGCTTGTTTTCCATCAGTTTCATATTCCTCATGAGATTCATTTTGCTAGGCTGTCCACGGATTTAAGAAGATAAGGATTCTGGGATAGACTCAGGACAACTACTGTCAAGTTTTGATGTTTAACTGTTGTGATTATAGAAGTGTTATTTTACAATGATAGCTTGGCTTTCTCTTCTCCATGTTGGTAGAGAACAGAGTCAGGTCATGTACTTTCAGGGCTTGCTCATTTTTTTATATCCTACCTATATTGTTATTCTAAAATCAAGAGGTTCTACACCGTGAACCCCTACCAGGTTACAGCATTACAGATGACCAGTTGGGCTCTGACCCTGTTCCTGAGCCGCATATTCACTGCAATTATAAATACTAGAGCCATACTATTTCCAGGTGTACATTAATAATTTACTGCTATAATTTCAAAAAAAACTCCATAAACTTAATCTTTAGTTTAATATACAAATTACAGCGCAATGGGTTTCTAAACCAAAAAGAGGAGAAAAGTCGGAATGTCAGTCCTGCTCTGTACTGAATGTGCTAATCTCATCCAAGGTGGTAGTAACAATACTACAATTCCCTCAGCATTGCTAAGCAGAAAGGGGAAAAATATTCCAGGATTCCCCATCTGGATTGTTGAAAAGTACACAACTGTAGGCAATGATTGAATACCCAGATAGGAATTAGTTATGATGCCCTTCAGCCTTGAGAAACCCCCTACATGGGATGTCCACCTGAATGAGCTGTCAGACTTTCATTCAGATTCAGGAAGCTATATCTGGGTGTGACTTAGTGAAAAGAACAGAGGTAAGACTTAATTGTTTACTAACCCACAACCAACCCACAGGAAAATAAGGTATATGACAACTGTATTAAAGTGTTGGGCGCATACCTGAACACTTGTTAATGTTGTATACTGGTAAGCTTTAACTACCATATAGTTTGCTTCAACATCAATTAATCCCAGCAGAAGATATTTCCACCATTTTGTCTTCAGTATTTGTACTAAAGCTTCATTGCCTAATTGGAAGCAAAATTAATATAGCACTTCAACTTTGGTTACAATTACTTTAGTATTATGCTGAATGCTCTGCTGATTCTGAACACTTAAAATAGATTATTTTTGTTCATAACATACCCTGCCTAAAAGCCAATATTCCAGTGTAAACCAGGAACAAAAGAAGGTAGTTGACAAAGCCCTGAAGCATTGGAGTGTTGACAGCAAAATCATCTGCCAGATATTGACTGCTGATTGCAGTTCCGCATAATAACATGGATAATCCTTGACCAAGGAGAAAAATCTTTAGCAGATTCCTAAAATAGATCAAGATTTCTGGTTAGTACATTAAAATTTGGCCATATTGGAGCAAACCTGAAAGGTAAGTGTTAAAGAGAAAAATGCAACAATGAACCCCAAGAAGCATAAGAGAATGGCACCAAGTGAAAAGAAAGAATTAAATATATTTAAGCAATATAGACAGTAGCTCTTAGAGCAATATAGAGAGTCACAGAGAGATAAGCACAGAAACAAGACCTTCAGCCCACTGAGTCCGTGCCGACCATCAACCACCCACTTACACTAATCCTACATTAATCCCATTTTTATTCTCCCTGCATTCTCAACTCCCTCCAGAGTCTACTACTCACTGAGGGCAATTTACAGTGACCAATTAACCTATCAACCCGCACATCTTTGGGATGTGGGAGGAAACTAGAACACCCTGAGGACACCCACAAAGTCACAGGAAAACATGCAAACTCCACACAGACAGCACCATGAGGTCAGACTGAACCCAGGTATCTAGCGCTGTGAGGAAGCAGCTCTACTAGCTGTGCCACTGTACCGCTCTTCTGAAAGGTACGAGAAATGTTTTCCAAATTGACAGCTGCCTGGCTAATCTCAAGGACTGAAAAACAGCAGTAAATGACTGGGCTTATCTTCACTTAAAACTGCAATTCATATGTAGCCTATTGATCTTTGATACTGCATGACAACTTCTGCCGTTTTAAATAGGTGGACTGGAAAAGGGGAAGAGTGGAAGATACAGGAAACAAAAAGTTGTTAGATGGAAGCCTGGACAAGGTAAGATCCTTACTTAAGACAGTCAAGGAAAAAAGTAAGCTCCATCAGAAAACTGCTTTTGAAATTGAAAAAGATAAAATTGTGTAAAATAGTAAAAGTTAAAACAAGATTGCAACAAAGTAACTAACTGTCTCAATGGAAATATCAAGATACATAAAAAATGAGAAATATTTGAATGTCTGTGCATTGGAATTGAAATCTAAGAGGCTACAAGGTCAGTGGTTATGGAAGCAGGAGGTGTGGTACTATGTTTGATGGACATGGGGTTGTATCAGGTAGGCTCATCAAATTGGTAGGTGGGATGTGTTATTCAGGTGGAATCAGCAGATCATTGAGTAGAGAGTGTTCATTCCGGCTAATGTCAAGTGGCTGGGACACAGAAGGATGGTGAGCTTGATGGGGGATTCATGACCACTCTTGTCACTGGAGAGGAGGCAAGACCTGAAGGAGAGCTGGGTAAATAATTAACTTAAGGGCACCCAACCAGTCTGAGCTGGCTTCCCAACACCCAGACTGGGACTTCACCAGATAGTGGATCTTTACATATCCTAGAAGCTGACAACAGAAGCTGTGAAAGCCTCCTGCACAGGCCATGTGAATGTCATTGGATGTCATTCACATATGTGGGGCCCTCCATCTCTTAGTGTATCAGGTGTACAGGTGACCTGAAATGAAAACCATAAACTTTGTGCAACTTATATGGTTCCCAGTTGAAATTTACATTTTATTTTTCATTGAAATTAGATTATGTAGTGCACAAAAACATGAAATGTTGTTCTATCCCCTACTTTTCTTCCACTGGTGATATTAGTTACTCCATGCTGATCTCAGTCCTCCTTGTCTGTGAGTCTCAGCATTATGTTTCCCCATTGAACTGACCAAAAATCCCCCTGTGTGATCTTCAAGTGCCTCTTATCATTGGCAATTGGCAATTTTGGGCCATTAATTAGTAAGAACTTTCCCGTACTTGGGAAAATTTCCCTTCATATTTCACTTTGAAAATTGCTGCAGATCTGAATTTTCAATTGATTTTACTGGCATCAATTATAATTGGAATCTTTAATCAAAGATAATAATGTACCTTGAACCCTTATAGATTATACATACAAATCATCAAATGTAATAAATTACTGTATATGCTAAAGGTCTAATTCAACCACTCATCTACAAGAATTTCATGGATTTTGGGAAAAAAGCCATTAATAGGATTAACAGCTTCATATAAATGACATCATTATGGTCCATGCAGTTAAAATATTCAAAAACCTGTTTGTATAATGTAGTAGAAGATGAAAATCTTTAATTTCATTTTAATTGTTCAAAGTTCAATTTTAGTATTTTGATAATGGAAAGGTCTAAAAGTCAAAAGCATGAGAATGGTGACTCAGAGTTAAAAAGTACCTTTGTTTTAATACAATGCATCAACTCTCAAACCCTGACCTCTGCTGTCTAAATGGAGGCAAAGAGTAACATGCAAAATCAGCATATTTCCCACAATCAGAAAACAGTTTAAAGAAGCATTTATTGTTAACATGTCTTTATGTTAATTTATCTGCTATAGAGTGAAAATGAATCAAAAATGTAAGATATTTTCCATTTTTCAGTCATTCTTACTCATAAGTAGAGCAGGCAGCCCTGTTTTTTTTAAGTTGTTCCGGATTGTTGGTGACACTCCACCACTACATTTAATGTTTATGTTTGAAAGCTCTGTGAAGATGGTGGTGGCTCTTCTTGTTGAAAATTATTAGGTGAGGAATTCCAAGATCTTACTCCAGCAATGATGAAGAGATAGTGCTGTTTCTAAAATTCAGGAAGAAGTGTGGCTTAGGCAAAAGCTATCCGGCCATGAGATAACATGACATGTCTGCTCCTCTTCTCAATAATAGGATTTGTTGATGTAAGTTTGGAATATTGATACAAAATTTCCTCAAAATTGTATATATGGTGTACGGCCAGTTGTAGGGCTACATGTTAGGTGTGTGACAAAGGTGCCAATCAAGCAAAAACTTTGCTGGATTGTTTGTCAGGTGTGTGATGGAATCATCTCCACTTGCCTGCATGAATGTAGTTCCACCATCCAGGACAAAGAATCCACTTGATTAGAGCAACAAGCAAGATGCTGGAGAAACTCAGCAGGTCAGGCAGCATCAGCAGAGGGAAACGGACAGTTGATGTTTCAGGCCAAGACCCTTCATCTGGACTGAAAGATAGAGGGGAGATAGCCAGTATAAAAAGGTGAAGGGAAGGGGTGGAGCAAGAGCTGGCAAGTGATAGGTGGATTCAGGTAAGGAGAGGTGATAGGCAGATGGAAGAGGGGAGAGTACAAATAGTGACAGAAGCTGGGAGATCTCTACAACCTGATGGCATAAACATTGAATTCTCCAACTTCAGGTTAACTGCTCCTCCTCTGTCCTTTTTGTCTCTCCTCCAGATCTACCCAGTTTTTCTTATACTCACCTCAGCCCCATCACCCTGTTTCTTTCCCCTCCTCCACCCACACCATCTGCCCATCACCCACACACTCCTTCCACTGGTTCCCCTCACCCACTGTTCCCATCTACTCTCCCCACCTCCCTTACTTGATTACATGCTCCACTTTCCTCTCCTATCAGATTCCATCATCTTCAGCCCCTAGTTGCCTCCACCTATGATCTCTCAGCTTCTCCAGGTTCCAGCATTTGCAGTCTCTTGTGTCTGCACTTGATTAGACCCTATCCACTTAACTTAAAAATTCATGCTCTCTTGCAACAGTATGTATCATCTACAGGATGCATGGTAGTAATTAGCCAAGTCTTGATTGCACCTCCCAAGCGCATTTAGTAGTGTGGAGGAGCAGAGGGATCTGGGGGTCCATATCCACAGATCCCTGAAAGTTGCCTCACAGCTGGATAGGGTAGTTAAGAAAGCTTATGGGGTGTTAGCTTTCATAAGTCGAGGGATCGAGTTTAAGAGCCACAAGGTAATGATGCAGCTCTATAAAACTCTGGTTAGACCACACTTAGAGTACTGTGTCCAGTTCTGGTTGCCTCATTATAGGACGGATGTGGAAGCGTTGGAAAGGGTGCAGAGGAGATTTACCAGGATGCATTATGAGGAGAGACTGAGGGAGCTAGGGCTTTAATCTTTGGAGAGAAGGATGATGAGAGGAGACATGATAGAGGTGTACAAAATATTAAGAGGAATAGATAGAGTGGACAGCCAGTGCCTCTTTCCCAGGGCACCAATGCTCCATAGAAGAGGCCATGGCTTTAAAGTAATGGGTGGGAAGTTCAAGGGAGATATCAGTGGAAGGTTTCTTACCCAGACAGTGGTTGGGGCATGGAATGCGCTGCCTGGGGCAGTGGTGGAGGCAGGTACATTGGTCAAATTCAAGAGATTACTAGATAAGCATATGGAGGAATTTAAAATAGAGGGATATTTGGGAGGAAGGGGTTAGATAGTCTTAGGTGAGGTTTAAAGGTCGGCACAACATTGTGGACTGAAGGACCTGTATTGTGCTGTACTGTTCTATGTTCACACATTCTCTACAATGTTGTCAAGAAGATGGTAATACAAGCTCCAGGTTTCCATTCAAATCATAAACTATGCTGATTTGAAACTATATTGAAATTTCTTCATCATTATGAGGTAAAAGTCTTAGAACTCCTTGCCTAATCCCATGCTTGGAGTTCCTTCACCATTCAATCAAGAAGCCATATCGCTACTACCTTCATAAAGGCAAATAGTGAAGGACAATAAATGCTGAATTTGTCTGTCATAGCCACATTCTGTAATATGAATAAATAAGCATCTGGATCAAGATTGTAAAGAAGTCTGGAATCAGATAATTCTGATAGGATCAATCTGAACATCAGGAAACAGGTTTCAGCTGAGCAAAGTCAGTTCATGGCTCTGCTGATTGTTTTTGCTAATAATTGGGAAAAGCCAGACGGGGTTATAATTTGATTAGATTTGTCATTTTTGTGAGTGGGGCTCTGCTGCATAATTCTCCACTATGTTGGGAATGGAATTGTATAATAGTGGTATCAAAATAGATTGGTAAGGGGACCCACCTCATTCTGGTGAATAGGTCTTCAGCATTGCAGCCAAGATGAATTGGACCTCATTTTGGTGAAGCCAGCTGCCTATTATTGTCAGGTGTAGTGAAATAAATTAGTTGGACTTTGGGCACAGAGAGGACAATCAACCTTCATTTTTTTCTTAAAAAAAATAACTGAAAACATTTTGGCTTGTACCTTGCTGTGCTTCACCATTGATGGAAGCAAGGATGCTCATGGTGACCAAACTATCCACAACCATTTTCAATGGTCTTCAAAGGTTCTGGCAAAGGATCTTTGACCTGAAATATTGACTCTGCTTCTCTTTCTGCAGGTGCTGCCTGATCTGCTAAATATTTTGCTCTGTTTATGTCTATTTATAGTCTGTTACTTTAGGTAACAAGTATGTTGACAACCCTGCTAGCAGCTTCATGAGTTGTGTCCCCATTCTAACATATCTGATGCCCTGACATACCCTTCAATAACTCCACTGATCAAGGTCATGCCCTTGGTTTAACAGTGACCAAGAGCAAGAGGTGTGCTGGGCCAAGAGTTACAAATTGGAATTGGAATTGGTGTATCATTGTCACTTGTACCGAGGTACAGTGAAAAACGTGTCTTGCATACCGTTTGTACAGATCAATTCATTACACAGTGCAATGAGGTAGTACGAGATAAAACAATACAGAATGCAGAATAAAGTGTAACAGTTGTAGAGAAAGTGCAGATAGACAATAAGGTGCAAGGTCATAATGAGGTAGATTATAACATTTTATCATACTAGTGAACCGCTCAGTAGTCTTATAACAGAGAGATAGAAGCTGTCCTTGAGCCTGGTGGTATATGCTTTCAGGCTTTTGTATCTTCTGTCTGATGAGAGAGGGGAGAAGAGAGAATGTCCGGGTTGGGTGGGGTCTTTGATTATGCTGGCTGCTTTACCGAGGCAGCGAGAAGTATAGACAGAGTCCATAGAGGGGAAGCTGGTTTCCATGATGTACTGAACTGTGTCCACAACTCTTTGCAGTTTCTTGCGTTCATGGACAGAGCAGTTGCCATACCAAGCCGTGACACATCCATTGTGGCAGTAAAAGATTCTGAGAATGATGTATTGCCTCATGGAAGCAATATATGTGTACCCAGATCTAATCTTCACCTGTACTGCTTTTCAAATGGACCATGTCACACAATATAATTGAGGATTGTCCTCAGCCTGAAGTTGGAACCATATCCTCATAAGGACTTGGAAACAATTATTCCTAACAACACCATAATGGACAAATGTGCCTGCAACTGAAAGATTTGCAATATTTTCATTAACAATGAGAGCACAAATAAAGAGTGATTTAAGTGAGTGGAATATATTTCAGGTTAAATAGCCAAAATTTAACTATGTTCTCACTTCTACCAGTAATAGACGCAGACCACTTCTGTCTGAAACTAAATAATGGTCAGAAGACCAGCTGACGCTGCATTATTTCTCTGGCAATTAAGAGCATGATATTGAAAAATTAAAGTTCAACTTTCACACACTCACCATGTCAAACATTCTCTTAGTTTGGCTTTCTCTATCACATTGGAGAAAAAGTTCTTAATTGTGTTGCTTCTCTGTGATATTCCCTCACTGCTCTCCATTGCTCAAGGCGAAGGACACAGAAAACCAAAGAGGAAACCTTAAACCAAAGGACAAAAGAAACAAAACGAAAGGACAGAAAAGCTGACCTGACTCATTCCTTAGCACATACTGAATTCAGAGAATCTGACCGAATGATTAACCCTCTTAATGAGCAATGAAATAAGATAATGTACTGGCAAAGTTCTTGTGAAAGGTGTAAAGAGGAATGACTAAGAATGCTAATTCTTAATGAGTATGAAAATAAGATGCCATTGGAGCATTAGTTTCAAAAATAAGCCAATTGAATTGTAATGATATTTATTTATGCTTTTTGATTAAATTTTCAAACAAAAAGTAAGAGAAGTGAATATATCCTGCAAAATTTAGTGTTTAAGAAACACTTTCAAACAGGTTTTATGATCTCCAAATGTGAGAATGCAATTAATCTTTTGAATGATTCACTTACATAAAAATCAGACATTGTATCATTTACAGCAGATTTTATGGTAGTTTGTTAAATATACAGGGCAGCTTCATAATAGATAAGCTGACTACTTGGTTTAAATATTTGCCAGAAAACACATCTTATGCGAAAACGATGTGATAACATGTAGCTGTAAGACACCTCCTCAAAACAATATATTTTAGACATGGATTAGAAGTTAGAACATAATGTAACTTTTGTATCAATTACAATTTATGGGAAGCATAACATAAACAAGGGATTAGAACTTGAATGAACAGAGATTAGTATGTACATTGGATAAACACAAGATAAAATAAATGTTAAAAAAGACTGTAGCATCAGGCTTAACTGTGACAAAAGAAAACTGCCATAATTAAGAACATTTATAAGATGAACATTTTCAAAACCAACTGAGCCCTCAAAATCCTGATCCATTAGAAGAAACAATAGGTGACATTTTCGAAGGACCAAAAATTGACGTCAGAAAATCAATAAATGTGTAGAAGATACTAGAAATAAGGTGCTTTATTATCGACAAACAAGAAGAGGATCAGATCTAACCCAGGCCCTTGCCTACTACCAGCCCATTCCTGGTAAACCAATAGAATTGCTCATCAAGAGCAAACTTGCATAAAAATAACCTACGAAATACAATGCAATTTAACTTCAGCATATGAAGGGGCTGATTGAGTCATGTCTTTGAATTCTTTATAAATGAGACAGTAACAACCCCACTGGTCAATATAAAATCACATCATTGTTTAAAAGCTGTTGGGTATTTCCTCCCAAAGATCCATTTTTTTTCAGATCTCGTTAAACTAGGTCTTTCCAGTTAATCATTAGTTTCTCAAATCTTACTTCCCTTCATTCAACATTCTCAGTGACAATTTTTCTTAATAAGAATGTCTTGCATTTTGTTCATCCAGTGCCAATTCAAAGACAAAAGCTGCTGGGAAACTCACCAACCTAAACGTTGCTGGGAACATAATGGCACTTAAACAGTATTGACCATTATTATTGCATTTAAACAAGGAAACGATATTTGTGGCAACGAAGGGATGTGTTATGAGTTGCAGTTTGCCATAAGTCACTGAACGATTTCTGCTGCTCCATCGTATCCTTGTAGTAAATAGGAGCTCAACATTAAACTTGTATGAGATCAAAAAATGCTGGATTTACATCATAAAAATGAACAAATCTCACCACAATACAATTGGACCCAGTATTTCAGATCATAAGGACTGTCATGATGTGATTTTTGCTCTTGGAATGTTACTTAATGACAGACCCTACAGTAGGAACACTGAAACAGAATCTCTTGCTGCTAGTCTCTTGTTCTAAAATTTCAAAGTTTTTAAATTAATATTCCTTTCCATCTCTTTGCTCTATTTCCATTCTTTCTTTCCCTCTCCATACTTCTCTTTCTGTATAATTGAACTTTTTGATTTCCTTCTTCATTATTTCCTCTGTTTCCATCTCTATTCTAAAAGCTCATTGGTGGAGGAGACCTCCATTGGTTGGTGTTGTTCACTGAGGTGTCAGATGTCCTACTGACTTCATGCTTCCAGCAATTAGTAGCACAAAAACTTCTCAAGCTGAAGGGTAAAGAAAATAAATACAAAGAATGGGGCAGACTGCAGCAAATTCTGGGCATTAATTACAAGGGTAGCAGCATGTATTCAATTGAATTAGTATAATGCTACCGTGATTTGCTGAGAAAAGGATTTAAATTTGCAACCAAAGGAAAACTGCGGCATAAAATGTGTGGCTGATTACAAAAGGACTTAGACTTATTATCTGACCCTAAGTTCCAGTCATCAGAACCTCTCAGTTCATCAGCAGTTTAAATTTTTTAAATTATAAGATTGGGCTGTTTGGGAATTTATTCACAATTATAGACTTTTTTTTACTCCATAAGCATCAACTTTCTCTTAAAGTCAGTTTTGTTTTACAGATTATTGCTTCCTGGTTGGAAAGACTTCTACACCACGGAAGTGTTATAAGTCTAAGTCCTTTTGTAATCAGCCACACATTTTATGCTGCAGTTTTCCTTTGGTTGCAAATTTAAATCCTTTTCTCAGCAAATCACGGTAGCATCATACTAATGTCAAGCCAGGAAATGGAATTACAGATACTCTATGATGCTGTAAAAGGACTAACCTCTGAAATAGCCCTCAGAAATAGTAGTAGAAAAGCCACTGTTCTTCCATCCCTATAAAGAGCAAGGATCAAGAGCAGAGTATCAGAGTGAAAGGATGGGTCAAGATCTCACTAACATTTTATTATCCATAGGGTCCAGTGGTGCTTGGAAAGCTGAGTGTGTGCCCAGAAACCTTCCTAGAAAGATGATTGTGATGAAAGTTTAGGAGTATGTTGGGGTTTTCTCCTTTTGTACTGTGAAGTATTACAAACCACACTTAACTAAGGAGTATTCCAGGAACATGCTTGTCATAAGTTTTCTATTTCTCTGAGACCTATTCAACAGTGTCAGTTTGTTTGCTGCTTCCTGTATATATGTTCAGGATGCTGGTGATGCTAAATGTTTTTCTTTCCTCTAGCTTCCCACAACCTCTGGGGTTCTTTGCCTCAATCTCACTTTGACTTGCTTCCCATTCTTCACTGACTGCTTCTGAAGGATTATCCTGCACAAAAACTCTGAACCATCACTTCTGTCCTCCCTGACATCCTGGGTAGACTCAAGCAGTCTACATGAGCTTCCCTGTATCTGCCATTGATCTTTACCCTATAATTTCCAGCCAGCACACTTTAGAACAGCTCCAGGGATCTACCTTGGCAGTTGCACTTGGCTAGGGTTAGAAGCACTATCACCTTGTCTCCTCCCTGGAACTATATTCCTTGTCTCTGAGCTCTGCCCTCTGCCTCCTCTTCTTCTCATGTACCATCCCCTCCAAATTAAGCTGCAGAAAACTCAGCCTCCTTCTAAGGCATTGATCCAATGCGTGAGGAAATGTCCTGTGCATGAAAAGGAACAATATGTCCCAGTGTGCTCACTGAGCAAATAGATCCATTGTCCAACCATTTTTCTCAATGCTTCCTGTATCATTTGGATCGAACATTCAGATTCATTGGATGTTGGAATGAGATGGAGACAGCAAACAGTGCCGAAAGCTAATAAAGCCATAAAAGCTGCAACCTGTACTGACCGGAACTGCTGATTCTTATCAGGCACCAACTGTTCTGGCAGATTCTGTATTGCAAAATATGAATGCAATTTCCCCATACTTGTGCTGTGATGATAGACGCTCCCATCAGCAATACCTCAAGCCATTTCAAGCAACCATCCACTGCCAGCTGAATAAACCAATTTCCACCCCTGGGACTACAGAACAACCCATCTGCAGAGGGATTCTAGGCAACTGTGCCTTGCAATACTGATACACTGAGCCTGCATTGACCAGATCCTCAGTAATTCAATTCCCGGCCAAAGCAAGACAGCCCAATGCATGGCCTTCACATGGGACATCCCCAAGCTGGACATGGATGTCGGCGAGAATACGCTGTGGCAGAATAACTGCCCAATGGCCCCACTTCAGACAGCTTTTATTCACGGATAGTTCACAGCACCTTCTCCAAAAAGGCTGGAAGTCCTGCTGATGCTCTCCCTCAGTTCCTGCCATCTTGACAAGGTGCAGTCATACACTGGGATAAGTAGAACATCAGCTGTGATGTTCTCTTTGGAGGTCCAGTACTCCGTGGAGTAATCGGTGCGAGAGCAACAAGCCCAATCAATGTTGTATGAATATCAGATAAACAGTATTGCTGGAAATCTGAAATGACAACTCAACAGGTCAGGCACAAACTGTGGAAAGAGAAACAGGTCCGAGAACCTTTGTCAGAAGCCCAATATTGTAGTTGGCAAACTGCCATCATCAGAATAGAAGATTTCAGCCCTAAGATGGCCAGAAGCAGCTTAAGGTTACCTGTGGAGGTATTTACCGAAATGGGTGGCCCCAAAAGTGATGGTCCTGTGCTCCTCCTCTATCTGTGCATGTCATTGTACAGTGGGGTGAGCGAGTACGAAGCTTACACAATTGGTAACTCATGGCCTGAGACCATCATATTCCTGATGACTGTACTGACCCCAGAGCCTTGAGAACACGATGAACAGGGAAAGAATCACTGCAGAGACTGGCCTTGCACCTCTTGCCTGCAAAAATTAAGTTTATTATTAAAGCCTCCAGATTAAAAGATCAGAGCTCTATAACGTTCATCAATTCCTTGCATTTAGTACTACAGCTACTTTCTCCATTGCTAGTCACAACCTGTCCTTATCAGCCTTGAAGTCCAAGTATACAACCTCATGTTGCATAAGGGTGTGTTTACTTTACTTCGAATGAATATTAGGATAATGCGGCTTCTTGAGTCTATTTACAAACACATTCATGTGATCCTCCTCGTTGCAATGAGCATATCATCCTGGCTGCACAGACAACTGCAAACCTCCCACAATAAATGTTCCATTACTGCCCGAATTATCCTTAGAGCTGATTTTACCTTATGTGACAGTTTTAACAAGTTATTTGTCAACATATATTTGTTCACTGTCAGGTAGCACTGACTCACCAGACCTACAATCATTGGGTGTGGTCATGGGATATTTCCAGTTTGGTAAAAAGTTTGGTTCCTGATAGCTCCACATATAGATTCTGGATGTGGGCTGTGGATTTTGCTCATCATCAGCAGTTTTGTTCAGAGTGATCTTATAATCATTGCATAACTGCACAGTTTTGTCCAACCTCAGGACCACAAGAAGTAGGGTTGCCCACTCACTGTGCTGGACTTTAACCAGCACCCCATGCTGTTTCCACAGCTGTTCTTCCACTTACGTGTTAAAGAGCAAAGGTCAGGGACAGCCTGGCACGTTGGTGGACGTAGATATGGCCTTTATACCTAGCAAAGCCAAGATATGAGTCATTAAATAAATTTGTTTATGGTATTATCAAATTGTCAGTCATGATCATGCTGAACTTAAACTGCAGATGTGTGCCCAATGAAGTCGGATTATCTGTAATCAATCTTTGACCAGTGGCGTAGGTCATTGAGTGTAAATCAGTAAAATTACTGGTAACTTTATCTGTTTCCACCAAGCAGAACTTCGCACATGATTGCTTGCTCTGTTAATGATGGCAGATTTTCCTACCTTTCAGTTGCCCGCGACCTATTGCTTTCACACTGACACCACTCTATGCATTCAGAGCTGCAGTCCTCTCTGCTTTTGATTACATGTACTTAATTTGTAGCTTTGAGATTTTCTGTTGGCACCAGGTCAAAATAAGTCTCCAATATCAAACCCATCTCATTAATCAGGACCTCAACTGTGCTGTATGGTGCCAATAAGTTAACTAATATTCCTCAGGTTTCTGAATCCACTTCCAATAATGGTATGGCTTGCTTGTGGGAAGGTTTACAACTGTCTGTGCAACCAGTGTGATATGCTCATTGCAACAAGGATCGAGGAGGAGCAGGTGAAAATGTCGGAAAATCCTTCAGAATTTTCACTTGTAACTTCTATGGTGTTCTTGGCTTTGTATAATATATCCAATTATTCCAGGTAAATACTTTTTGCATCCTGTTACATTTGCTGAGTTATTTGAACAAATTTGCAATTTCTGTCACTTTGCCTTCTGCCCTTTTTACATGTATGACTTCTTACTTCAGTAGTGAGGGATTCACCCTTCTGTTTTCCCAGCTACAGACTCATGAGTCTTACATTTACTACCAATGCAATCCATTCTCATTGCTAGCGTAGTATATTGGATACTTCTTTTACTTGTACTGTGGAATATTACATAACTCATTTTAGAAGAATCAGGGAAACACATCTGTTTACTATAGCAGTTGATACTCAACTGCCTGAAATATGCTACATGCAATATTGCAATAATTAATTGGACAACACACAAAGCACTGGAGGAACTCAGCGGGTCAGGCAGCATCTGTAGATGGAACTGAGCAGTCAATGTTTCGGGTCGAGACGGAGATAGCTAGTACAAAGAGGTGCAGGAAAGGGGTAGAGCAAGAGCTAGCAGGCAATAGGTGGATCCAGGTGAGGGGGGTGGGGGTGATAGGCAGATGGGGGAGGGAATGGCATCAGAGCTGGGAGGGGTTAGGTGGAAGTGACAAAGATGATAGGATTTGATAGGACGGTACAGTAGAGCATTGAATAAAGGGAGGGAGGTGGGGAAAGCAGAAGGGAGTAGTGGGGGGGAACTAGTCGGAGGAGTGTGTGGGTGATGGGCAGATGGAGAGGATGGGGAGGGGTTGTATTAACTGGACAACCCCACCAATCTTAAGGTAATGCCTATACTTCAAACTAAAATACTTACACATAGGTTTCAAAGCCTTTGGCCTTTAGGTTAGGCTTACATCATTAGAGTTTTGAAGGATGTGTTGTGATCTTATAGAAATATGTAAGACTTTGAGGAGAGTTGACAAGCTATGAGAATGTTTTCCTTCATAGGTGAAACTAATTTCATAATATAAGTTTGCCCATTTAAGGTGAAAGGAGGAATTTCCTCTGTCACGGGGTCATGGAATTCCATACACCAGAGAGCTAGGGAGTCATTCAATATATTCAAAGCTAAGATAGATTTTAGATTTCAGGGAAATCAAGGATCAGGCAGAAGAGTAGAACTAAGCTAACATCAAATCAGCTAGGGCATGCTGAAGGGGTATCAATGCTGGGGATGTTGAGCTGGGAAAGGATGCTTATCCTTCCAGTGAATTTGGAGCATTTTGCAGAGAGAGCATTGCTGGTATTACTCCTGCTCCTATATTTTTATGTTTTTATGTTCATTATGGTGTCCACAATTGCTCAATGATAACATTCTCGCCTCTGAGTTAAAAAAATTGGGGGTTCAAGTCTCATTGTAGGTCACTGTTCTCTTCTATGCTCCTGAGGCCTGGACAAATCAAAGCACTGGAAAGCTACCACTAATCTTGGGCTTCACCACTTCCCAAATGGTGCCTATGTTCTTGCCCAGAACCTGGCTAAGATGAGATCCCTCCCTTACTGAAACAGTAATAGCAAACCAAACATTTCCTTCAGAACAAAAATTTTTTTTCTATCCTTGTCCATTTCAAATGAACAACTAATAACATTATTTATAATGTTATTGATAAAACATCCCTCATTCATTTTTGACAGATTTCTTTCTCAATTCCCTTTCAATTGTTTTACAATCTATTTTACTCCCAGTCATTGGACTCATTTTGATATTCCTCAACTCAACTCAACGGGTTTGCGTTTGGCTTATTTTCCTATTTTAATTCTTTTGTGATAACATTTCGCTATAATTAAGGTTTTAATCCATTTTTTTTCTTTCCCTACACCCAGGAAAATGTTATTGGTAATCCAGATGCAATGCAACCATATTTCAATTACAGTAACAAAATATTCAGGATTAGGAAAAACATTGAAAGAAAAATAAAATGACAGAGCCTAGTGAATTCAAATTACTACCAAAGCAAGATACTACAGATGTTGTAAATCTGAATTAAAAACAGAAAATATCAAAAATGCTGAGCAAGTCTGGCCACATCTGTAGTGTAAGAAATAGAATTAATGTCTCAGTTTGATGAATGTTCATCAAATATATTAATGCAATTGCATTGATGGATCTTTGCAGTTTTCTGCTATAACTTTGGCAATTTACACTGCTTCTTTGGGCTTCCTTTGATGTCTCATTGAAGTTAATGGTGGAAAACAGCAGTTCCTAGGAATTACAGAGGCATAATGAACAAGGCTATAAAGAAAATGATAATGTATGTGCATTGTAATAATTATTCTTTTTTTTCCTCTTTATCAGCTGTCCATTGTTAGTGTTTACTTTTCCTGCCAGTTGCATATTCTGCTTTCTTTTTTTTCATATTAATTACCAGAAACCATTTGTCTTACATCTTCTTTGAAGATTTTTTAGCACTTTTTATGTAAATTTAATCTTATACGGTGTTCAGATTATTCTTCATGCAACAAATTCATTTAAAGGTAGGAAAATACTAAAAGCAGCACATAATTACATGAAGAAATAATGGCTCTGGGCCAAAAACCTTATGATTCTGTGGGAAGTGAAGAATGTATTTAAAAAACAGTTTGAAACAATGACTCTGTGACAAATGAGGTTAATTATGTGATACTAAGCTGATAATTCACCATTTCTATCATCTAATGCTAATTAAATTGGTTTGCATTTTTAAATTAGCTACAAAGCTACTTATATTGAAAATTTAGACAGTCTGCATTTATAACAGTCAAAATTTTCTAACATTGAGCAATGAAATAAATTTATTAAATTAGAACTAAAGGGAAACCAATGAAATTGCATCAAGCTAGCTTTTCACCAAGTTAACAATTATTAAGTAAAAATTAAATATTTTAACCTATAAAGTATGAAAAGATGGCTTTTCACCATGTTGAAATGTTTTGAAAAGCTTAAATGTATGAAAAATTTAAAGAATTATAGAGTTTAGAAAAAAATTCAAGAAATTATGGGATTTGCAAAATTGTTCCATTTTCAAACACTGGGCAGGAAATCTTGAATTTGGGCAAGACTGCTGTGTCTCAATCCATTTTTAAGCAATGCAAGTATTTGCTGAAAATGATATTGAAAGAAGAGACAAGATGGATAAGGTCGCCTCGTGGAAATCTTACTAACGCTTTGACTCTACCATGAAGCGTGGCTGATTGCCAGAATAAGTGCACTCAGTTGTGAAATTTTGACAACTGTTGATTGCTTCTCAAAAAATACAGGCAGTCCTCAGGTTACGACACGGTTCTATTCCTGAGAACTGTTCATAACTCAAACTGTTTGTAGGTTGGAAATGAACAAAAAGTGTGAGAAAGAAGATTCGTGATGGGAGGGCGAGCAGGTGCAAGAAGAGGGCCACCAGCCAGCCTCACTAATTCAGTGAGTGAGCAATAGTTCTGCTCGGCTCAATGAGAGAGAGTTGAAGAGAGAGTGCGGGGGGAGGGGGGAGTGGAGAGTGGTAGGGATTGGGGTTGGAGGATTGGTGTTGGGGGATTGGTGGGGAGCTGGCAAATCCATGCCCATCCATCTTGCTGGTCACCCAAACACTCGTTCATATGTATGCAGTGTCCCTAAGTCGGGCGTTTGTAACCTGGGAGGATCTGTAAGCATTTCTTGGCCAAGCCCCTCCAATGGAGCAGCAAAATGTCACACTGTAACTCGCAAGGACATAAGAAATAAAAGGAGTGAATCATTCACTCCCTCACACCTACTTTGTCCTTTAATAACTTCATGGCTGATCTTTGACCTCAGCACCATCTTCCTGCACAAAAGTCATCTCCCTTGATTCCTTTAATATTTGAAACTAATAATGTCAGTCTTCTGAGCCTACACTTTCCTCTTGGCTGGAGAATTGTGAAGATTACAGTATCAGAGCAGTGGAAGACACTGGAGGAGAAAATACTGGAAGAGCAGAGCAAATAAATTCCAAAAATAAGTTCCCAAATCAAGAGCACCCTAATCAACGTACAAAAAGGTTAGTGAAAGTCAAAAAAATAAAGCATGTCAGAAACTGTGAGTTCAATGCCAAGAAAGCCCAGAGGAATATGCCGTATAAAGTACAGGAATGAAAGTAAAAATAAACAAGGAAAACAGAGGGAGGCATGAAAAATATTGGCAAATATAATCATTGGAAATTCAAACATGGTTTATAAAGTGCAGGAGGAAATAAGGAAAGAGAGGGAGCCATTGAAAGCCATGAAGGTAACCTGCATATTGTGGCAGAAAATATGGGCAAGATTCTTTATGAGTATTTGTGTTTGTCCTTATAAAGGAAAGCATTGCAGCCACTGCAGTTCAGGAGGATGAGAATGAACTACTGGATGAAATAATCTTCGTGAGGGAGAAAGTATTAAAAGGTTTAATATCTTTGAAAGTAAGTAAGTTGCGAGACCAAGATGAAATGTATCTGGTGTGTTAAGAAGTAGAATAGGGAAGATGATCTGATCATCATTTTCCCATTCCCTCTGGTTTCAGGGTGCTAACAGATTGCTAACATGGTACCATTGTTTAAAAATAGAGAAAGGACTAAAAGGCCTGACAGCCTATTACTAATAGTGGGTAAATTATTCAATAAAAATGAGTGGCTTTTTTTTATCATTTATAACAGCACAAGCTTTATTGACTTCTTAAGGGTCATTCATATCTGAGCACCAATTGATTTTATTGACAGGATTAAAAGGAAGTTGGATGTCATCTATTTGGAACTTAGGCATGTTTTTAACAAGATCCCACATGACAGATTGGTCAGAAGAGTTAAAACACAATTTAACACAAGGGAAAATGGCAATTTGGATCCAAAATTGGCTCAGTAGCAGGAAGAGAAAGGTAGTGGTCTACAGGATTGCTGTTTGCAGTGGGGTTTCTTCAGGCCTTTGTCTTTGCATTTTGAGACAAATTTAAACTCAAATGTAAGGGTTAGGATTAGGAAGTGTGGCATGATACAAATATTGGCTGCCTAGATGATTGGGAGGAAGAAGATTCTAGATTACAATTGACCAGGTCAGATGGGCAGAAAAATGGCAAGTGTAAGTAAATCCAGAGATCTGTGAGTAAATGCATTAAGAAGGACAAGGAAGTGAAAGGAATACACAATAATTGATAGGATAATGAACCTCCATATATCCCTGGAGGTGGTTGGACAGGTAGAGAAGGCATGCAGGATGTTATCCTATGACCTAAGGCACAGAATATGAATGGAAAGTCCTTAACAAACTGTGTGATAAGGTCACTGCCAGATCACCTGTACAGTTCAGGTCCTCACATTATGGGAAGAATGTGATAATACTAGAGATTTGTGAGGAAATAGACAGGAATTTTATTTCGAGGGAAGTTTGGATAGACTGGGATTGTTTTCTCTGCAACAAAGTAGGATGAAAGAGACTTAATCAAGATATATAAAATGCATCAAAGCCTGAATCATAAATGTTCATGATTCTCTAAGAAGCCACAGATAATTACTACATTTAAGAAGCATTTAGACAGACAGTTAAACAGACAAAGCACAGAAAGACACTGTCTTGGTGCAAGCAAATGGGATTTGTATAGATGGGAATGTAGGTTGGCATTGACGTGGTGCCAAAAAGCCTGTTTCTGTGCTATGCAACTCTATGACTCTATCATCCAGCTGTGGCATTTTTGTGGATATTCAACTTGAATTTCATTTCAATGATTCCTCCCAGGATGCCAATAGTAGGGTGTTGCCAATGGTAATGTCATTCAAGTCAGAGGGACTTGATTAGGGTTTCTCCTGTTGGGGATGAACATTGTCCAATCCCACTGTGCTTTGCCACATCAGCTCAAATCTGGATGTTGACATAGTCCAGCTTCATGTGGGCATTGTCATTTTCTGAGGAATTGTGCGTGAAGTTGAACATTGTGCAATCATTGTCAAACTGTCCACTTTTCATCTCACAGTGGTAGGATGGTTGTTGATGGAGCAGTTGAAGATAGCTGGACCGAAGGCATTGCTCTGAGGAACTTATGCAGTGATGTCTGCAGTGTAGCAAGTCCTCCTTGTACCATGCTGTGGAGTATAACATAAACTCATCTGGATTGGAGCATCAGGGAAACACATCTATTTATTCTGGCAGTTGATTCTCAACTGAACTGAAGCATAGTAAAAATATTGCAAGAGTTAATCATATGACATATTTTATTAAGGTAATAGCAAATCACCAACCTTAAAGTATCAATTGCAGTTAAGAGCAAGCATATACAGCATTATCCATCACAGTACTACCCTTTTAACAAGAAATGAACAACACTGTACAAACAGATGGACATATTTACACTGAGAAGTTATACACACTAGAAAGTTAACACCTGTCATTTGTGTTCTAGTAAATCCAAATGCAATCAAAAATTTATGTACACATAGCAGATCTAAGATTGTCACAGGTTCCTTACTTCCCTGAGACTTTCTCAACAGTACAGATGTGTCTGGCACACACCCCACCTGTGCTCTGAACTGGTGTTGCTAATGGGTCATCTTCCCAGAATCTCTATGATTCTGTGTCTCAGCTTAATTCTGGCTTGCCTTCAGATGGACAGGGTCCACTCAGGATGCTCCTGTTATTTGGGGTATCTCTGATCATCATCAGTTTCGTACTCTCTGACATCCTGGCTGACATGCTTATTCCTTTGGACACACTTGGAGAAACCTACACTTTCAATGCATTCTTTGCATTCTTTCTGGATTGTGGAATTCACTTCTGTAATCCAACTGCTGCTATCATCATCAGATCCACTTGGTTGCATCCCCCTTTGCTTTCTTTGTTTTGTGGCGACTCACCGTCTAGTCGGGCGAACCAGCTCGGCAGTTGGGTCGCGCGGCGTCGCAGCGACGAGGCCCAAGATGGCGGCGGGCCTCGTCTTTCCGAGCGACGGGGAGAACCCGCGCGCGGGAAAGTCCTGATGACGTAGGACTTACGTCATTGCCGGTGTTTTGGGCGGGAACATTCTCCCTTAAAGGGCCCGCGCAAGGTGGGAAAATAAACCAGTTCTGTTTGGCAATCCTCCGAGTAGAGTCTTGCTTTATTCCGTGGTAGCAACCGCTACATTGGTGACCCCGACGGTCCAAACGGCTTTTGGACCCGCGAAATGGACGACAGCGCAGCAGCCAACGCAGCGGCCCTCAAGCTGCCCACCTTTTGGACACTTCAGCCCAGCGTCTGGTTTGACCAGGCCGAAGCGCAATTCCACCTTCGGCAGATCACCTCCGACTCCACGAAGTACTACCATGTGGTTAGCTCTCTGGACCAGGAGACAGCCACCCAGGTTGGAGACTTCATCCAGTCGCCTCCGGAGGAAGATAAGTACCCGGCTTTCAAAGACCTTTTGATCCGGACCTTCGGCCTCTCCCGTCGTGAGTGCGCCGCCCGCCTGCTTCATCTGGATGGCCTGGGGGACAGATCCCCATCTGCCCTAATGAATGAGATGGTGGCATTGGCCGAGGGACACAAGCCATGCCTGATGTTCGAACAGGCCTTCCTCGAACAGCTCCCCGATGACATCCACTTGTTGTTAGCTGACGCCGACTTCAGCAACCCCCGTGAGGTGGCCGCCTGGGCAGATGTCCTGTGGAAGGCCAAGCGCGAGAGCGGTTCGTCCGTCAGTCAAATCACCAGGCCGCGAGCCCAACGCCCGCCTCACCCGGCCCCAGCAACCGAGCAGCCACGCCCCAGGAACGCAGACGACGACACGGGTGACCAGCTGTGCTTCTACCATCAGAGGTGGGGTGCGGAGGCCCGTCGATGCCGCCCACCCTGCAAGTTTCAGGGAAACGCCAGGGCCAGCCGCCGCTGATGGCTACGGCGGCTGGCCGCCGACAGAGCCTCCTCTTCGTTCAGGACAAGAAATCTGGACGGCGTTTCCTCGTTGATACTGGAGCGGAGGTCAGTATTTTGCCCCCGACAGGCCGCGACACTCGTGACAGGCCACCAGGTCCTCTACTCAATGCCGCCAACGGTACAACGATACGGTCTTTCGGCACCCGTACGCTTCAATTACACTTTGGCGGCAGCCGTTTTACCTGGACCTTTACCCTTGCCACCGTCGCCCGACCACTCCTTGGAGCCGATTTCCTTCGGGCCCACAACCTGTTAGTCGACCTGCGAAGGAAGCGGTTAGTCCACTCTAGCACTCTCCGGACCTATCCCTTGGGAGAAATCAGCCCACCAGCCCCGCGCCTGGACTCCATTTCCCTTTCTGGAGACGATTTCGCCAAGCTCCTAGCCGAATTCCCATCAATTTTGGCACCGTTTACAAATCCTAGGCCCACACACGGGGTACGACACCACATCATTACCACAGGGCCACCCCTTCATGCCCGAGCACGACGATTACCTCCAGACAAGCTCCGCCTGGCAAAGGAAGAGTTCCGTCACATGGAGGAGCTGGGGATTGTTCGCAGGTCAGACAGCCCCTGGGCCTCCCCCCTGCACATGGTCCCCAAAGCCACCAGAGGGTGGAGGCCCTGCGGCGACTACCGCAGGCTGAATGACGCCACCACCCCGGACCGCTATCCCATCCCTCACATCCAGGACTTCGCAGCGAACTTACACGGGGTCCGCATCTTTTCCAAAGTGGACCTCGTTAGGGGATACCACCAAATCCCAGTCCATCCGGATGACATCCCCAAAACTGCGATTATCACCCCATTCAGCCTGTTCGAATTCCTTCGGATGCCGTTCGGCCTTAAGAACGCCGCACAGACCTTCCAGCGGCTGATGGACGCGGTAGGCCGAGACCTGGACTTCGTGTTCATTTACTTGGACGACATACTGATCGCCAGCCGTAACCGCCAGGAACACCTTTCCCACCTCTGCCAGCTGTATTCCCGCCTCCGCGATTTCGGCCTCACGATTAACCCGTCCAAGTGCCAATTCGGACTTGACTCTATCAATTTCCTCGGCCACAAAATCACCAGCGACGGGGCAACACCCCTACCCGCCAAGGTGGATGCTATCCGCCATTTTGCCCGCCCCGACACAGTCAAAGGCCTACAGGAATTCCTTGGGATGGTCAACTTTTACCATTGTTTCATCCCTGCAGCAGCCCGTATCATGCGCCCTCTGTTCTCGCTGCTGGCTGGTAAGGGCAAGGACATCACCTGGACTGACGAGGCTGCGGCTGCTTTTGTTAAGGCCAAAGACGCCCTGGCAGATGCCACGATGCTGGTACACCCCAGGACTGACGTCCCGACTGCCCTCACGGTAGACGCGTCCAACACCGCGGTGGGTGGGGTACTGGAACAGCTACTCGAAGGCCGCTGGCAACCCTTGGCATTTTTCAGCAAGCACCTTAGACCGCCCGAACTGAAGTACAGCGCTTTTGATCGGGAACTTCTAGCGCTGTATCTGGCGGTCCGGCATTTCCGATACTTTCTAGAAGGCAGGCCTTTCACCGCTTTCACCGATCATAAGCCTCTGTCCTTTGCCTTCTCCAAAGTCTCCGATCCCTGGTCAGCTTGTCAGCAGAGACATTTATCCTACATTTCCGAGTTCACAACTGACATCCAACATGTCTCCGGAAAGGATAATGTCGTTGCTGATGCACTTTCCAGACCAACCATCCACAACCTATCCTTGGGTGTCGACTACACGGCCCTAGCTGACGCACAGCAAGCCTACGAAGATCTGCCCAGCTACAGAACCGCAGTCTCGGGTCTGCAGCTCCGAGATTTCTTGGTTGGTCCAGGTCAGCAGACCCTACTTTGCGACGTTGCGACTGGTCAGCCCCGCCCTATAGTCCCTGCAGCCTGGCGGAGACGCGTTTTTGACTCGGTACATGGGTTGGCGCACCCGTCCATCAGATCTACTGTCCGACTGGTCGCCAGCAAGTTTGTCTGGCATGGCCTGCGCAAACAGGTCAGTGAGTGGGCCAGGACTTGTCCGCACTGCCAGACGTCAAAAATCCAGCGACACACCAAGGTCCCACCACAGCAGTTCGAGCCTCCCCGTAGGAGGTTCGAGCACATACATGTCGACCTCGTGGGCCCTCTGCCGGTTTCAAGAGGAGCCCGGTACCTCCTTACCATCATGGACCAGTTCACGAGGTGGCCTGAGGCAACCCCCCTGACTGACATCACAACTGATTCCTGCGCCCGGGCGCTGCTCACAACTTGGGTCTCACGTTTTGGCGTTCCGGCCCACATCACTTCAGACAGAGGCACCCAATTCACTTCCAGTCTCTGGGCTGCATTAGCGAACCTGCTAGGGACGCAGCTGCACACCACCACGGCCTACCATCCTCAATCAAACGGGTTGGTGGAACGTTTTCACCGCCATCTGAAATCGGCCTTGATGGCCCGCCTGAAGGGTCCTAACTGGGTTGACGAGCTGCCTTGGGTCCTGCTCGGCATACGCACTGCCCCCAAAGAAGACCTCCGCACTTCGTCAGCTGAGCTTGTATACGGGGCGCCACTAGTTGTCCCCGGGATTTCATACCTACCCTTCGGGACCAAGGGGAACAACCCCCAGCAGTCCTACAAAGACTGCGCAAGAGGCTTGGCGACTTGGCCCCGATTCCCACCTCATGGCACGGTCAAGCCCCATCCTGCCAGCCCAAGGAACTGCGGGACTGTAAGTTTGTTTTCGTTCGCAGGGGCACACCTCGGGCGCCATTGCAACGACCATATGAGGGACCGTTCCGAGTCATACGGAATAACGGATCCACTTTTATTTTGGACGTTGGAGGCAGGGAACAGGTTTTCACGGCGGACCGCCTCAAACCGGGCCATTTGGATCTGCAACAGCCTGTTGAGGTTGCCACGCTGCGACGCAGAGGCCGCCCCCCTAAGCGGCAGCTGGCACAGCCCACGGACCTTGGGGACTGTCTCGCCGGTTCTGGGGGGGGTTGTGTGGCGAATCACCGTCTAGTCGGGCGAACCGGCTCGGCAGTCGGGTCGTGCGGCGTCGCAGCGACGAGGCCCAAGATGGCGGCGGGCCTCGTCTTTCCGAGCGACGGGGAGAACCTGCGCGCGGGAAAGTCCTGATGACGTAGGACTTATGTCGTTGCCGGTGTTTTGGGCGGGAACATTCTCCCTTAAAGGGCCCGCACAAGGCGGGAAAATAAACCAGTTCTGTTTGGCAATCCTCCGAGTAGAGTCTTGTTTTATTTCGCGGTAGCAACCGCTACAGTTTTCCTTTTTAAGCTTTGACCATACTTAAGCTTCTTGTTTAGAGATCTTTCAAGCAGCCACTGTCTTCACTACAGTATTTCGAATCTGCTTCCACCATGCTTGAGTGATTGCATGCCACCCCATATTTTTGAACTGGTCTGGCCTCTGTGCTGAACTCTGATGTTCCTGTGCATTCTTCCTGCAACTTGTCCAATTCTATTTGTAATTGATTGATCCTTGTTGGTAATTCATACTCATACTTCCATACTTCCATATTCTTGGCCACTTTGGCTGATTCCTTAATTATCTTGACTTGTATTCACCTACCATAAAACTCATATGCCTTCTCCAATTGTCCTCTGGTCTCAAAATATAAAAAAGCTTTTCTACCAGATTCAATTCATACATTTGTAACTGCAAGTCCTATATTTCAGAAGAAAGTTCTCAATTCTTTTTAAATCCTTGAACCTTTGCTCGTTATGCAGATCCTCAGCAAACATTGGGAAAACATGACATCCATTCTTGTTTTTCTTTGGGAGATCATTGCTTTAAGCTATATATCTTTATTGACTGAAGCCTCATAGTCCTCACACTCTACTATCTTTATGAACTGACATGTGATCCCACAACTTTTATTGCTTCTACAAGTTATGCAATTGCTTGCATGTTCCATGCTTTGCCTACCACACAGCCTTCCACTATATTTGTTCTCTGTGCCTCTCATATAGCCATGCTTTTCCTGGTGTTGGTCATAGCTTGTTTCTGATCCTCCACATTCCATTTCAGTTTGTACCATCATTTTAATTGAGCATCTGTCACTTCACTTCACCAGGCCAAATCTGGGACAGGGCATGTGATAATGGAGAGAGAAAAGGCCTGTCTGGTTGCACTGCATCTTCATCTGCCACACTAGACAGGGTGTTCCATAGAATATGCTTTTCTCGGATGCAGTGATTCAGTTTCTGCCCAATAATGTCAGCTTCTGAGTATAGTCTGATGTCGTTAACAGCTGTTCATTTTCCCTGTCCTGCTGAGTAATAGTCCACCTCATCTCTTCTAGTGTTCTCCACACTTCTCCAGAATATGTGTAAGGCATTGCTGCTGGTTAGCATGTGACTTGCAGAAGTTGTGTCTGTGGGTTAATTATCTGTTACTGTGCAATCTACAGCAGTATCCATATACAACACTCTGACTGTTTCTTTTAATAGTGGTCTTCAATTTACTCCAGCCTTCTCTGTCAGTATCTGTGGCATAAGTACCATTTAGTAAGTAATTTTCCATGTCTTCATTTACTTCTATGATATTCAAGGCTCCAATCTGGATTTGCTCTGCTTATTTCTCTTCTTGCCTGCAAGACATAAGTGGATAGTGGGTCTCCATACTTTCTGTATATTCTGCCTACTTTTGCAAACATATGCAAGTTGTCCTATTTGACTGCAATAATAGCAAATTGGCTGTTATGAATAAATAAACCAGGGCTGTGACATTTCCCTGGCATTTATAGGCTTTTTGCAATCAACTGACCCATGGGTTTCCCACCTGTTGTGTTCTCATGGTTTGCTGGTTTTCTGTTGAAACTGCTCTTGGTGCTCACATCCTGATCCTGAAAACAATGAAGCCATTACTGTTCTTGTAGTTTTGCACAATTCTCTCATTTCTACAATTTGAGTTGACAGAAACTATTTAATTATTTTAGTGCTATTTCCAAAACAATGACTATGCTTCAAATGTAGGGTCTGGACTATTTAAGAGTTTGGTCTGGGAATACTCATCAACTAAACCACATGCTAATCTTCACTTCAATGGTTGGTCCAGAAAAATTCCAAAATTAACTTGCCCTGCCAAGTCATTCAAATTTACAATGTTATTGCTGATAGCCTCCTCTGGCATTTGATAATGTGTAACAGCATTGTACATTTTAACTACTTCACATTGGATTAAGTATGTCTTCAGTTTTTCAACTATTTCATCTATTTCATTGTACATAGAATTCTACAATAGGTTAATACTTGGTACAGAAATAATAGGAACAACACCAATCTTAAAGTAACAATTGTGCTTAACAGGTAATATAGGTGAGGCACAAACGAATATGCATCTCTACCAAAGAGTCTACAGGCCCAACTTATGGACACCCCTGCAACTGAATAAGCTCCCATAATATTATTAAATTTAATAGTCCGATGTACATACATATAAGACCATAAGACATAGGAGCAGAATTAGGCCATTCGGCCCATTGGGTCTGCTCTGCCATTCGATCATGGCTGATTTATTTTTCCCTCTCAACCCCATTCTCCTGCCTTTTCCCCTTAACCTTTGATGTCCTTACTACTCAAGAACCTATCAACCTCTGGGTGGTAGTTAGCTATATTCGATTAGTCCTGTTTCTTTGTAAATAGAATATGCCTGGAAAATCTTCTATATTTTTAGGTAAATGTCAATATTGTACTGTGCTGTATTGGCTAGAGGTACAACTAGATTTGGAGCATATATTCAGTGCTAGAGCAAGGATCTTTTCATGCTTCATATTATTATACTTCACATCTGGTCCCATAGCCTTTGTTCTGTCAACCATTTCTTGATATTCCATAATGGTAGGGATCTCAGGGTAAAGATGATATGGATCATCACTTCGGACTTCAGGCTGAACACAACTGTAAATATTTTAGCCAAGTCTTTCGCATTCACAGGGCAAGTGTTAATTTATGTTATGTTAAGTTTATGTAATTTATGTTTCTAATGTAATGTGCTGCTGCCAAAAGCTAATTTACATTAGAATTTATACTCTGGGTATGTATGCCCATGGCAATAAACTTGAACTTGAACCAATGTTTGATTCATGCCATGAGACATCCTGGGGTCTGGAGCGAATGTTGAGAATCCCAGGACTATTTAGTCCTGTCTGTGTACCACAGTCCCACTATCTCCAGTGAATTTGTCCCAGAAGTACCCAAGGATTGTGAAGGAGTTTAGCATATTGCCTGTAAGGCATAACTTTGTGAGATTGTTGCTAGTCTGGGTGAATTCTTTAGACCATAGTCCCCAGACATTTGGCAGGAGGGTTTTACAAGGTCAAATGGGCTGGGGTAACCTTGGCCTGTAAGAATTTGTGATCAATCTGATGTTATTCTTGTTCTCCACTTTAATGTAGCTCTTATGGTGCAACTGAGTGGCTTGCTAGGCCATTTAAGGGTGAATCACATTCACAACAGGTAAAGACTGCAGACTTCCTCTCCTGAAGAGGAAATGAAACATGAGTCATAGAGTCATAGAGCACAGAAACAGGCCCTTCGGCCCAACTCGTCCATGCCGACTGTATTGCCCAGTGAGCTAATCCCATCTGCCTGTGTTTGGCCCATAGCCCTCTAAACCTTTCCTATCCATGTACTTGTCTAGATGGGTTTAAATGTTGCTGATGTGCCCACCTCAACCACTACCCACGTCAATTTCTGGCAGCTCATTCCAAATACACACCACCCTTTGTGTGAAGAAGCTGCCCCTGATGTCCCTTTTAAATCTCTTGCTTCTAATCTTAAACCTATGACCTCTTGTTTTTAGCATCCCCTCCCTGGGAAAAAGACTGTGTGCTTTCACCCTGTCTATGCCCCTTATGATCTTATATACCTCTATCAGGTCACTGCTCAATCTCCTATGTTCCGGGGAATAAAGTCCTAGTTTACACAACCTATCCTTGTAACTCAGGCCCCCAAGTCCGGGCAACATTCTGGTAAATATTTTCTGCACTTTTTCTAGTTTAATAACATCTCTCCCTTAAAAGGGTGACCAAAACTGTACACAATACTCCAAGTGTGGCCTCACCAACATCTTATATAACTGCAACATAACGTCCCAACTCGTATACTCAATGCCCTAACTGTTAAAGGCCAGCATGCCAAACGCCTTCTTCACCACTCTATCTTCCTGTGATGCCACTTTCAGCCAATTATGCACTTGCACTCCTAGGTCCCTCCATTCCATAACACTCCCCAGGGCCCTACCATTCATTGTATAAGTCCTACCTTGGTTTGCTCTCCCAAAATACAATACCTCACATTTATCTGGATTGAAAGCCACTTCCCAGTCCTCAGCCCACATACCTAACCGATCAAGATCCCCCTGTAATCTTTCATAACCTTCTACACTATCTACAACACCACCCATTTTATATCATCCGCAAACTTACTAACCATGCCTTGTACTGTCACATCCAAATTGTTTATATAAATTACAAACAACAAAGGTCCCAGCACCGACCCCTGTGGCACACCACTGGACACAGATCTGCAGTCTGAGAAGCAACTGTCAACCATCGCCCTCTGCTTCCTACCACTGAGCCAATTATGAATTCAATCTGCTGAATTTAATAGCAAAACGGTAGAATTACATCATCATTAATAATTAGTTTTTGTTGTTAAGGGAATTTAAATTCCATAGCTGCTCTAATAGATTTGATCATCTGTTGCTGGATTGTTAGTCCAGACCTCTGTTTCTGGACTGGTAAATTAACCACCACCATACCCCAATTATTAATTTCAAAGTAGTTAATTTGCATTCTTGCCACTCAGATTCCTTGTGCCACTTGTTTGAATTTATGATTTGATTGGTTTTTGAGCTACTGTTGGTGGATTCAGACCAACATTGCAGGAGAACAGCCAAGTGAGGAGTAAAATCAATTTTTGGCCTGTGGCAATCACTTCTAGATCAAATAAGGAGTCCCTCTCTAAGGTTTCGACATATTTAAAGTTCGATCTAGAACTACTGATCCCACAATGCACGTTATATTCTACGCAAATATTATTTTATAAATTTTAGAAGGGAAGGCTTCAAGGAGGTTAAGCCTGGAATTAAGGTGTTGCAATATCTCAGTGTAAAGTACTGAATGGGCCATTTTTATACACGCATTATGCAGTTTTAAGCAAGCTAAGGACCAAGTAATATTGTGAATTTGATTTTTTCATGGATCAGAATATCACGTTGATCTTATAATCATTACTGCAACATTCTTAAATGTATTCCTCATTTTTGATAGAATTATCGTCATCATATCGCAATTCTCTGGAATTGGATCCACAAACAACTTGTCTCTATGGTTGGGTATTTACACATTCTGCGCGTATATGTTAATTCTTTCGTCAGACAAGTCCATGCGTCCGTTTGAGCTCAACATCAAACGCTGTTCCTAGGAGCTCCCGCCTCCTCCCGTGTGCTATTAGTTGATGCGACCACCTGCCCACGTTTCCCGACTTGTGATTGGAGGTTATCAATGTCAAGCATCGCCCTTGGACTGTCAATCATTGCTTCCCTCTTCCCGGGCTTGGTTTTCCGGTACCAGCTACAGAGCTGAGTTTGCAGCATTGGAGGCTCGACGGGTGGGGGAGCTGAAAAACCGGACTAGAATTTCTGCTGCAGTAATAGTTTGTTTTTTTTATTTGCTGGTTGATATTATTTGGAAATACATTTTGGGTGCTTTCGTTTTTATTTATTTAAACAAAACAGCATTTTAGTGAGACCGTGCAAAAAGGAAAAGAGAAAAAGTTATGTCATGGAAGCTATTTGGATCTATCAGTTTCGTCTGATAGTGATCGGAGACTCGACGGTGGGCAAGTCCTGCCTCCTCCGGAGATTCACCGACGGCAAATTCAACGATGCGTCTGACCCCACGGTCGGCGTGGACTTCTTCGCCCGGTTGGTGGAAATCGAGCCGGGAAAGAGGATCAAATTACAGCTGTGGGACACAGCGGGCCAGGAACGGTTCAGGTGCGCGGCGGTATGGCTTGGTTTGGTGTTGATTTTTTTCCCCCTTTGAGGGTGGAAATAAAAGTAGATAGAAACCGGGGCGGGCGGTGCGGGAGAGCGCGGTTTTTGCTGCTGGACTTTGCTCCAGAGAGATGTCCTTGATTTGCATCACTTCAAACGGCAGACGAAATAATGCAACTTTGGAAAGCGACCTGCAGCTCTTTGGGGGAATTGATTTGAGAAATCTATTCTGTTCTCTCATTTTTAAAAAAATATTATTCCAGCATGCTTGTAGTTCAGTCTGTCCGTGATGCAGCTGCTTTCATTACGTCTGCATAAGCGGTTTTACTTCCAGCTGGGTTAATTTATAACTGTGGGTGCCACCTGCCATTGATGAGAGCAGCACAAATAAGAACAGTATCTTAAATTATCCCACTAACTCAATTCTGCTTTTCACGTATTTCGGCTAATTTATGTTTGGACGTGTTTGAATGGGACTGACCATTGCTGCTGACAGAGCGTGGACAAGAGGGATAGCTACATGGTTTATTTGAAATTACAGGTTGGGACTCAGTGCTACTGGCAAACTGGTGACCCATTTGGCAAACTGAACCCTAAACGAGTATAAAAGATTTAGAATTGGAATCTGGCGTTTTGAAGCAGATTTAATTTATAACAACTTAAACAATTGCAATAAATATTATAACAGTAGGCCATTCACCCACTTAAAATGTGCTATTAAAGTAGATCATAGCTGACTTGTACCTTTTTACCCAGGTCTAGGCTGTAAAAAGTTGGTAGTAGATTCAAAATTTACCTGTGGCACTGCAAACTTGTGTTTGATTCTTAGCTTTCTTGAATATTTTGATATTGGAAGCAGTGGATATGAACATTCTTGTTTTAAAATGTTAAATTTCTCCTAGTTTTAGTATTATTTTGCTGTGTGTGTAATTTTAGTAAAATTATTGATATGAATTTGGTTTTAATATTTTGAATGTAGGGAATATGGCATATTAAATCTTTGACATCACATCTTGTTATTTTTATTTGATCATGTGTATATTTCTAGTCCATGTTTTATCACCTAAAATGGTTCCACATTAAAATTTAATCTGACATCCAATATGCTAACTTGCCTGGGTTTTCCTTGATAGCTTTGCAGTTCTCCTCATTTAGCCAGATCTATGTTAGTATCATCAGTACCTATCAAGATTATGTTCCATACATTTTAGTCCAAGTCATTTGTCCATCACAAAAGTGGACTTAGTTACACCACCGTAAAATCTTCCAATAAATACCTCTTGGTTTCTGATTTATACTTTGTCTTGCTGCAATACAAGTTGTGAAATTATTCTTAAAGGATTGTTAAATAGGAAATTTCAGGACTTTAGACCCAGTATTGGCCAAAGAAAGATGTTTTGTTATTGAGTGAGAACAGCAGGTGATGAAGGTGAGTTACCCACTGCTCTTACTCTAGGTGATGAAGATAATGTTGTCAAAGAAGCCTTGATTTCATATAGCAGTGCATTCTGTAGGTAATATATTTGACACACTGGTTGACAATGGAAGGCTCTGGTTTGACCTGGATGATGCTGAGTTGGTTGCATGTGATCGTGCAAGAGTACACTCAGATGAGGAGAACTTCTGATGTGCCTTGTTGATGCTTGAGGGGCTTTGATGAGTCAGGATATCAACAGAATACCAAGTCTTTCATCTGCTTCAGTCACCATTGGGCCTGTTCAAGTTTTCGTCAATTGTTGACACCCCAAGGGGTAACTGGTAATGCTAATTTTATTCAAGTCCAAGACAATATAGCAAAGCAATGAAGAAGTCATTGTAAGGTGCACTTGTGATGCAAGTGTTACTTACCACAAAGCCTGAGCCTGGTTATTGTCCATATTTTGCTGCATGGTTTCATCATTGCAAATGGAGTTGAACATTCTACAGTCATTAGCAAACAGCCAATTGTGACCTCCTAACAGAAGGGAGGTTATTGATCCAGCAGCAGAAGAAAGTTGGGCCAGAAAAGATACTCTGAAGATGTCTGGCGGTGATGTCTTGGGGCTTTGATAATCCACCTCTTAGCTGATTCCATGATCCTCTAGAATTGTTTTTGCCTGACAGCAAATTTTGGAGTCCAAAGGCTTATTGCTGCTGTATTGCACATTTAACAGATAATCAGTGATCAATGATGAATTGGTGTATATATTTCAGTTTTCAGACACAAAAAAAAGGATTTCATGTAATATCAATAAATGGCTGAGAGCAGTGGGATACAGCAAAAACTATGAGACCATTCAATATCCTGGCTGTAATATTGAAGATCTGGACTTGAAAACTAGCTATGCCTCCAGCCAAGCTTTTCCAGGACACTTGCAGCACTGGCATCTACCCGACAATGTGGAAAAAAAATCTTTTTCACAAAAAGCAGGACAAATCCAATGCTGCTAAAGTGCAGCCCACTCAGTATGTATCTCAATCATCAACAAAGTGATGGAAGGTCTCATTGACAGTGCTATCAAGTGGCACTTGCTCACCAATAACCTGCTCACCAATGCCCAGTTTGGGCTTGACCAGGAGCACTTGGGTTCAGACCTCAACATGTCCTTGGTCCAAACATAGACCAATGAAGTAAATTCCTGAAGTAGCAATGGCATTTGACTGAGTGTGGCAGTGAGGATCCCTGATAAAAACTGAAGTCAATGGATGTCAAGAAGAAGATATTCCATTGGCTGAAAGCATACATTGCCTCAATTATTTATAATCTGTTAATAACTTGGATGAGGGGACCATGTGTACAGTAGCCAAATGTGCTAATGATATAAAGATATGTGGTTTAGCAGAAGTACACAAAAAGCCTGCAAAGGGATATAGCTAGTTATGGATAGATATAAATGGATCAATTGAGTGGGCAAGAAGTTAGCAGCTAGGATATGATAGGAAAATATGAGGTTATCCACCTTGGAAAGAGGAATGAAAAAAAAAACAAATGATCATTTAAATGGAGTGACATTACAAAATGTGGTGCAAAGGGATCTGAGGTCCTGGTACATGAAACACGAAGGTTCGACAGTGCAGGTACAGTAATTAGGAAGGCTGGTGGAATTTTGGCCTTCATTGCAGGGAGTATGGAATACAAAAGTAGGGAAGGTTTGATGCAACTTCACAGAATTCTGGAGAGACCTCATCTGAATTACAGTGTATAGTTTTGGTGTCCATATTTAAGGAAAGGTACATTGGAGGCATGCAGAGAAGGCTCATCAGGTTAATTCCTGGAATGAAAGGATTGACATTGGAAGAGAGGTTGAGCAGGTTGGGTATGTACCCATTAGAAGGATCAGAGGTGATCACATTGAAATGTAAGACTCTGAGGGAGACTGACAGAGGAAAATATTTCCCATCACTTGGGTTTGGCTATCTATCATCAACCACTGTGTCACCTGCAGAACCAGAGGAGCCAACAGACTTGATCACTGTTACACGACCATCAAGAACACTTACCATGCCGTCCCATGCTCACACTTTGGCAAGTCCGATCACCTGGCTGTACTCCTACTCCTGGCATATAGGCAGAGACTGAGGACTGCGGCACCAGTGGTGAGGACTGCAAAGGTATGGTCAAGGGAGGTGGAGGAGCGTTTACAGGACTGCTTTGAATCGGTGGACTGGACCATATTCAGGGATTCATCTTCAGATCTGAGTGAAAGTGCCACAGCCAAACTGAGAACATCTTGAGAACATACCGAGTCTTCCCAAACCAGAAGCCCTGGATGAACCAGGAGATTCGCAGTCTGCTGAGGGCTAGGTCTGTGGTGTTCAAGACCTGTGATCTAGAACCCTACAAGAAGTCCAGGTACAAACTACAGAAGGCCATCGTAAGGTCGAAAAGGCAATTCTGAGTGAAGTTAGAGACACAATTGGATGCACAGTAGATGTGGCAGGGTTTGCATGATTGACCTGTATGATTGGTTTGTAAGATAAGCTTTTCACTGTACCTTGGTAAAAGTGACAATAATAAACCAATACCAATCGCTTCCTATAAGATGAAAACTAACACCATAAATGGCAGTGATGCTTCACTCCGCAATGAGCTCAGTGCCTTTTATCCACGCTCTGAAAGGGAGAATAACACTATACCTGTGCGAATCCCCACAGCATCTGGTGACCCTGTGATCTCTGTCTCAGAGGCCGACGTCAGAACATCCTTCAAGAGGGTGAACCCTCACAAGGCGTCAGGCCTCGATGGTGTACCTGGCAGGGTACTGAAAATCTGTGCCAACCAACTGGCTGGAGTGTCCAAGGACATCTTCAGCCTCTCATTGCTTCAGTAGGAGGTTCTCTCCCGCTTCAAAAGGGGCATCAATCATACCAATGCCCAAGAAGAGCAGGGTGAGCTGCCTTAATGCAGGGTGAGCTGCCAAATGACTATTGCCTGGTAGCACTCATATCTACTGTGATGAAGCGCTTTGAGAGGTTGGTCATGACTAGAATTAACTCCTGCCTGAGCAAGGATCTGGACCTGCTGCAACTTGCCTACTGCCGCACAGGTCTACAGCAGACACAATCTCACTGGGTCTCCACTGGGCTTTGGAGTACCTAGACAACAGCTAAACATGTCAGGCCTGTTTATCGATTACAACTCGGCATTCAACACCATCATCCCCTCAGTACTAATCAACAAGCTTCAAAACCTAGGCCTCTGTACCTCCCTCTGCAACTAGATCCTTGACTACCTTATCGGGAGACCACAGTCAGTGCGGATCGGTAATAACACCTCCTCACAACAACAGTGCTGACCCCACTGTTCTACTCTCTCTACACTCATGACTGTGTGGCTAGGCACAGCTCAAATGCCATCTATAAATTCACCAATGGCACCGCTGTTATAGGCAGAGTCAGATGGCAACAAGGAGGTGTACAGGGGTGAGATAGATCAGCTGGTTGAGTGGTGTGGCAACAACAACCTCGCACTCAACATCAGCAAGACCAAGGAATTGATTGCGGACTTCAGGAAGGGGAAGTCAGGAGAACACACACTAGTTCTCATTGAGGGGTCACCGGTAGAAAGGGTGAGCAGCTTCAAGTTCCTGGGTGTCAACATCACAGAGGATCTATCTTGGGCCCAACACATTGATGCAATCACGAAGAATGCACGCCAGCAGCTCTACTTCATTAGGAATTTGAGGAGATTTGGTTTGTCACCAAAGACTCTTGCAAATTTCTACAGATGTACAGTGGAGAGCATTCTGACTGATTGGATCCTCCATACCAGGCAGTGATGCAATGTGCAGGATCAAAAGAGGCTACAGAGTGTTGTAGACTCAGCCAGCTCCATCACAGGCACCACCCTTCCTGCCATCGAGGACATCTTCACAAGGCAGTGCCTCAAGAATGCGGCATCCATCATTAAGGACCCTCACCATCCAGGATGTGCCCTCTTTGCATTACTACCATCGGGGAGGAGGTACAGGAGCCTGAAGACCCACACTAAACGTTTTAAGAACAGCTTCTTTCCCTCCACCATCAGATTTCTGGTTCATGAACACTACCTCATTATTCCTCTTTTGCACTATTTATTTATTTTTGTAACTTATAGTAATTTTTATGTCTTGCACTATACTGCTGCCGCAAAACAACAAATTTCACAACATATGTCAGTGATGATAAACCTGATTCTGATCTAGAACTAGTGGAGTATAACTTTAGAATAAGGGGTTGCCCATTTAGGAAGGATGTGAGGAGGAACTTTTTCTTTGGGGGGTTGTCATGAGTTTTTGGAATTTTGAAATGGAGAGGTTGAATCATCAAATGTATTCAAAGCAGAGATTGACATATATTTGAACTACAGGGGGACAGGGAAATGAAGAGAAGGGGAAAATGGTGCTGAGGGCATGATTGGATTAGCCATGACCATATTGATTTATGGAGCACATTCCAGGAGCCAGCTGGCCACTCCTGCTGCTGCAAACTGGAAGATGATTGTGTTAGTTAAAGGTCAATTGTCCCAGCCTCAAGCTATAGGAATTTCTGCTGCTTCATCAATGACCTTCCTTCCATCACAAAGTTAAAAATGGGAATGATTGCAGATGACTGCACATTGTTCAATTCGATTCTCATTTCCTCTGCTACAAAGATAGAGTCCCAAAGACTCTGTTGCCTGCCAGGTGCAATTTTTAAGGACATTTCTTCTGGGCTGGAAAAGAACCTGGGAGGGGGAGGATCCAGTTATCGTGGTTTGTGTATGCAGTGATAACGTGGTAGGACCAGGAAGTAGGTTCTGCCAAGGGATTATGCTAGGCAAAAATGAAAATCAGAACCACAAGGGTGATAATCTTTGGATTATTACCTGAGCCACATTAGAAATTGGCAAAGGGTAAATGGGGTGAGAGAGGTAAATGCATAGCTCAAAGCTTGGTGTGGGAGAAATAGGTTCCAATTCATGGGACACTGACATCAGTACTGGGGAAGGAAAGAGCTGTTCTGTTGAGATTGGCTTCACTTGAACCATGCTGGGACCAGTGTCTTGGGATTGTAGATAGAGGGCTTTAAACACAATAGGAGTGGGGGAGGGCTGCACGAACTAGATGTTTAATAAATTGAAGTGAAAATGAGAGAGTGGTGGTACAAGAACAGGAAGAAATTGATAAGTGTGATTTTGACAGAGTCAAATGGGATTATCTATTCAGTACACTTCAAAAATTCAATTTTAGTCCTAAATTTATATCTGTGATTAAAATGATTTATTATGCACCTATGGCTTCAATACTTACAAATAATCAAAGACCTCCTTTGTTTAGGCTTTTTCGAGGTACTAGACAAGGCTGCCCGTTAAGCCCTTTGTTATTTGATATTGCTTTAGAACCCTTGGCTATTGCACTCCGGGACTCTTCAAATGTGTGTGGCTTTACTTGAGGACAGAAGATTCATAAGCTATCTCTTTAAGCAGATGACCTGTTACTTTATGTTTCTAATCCGGAGGAATCTATCCCCACAGTACTATCACTATTAGATCAGTTTAATGTTTTTTCTGGCTATAGATTAAATTTTAATCAGAGTGAACTTTTCCCATTAAATATGCAAATCCCAGTTTATAGCAATTACCTTTTAGATTGGTAACTGACTATTTTATGTATTTAGGTGTTAAAATTACTAAGAGACATAAGGACTTATTTAAAGCTAATCTACTGCCTTTAATTGACCATGTTAGACAATTATTTACTAAATGGTCCCCACTGTCTCTATCATTGGTAGGCCGAATTAATGCGGTTAAGATGAATATTTTACCAAAGTTTGTATATTTATTTCAAGCGATTCCAACTTTTGTTCCGAAATCTTTTTTTAATACTATTGATTCTAAAATTCTTTCATATATTTGGCAGAAGAAAAACCCAAGGCTAAGTAAGAAATATTTACAAAAACTAAAAAAGAATGGTGGTATGGCCTTGCCTAACTTTAGATTATATTATTGGGCAATCAATATTAGGTATTTAATTTTTTGGATACAAGATCCAGATGTAATTCAACGCCCCAAATGGGCACACCTTGAGTTCCAATCAGTACTTGAATTTTCATTAGTTTCTATTTTAGGAGTTCCATTCCCTTTCGCACTTACCAAATTAAGTAAACATATGATTAACCCAATAGTTAAACATACAATGCGAATATGATTTCAATTTCGTAAATTTTTTGGATTGAATAAATTTAACCTGTCAAGTCCCATTCAATCTAATTTTTTCTTTCATCCATCCAGAGTTGACTCAGCTTTTTCCATATCGAAAAGGAAGGGAATAGTATGTTTTTGTGATTTATTCATTGATAACTGTTTTTCATCTTTTGAACAATTGTTTAACAAATACAATTTGCCTAGAGCACACTTTTTTCGATATTTGCAAATTAGAAATTTTTTAAAAGCTACTATACCCTCTTTTCCCACACCTTACAAAACTGAAATTACGGAAACTCAGAAGGGCTTGATAGCAATAATTTATGATTTAATTATGAAAATTTGTTTAGAACCACTGGACAAAATTAAGAATGAATGGGAAAGTGAACTCCAGACATCTATACCTACAGAGACTTGGAAGAAAATTCTTCATTTAGTTAATACATCTTCAATGTGTGCCAGACACTCGTTGATACAGTTTAAGGTAGTTCACAGGACCCATATGTCAAAAGATAAGCTAGCTCATTTTTATCAACATATAAATCCTATATGTGACAGATGTAAATCGAATGTGGCTTCTTTGACACACATGTTTTTGTCCTGTCCTCTTTTTTTGGAAAAATATTGGAAAGATATTTTTAACATTATTTCAAATGTATTGAAGGTTGATTTACAACCTCATCCTATCACTGCAATTTTTGGTTTACCAAGGATAGAATCTGGCCATTTTTCTGTCTCTGCTAACCGTATGATTGCCTTTGTTACACTAATGGCCAAACAATCCATTATGCTTAAATGGAAGGATCTAATACCCCCTACTACTTTTCAATGGTTCTCTCAAACTATATCATGTTTAACCTTGGAAAAAATTTAGGAGTGGTACTGTTGATCCTTCGCTTAAATTTGAGGAAGTTTGGAGTCCATTTATTCAATATTTTCACATGATATAGATCCCCTTATAATAACCTTTCAATTTAGAGGAACGGAGTTGACGACATAATATTGCTCTGTTTCTATTGAGAAATTTTAGTCCAGTTTTTTTTGGTTTTTTTTAATTTTTTTTTCTTTAGCTTAGTTTGGTTTGATATATTGTTTATAATTTTTATTATTGTTTTGGGGTTTTTTATATATTTTATAATAAATCTTTTTCTTTTATATTATATTCATTCACTAACAGATCATTGGATCTACAGTTTTTTTTATACTCTAGTGTTTTTTATGATTATCCATATCGTGATTGTTCTCCTGATCTCTTTGTATTACATGTATAAACATTGATATCTTAATCTGAATTAATTTGAAAACTAATAAAAAGATTGAAAAAGAAAGATAAGTGTGACAGGCTGGGGCAGAAAATGTAAACAAAAGTATGCAACACAGCTAATCCAGAGTTTAACAGTCTTTATTTTAATGCATGTAGCATTTTCAATGAGAGATGAGTTTCATAGCACTGATAGCAACGTATAGTATTGTCTGGTACGGAGATGTTGCAGAGTGATTTGGATTGAGTGCAAAATATTCCAGGTTATACAATATTCCAAAAGAACATGCCTAAAGGGAAAGCAGGGAGGGTAGCATTGTTAATCAAGGAAGGTATCCGGGTCATGATATAGAGGCAGTGGATAGTAGTGTAGAATTGGTTTGGGTTGAAATCATGAATAGTAGGGGAGAGCAGTTATGGGCAGGAGTAGTCTGTAAGCCCCCAAGGGTGACATAATGGGGGCAGGGTTTCAGGTTCTTAGATCATTGGAACCTCTTCTAGGGCAAGGGTGACCTGTACAAGAAGGAAGGGTTGCACCTCAATTGGAGGGGAACCAATATCCTGGCCGGGAGGTTCGCTAATGCTACTTGGGAGGATTTAAACTAGTTTGGCAGGGGGATGGGAACCAGAGCACTGGGTCAGAAAGTGGAGGGATTGAGAGGAAGGTAGATGTCAGGGCCAGAAAAATGGGCAGGACCAAAGTAATGGACACAATGGGATGGACAGTTTGAAGTGTGTGTTTTTGACTGCTAGAAGTATTATGGGTAAGGGTGATGAACTTAGAGCATGGATCAGTACATAGAACAGTGATGTTGTGGCCATGACAGAGACTTGGTTGAGAGAGGGACAGGAATGGGTGTTTAATGTTCCAGGGTTTCGATGTTTTTAAAAAAGATAGAGAGGGAAGTAAAAGAGGGGGTGGAGTTGTACTACTAATCAGGGACAATATCGTAGCTGCACTCAGAGGGAACATAATGGAGGGTTCGTCCACTGAGTCCATATGGGTAGAAGTCAAAAATAAGAAAGGTGCAATCACTCTGATGGGATTATACTACAGACCCCCCAATAGCCACTGGGATATTGACGAACAGATATGCAGGCAATTAGGGAACAGTGTAAAACTAAAAGGGTTGTTGTTGTGGGGGACTTCAACTTCCCTAATATAAGCTGGGACCTCCTTAGTGTAAGAGGCTTAGATGGAGCAGAATTTGTTAGTTGCATCCAGGAGGTTTTCTTAAATCAATATGTAGATGGTCCAATGAGAGGAGGGGCTGTACTGGACCTGGTGTTGGGTAACGAGCCTGGCCAGGTGACTCCCCCTTTAAGTGGGAGAACAGTTAGGGAACAGTGACCACAACTCCTTAAGTTTTAAGATAGCTACAGATAAGGATAAGTATGGACCTTGCGGGAGTATTAAATTGGAGCAGGGCAAATTATGAGAGCATTAGGCAGGAACTAGGGAGAATTGGGAACAGCTGTTTTTGACATCCATACCCTGACATGTGGAGGGTGTTTAAAGACCAACTGCACAGAGTACGGGACAAGTATGTTCCAGTAAGAAGGAAGGACAAGGATGGCAAAGAGAACCTTGGATGTTGAGAGAGGTGGTGAATTTAGTCAAAGAGCAAAAGGAAAAGTATGTAAAGTTTAGGAAGCTCAGATCAAACAGAGCACTTGAGGATTATAAAGAAGCCAGAAAGGAACTCAAGAAGAGAAATAGGAAAGCTAGGAGGGGCCATGAAAAGTCCTTGGCAAGTAGGATTAAAGAAAATCCCAAGGCATTCTATACATACAGCAAGAGGATGATGAGGGAGAGGGTAAGACCACTCAAGGATAAAGGAGGGAACATGTGCTTGGAAGCAGAGGATGTGGGTGAGGTCCTTAATGAGTAGTTTGCATCAGTATTTACGAAGGAGAAGGATGTGGAGGATAGTGAGATCAGTGTGGAGGATAGTGAGATCAGTGTGGAGCATGCTAATATGCTAGGGCATTTCGAGATAAAGGAGGAGGTAGTGTTGGGCTTTAAGGTGGATAAGTCCCCAGGGCCTGATGGGATATACCCCAGGTTATTGAGAGAGGCAAGAGATGAGATTACTGGGGCCCTGACCAAGATCTTCATGTCCTCTCTTGCCACAGGTGAGGTCCTGGAGGACTGGCGAGTAGCTAATGTTGTTCCATTAGTTCAAGAAGAGAAACAAGGATAATCCTGGTAACTATAGACTGGTGAGTCTCACGTCAGTGGTAGGGAAGTTACTGGAGAGGATTCTTAAGGATAGGATTTATGAGCATTTGGAAAACCATAGCCTAATTAGGGACAATCAGCATGGCTTTGTGCAAGGCAAGTTGTACCTTACGAACTTGATTGAGCTTTTTGATGAGGTGATGAGGGTGATTGATGAAGGTAGAGCTGTGGATGTTGACTACATGGATTTTAGTAAGGCGTTTGACAAGGTCCCTCATGGGAGGTTCACCCAGAAGATTAAGATACATGGGATCCACGGTGAATTGGCCGTAGAAGACAGACAGTATTGGTCAATGGGACTTATTTTAGCTGGAGGCCTGTGACTAGTGGTGTTCCTCAGGGATCTGTGCTGGGACCTCTGCTGTTTGTGATGTATATAAATGACCTGGATGAAAATGTACATGGGTGGGTTAGTAAGTTTGCAGGTAATATGAAAATAGGTGATGGTGTGGATAGTGTAGAAGACCGGCGAAGGATACAGCAGAATATCGATCAGTTGCAGATGTGGGTGGAGAAATGGCAGACGGAGTTCAACCCGGCCAAATGTGAACTGTTGCATCTTGGGAGATCAAATGTAGAGACAGTACACTGTCAGTGGTAAGAGCCTCAACAATGTTGATGAGCAGAGGGATATTGGGGTCCAAGTTCATAGATCCCTGAAAGTGTCTATACAGGTTGATAGGGCAGTAAAGAAGGCATATGCATGCTTGCCTTCGTTAGTTGGCATTGAGTTCAAAGGTCAGGAAGTTATGCTACAGCTTTATAAAACTTTAGTTAGGCCACATCTGGAGTATTGCATTCAGTTCTGGTCATCCCATTATAAGAAGGATGTTAAGGCTTTTGAGAGGGTGCAGAAGAGGTTTACCAAGATGCTGCCTGGATTAGAGGGCATGTGCTATGATGATAGGTTGGACAAACTTGGGTTGTTCTCTCTGGAGCAGTGGAGGTTGAGGGGAGATCTGATAGAGGTTTATAAGATTATGAGAGGCATAGATAGAGTAGACAGCCAGTATCTTTTCCCCAGGGTTGAAATGTCTAATACCAGAGGGCATGCATTTAAGGAGAGGAGGGGTAAGTTCAAAGGAGATGTGCGGGGCAAGTTTTTTTACACAGAGTGGTGGGTGCCTGGAATGCACTGCCTGGGGCGGTTCAGCACAACATTGTGGGCTGAAGGGCCTGTTCCTGTGCTGTACTGTTCTATATTCTATGAATGGTAGCACAGGTTTGAGGGGCCTGGTGGCCTTCCCTGATCCAGTTTTCTTGTGTTCCTCAGCAAAGGAAGCAGTCTGTACCAGTATACAGCAAGACCTGGGCAACATTAAGACAGGTGGCAAGTAACGTTTGTGCCGCAAAAGAGCTAGGCATTGAATCTCTCCAACGAGAGAGTCGAACCACATAGCCTTTGTTAAATGGCATGTTATTGCCAAGTTCCCCACTGTGAACATCCTTGGGCATGACCAGAAACACAAGTGGACTAGCCACATAAATCCTGTGGTTACAAGACCAGATCAGAAGCTGGGTATCCTGTGGTGAGTAACTCACTTCTTGACATCCCAAGTCTTTCCATCATTCATGAAACACATCAAGACTGTGATGGAATATTCCACTTGCCTAGATGTTTACAGCTTCAACAACAAGAAGTTCGACACCATTCAGGACAAAGCAGCCTGATTGATTAGCACCCTATCCAAGACCCTAAACATTCATTTCCTCCATCACCATTGCACAGTGGTTGCAGGGTGTACCATCTATAAAATGCACTGCAGTTACTCACCCAAATTATTCCAACAGTATCTCCCAAACCCTGAACTTCTACCACCAAGGGCAACAGGCACTTTCCCTCCAAGTGGCACACTATCCTGACATAAAGTATATAACTGGTCTTTCATTGTAACTGGGTTCAAATCCTGGAACTCCCTCCCCAAAAGCATTGTGGGAATACCTTCACCAGAAGAACTATAGTGCTTCAAGCTGGTGTCTCACCACAGCATTCTCAAGGACAATCAGAAGATTGTCAATGAATGCTGGCCTTGCAAGTGATGCTCAGGTTAAAAATGAACTTAAAAACCTCAATAGTGTAGATATGTACTTGCATACATTTTAAATATAATGTGCTCAGTAAGATATTGATCAAAATGCATACATGACTACAGAAGGTTAAACTTTTTAATGAAACACAGGCTAAATCTGAGTCATGATAACTGAAACTACCAGATGTCATGTGAACCCCATTGGTTCACTCGTATTCTTTTGATGGAATAAAATATGCTATTATTGCCACGTCAATCTTTATATATAACTCCAGACCTACAACAACGTAACCTTTAACTCCCTCTGAAATGGCTGAGCAAACCATTGGCTTGTATTAAATTGCTATCAAAACAATAAGAATAAAACCACATAGGGACAATAACGCCTCAGTGGCACAGCCAGGCAAGTGGACTTTTCATGATTTACATCTTAATTGGAATATCTGTCCCACAGTTTGGTCATCTTGCAATCTGACAGCCATACTCACAGGATGAAACCTCTAACCAACATATCAGACTCCTCCAACACCATGCCTGATTGTGTTCTATCCCATAGGCAGGATGACCCGAACAAGAGTGATAGAGTTGTGAAATATTGTGGAGGTGTGGTCCTTGTATCCTCAACACTGACTCTGAAGTTTCACAGTATCAGGTCAAACAGGGCCAAGAAAATTTCCAGCTGATTAACTTGACAAGAAATAGCAGGTTTCTTGAGTCTCCTCTGCTGTTTGATAAAATTATGGTTGATATTCTACCTTGTCTAATTTGTCTTCCAGTCCTTGTATTAAAAGATTATGATCTCAGCCTTAAATACACTCATTCTTCATCTTGACCCCAAATGATTGACCTGTAATCCTTAGAATGTGCTTCCTGGTGGTTATGCCTTCATATTTCCCGCATTATGCTCTGCCACCTTCTTGCCAACTCAAGTCAATCTGTCTATCGCTAGAGTCAATCCAGTAAATCAATACAGGTGGTCTCCGCGTTACTGTGGGAGTGGGGGTTGCGTTCCTAGAAAATGGTCAGTATTGTGATTTTTCTTAATGCAAAGCCACGTCATCTACACATGCATCAAGAAACACAAGTTGAAGCAAAATGAATTTTGTGTTTATTTTCTATTTTTCACATAAGTTCTGTAAGAGCTAATTTTATTTTGCATTTCAAATTTTTGGGTAGCAATTTGTGAATTCTTTAAGGGTGAAATTCCATTATCTAAACAGCCATAACGAGGGGGTGCTTTGCCTCAGAGTTACTTTATTGTTCCTTAGATGGAAAAACCAAAACGTGTACATGTTTGAGGTGTGTCCTACCATAATTTGCCTGCCCATCTGGTTGCACCTGCATGTTAACTTCTTGGTATTTGTTTATTGTTGTCTCTTGTACTGAGGTACAGTGAAAAACTTGTCTTGCATACTGATCGTACAGGTCAATTCATTGCACAGTGCAGTTACATTGAGTTAGTACAGAGTGCTTTGATGTAGTACAGGTAAAAGCAATAACAGTACAGAGTAAAGTGTCATAGCTACAGAGAAAGTGCAGTGCAATAAGGTGCAAGGTCATAACAAGGTAGATTGTGAAGTCATAGTCCATCTCATTGTATAAGGGAACCGTTCAATAGTCTTATCACAGTGGGGTAGAAGCTGTCCTTAAGTCTGGTGATACGTGCCCTCAGGCTCCTGTATCTTCTACCCGATGGAAGAGGAGAGAAGAGAGAATGTCCTGGATGGGTGGGGTCTTTGATTATGCTGGCTGCTTCGCCAAGGCAACGAGAGGTAAAGACAGAGTCCAAGGAGGGGAGGCTGGTGTCCGTGATGCACTGGGCTGTGTCCACAACGCTCTACTGTTTCTTGCTGTCCTGGGCAGAGCAGTTGCCGTACCAAGCCGTGATACATCCTGATAGGATGTTTTCTATGGTGCATCGGTAAAAGCTGGTGAGAGTCAAAGGGGACAAACCAAATTTCTTTAGCCTCCTGAGGAAGTAGAGGTACTGGTGAGCTTTCTTGGCTGTGGCATCTAAGTGATTTAACCAGGACAGGCCGTTGGTGATGTTCACTCCCAGGAACTTGAAGCTCTCAACCCTCTCGACCTCAGCACCATTGATGTAGACAAGTGCATGTACACTGCCCCCTCACCTGAAGTCAATGATCAGGTCTTTTGTTTTCTTGATTTCTTGTGTTTCATGTACACACACATACCTGACTGGACACCAGCATTTTAAAAAGAAAATATTGTTTTGCTATCCTTTGTAAAAAAAACTTTGCATTTCCCCTAAATATATTCTATTCAGTACTTGCCCACTCAGGTAACTGGTCTACATCCCTTTGCAGAATCTTTGCATTCTCTTCACAGTACATTTTACACCCTAGCTTTACATTGCATGTCAGTAAATGGGAACACATTACAATCTGCCCTTTTATAATTAGATCATTAATATAAATTGTAAATAGCTGAGGCTCTAGTACTTGTTGCATCCCGCCTATCAACCTGAAAATGGTTTGTTTATTCCTATTCTGTTTTCCATTCATTAGCCAGTCCTCAGTTCACAATAATATATTGCCTCAAACCCAGGGAGGGAGCCCTTTTTGTTTTGAAACCTTTTTCAGTTGTTTAATCCTTGTTGAACATTGCTGGGGAAAATGAGAAAATGTGCATTCCTTCAGTGTTTATCCCTCCAAGAATTTCAGTAGCAACACAGCAGGCCAAATTCTGATGGATGTGGCTTACAGGTCAATCCTACATGACATAGAACAAATATTTGGCAAAAAATATCTGTACAATATCTCCAACAACCTACATTTCACTATGTACCTGTCCATGTAAATATTGGTGGAAGTAACCAATACACAAAGCACCTGGTCCGCTTTTCATACTGAGTACATCCTTTGTGTGTTGTGTTGTACTACCAGTGCATTAAAATGGATACATTCCAGAATCATGAATATGTACAAGTTAGGAGCAGAAGTAGGTCACTCACCTTGTCAAACTTGTTCCATCATTTAATGAAATTAGGGCTGATCTGATTGTAACCTCAACTCCACATTTCCAGTCTACTGCAATAATCTTTCACCTTTTGGCATATAAAGAACTATCTACCTCTGCTTTAAAAATATTCGAAGACTCTGTTTCCATGACCCTTTGAGGAAGAGAGTTCCAAAGATTCATAACACCAAGTGTATGTAAGTTGAAAGTCAAACCAGTGTAGGACTCGTACTATGAATGGTAGGGCACTAGGGAGTGTAATGGAACAGAGGGACGTAGGAGTACAAGTATATAGTTCATTGAAAGCAGCATCACAGGTAGACAGGGTGGTGAAAAAGGCATTTAGCACACTGGCCATCAGTCAGGGCATTGAGTATAGGAGTTGGGACATTATGATGCAGTTGGTGAGGCCGCACTTGGAGTACTGTGTGCAGTTTAGGTCACCCTGTTAGGGGAAAGATGTGGTTAAACTGGAAAGTGTGCAGAAAAGATTTACGAGGATGTTGCTGGCGCCTGAGTTATAGGGATAGGTTGGCCAGACTATGTCTTTATTCCTTGGAAATTAGGAGAATGACGGGCGACCTTATACAAGTGTGTAAAATTATGAGAGGCATAGATAAGGTGGACAGTAACAGTCTTTTCCCCAGGGTAGGGGAGTCCAAAACTAGGAGGCAGAGATTTAAGATGAGAAGGGAAAGATTTAAAAGGGACCTAAGGGGCAATTTTTTCATGCAGAGGTTGGTAATTATATGGAATGAGCTGCCAGAGAAAGTGGTTGAGGCAGGTACAATAGTATCATTTAAGAAGCACTTGGATATGTACATGGAGGGAAGGGGCCTGGAGGGATATGGGCTGAATGCAGGAAATTGGGACTAGGTGGGTGACAACCTGGTCGGCATGGACTCGTTGGGCTAAAGGTCCTGTATCCGTGCTGAATTGCTCTATGACTCTGTGACCAAGAGGAAAATGTTGCCTCATCTCTGTCTTAAATGGCTGACCCGTATCTCAGGATATTGGCCATCTGGGGCAGATGAGGACAGCATATTCTAAATCTTTGGACTAATGCTGGTTCAATAAGGAGAGCTGGTTCATTATGGAGTGTAAGAGAGCATACCAGGAGCAACACCAAATAGAAGTTAAAATGAAATGCAAACCTGGTAAAGTAACAGTACAAGATAATGTACATTCTAAATACTAGAAGCCACATAGTGTAGACAGGTGATTCCATTGAATCAGATCAAAACTTTTGCCATTCTGCTACATCCATTTGTGAATAATGGTGACAGTTAAGTAACATGGAGGAACCTCTGTGAACATCCCTATACCCAGAGATAGGGCTAAAGTGTTCACAACCATCGTCAGCTGGAGTGACACAACCATCTCACCCTTGTAGCCGGGTCCCCATTGTACAGAATTCTGTTTCTTTTTATTAATAAGTCTTAATCGTCTCATATCTAACCAAGTAAGATTTATATAACAGCTTTGTAATTCCTGCTTACGATGAAACTCCTGTTTGCTATGCAAATTTCTCAAGCATCTGCAAAGTTTCTTGAACAAATGAAGGCTGTGATGGCATATAGTGCAAGTGAAAAGTGTTACCAAGGAACTCAACAAAAGTGCCAATAAATTTTAGTTATTGAACCTTCGCATTGCCCCTCATTGCTGCAATTCCCAAACCATCTTTATACCATTCACATTGTCCCTTTTCACTCTGTTTCTGTTTTGAGACAGCATCTTTCTACAGTGCTCCTGAACAAGTTACTATTGCTCATTGGTTAGCAGTCTTTTAATTGCTATATTTTCTTCTCATGTGACTGTAGTTTAATCTAACTGTAACCATTTAATCTCATTTTCCTGTAATTTGTGCCTGAAGTATTTAATTCTTGTAGGATGATGCTTTGGCCACCGCAAAAAAAAATTGTATCATCACATCCTTTGCCCAGTCCTTTAAGGAAACCTCTTCCAAACACAGAAGTTTCCTTTTTAAAATTTCAATTTTGTTGCAACCAGAGCTCTGAATATAATAAACAATCCATATCATGCACAGTCCTGTGCTGTTTAGATTTGCTCAAAAATCCCTTCTCCAGTAATTCTTGTTGGGTAGGGAGTGGTCCGTTGCCATGTCTTGTGAGATACTGTGCCAAGTACTCCAATAATTTACTCAACAGTCAAATATTAGAGAGGAACAATCTTATTATTTTAATAAAGACACATGTCTTATCAAGTTGGAGTGGGCCTGTTCCCAATTCAGCTACTAATCTTGGCTCCTATATGGCTCATAAAATTTTGGATTACTCCATCCTTTTCTTTCTGGATTGTATCTAATGCCATAAAATACTCTTACACTTGAACCCTGGAGTAAAATTAAAGCATTCTATCAGCCATTATCAGGCGTTCTTAGTTCTCAGTCATGTCCAAATTCAAGCAACATTTCCTTACTCACTAATGCTTCCTCCAGTTTTATTTATAATGGTTCATGCATTTGGAAGTGCCACATTGATGAAGTAGGGGAAATAGGGAAAGAAGTTTAATTTGTTGCTCAATTTGGAGTACATGGTGAGTGGATTTTTTTCTCTAATGCAGGCAAAATTTGACTACATGTCCGAAGTGACTACTCAAGATTGTAATATCAATTTTCCATTATAGCTAAAAGGACACCTACTTGCTTTATGATGGAGTTCCATATCTTCTACCCTAGATCATACATGTGAAATGTCCTTTTATTTTTTTACACATTTTTAAAGCTAGAGATGACAATATTTCTTACTTGTTTAATTTATTATTGACTAAACATTTATCCTTAACATCCATAAAGAGTAATATATATTTTAGTTTTATGTGTAATGATAATTTTCATGAGGAATTGTGAGGCTGTGTCACTTGTTTACAAAGTAAGATCAGAGTATATCAATCTTATGGTCATCTTCAGTTGGATGTAACATATTTCTTTTATCACCAGCCAATTGTTTTAGCCATTAATAAAATAAGCAATGAGAAGCTTGATATAGTTACTTCCTATGAAGGCTTTTTGTTATGTGGCTTTGTTGTAGATACCCAGTAATGTAGGTTTTGGGACTTGGAGGGCCCATGTGAGATTTGAGATTTAGACTGAAATTGGTGGTACTTCATGTGTGTGAATTTTATAAAATAAAATTCTATAATGTGAAACTTGATCTAGTTTTAATTTGACAGATCTCATAAGTGAAGAGCTTAATTTTAAATTCAGTTTTTATTATGTGAATTGGGAAGTGAAGATTTTCAGTTCCTGTATCAAATGAGCAGAACACGTTATTCTCAGGGGAATGGTGTAAATTTATTTATAATTGCTTTAGTTTTATCTCATTCTAAGTAAGTACTTCAGTTAGTAGTCTTTAGTTTTCTGATTCTTGTGCAGTCTTTTTTTTTGTTCCATAACTGTGCCTTATTCCTGAATATTAGAAAAAGACATTGAAAGATTGTACCCCTTTTAAGGTTTGTGATGATTCATTGTCTAATCTGTTTTATAGTATTGTATTGCACTAGAATTTTTGTATTTTTTAAAAGTTATCGCTGCTGTAAATTTCTGGAAAAAAATTGTATTTCTCTGCTAAATTCCTAAATTGCTGAACTGTTGACTTAGTTCTTTGTTATAAGTGGGGGAAAAGAAGATTAAAACAGTTGATCAGAATGGATCATCTGTTAGAGGATTCCAATAACACTGTTGGGATCTTTGAGATTGCTTGAACTGAATTATGTTCGAGCTTTATAATTTCTTTCTAGATGGCAAGCAATACATGTTAAAGTGCTCTTCAGAACATTTATGAAACATGAAGAAATATCGAATACTACAATGCCTATTATGTTTCCATAGCTAGTTACTGCTGGAGCACTGCAGCATGGCTTATAGGAGCTGGAAAACCAATGATGGTAATTTGTCATTTGTGATTATTTGAATAAATTCTGTTTTGTAGGATCAGAAATTGTTAATTTTGCATCAAAGGCTGGGGGGCAGGGGCAGAGCAAGAGGGTGGAGGGTGGGAACATCAATGTACTATGTCTATAAATCACTGTTGTGGAGGACATCAAATTTTCATACAACTGTCACTTGAAAACAATCAGGGACAATAGACTTTGCTGAGTTTTATTTTGGCCCAGCCACCCATGGCTACCATCACCACCATTCTGGTGTATTATGAAAGTGGAAAACTCTTGTCAAAAACATGGCTTAAACTTGGGGAACTCAAAGCATGTGTGTCAGTACCATATTGTGCAGTGGTGGTGAATTTCTATGAAATTTCTTCCACTTGTCTATGTAACTTAGGTAAAACAGCCATGGAAGCAACAGAAAACCATATATTCAGTATTTACAGTTTATTCTGTGGCTCTTTGGTAAATGTTATCACAGACGAGAAAGAAAATATCTCTTCTTATTTAGATCAAATCTAACTGAACCTTTTATCCATGTGATATATTTATATTACTTTTGCACAGAACTTTTAGCATGAACTATTATTGAGTTTGTTTGGTTGTTGATTCCAGAAATGAAACTTTACATTGATGTATTCCTAAGAGCTAAATACAAGTATTAGCATTAATATTTTTAGTTTTATATTATTCCTGAGCACTGCTTGGTTCTAAAAAGAAAAACTGTTGGTTGAATTCTACTCCCTCTTTTTTATTTTCCTTAGGTCTATAACTCGATCCTATTACCGTAATTCAGTTGGTGGGCTGCTTGTATTCGACATTACAAATCGCAGGTCTTTTGAACATGTCCGTGACTGGTTGGAGGAAGCAAAGATGCATGTTCAGCCATTCCAAATCATATTTCTTCTTGTTGGACACAAATGTGACTTGGCGACCCAACGGAAAGTGTCAAAGGAAGAGGCAGAGAAACTTGCAGCAGTATCGGGTATTAAATATATTGAGACCTCTGCAAAAGATTCTACAAATGTGGAGGAGTCTTTCACTGTTCTAACCCAGGAGATATACGAGCTGCTCAAAAAAGGCAACATATCCATCCAAGAAGGATGGGAAGGTGTTAAGAGTGGTGTGGTTCCTAATGTTGTTCATTCTTCTGAGGAAGCTGTGCAGCCTGGAAGAAGGTGCCTTTGCTAATTATTGGGGTTAAAGAACCCTATATTCCAAAGAATTGCTTAATGTACTTTAGCCATTTGTGCAAGCTTACATCAACAAATTTACTAGGATTCATCCTAGACCAAGTATAGAATTGATTAAATATATTTCATTGGAAAGTAAGTACCCCAATTTGGCTACAGAGCTTCTCCAACATGAAATGTACATATTTTATTTTCAATAGTTGCTGACTTTAATAGTAAGAGTGTATTTTTTTGCACTGTAAAATCAAGTTTTATTTTTGGAGTGTTGCCTTACTGTAAGGCCAGCCAATCTGTGGGGTAGGATAAGTAAAGATTTAATAAATATGTATATTTGATATGAGCCATTTACCCTAAACAATGATTTAAGTATGGTTTTGCCCATTTCAGAAATGTTTGAGTAGTTTCTGGGAATGTGAGAAGCAGAAATTCTTAACTTTAAGTTATTGATTTTGTTTTTTAGAAGCAGAATTCTTTTTTGTTCTGTGCAATTTCTTAATTCCCCAGCCTTTAAGTAAAGTTTATGAATTGTGATTATTTGCCAGGATTTGGATTGGAGCCTTTGGTGTCATTTGTAGTTAATAAAATGGGAATGGGTGACAAATTCAAGAGTTAAAAGGAGGAGCAAATGAAAACAATAAATAAGAAATAAATTGTACTATTAACTGGGGCTTCAAAAGGTTGCACTGTTGTGAGTTGCTGACAACATTTCTGGTTCAGGCAAGCCAGCAGCTTGGTTGTATACACAAAGATGTTGGCCTCTGTTTAGAGCCCTGCACTAGGTTCTTTTGTGGACCAATATTGCTTAATGTTTAGCTTATATGGCAAATTAATGAATGTTGGCATGGCAATGTGGTTGTTCAGCTTATTGCTTTTAATGTTACAGTTTACAGTTACAAACTGCTGCCTTTTTATCTACTTTTGGAAAGAGGTGAGGCTGCTATGGCTATTGAACAATCCTTCCAAAATTTGCTTTTGAAATAGAGATGAGAATGGAGAATGCAGGATGGTGGGAGCAAGTTAAAACTTGGCTCAACTGTGAGGTTTACAAAGGACTTGAATATTACCAGCAATGGGCAGGTTTAAGAGTCATCAAGTAAGCTTTTAATCCTCCAAGAATATTGAGATACCCTGCTGTTGGTCAGGCAACCTTTATATGCATTTGCTCACATCCTTGCACTTAATTGTTGGTAATTACTGCAAACCAAAAAAATAGAGGCACCTTTTAAACAGTCCAGTGATGTCTGAAATGTATGCAATATGCTGAATTGGCTACTAACCTTTGGCACATATGCCTGCTCTTTTTTTCTGAAGTCTAATGTGAAATGCATATAAGCAAATGAGTAAGTGAATTTGCAAGTCTTGTAAATCAAGTTGTTTGCTTATCAGTTCTGATTTAACTAAACCCAGCTGTGCATTGCAAACCACTAATTTACACAAAAAATACACAAGAATAGAATTTTCTCATGTTAATGACATGAAATATCAGGATATTTGTACTCTGCGTCCAAAATTCAGTAAACCAAATTTCACTACATTATCATATTCTGCATTTATTACATATGACCAAGAATGGATTTCTACCCCCATGATATTTTTAATTTACTCACATCTTAAACGTGATGATTTTAATATTTAAAATGTAGGCTGTGGTGAAAATCAAATACCCCAGTTCTCTAATTGGTCATTTATAATAGTTTTTTTGGCAAGGTGGGTTTTATTCACCTTGTTAGGCATCACAGAAATTAAAATTTTAATGTTTTTAAATCCATCTCTTTTAGTATAACGTAAAGGTCTTCACTCACCTATGTGCTGGAGGTGTGGCTAATGATGATCATCCTAGCCAATGAATATATTCAATAAAACCAATTTATATTTGGCATCTAAGAACAGAAAATGCTGGAAATACTCAAGTCATGCAGTATCATTAATGTGAGGTGTTAACGCTGTTTCTTCCACAGCTGCTGCCTGACTTGCTGGATATTTTGAGCATTTATTTCAGATTTTTCATTTCTTTAGTATTATATTGATACATCTGTTGCATTGATATATCTCTAGCTAGAGTGATTGTTAAACAAAAAGTAGCAGATGAACATGGCCCAAATGTTAAACGAAGCCTCTGATCTTTGATTTGAACTGAAGTATTAATATTAAAATACAAACCTAATTAGAAATGGATGTAATGATTGCTAGCTATGTCCAAACATTTACGCAACTTCCTTTCTGGAAGTTTTACTTTCATTATTCTTTTAATTGTCACACTTTGATGTAGCAATCTTTAATCTTGGCCAATGGAACTGTTTTCAGTTGAAAATGAAAATCAGAAGGTAAAACCTATGGTCCCTGCTTTTCAGACATAAACAGTACAAAAACATTCACCTGAGGCTTGGAAGCTAGTTGTTTAGTCATCTTGAGGTAAGGTGGAAATTATTTGTGTTCATCTCTACTATTTTGAAAAGTAGCAATTTAACACTTATGATTATTTTAGTACAGCAATTATTTCATTCATCAATTTCAACAGTTGTACTTATGAAGAGGCTTAAAAGTAAGGAATAAATTATTGAATGTCAACATATTTATTTTGTTCTCCAAAATAAATATTGTTTTGATTATGTGTAGACGTTTGACTCTCTTTATCCTCAAATTTTAGCAGTGAGTTCTGATCTCTAAAGATCATTTATATTCTCCAAAAGCCAATTTCTATTTCCTCATGGATTTAAAATGGTAAATTTTATTACAACCAAAAATGTCCAAGGAGCATTGAATGTTCTATGTGTTCTTGATGGTTAATATCAAAATTATCATAAGCATATGCCATTGTTCTCTCTAATTTCAGAAATGTTTTAAACCTTAAGGTAGATTTTAAAAATAAACTGCAATGACAATAGCCTTTTGAAACATTAAGCAAGTATTCCCCATTTGGGGGTATAAATTTATTTTTTATATCAATTAATTCTTTATACACTTGTAAAATTTTGGATCTTTTGTATGACAAAGACACATGTACTCTCAAAAGAAATAAGGCATTCAGATGTGACTTCCCAAATGTTGTCAACAAATGTTACTTGGGTTTCAAACAACCAGTTTGGTAGTGTATTGAAGATGCTTGGAAGTTAATCACAATGAAATGAATGTGTTTCCTCACCATTTTTTAACAATCTTCACATTGAGGATTTAAATTACCAAAATCTTTGTTTTGTAATTTTCTTACAGAACTGCACTCTTTAATTCAGCAGGTGTGATGTTTCTGTTTTTTCTGGCAATTCCCTGAACTAATCAGTCATGGAGAGGTAATGAACAGCGACTGGAATTGGAAGTTTATACTGATGAGTTACCATTGTGCCAGAGTTAGACTTAGGATAACATCATTGTAGGTAGCTACCCCATTATTCCAGGTGCCTCTTCAACAAGTGGAATTTTCAGACAGTTTCTGAGTAATACAAGAAGTAAAGATTTTGAAAAGAAATTCTAGACTTTCTGTAAGAAGTAAACAAGCTGATATGTGTGAATAACATGCTCATTTAAGTCATTAATGACATCAAATTAGTCCTTCTCCTGCTAAGGGACACGCAATATAATTTTAATTTTTGTTTGCAGTTTCTGTATTGGAAAGCAAAGTGAAATGTTACAAATACCAGTTGGTCTTCTATCTGCAACATTGAGGATTTATTTAGTGGTGAAAGGTAACAAAAATTTTGGAGGTATTACGGATACTTGCAGGAAATTTCTTTAGCCTTACATTCTTGCATGTGATGTATATTCATGTACACTTCAGCTTGTTAAACTGCTTTTGTTTTGGAAAAAACACACAATTTTTCTTGCAAACAAATCGTTTCTTTTAAATTCATATTCCATTCTGTATAACCGTTCATGACCAGCAGTAATGTGGCATTTAACATGAAAACCAATGTAAGCAAATTATACTTACATATCTTTACAAAGTTGCATTTTGTTGTGTGGAACATCCAAATGCTAAAATTAAATTTATTTATAAGTTATCTTTAGGAGGGAGAGAATTTAGTTATGTAAACAAAACATCAAATCTGTGAAAACTACAATATGTACATGTCAACAGACTACAAGTGCCATTTAATTCCAAACTGGTTTTATTAATCTGGTTTAATTATAAACATAGGATGAGTCAACGTTCTTGCAGGATAATACATTGGATGTGCATTTGGACCACGATCCATTAGCAAACAGGTGACCATTTTGTTTCATTGCATCATAGTTTCTGTATAGTTCCACGTAAATTTTTTGAATACCCACAGAAGAATTAATGAAATTATACATGGATATTAGAAGCTTGGATAAATTGCTGATAAAAGCACAGCATTTGGTATTTTGGCTAGAGTCTGAGTTGTTTGTATTAATTTTGCTAATGTGGTTAATGTACACAGAAACTGCATAAATGCCCAGCAGTGCACCTTTGGTACTGATAACATACAGTTCACTAGTGAAACACACCCTGACCCTTTTATGTATTTTATAAAAAAAAATCCTCTATAAGCAAAGATTAACAATTTGTTTCCTTCTTAAAGAGGTAAATTAACAGAACATTTCTGGATACCACAGAGTGTTTCAATAATACTGAATTTTAAATATCTACACTTTTGTCACCATCATGGTTGCCTTTGAAGATCAGAAAGGTCTTTGACGAACAACTCTTTTTCTGTCTGCATAGATGCTGCCTGACCTGCTGACTATTTAAAGCATTTTCTGTGTTTATTGTGTAAATGGAGCAACTTGTAATATAATTTGATTAGTTATTTGTCTACTTCGTCACAGAACAGCTGCTGATAAATTCTGGGATTTCCTTCTCTTTAAGGAATCCTGAAGGACAAGGTCAAGCTGGCTGGAAATCCTTCCAGCAATTGAATAGAACTACAGGTTTAAGGACTCGGGATGTTCCTAACAATAGTTCTCAGTCAGACTAAAAGACTCAAGTTCCATTATTTCTGATTTTAATTTTAAATGTTTCCCACATTTTGTCTGACACATTGACAGTTAAGAACCAATTCAACTTCACTAATATTTGAACATCAGTTGTTATGGTGCACCACCTTCCTGTAAGTCGACAAAAAAATTATATAATTCCAGAAAAGGGTCATTTTGGTTCATTTGTACAGGGGCTGCTAAACCCACATTGACTCCATTAATTCTTAATCTAATTTCCTGCTCTTTCCCTTTTAAATTTTTTTTCTACTTTGTGCTGATTGAATTGACTCTTTAAATATTACAATTGAATTGGTTTCAATGGCTATTGTGGTAATTTATTCCAAGTTCTAAGAAGCTTAAGTGTGAAAAGGTTTCCCCTATATTTCCAGCATTAATACATCTTCTGAAAATATTTTTCCACTTCATGGTCTCTCATTATTCTGTATTGAAAAACAAGAAAATAGGAGCAAGAGTTGGTCACCTGTCCCAGCATTCAAAATGATCATGGCTGATCTGCCCCACACCTCACCACCCCTTTGTGCCAATTCCCCAAAGCCCTGAATTCCCCAATCTTTCAAAAATTTATTGACTTCCTCCTTAAACACCTCCAGTGATCCATCCTCTACAACCCTCCAGGGTAAAGAGTTCCAGATATTTATCACCCTCTGCAAGAAGAAATTCCTATGCACCTCAGTTTTAAATGACCACTGCCTTATCTTGAAACTATGTCTCTTTGTTCAAGACTCTCCCACCAGTAAAAACATCTCAACATCTACCCATCATGTGTCAATAAGATCACCACTAATGCCTCTAAACTCCAAAGAATATAGATCTAACTTCTTAAGCTTTTCACAATAGGACAGCCATCTCATCCCAGGAATTATCCTAGTAAACCTCCTTTCGACTGCTAATATATCCTTTCTTATATAAGAAAACTGTGCACAGTACTCCGGTATGGCCTCACCAACAATCTGTACAATTGTAACAATTCTTCCCTATTTCTGAACTCCAGCCCCCTTGCAATAAAGGTCAATATGCTACTTGCCGCCTTAATTACTTGCTGCACCTGCCTGCACCAGATCATCTAGATCCTTCTGTACTTCACTCATTTGCAATCTCTCTCCATTTAGATAATAGTCTTTTAATTCGCCTTAATGAAGTGCGTGTATAAGTAATTTAATATATTTACAGTTAATGATATGTGATCCCATGCATTCAATTGAATAAAGTGCACTTTTTTCATGGCTCCAATTACCTTTTTAATTGTAGGAATCCCAAAGTGAGTAGATTTACTTTTAATACACGGTTCTCTTCTTTCCTCTGATCTGAGCAGTAAATGTTAATCCCTATGGCTCAGTCTGCTAGGATATATCCCTTTTAAAGTAGGATTCTATACTTACCTGGTATCTCCTGTATAACAATAATATGATGTACCAAACACCAAAATGTTTATTTCACATAATAACCATAAGTGCTATCATAAGATGAAATTAATGTACATGTTGATTGGCAAACGAAATAAAAAAAATATATAAATAGTAGATATTGCTGGAATGTTCTTGTCAATATCCCTCAAACAGACTAAAAGTCTATTGTTCTGTTTTTTGTTACATTTATGTTCTGATTATACCACCATCCTTCCCCACCCAAAACATCTTTTATAGAAAAGTCAAACAACTGGTTTTAGAATTTTATCAACTGCCTCTTTGTTATTCTGCAGAATTGAACCTGCGCAACCCAAATTACTAAATTTATGCCCTACTTCTGAATGTCGCATTCAACTGGTTTTGGATATCTACTTACCAGAAACTGCTGGGTTCACTTTTTTAAAAAAATAATCCTTGCTTAAATAGTATGAATCATTAATGCCACTTTTTTGAATATTTAAAGTAGAATGTGAAAAAAAATTGTGTATGTATCTGCACCCATGTTTCAATATATTATGAAATGGTTGTTTACTGAGGGTTTATGTTAATGTAAATTATAAGGAAATTTTCAACCTTAAATATGAAATACATTACACGGAATGAAAATTGTATAAGTGGGTGGTTTGGCAGATTTCTTGGTCAGACCTTGACAATTCTTTGACCTGTATACAGTGGAAAAGAGGAGGAAAATATGCAGTGCAGCTTATTCTGACATGCTTTAGCAGCTAGTATTTTCAATGGAGGTAATGTAAAATGCATGTATTATATGAACACAGCCCAAAATTTACTGCCAGTGCTACAAAGTTGCCTTTTATAGATCTGCCATTATCAACTTTACATAGTCCTTTATGATGGAAGGTCCTTGTGCATATAAATGCCATCGTAATGTAGAAGGCAGGGGTCAGGGTTGATGATCGAGAACAAGAACAGGCCTGAAAGTCTTTGACAGCCAACTAGGCCATGGACTCTTGGCCCTTTGCTTAGCTGGGGAACAAGATCTATCAAAAATTTAATACTCTTCCAACAGAGACACAAGAGACTGCAGATGCTGGAATGTGGCGCTGAAAAGCTCTGGAAGAACTCAGCAGGTCTGGCAGCCTCTATGGAGGGAAATGGACAGTCGACGTTTCAGGTCAAGACCCTTCATCTGGTCTGGATCCAGATGAAGGGTCTCAACCCAAAACATCATCTGTCCATTTCCCTCCATAGATGCTGCCTGACCTGCTGAGTTCCTCCATATATTTCTGACATTAAGAAATGGTTAAAGATCAATTGAAACAATGTAAAAATTTTTAAAATGAACAAAAACCAAATGACAAATTTTAGAACACCTAAAAGCAATTAAAAACATTTAACTAAACACAATTTAAGAAGAATTATGTAATCCCTTGTCTCTCTCAGACATTTCCTGTTCATTCAAACAAGAAAACACTGGGTAATTGCAAAGGAAACTCCTCAACTATGTCTTCTGCTGCTGGACAATTGATGGTCATGAGTAATCCAATTTAAGAGCATAGTTGAGAAAAGGGCTTCCAGTTGGCTTGGGATTTCTGAGATCCCAAATCAGACATCACTTTCTCAGAAATGAACTTGGTGGCATTTCCCCACAATTGTACGCCATTTTACCCAATGTGCAAGTCAATACAGTCATCTGTTCAAAGTTGTGGAAAATGTAGTCTTGCTGTTACCTGAAGTATTTGTATCTAAACCTTGCAACCTATTTCTTGCCATTCTGTTTTTATTTTTGTTTATCAATTACTTTTCAAGCTACCAGCATGTGTTACATACAAAATTGATTTTGCATCTCTCACTGACAGAAGAGAATGATGTTATATTGTAATTATCACAAATAACAAAACAGAGTATTTTAATATCCTTCCACTTTAGTTAAAGAAGTTAATATGAGATCAGCTGCACTTGAAATGTTTTTAAAACTACTAATAGTGTTGACTGAAGTGTGGCTTGTTTGCCATCACTTATAATGTGAAATTTGTTCCCAGCTGAGTATTTTCTCCATGTAATATGCATAATGAAATGATGGCAAATAATAGAAGTACAAAAGCCACATTTTAACAATGAATTTGCTTAAATACTTCGCGGACAATTTTTTTCCTTAGTAGCCAATTCCAAATATGTGTATATTTAAAAAAAAATCCAATCAGTTGTACTCATTTCAAAGTCCATTCCATTGACTTCAGTTGATCCAGCTTGCAGAGATGAGTTCAACCAATAGGTCATAGACTTCCATCCATTTGAGTACCAGCAAACTAACAAGTTTCTTCCCCTTGAATTTAATATGTTTAGGATATTACTAATCAATTGTATTAATAATGAAAATTACCTATGTGTACTTGTGGCTTATTCACTGGACATTTGATATATGTGTTAGCTTAAAAATGTCAGATGAACATATAGGTACAGTGTAGCAAATACTTTGTAAAGTACATTGTCTCTTTTCTAATGGCCTAATTTATGCCAATATTGATTTTTCATTTCAACCATATGCTTTGAACTGTGGTGTTCAGTTGGCAATTATAACATTAGGCTGTCTTCTCCGTTTATAAAAGTTTGGTCAATTTATTAATAAATTCAAGTTATTAATGATTGAAATACCTTGTTGATAAGTGACTATGGTGAAATTGATAGTCATTGTCAATTATTGATCTAAAAACATATTCTGCTAAGCCCACTCCATGTTCCTGGAATAAAAATGATATTAAACATTTCTGCTTCCAGTAACCATGGAAAGTACTGTCTTGCGTAATAGCATACATACATGTCAAAGGATTTTGTGTCTACGTTCTGATACAACTGAAGCATGCATTGCCAGTACCTGCTGACCTAGAATCTATTGTGATGGTTTTCGGTAACTTTACTATAATTTTAAAGTTGTGTACCAGTGTAATTTGATTTTGTTGAAATCAATGCTTTTATGGCCATAAAATGAAGAATTATGATAAAAACAACTTTTTTTGGTTTTCCTGCTGATTGCATGTGTTCCTTTAGTTCCTCCCATCCGTAACTGCCCACAATTCAATACCTTGCTTTCCCTTGTAATCCTAATGACTACTGCAGGCAGAGCAGTAAAGCCAAGATACTGAAAGCACCTTTTCCATCAGGGGCTGCAAGATCAAGCTGGGAACAGAAACATCTGTTGGCTCTCCCTCCTATTGCAGAGGCCATTAGTCTTATCAGGTACCCCAGCCATTTAGGACAGATGTCATTAGATGTTTGATAATGCACAAAAAAAGTCTGACTGATTATACAGGAAGAAGATTTTGTTTCAAAAGGTATCGACCATCCTTTTATGATGAATGTGGGTAACTGTAAGGAATGATGCTCATAGTTGATGCTGGAATAATATCAGTGGGACACCCTTGAAAGTATGCTGTTAAATTGTTTTCATCTAGGAATATTTAAATATCTACCTCAAAGAATGGGCAGTGAATTCTCTCATTAGCAAAGTGATGAGGTCATGTAATAAGTCCAACCATGTGAACATTCCAGGCCTAAATTTTCCATGGCTCATTAATTTTAGTGAAGTGGTAGATGCAAAAATAGAATATTTTACAAACCACAGTGGAATTCAAACTCTCAAACTGAGATTCCAAGCTTGCTGTATTAGTAGTAGTAATAATAGATAAACTCAAAACAAAAATAATTAGTTGAGGTACTTAACTTATTAATTTTTAGTGAAAATACATTTTTGGTAAATCATTCTACCTCCATTGTACTGCTGTATTGAGGTACCAAAGGCCAAGAGCTTCTCTACAGGAAATGGAGATTAATGGTGTGTAAATTAACACATCTTCTGGAGACCAAATTGCAACTATTGTTGGCCACTATTTTGTTGTCGACAAGAAATCCTTGGCTGAAGGTTCATGGATAGGGAGTAAAATTTGGTCCCCTCTATCAACTGTAAGGCAGAAAAATCTCAAGTTTCAGGAATTGACAGTAATGTGGATTCAGTATCCATAGAACACTAACTTTAGCAGAGATTGCAAGTGGCGAATGCTCTGCACATTTTTCCTGGCAAACCATAAAGACAGTGAAAATGAGTTTGGCAAAGTGCTAGTGCATGTATTAGGAGAACCGATTAGTTTGAACTTAGATGTTCAAACTAAGAAATCAAACGAAGAAACTCAGTAGTATTATTAAGTCACTGGCTGCACATTTTATTGTGAAGCCTTTGAGAAATACAGTTACAGTACTGAAGCCTGATACAAGTGCAAAAGTGAGAATAGCATACAAATATTACTGTTGTGAAATTTCTTGCATTAGCAAACAATTTCCATGCCATTAGATTCCCAGCAATAGACAGGTAGTGAACATCTTGTAAAGTTTTCTACATGTGGTTTATTGTGTTTGGGAATAATTATCAGATCTTGTTTACACTAGCTTATGATGAAGATACATGCAAGCTTCAGATTGTAAATGACTCAGTCCATTAATGGAAGGTGGCCTCAGACTAATTGGATGAGAAATGAAAACAGAAAAATGCTGGAAATACTTGGCAGGTCAGGCAGCATCTGTAGAAAAAGAAACAGAGTTTACATTTCAGGTTGGCAATGGCCTGTCAGGTGTGTTGAATTGATGCTTGTCACCACAGCTTTTGTGAGTAGGTGAGGTCCCTGTGCTTGATTATGCACTGGTCCTACTCCAATTTTAAAAGTACAGTGAATGAGAATAGGATTGAATATAATTCTGATTTCTGTTTTGTCAGATGAACGGTAATTAATTAATATCTATTGTCTCACACACCCAAATAGAATGGCACAGCACTGGAGCATAGATTCCCAAAGTTTATATATCGCCTTCACACTTTGAGCTGCCAGTGTACCACCTTTGTTATAAAAGCTTCATAATTTATCCACTTTAATGCTCTATTATTGTTCAAAATGTATAAATAATACACATAGCAATTTAAATAATAGCATAATAGTACTATTGGTATTACTAACTGAGCAGTTTGGTTAAGCATCAGTGGACAACATTTGAAGCCATAGGTAATAGTTTGAGTCAGTAGTTGCACAAATACGGTATGTTGATGATACTTTCATTTCACTCCAGTGAGTGAAAATTCACTTCATACAGCTAAGTTGTAGCAAATGCTACTAAATTTTTGACAAACTTACTGAGCATTTTGGGGAATTCTGCTCACATTTGAACCCAAACTACTTTTGTCAGAACTCAACCTTGAGTCACTGTAAATTAAGATGGCTAGAAGGTTCTCCTCTTGACAAATGTTGTCATGTGGGTACTGCAGAAAAACTTGTGAAATGGTAATAGACTCAGCTGTTTACATTTCCCACTGTAGTTCAACCTTGTTGGGAATTAACCTCCACAGTGAGCCCATAATTACGCCACCTTTATCATTGATTCCATCTTGTCCAGTACCTTGAAGATGATTTCACTTCACACTTGAAGCAGAAAGTAATTTTTAAATGGTGAGATATTGAATAATATTCAACACCATGGAGTTCAAAGAGACTAGGTGCCCGGTGCACAAGTCACTGAAAGCCAAGATGGAGGTACAGCAAGTCATTAGGAAGACAAATAGTATGTTGACCTGTATTATGAAAGGATTTTAAAAACAGAAGTAAAGGGAAAATGCTCCAATATTTGGAGTCATATCTAACACAAAGGAAGATAGTTCATGGAGGTCAATCAGCCCGGCCTTAGGACATCACTGCAGGAGTTTCTCAAGGCAGTGTCCAAGCCCCAATCATCTTCAGCTGTTTCATTAATGATCTTCCTTCCATCATATCAGAAGTCGGAAATGTCTGCTGTTGAGTACACAATGTTCAAGTCTATTCATAGGTCTTCAGCAAATGATGTAGTGCATAAGCACACCAACAACATTAAGGAATAGGCTGATAAATGGGGATTAGCATTTGCACCACAAAAGTGTCAGGCAATCACCATCTGCAGTAAGAGGGAGTCTAACTACTTATATTTGATATTCAATTAGATTACTATTGTTGAGCCTAGTTCTATCAATATCCTAGGGATTACCTTTGATCAAAACTCAAATGAATCAGCCACTATCTATAATGTACAAATCAGGAGTATGATTTTGCCTAGATAGTGTAGCTCCAACAATATTCAAGAAGTTCATGAAAGGTCAAAGCAGCCCACTTGATGGATACCCATCCACCACCTTGAATAGTCATTCCCTCCAATACCAGTATACAGTGGCTTCAATCTTTACCATCTACAAAATGGAGCTACTTACCCAGATACTCCAGCAACATCTTCCAAACCTATTACCTCCATTACCAAAAAGGACAAGGGCAGCAGGCACATGGGAACACCACCAGCTGCAGATTACCCTCCAATTTGCACACCATCCTGATTGGGAAATATCTTGCCAGTATTTCTTCATTGCTAGTTCTAAATCTTGGAACTCGCTTCCCAAAAGCATTGTTGGAGTATCGTTGCTTATATGACTGCAGCAGTTCAAAAAGACTCAAGGGCAATTAGGGATGGGTAGAAATTGCTGGCTTTGCCAATGATGCTCAGATCACAGAAAATGAATTAATTAAAACTGTGGAGGACATCAGCACCACCTGCAGGTTGCATGCGATTGTGCTCTGACCCTTCTTTGAGATTGTGTTTCACGAAGGTGCTGTTGAAGCTGAGTAACTAGTGTGCATTTTATAGATTGCCAAGGTTACTAATAACAAAGAAGGAGGCCATTTGGCCCATCAGATCCATGCTGGCTCTGATCAATACCCCATTAATCTACCTGTAACCTATTCTCTCACAAACACTACCCTGATTCTCCCATCAAACACTGAATCTAGGGATAAATTATAGCATCCAATTAACTATTAAACCACAGTAAAACTCTGATAATTGGGCACCCTCAGAATTTTGGTGGTGTAATACTGGCAAATTTTCCAAACTATTGGACATTGCTCTTGCTAATACAACAATAGGCTTTTAATTCACTTTTTTTTAGATGTTACACAATAGTGCAATAAATTTTCCCATGTACCCGGTGAGTTTAAAGGGAGTGCAAGAAACAGGGCCTGGTGAGGTTAAAAAAGTAATGTGGGAATGGGGCCTGAGTGACTTTAAAGGGAACGTGGCAAACAGAACCAAGCGAGTCGTACACTGAGCCTTTGAGATTTCTGCACAATAAGGTAGCAAAGTATTACAGTAGTAAAGTAATGCCCTGAAATATATTTCAAGGGGCACTTTAAAAGAGGATTGCAACTTTGAATGGGGGGGAGGGGTGTTATCAAGCAGTCAAATGGGGCAGAGGAACAAATAAAAATAGAAAACACTGGAAGTGCTCAACATGTCAGGCAACATCTGTAGAAAGAGAAACACTCTCTGCAATTTAGAACTGACTTGGTTTCTCTCCTTCCCAATTCTGACAAAATATTAAATCTATTTCCCTTTCCATGGATTCTGGCAGACTGGCTGCGTGTTTATTGTATTTTCTGTTTTTATTTCAGATTTTGAGCATCCAATTTCTTTCAGAATAGATAAATTTTAGGAAGTGCTAAAAAAAATAGATTAGTAGGTGATTTCCAGCACTCTAAACTGGAATCAAATCACTGTGAAGTGAATTCTGAAGGTTTTGTTTAAACAGCACAAGACATTTTAGAGAAGGGTATTTCTGAAGGTTTTAGGGATTGAAATTGTGCAAGTGAAAGAATATATTTGTAGGAGATCATTTAGATGGAAATGATCATAATTAATTTGGTTTTAACAGTCTCAAAATTCTAGTGGTGTCCCTGATGTTTGAATCAGTGGTATGCTAGTGATTGTTCTCATCATGGGTATGCCATGCAAATTTCAATGCCGCTTGAAAAAGGATTTTACAATATTTCTATGGTTGAACATGTACCACCAAGATCAAGTCAGACTTGGAGCAGGAGAAGAATAAGTATGTGGGGGCTGGAGGGTAGAGAAGGCCAACAGCCTTAGTCTAACAATTATGGCCTAGGTTAGCTCGCTGAGCAAGTAGTTGGTTTCGGGAGATTGGGGCTGGGAGGTGTGGGGAGGAGGGGGTGGCAATCATGTCCTCCAGCGAGGCTATTGGCTGATTACTGGGCCTTAGCTCTCATGCCACTCAGCTGATTGGATGGATAGCTTGGGAAGTTGGTGCAAAGTAGGGGTTGTGGACCTGTGAATCAACAATAAATATGGCCCTTATTGAAGTCCCATTTTGTCACAGCCTTGCAAAGACCTACTTGCCTCTGGATAAGGTAAGATATCTTCCCCCACATCGTTGAAAAAGATATGTTGCCTGGCAAATAACTTCATTCTGTGTGTGCCCCATGCTAGTGAGGCAAGAGCAAATTGAGATTGGAAGTATTAGGTTAAATTTCCAGAATGGCACCATTTGATTCAGAAATAGTCACAGTCACATTCCAATCAATTTCCTGATACATAACATTGGAGAACAACCATACCATGGATCTGAATTTCTGGGTCAGCAAAAGGAAAGGATAGGTATCGAGGAGACCTACGAGAATCTTGCCAAGACTGGAGAATTTTACTTATGAGGAAAGGTTGGACATTTTGTAATTGTTTTCTTTGGAACAGAAGAAATTGAAGTGAGATGCCTAAAACTATGAAGATCTAAGAGTGGAGCAGTGAATTCAATAACCAAGGAGCATAGATGTAAGGTAATTGATAAAGGATTAGAGAGAAGTTGAGAAATGTTTTTCACCCCCTGGGTGTTGATGGCCTTGAACCATTTTATAGGGTAGTAGAGCCAGGAAAACTCATCACACTTAGAATAAAACTTAGATGTGCACTTGAAGTGTTGCAACTTAGCAGACTGCACACCAAGAGCTGGAAAATGGAAAGAGGTTGAAAAAAAACTTTTTTGGCAGGCATGGAAATGATGTGATAAATGGCCACCTGGTTTGCCATGTATTTCTATAGTTTGAAAATTCAAACATAAAGCATGTTCTTGATGTGCTATATGATTGAGTTTAAGCATATAATTGATTGCTAAGTGCAATCAGTATTTCCTAACACACATAATACATAATGGGAATTTGAATTGTGCACTTAAATGCATGTGCCATGCCTACACAGAGACCCTTGGACACACAGCAGTGATGCCATGTATGCTGATGTCATTCCTACAAAATTAATTCTCGCATATTTGTGCACCACCATGTGGACCTTGACCAAGAAAGAAAGCACTACTGGAAGGAGACCTGCTGAAGCTTACCTTGAAGGGACAGTACTTACTCTAACGTAAGGACTGTGCCAAGGAAGATAATAATGGAATCTCCTCCTTTGAACTCAAAAACTCAAATCTCTCTGTTTTGCAAGGTGAGGCCTTAAAAGTGGGAGCAGCTTCAACCATATTTTCCCTGGTTATCTATCTAGTGCTGGGTAAATGGGGAGTATGCACCTTTGTTTGTTCAATCACTCTTACCACTTATTCACCCACATCTGTCCCACTACTTTCAGCAGCAGTTCCCTTTGAGAACAACTATTTTGAGCTTTATAGCCAGTGTGGAACATCATGAAGGTAAATTTCTGCTTCGCTTGTGAGTCCTTCTCAAATTATACGCTGTTACTACATGTGACTATGCTAAACACCTGAGAATCACATCCTTAAGCACATGCACCTTATCTGATATGCATATATGGTGGACACGGTTAAAACAGACGTGGTTCCCCTAAGCAGAGCTATTTTTAACTCTTTTCTAAGCACGTGACTCTTTCTGCTCACTGTATTAACAACTTAGGCTAGATATCAAACTAGGCAGATAAGTATCAAACATCTGTCTGGCCTGCTTTTATGTTCTAATTTTTATGTTATTTTATCCTCCATATTAATCCTGATCACTTGTTAAATCTGTTACCATTTCTTTCCGGGCACAGTAATGGTGCAGCAGTCTACTTACCAGATTAGAAATACAGAAGCCTAAACTGACATCCAGAAACCTCAGTTCAAATCATACCAGGGTAGCTGTGGAATTTGAATTCAGCTGATAATCTGGAATTTGGGAAAAGAAATTACCAGCCTTAATAATAATGAAACATAATGCATCCTAATTACTGGATTGTTGTAGAAACCAAATGGTGTACTAATGCCCCTCAGGGAGGAAATTGCCTTCCTTACCTAGATTTGTCTTTTGTATGACTCCAGTCCCATCACTGTGGGTTGTTTCTTGGAATGGCCTCCCACCACCTTCTCAAGGGGGAATTAGAGATGGGCAATAAATACTAGCATTCCCACTGATACCCTAATCCCAAAGATGGATGAAATTCATTGTCTTGCAACCTTCATACCCTGTTCTAAATGTTCAGTTTGTCTTTGCTTCAATTGCTAAACGTGGCAAGTAATAAAATATTCTGTAGTAAAATATTTCATTTGCTGTTTCTGTTAATGTTGCTACTTTCTTTGCTTGCTCCTGACACTCTGAAACACTAAAAACAATTTAGCTGGTATTCAGTTTCAACCTCAGTTTCATCAGAGGATGATATTGAGTGGAATCAGAAAGTTCTGCATACTAAGAGTAGGTAAAATCAGAGGACCAGCTGCCACAAATATTTCTTAGCAACTATACATAATAACATTAGCAAACCAGTACGTGCAATTTTACCACCTCTTTACTAGGAAATGGACTGTCATCCAAATTCTCAAAATTAGGAAATATTAAAAATAAGGAAGTGAAAAAACAGTGCTATGTATGTAATATTTTCCATTTTCCTCATACATATACAGTATATACACATGTTTCTGAACCCCTGGTTGCTATTGCAAGTACCTCAAAAATGCATTCTTTAAAAGAAAAAATACAAACATACAATACATGCTGGTCCAGGAACAATGCAGTTCTTCATATCTAGATACACACAGCCAAAGATGAAAGTTTAAAATGTAACCAAAGGCAAAATGCAAGCATTTCCTATAAAATGTAAATATTTCTGTTTTGAAAATTTCTAACTTAGAGGTCTGGAAAAGAACATTACACCACTCTTAAACTCCTCTTGGGATTTATTTGAAGGATTGCCATAAATAATTCATGATTATACTGAAATAGTCCAAGCTTTCCGATTAAAAATCAGTATGCTTGTTACAATGCATGAAAAGCTAGTGAGTGGAATTTCAGTTGCATTAGACAATAAGGTGAGGGTACTAAAGATGCTTCCTTCAAGATTATGAAGGAACGTGCCCGTGTTGAAGAAGGATGACAAGAAAAAGTATAGATTTTAGATTCAAAAAAATTTTGATTTGGTGAACCTGTAAATACAAATTAATGACATTAACTTGAAATGATATAGCAAAGACTTTAGCTGACTGTGTTTTACAGTTGAAAAACATGATGCTGCTGGAGGAACTCAGCAGACCAGACAGCATCCGAAAGCAGGTAGTCAACGTTTCAGGTCAGGACCCTTCTTCAGGACCGAAGATAGGAAAAGGGGAAACCCAATATATAGGAAGGAAAAGCAGAGCAGTGATAGGTGGACAAAAGAGGGGAGGTGGGGTGGGCACGGGGAGGCGATAGGTAGATGCAGGTAAGAGATCGTGAAAGGCAGGTGCGGGGGAGGAGGGGAGAGCAGGTCCACCGGGGAATGGGTTAAAGGTAAGAAAAGAGAGAGGAAAAAAAGGGTGACGAAAAGGAAGAAGAGAAGAAGCACGGTGGGTGGGGATTACCTAAAGTGGGAGAATTCAATATTCATGCCGTTAGGCTGCAAGGTTCCAAGATGGAAAATGAGGCGTTGTTCTTCCAGTTTGTGCCTGGAATTCTCCTGGCAGTGGAGGAGGCTCACCAATGTAGAGGAAAACCAAAGAGGTGAGATCAAACGCAGACTAGGTGACCGTTTTGCAGAACACCTGCGCTCTGTCTGTAACCGCAACCTGCATCTTCCCATTGCCAGTCACTTCAACTCCCCCTCCCAAGCTATCACTGATAATGACAGTCCTCAGCCTCCTCCACTGCCAGGAGAATTCCAAATTGGAGAAACAGCACCTCATTTTCCGTTTTGGAACCTTGCAGCCTAACAGCATCATAGTATTTTTCATCTAGATTCCAGCATCTGCAGTCCTTTATTTCTCCTGTGTTTTGAAGCTGTAGCCCTTGGAACTGAAAGAAAGTTATTGAGCTGGTCAGAAAAGTGACAAAATTGCAAGTACTTAAATGTGACTAGTGGTGTCCCACAAGGGTCTTTCTTGGAACTAGAATTATTCATTATATTAATTGACTGCTGAGAGAGATGCATATCCAAGTTGCTGATCACACAAAGATAAACTGTGTATAAGTATTTACTGATTAGGCAAATGGACAACCTTTAACGAATGGAAGGTGAGAGATTTTCCACTTAACCTGAAAAGGATAGATAAGTGCTTTCTAAGTGGTAAAAAGCTAAGAATCTTCCAAAGAATCTTTGAAGTTCATACACACACATCAGAGGTCCTGAAACTTTTTTTATTGTATATATGCTGTTTCAGATTTACCAAATGACGGTACACGCCTTTTGAGAAAGATTGGGGAGGAGCGATGAAAGCAATGACAATGATAACAGCCAGGAGCTGAACTTACTGGTTGGGTGGTTGAGACTGGTGGGCAAAGAGACCCCATGAGGAACTGATCAACACATGCTGCTGTGGTTGAAGTGGGAGGGGGTGTGTAATGTGGCAGTGGTGGACAGATAAGTTACGTGGAGAGGTAGAAATTTGAACCCGGATCTTCAGGGGTGAAACTACAACGTGCGAAGTGATGGAAGTAAAGACCTCTCTTGCGCAAATAGGAGTTGTCACTGGGGCATTGTTAATTTTTAAATCCGAGTGATACATTTTTGCTAACCAAAGTAATTAAGAGATCTGGAGTAAGGACAGGTATATGGTACTGGGTCACAGATCAGCCATAATTTCACTGAATTATGGAACTGCCTCAAAATTTGGTTTATTGTCTGCAAAGATAAATTGAACCAGCATGCAATAATTTGTTCTTCTATTCTACATCAAAAAATTAAATTGTGAAATAGCTACTTTTTATGAATAGTTATAACAATTATTTTCTTTGTCATAATCCATGAATGAAATTTCAAAATTCAAAGCTGTGGTTTCCCATCAATTCTGTTGATAGTTTTATAGTTATAGAGAAAAATATATCTCAAATTTTCCAACAAAAATGTAGTTTGGAACCTGACAAATCTGATCTTTTATGAGATAAATGGAGTATTCAGATGTATAATTAGGACCATGAAATATAAAACAGAAGTTACACTGGAATCTTCATATAAAGTTTTGGTTAGGCCTCACCTAGAATACTAAGTCCATTTTTGATCTCATGTTGGAGGCACAACTCCGGAAAAAGTTCGGAGGAAGGTCACTACATTATCTAATTTAAAAGTCCTTGGTCAATATCATAAGGTCTACAGGTTTATTTTGTTTAAATTAAAACAATTCTTTCTTTTGTTAAAAATAGAAGGTAGAAATTTGTCTTCCACATTTGGTATATGCACAATATAGTAAAGAAAATTGAAACATTTTGGAATCAAAATACAAAGGACAAACTCCATTATGCAGTGAATTTAGTGCATGGGACCAAGGATCAATGTTTACCCTGTTGGGTGTACATGAACAACTGAATCAGGTTGGGGAGGGTAAGGTAGGAAGAAAACAAACTGCACAGTTGTAAACCATATTTGTTCTCAAAATTCAAGCTGATACATCAGTTATCTTTCAAACACATTTTTGATTGTATTCAGGAACTGGAAAATAATTTTGCAGATTTACTTCCCTGGATTAGTACAGAGTTTGTTTTAACCATTTCCTGCGACTTACATGGCTGCTTGATGGATGTGAAGCAGTATGGGCCATTGTACTTTGTTGCAACACGGTTAAATGAGACAGAACTAATGAGATTTTTCTGTCTCTTTCATATATTTCATATGTTAACCTTGGCCAAGTATAATCAAAAAAGACAGCATTATTCATTACATTTATTTCTCTTCTTACGTCAAGATTGCCTGCTTCCATCTTTGTTACATCACCCACCCATGCTCTTACCTCATCTGCTGCTGAAACTTTCTGCTACCATAGTAATTTGAATTCATTCTTCAGGGATGCTAAGGTGGTGCAACAGTCAGTGCTTCTACTTCACAGTTCTGGGGACCTGGGTTGATCCTCACCTTGGGTGCTGTCTCTCTGGTTCTCACATTCTCTCTGACTGGATGGGTTTTGACTGGGTGCTCTAGTTTCCTCTCACATCCAAAGATTAATTGGCTACTGTAAGTTAATTGGTTACTGTAAGTTACCCCATCATGTGAATAAGTGGCAAAAGAACTAAAGTTGAGTTGATGGGCAAGTGAGAGAGAATAAGTTGCAGAGCTACAGGGAAAGAGGAAGGAGAATCGATAACTCTGTTGGGAGCTGGCATAGGCCAAATGGCCTCCTTTTATGATCTAGTAAGTAAACTCCACTGCTCATATCCTAACTTTCATCTGCTCCATTCATCCGCCACATTTTTGGCTCAACAGCCTTCGTTGGATCCCAAACTAGCAATTCATAAATGTTAAAATTCTGGTCTTCGTTTTCTAATTTCTCCATGACCTTGCTGTTCCTGTTTCCTATCTTAATAATATCCTTCAGTCTGAGATCTTTGCATTCCACTAGCTCTATCATCTTGTGCATTCCTAACTTTAGTTCTTCCATTTTTGCCATTTGCGCCTTCAGCTGCCAAGCATCCATGCTCTGGAATTCCCACCCTAAGGCTCTTTAGTTCTCCACCCATCACCCTTTAAGACCCTACTAAAACTACTAAATGTGACATAGTTGGCTGACTCCCCTCAATAATAAGAGGTTGAGTGTTAAATTTTGTTTGATACGATGTCTGTGAAGAACCGAAGGACATTTTACTTTGATAAGGTGCTATACAAATAAAAAAATAATGAAAATATTTTAAATACTTAATGGGTTAATCAACAGCTGTGCAGAAAAAAACAGAATTAATATTTTGGGTTAGTGACCTTCAATAAATGTGATCTGTTGATGTTTATTATTTTATTCACACAATTTTTTTAAATCATACATATGGTCTGCTTGGCTTTGATTTCTATATTTTTGATCTGATCACTTGTTCTGACTTTGAAGCTCAATGTGTGATGACATTCTTCTACACACTATATATAGCCTGAATTCTTGGAATGCCTATGAACATGTGAAAAGGGAAGAATAGGCCACCTGGTCTTTTGAACTTGTACAATAAAGACCAAGGGAACTGAATACCATAAATGGTGTTGGTGGCAGTTGAGGGATAGTGATGAAAGTTGTTAATTGCAGCTGATCTCTGGAAGTGATGTAGACAGAAAGAAATGAATAAGGACAGTGAGGATAGAGAAACACAGCTGTTGGAACCATGAGATGCAAAGCACTGCAGTTGCTGGAAATTAAGAATAAAAGAGAGTGCTGGAAATACTCTGCAGGACAAACAGCATCTGTTGAAAGAGAGAAAAAAAACTGAGTTAACATTACAGGTTGATGATCTTTTGTTACAACTGGCCAGTTCTGATAAAAACGAGAAAGCTGGTTACCTGCAGAATTGTTGTTAAATTGTTGAATTCAACATTAAATCCTTGAGGCCAAGCCTGCAGTATCTTTGGAGAGATTAACAGCGTTTCCGGTTGATGACCTTGCACCAGGACAACGAAAAGTTAGCCCTAAGGATTCATTTCAATAATTTATCCAGCATTTTCTGCTTTTATTTCGGATTTCCAGCCTCTCAAGAATTTTTGTTTCGCCTTCTGAATCTTAGGTCTAAATTAGCAATGAGTGTCACAACGCTACTGCGAGTTTTTCTTGAAGAAGGTTCTGCAAATGTTTCATGTCAATGGGATGTGGGCGTGAATTTGGTTATTAGCAGCCAGAGGCGTGAGACAGCGCGCTGTTCTCCACAGCCGGAGGCGATACTCACGGTCGGCGGAGCGCGGTCCACAATGGGGTCAGTCGGGAGCAGAAGCAAAACGCTGTCCTCCAGGCGAGGGGGCGCCGCTGAGAGCGCTGGCCGCCATGAAGTGGAGGGTGGCCGAGCAGCGCTGCCTCTCAGGGAGGGAGGCGATCTCGGCGGAGTGGCAGGCGGAGGGTGTGCGGTGGAAGGAGCGGCGCCGCGGTGGTCGGTCGCTGGCGATCACATGAGCCAGCCCGTTATGGGTCTGCTGCTGCCGAGCTAAGTTTAGACCCAGGCGCAATGTGGCGGGGGGGACCGAGTAAAAGTAGAAGGAATACGATCGGAGAGAAATAGTACGGAAACCCCTAATAAACCCGTTGTTATCGTGGCCCCTTGGCCCGGTCGCCGTTACAATGTGAGGAGTATTTTTGTACCGGAGACGATTCTTTTCTCCACATCTTCTCTCACTTTTCGCCTGGAAGTTTCTCGCCCTCGTTTACCTCCCGCCCCAAGTCTCGCGAGAGGCTGCGAGGGATTCGGTAAAGTTTAATATGGCGTCTAATCTGTTAAAGGTAAGCGGGCGGCCCGGCGTCTGCCTCCGGCTCCCTCACCTCCCCGCCGCCTTGTCGCAGCTCCGCTCGCTTCCTTCCCGACAGTTTGATCTTGTTGTAAACGTGCGGGTTGTGTGAGAAGCGGCGGCCGCTTGCTGGTCGTGGGCCTGGGTCTCGGGCAGTGAACGGCCGGGGGAAGACGGAAAGGAGAAGCATCACTTTGTGGAGGCCTTTCCTGCCGCTGTTCCCCGGAGTTCTGCAGAGCCGTCGACCTGCTTCGCCCTGTGTGTGGAGAGTTTGTTGTGGAGCACGGATTGATGGTTTTGTACGTAGGGTGTGATATGTTTTTTTTAAAAAAAAGCTTGAATCATTTTGGGTTTATGGTATGCCTTGAGGGCGATGCAGATGCTAAATCTGGAGTTCTTGTTGTTTGTAAGTGAGCTGCTTTTAATTTATGTTAATTGAATTTTGCATCTAACTTCACTGGTAGTGATACAGTGGAAGGTGAATTTTAGGAGCTAATTTGTTAATTTACAGTGTAGAGATTAGAATTGCAATGTCGAAATAAGAATAAGACCAAGAATAAGGCTGTTGTTATGCCAATATAGTATCTCCTTTTTAAAAATATGATTCAAGATTAGAAATAGCTGGAAACACTGTGTAATCAGCATCTTGGAGGGATGGAAGATCTACATCTTGGGTAAACACCAAAATTATGTTAAGAGGATCAGAACCAAGGATAAGGCAGAGATGTTCTAAATTTCAAATGGAGTTAATGTTAGTGGTCTCACGTATTTGGAGTCTCTTTTGACTGCTATGTCTTGCCTAAATATGTTTAGATTTTTTTAATATCATTATTGTCCAATTATAAATGATGCAACTGAAAATTGCAGCTTTTAAACTTTGATTATGATGAGATTAAAGATGAGATCAAAGGCTCCTTCACAGTGTTGGTTCTCAGTGAACTGAGAATACAAATTGTATTCTTACTGGCATCCCGTATGTATAATGCTAAATGTTTCAGAATGGAGTTATGCAAGTTTCTTTTTCTGATATAAGCTAATGGATTTTCAAAAATAATTTTGCAATCAGACTGCAATGAACATCAGTTACATAATGTTCTTGTGATACTCTGCATTCATTTTAGTAATTCCATCATTACTACTGCATCTACAAATAATAAAGCTGTACCCAGCAGAAATTCACACTAATATTATAATGTGTAATGTTCTCATCAAATACTATCATTGGGCAGCATTTATAATTGCACTACTAGATATTTTCCCTTGCTTTCTGTATTATGTTTGCTGACAATCATTGAGAGAGTATTTGGATAACATGATTTTAAATGTATGGTGCATGTTATTACCAGCAGTAAAATTAAGGACAAGACAGGTGATTTGTTTTTTAAATAAGCACTTTTCATTTTACCAACTGAATTTTTGATTAAACATAGTCACCTCAAAATTCACTTGCTAAAATTGGAATTCTGTTAACTTAAACTTAGTACAGTGGAGTATTTCTGTTCTCCAAGTAAAAAAAACATGCATTCCATTCCACTCATACATGGTATAAGTAAACTTGTGCATCAAAAACATATGTTCATGTTTCCTAAGTTAATATTTTTTAAACATTGCTTTTAGTGCATATCTAGAGTTAAATTGTTTCTGGTCATTGAGTTCTGCAGAATGTAATTATGGCAACTCTGATCAAACTGTATGCCACGTAACAATACTATGCCCAATATTCAAATTTGCTAATGGCATTGTAGCAATACATATTTTCTTAAGAGATTTTGATAGCACTTATAATCGTTCCTCAAAGTTGGCCATAAGAAATATGAAGGTGGAATAAATACAGATAAGTGTCTGTGCTTTGAATGTGGGGGAGGGGGGGGAGAATGGAAGAATAATTTTGAATCAAAAGATGTAGAAATCTGAAATAAAAACAGAAAATGCAGGTAATATTCAGCAGGTTAGTCAGCATCTATGGAGAGAGAGAGAAGCAGAGCTGATATTTTAGATCGATAACCTTTTATCAGAACCAGAAAAATTAAAAATCAAATATTTAAATTGCAGAGGAAAGGGAGGGGTGGAGAGAACATTGGGATTGTCCAATTGGGTATTGGATGGAGACCAAGGGAGTTTTAGACACACAAGGTGATGGTGCTGGCTGAGAGAGTGTGGTGGGGGCTTGTTAACTGCAGCTGATGTGCCTGAAGGGGATGTAATTTGAAGGTGTTTGAGGACAGCAGGGTGAAAAAACATGCTGGAACAGTGGGATACAAGATAATGCGGTATCTGGAAATACCCAGCAGGTCAGTAGGGAGATGAAAACTTGAGTTAAAATTACAGGTCCATAAGTATTTATGAAAACTGGCCATAAACTAGAAAGGCTAGTTATCTGAAATTGCTGAATATGGAATTGAGTCCTGAGGGCTGTAAGGTACGTAGTACCAACATAAGATGGTGTACATTGTGTTTATGGAGACAGAAGAAACTGAAGATTCTGGAATCTGGAACGACACATAAAGTGCTGGAGGAACTCAGCAGGTCAGGCAGCATCTATTAAGGGAAGTGGACAGTTGACTGTCCATTGGCCTCCATAGATACTGCCTGACCTGAGTTCCTCCAGCGCTTTGTGTTTGTGTTGCATTGTGTTTATGTTGGGCTTCATTGGAATAGCATAAGAGATCAAAGAGAAGTCAAAGTGTTAGTGAGTTGGAGAATTAAATTGATAGGCAACTGGAAATTCAGGGTCAACAATGGGGAATGTATGTTAAGGAACCTGCATCGTGAGCAATAAATATACTATACTCAATTGGAAATAGCAGAAGTGAATGGCTGCTTCATCTGGCAGGCATGTTTGGGTTCCTGGATGGTGGGAAGGGAGGAGATAAAAGGGCAAATGTTGCATCTCCTGTAGTTGCATGGCACAGTATCACGAGGATGGGAGTTCTTGAATCCTTTTGAGTTTATTATTTGCGATTGAGGACTAACTTTAATCGACAACAATGCTATGCTATCGAGCAAATTGCCTTTGGGGGTCTCAGCATAGCATCACATTAAGCAAGGCAAGGAAACCTCTGATTTACAACCTATTGCTATCCTTTGATTATTGAACACATGCAAGAAGCACTTAAGATAGTAAGGGCACGGGATATACTCTGGATTTCTGTGGCAAATGGACCTGCCCATGTTTGTATTTGGAGGAGTAACCTTATGAAATCTTCGGCCTCTGCCATGAAGACACCTTCCTCTGCTTTAAGTGACACAACTATTTAGCTCAATAGGATGGATTCAGAACGGATCTAGTAGCTTATAATCGGATCTAGTAGGTATTCAAGAGTCACTCTGGGCTATTGACTACAACAAAATTGTATTCTTCTGCAATTTCTGGCTAGCTGGGCATATCTCTCAACAGTAACCTTGGGTAGAGGCAAAAAATCCTAAGACACTGATTTGAAGAACAGAAAAATAATTCCTGAAATTCTACAGTGTTTATCTTTCAATTGCTATTGCTAAAGTTTATTACATTCCTGTTCATGGGAATGCGTGGTGAAAAAATTAATTGCTGCAATTCCCACATTACAGCAATGATTTCATTTTTTTAAAAAAATCTTTCATTGGGTGTAAAATATTTTGGAGTATCTTGAAGCTTCAAAAGGCATTGGGTAAATGCAAGACATTCTCTTTTATCTACGATCCCATAGCTCTGTTTCTTCCATCCACAATTCCATGCTTCTATTGTAGCCTGGACTTTGTGGGCATCACCTTTCTCATTGTAGGTTGCTGTCTCCAGGTGGTTCTGGCCGTCATTTGGCAGTCCTTTGTGATCTAGGATGACTGACTTCCATTCTGGATTTGTGGATTCTGAGGTGGCAAATGAGGCCAATGTGGGAACTGCTGACTCTTTCACGGATGATTGGTGGGAGGAGGCTGGGTGGTTTATGAAGTGGTCTGCTCCTTTCACCATTTACGCAGAGTTTCTGTGCACTCGTGATGCATGGACTCAAGGTTCAATAACATCCTGAATACTCCTTTTCCACTTTGAGTGATCACAGGTCAGTTTCAACAGGGATGTTCCATTTCTTCAAGGAGGTTGTGAGCATGTTCTTGATTCCTATCCTCTGGTAATCTCTTCCTGTGATAGAGCCTGGAATAGAGTTACTTGTTGGAAAAGCAAAAAACTGCAGTTATTGGAAGATGAAACAAAAACAAATTCTGGAAAATTCAGCCAAGGTGATCCTTCCTTTGAATAATGACTCCCCCTGTTCTGAGGAAGGGTCATTGAATGAAAATGTTAACTGGTTTCTCTTTCCATAGATGCTGCTTGACTTGCTGAGTTCTTGTAGTATTTCTGTTTTTGTATCTGTTTTAGGAGTCTGTGGACAGGTACAGTGGCATGCAAAAGTTTGGGCACCCCTGGTCAAAATTTCTGTTACTGTGAATGGTTAAGTGAGTAAGAAAATGAACTGATCTCCAAAAGACTTAAAGTTAAAGAAGAAACATTCTTTTCAACATTTTAAGCAAGATTAGTGTATTATTTTTGTTTTGTACAATTTTAGAGCGGAAAAAAAGGAAAGGAGCACTATGCAAAAGTTTGGGCACATCAAGAGATTTGAGCTCTCAGATAACTTTTACCAAGATCTCAGACCTTCATTAGCTTGTTAGGGCTTTAGCTTGTTAGCGCTATGGCTTGTTCACAGTCATCGTTAGGAAAGGCCAAGTGATGCAAATTTACAAGCTTTATAAATACCCTGACTCCTCAAACCTTGTCCCAACAATCAGCAGCCATGGGCTCCTCTAAGCAGCTGCCTAGCACTCTGAAAATTAAAATAAATGCTGCCCAAAAAGCAGGAGAAGGCTATAATAAGATAGCAAAGCGTTTTCAGGTAGCTGTTTCTTGTTCATAATGTAGTTAAGAAATGGCAGTTAACAGGAACGGTTGAGGTCTGGAAGACCAAGAAAACTTTGAGAGAACTGCTTGTAGGATTGCGAGAAAGGCAAATCAAAACCCCCATTTGACTGCAAAAGACCTTCAGGAAGATTTAGCAGACTCTAGAGTGGTGGTGCACTGTTCTATTGTGCAGTGACACCTGCACAAATATGACCTTCATGGAAGAGTCATCAGAAGAAAACCTTTCCTACGTCCTCACCACAAAATTCAGTGTCAGGAGTTTGCAAAGGAACATCTAAACAAGCCTGATGCATTTTGGAAACAAGTCCTGTGGACCGATGAAGTTAAAATAGAACTTTTTGGCTGCAATGAGCAAAGGTATGTTTGGAGAAAAAAGGGTACAGAATTTCATGAAAAGAACACCTCTCCAACTGTTAGGTACAGGGTTGGATCGAACATGCTTTGGGCTTGTGTTGCAGCCTGTGGCACGGGGAACATTTCACTGATAGAGGGAAGAATGAATTCAATTAAATACCAGCAAATTCTGGAAGCAAACATCACACCGTCTGTAAAAAAAAAAGCTGAAGATGAAAAGAGGATGGCTTCTACAACAGGATAACGATCCTAAACATACCTCAAAATCCACAGTGGACTACCTCAAGAGGCACAAGCTGAAGGTTTTGCCATGGCCCTCACAGTCCCCCGACCTAAACGTCATCGAAAATCTGTGGATAGACCTCAAAAAAAAAGCAGTGCATGCAAGATGGCCCAAGAATCTCCCAGAACTAGAAGCCTTTTGCAAGGAAGAATGGGCAAAAATCCCCCAAACAAGAATTGAAAGACTCTTAGCTAGCTACAGAAAGCGTTTACAAGCAGTGATACTTGCCAAAGGGGGTGTTACTAAGTACTGACCATGCAGGGTGCCCAAACTTTTGCTTTGGGCCCTTCTCCTTTTTTGTTATTTTGAAACTGTAAAAGATGGAAATAAAAAAAGTAATCTTGCTTAAAATATTAAAGAAATGTATCATCTTTAACTTTATGCCTTTTGGAAATCAGGTCATCTTTTACTCGCTTAGCTATTCACAGTAACAGAAATTTTGACCAGGGGTGCCCAAACTTTTGCATACCACTGTATGTGAATGATATGGCTTGCCCAACGTAGCTAATTGAGTGTAACTAGGGTCCTAACTCTGGTGATGTTGGTCAGGGCGAGGACAACTGATATTAGTTTGCTTGTCCTTCCAGCACAGAGACAGCATTGGTAGTATTCACCTTTCTAGATAGCCCAGGTTTTTAGAAGTATAAAGGAGGACACTGAGAAAACCCTGAGTTTTCTGCCATGTTCAAGGTATTAATCTTCAAATGTCCTTTTTCCCCAATCGGTCAAAAGCTGTGGAGCATTGAAGACAGTGATGAATTTCATCATTGATGTTTCCCTTCACTGAGAGGTAGCTCTCACAGTACCCCATTCCTGCCTTTTCCTCATAGTCCTTCATCCCTTTTGCATTAATAAATATTCTTATTTCTATCCTGAATATACTTAATGTGTTGGCCTCCATTGCCTTCTGTGATAGAGAATTCCATGGGTTCACCATCTTCTACATGAAGAAATCCTGATCTCGATTCTAAATGGCATACCCTGTATCCTGATACTGTGCCCTTGATTCTGGACTCCCCAGCCATCAGGAACACCATCCCTATATCTGATCTTAGTGACCTTGTTAGAATTTTATAGGCTTCTGTAAAATCCCCTCTCATTCTTCTAAACTCCAGTGCATACAGCCCAATCCAACTGAAACTCTCCTCATACATCTGTTCTACTGTCCCAGAAATTGTTGTAATAAATTTTCGTTGCACTCCCTCCCTGGTAAGAACATTCTTGGATAAGTAGACCAAAACTGCACACACAACTCCAGGTGGGGCCTCACCATGGCCCTGTACAGCTGCTGCAAGATATCCTTGCTCCTGTACTCAAATCCTCTTATAATTGCCACACCTGATCACTTGCTTTCAGTGACTGGTATCCAAGGACACCAAGTCATGTTGCACCTTCCCATTTCCCAGTCTATCACTATTCGGGTAATCATTTTGTTAGAATCAAAGAGAATAACCCATTTACCCACACTAAACTGCATCTGCCATATATTTTCCCACTACTTCACTTGACTCAATCATGTTGGAGTCTCTTTGCATCCTCTCCACAGTTCACACCACCACCCTCAATCCCCAGCTTTGTGTTGCCTTATTATATTTACCACACATATCCAAATCATTGATATATATTGTGAATAGCTGTGGCCCAAGCACTGATCTCTGCAGCACCCCACTAGTCACTACCTATCACCCCGAAAAAGACCTCTTTCTTCCTACTGTCTCCTGTCTGTTAACCAAGTCTCAATCCAATCCCATCTGTTTTAGTTTTGCAAACTAACCTCTTATGTGGGATGTTATTGAAAGCTTTATGAAAATTCAGATACATCACATCCACTCATTCTACATTATATATTCTACTAGTTACGTCCTCAAAAAAAAAAGCATGATTTCCATTTCATAAGGCAAAGCTATCTTTGTCCACTCCTGTTAACACTTCCCAAGTGTTTTGTTATTGCATCTTTTTACAATAGATTCTAGTATTTTCTCCACTATTGATATTTGGCTTGCTGTACCATAATTTTCTATTTTTTTTTCCTTCCTCTTTTTAAATAGTGGGATTACATTTTTCACCCTCCAGTCTGTAGAAACTGCTCCAAGGTCTAAAGAATTTTGCAAGGTGACTACCAATGCATCCATTATTTCCAGGGCCACTTCCTTTAGTAGTATGCAATAAGCAGCAATTGTGCATTAGTTTGCCATTTAAAAAAAACTCATCTGCACACATTCAATGAAACATAACATTTTTGGGTTATTAAAACCTTATGAATAGTTAATACCTAAGGTTGCTGGATGTCCACTTTCCGATGATAGTTCTGGGGAAAACGGCAAAGTGGAACTTCCCATGGAGGTGCGGGAATTCACTGACTGCAACTTTCTGAACTTCTGCATTACTGTACATTGCAGAAGTTGCTGTCATGATCACAATGATGATGATTGCTGACCGGTTTGTTGTTCTAACAAGAGCAAAATCTGACTGCTGTCTCTGTATTTCTGCCATTTCTTCCTTGTCTTCCAATCACCTAAGCTGCATATAAGAATGTAGTGATTTATCTACTTTGTACATAACATTTTTTTTCTGTTCCATCAATTATTCCACATTATCCTCTAGTACATATTCTATCACTTATGAATTGGTGAAAATAAAAATCTCCCTTAATTCACCCTTTACTACTTCCATCTCATTCTGCACTCTCCAACCATTATTTCATTTTTTTAATGGCTTGTAAAGCTCTTTTTGCTTTCATTTTTAATATTATTCTGCCTTTTGAACCTTTTTCACCTTCCTATTACATTTTCCATGCTCAGTGATAAGGCATTTCATATCATTAGTTCTAACTATCAAATAGGCATTTTTTTTTAACCTCCAACCTTAATCTCTTCTTATCCATGGAATTCCATATTTTGCTTTGGCTCTTATTTTGTATTCTTTCTTTTATATCAAGATTTCCACTTTTTGATAAAGTTGCTGATTTTTCCAACCAGTTAACTAGGGACAGATCTCTTTGCACTTAGCTTTTTTGAGCCCAGGACCTTAATTTTTTGAACCTTCATTAAGCTTTCCTATGCATACTTTGTGATTTACCTGTTTCCCAATGTACTCCAGCTCTCATTGAATTTCTTGAATGCAATCTGAAAAGCATTTCCTATTTTAACCGTATTAATTATCCTTATTGTCTAATTGGATTAGTTAAAATTGAATCGTACTATTCCATGTTTTTTGTGTTTGTCTCTGAATTTTCAGCAGGAGATATTTCAAACAGGGGTTAACAACTTCTTTCCTCAGAGGAAATAAAACAAAATTCTCCTATATTTTTAAAATACAAATTGAAGTTTTAGCTTCATTGTCCTCAAGACAGGAGTCGAGGATAAAGAATGCTCGTGACTACTCCTGAAATATTTTTCTTTAACTATGTACAGCATCATGTACCATGGAGGTATGGAATCCAAACTTGAACATGTTTCTCCTGACACATTGAATTTATATTTTCAGCTGCACAAGATTAGAGGAAAAAAATTACAGAGAGGGTAAGACAACAAATAGTATCTGGTATATAAATTAATTTTCTCTGACCATTTGAGGTAGTACGAATTATCAACCAAAAACTCTGCAATGACTGGATCTATAAACCTTCAAATAGTAATACTGTAGCTTTAACATCCACTGGAACTGGATGGATGGAATTTCTTTTTGGTTCAGCTTGAACCAATGTCCTTCTAATATGGAGGCAAGAGTATTAATGCTGATGCAAGCTGTCATTTGATGCTAACTAGCTATTAACAATAACTTATTGTTATAAAGCATCAATAATGGTTGTTTACAAGGTACTTCAGAGGAAAACTAGCACCAATCCAAGCCATTAATAAAAGGAAGTAGATCTTAAGAGTTTTAAAGTTTGAGAATGAGGTGGATGGGAAGGGTTTAATTAAGTAGGAAATTCAAGAGAGTGGGATGTAGATGGCTTAAGGCAATGAAATCAGTTGAGGTTAAAGGGAGATGCACAAAAGATTGGAGTAAGAGGAAAATGAGTTGGTGGGAAGAGTTGCAATACTGAAGAAGGTTAACAATGGGGCAAGGACTAAGGGATAAGAACATGACTGTTTTTAAAATTGGAAACATAGGGACTGAATCACTGCAGGCTAGTGAGGCCGCAGGAGAAGGGGAACAATAATATTTATAGAGCACGTTTTAATGTGGAAAATATTTCAAAATGTTTTGTAATGTTATGTAGGGCAAAGTAGATGGTCTTTGTGATTGACAAAAAGGATGAGGCACGAAGCTCAGCTTGGTGCATCAGGGTACAAGTTGAGTCGTTTTGACTGAGTTACTACCCAAGGAAGGAAATGGAGATTACCACCAGGTGGGATGGAGTGGAGTAGTTGAATGGCCTGTTTACACCTGCTTTAATGTATGGAGCTTGCAAGTATCTAAGGATACTTCCGATTTGTAATTTGTATCACATAAGCACTACATCCAAATTTTTATCCATAACCAGACAGTATGCAAAGTGGTCATTGGCATATTTGGATATTGATATCAATGGCTTAATAATTAATGCTGCTTGTGTTCATTTTCTTTAATTTCTTACAGAATAAAGGTTCCCTCCAGTTTGAGGACAAATGGGATCTCATGCGCCCCATTGTCCTAAAGCTGTTACGGCAGGAATCTGTGACAAAGCAACAGTGGTTTGACTTATTTTCGTAAGTACTTCATTAATTTAATTGAGATTGTAAAAAAAAAATTAGACAGGATCTTTCTTGTGTTCTAGATAATACAAGTTCAGTGAGGCTGCACTTCTGGGTGACTGCATGGCCTGTTCATGATCCAAGCCAATTTCTTAGTTTAAGGATATATATTTGTATAGAAAGGGTACCTATGGCTTGGTGGGAGGGGTTTGTGCATATGTGATCAGAATGAAATTACTGTATCGTGTCTGATATGCCAGGTACTTAATGACGCCGGCTACCTCTGGAGGAGGTGAACCACTTGCATGTTGGGCTACAAGTTTTAAATTTTGTGGAACACAATTTGTAATTGTTCTGTGCTTGTTAATGCTCTTCATTCTTGTGGTATAGTACTTTGTACGTCAGCAAGGCATTGTGTTTTTAGCATTTGGAATTGCTGTGGTACAAATAATGCATAGCAATTTTATATCACTGTCAGTACACTGACTGTAAATGTGCATTTATTTGACAAATCTACCATTGCTTCTGACTTGAATGGGGAAAATAGGTGAATATCGTGCTTATTGACTTTCATTTCCAACTTTCTCTAAAATTGAGCCAAAAATAAGGCAATATTGGACCTGTTGGTTTGGTAGGTGATTGTCTAGCTATTTAAAATGAATTATTATAATATTCATCTTGCAAAATAATAGGGGAAGACCTCAATGGAAGTTGTAAGCTGAAAAGACCTGATGTATAAATAATTGTGGTTTGAGTCTTATCATTCCAAAGATTACAAAACTCCATGCTTTCTCTGAACTCATTGTCTTGCAATGTATTCTAATCTATTGGAGGACCTGAGTAAATATGTTGAGAATAAAGCACCATTTGAATGTTGTGTAATATTATTTGATGTTATATGTACTCAATCAGTCCATTTACCAAAGTTTCATCCAACTTGAAATCATTTTAAATAGTAATAATGGTATCACTTTAAGTGAACGAGCTGATAAAGGGAACAAGTTTAATTCTCAGCATAAAATGTGCAAAGATGTCTAATTTTGCTGTCGGTTCTTTTTATGGGAAACAAAACTATTGTGAAAGATTTCCATTTTGAAGAATGAAATCCACTGTCGATTACCTGTTCTTCAGTATAGTGCAGATAAAAGTTTCCAAATACAGCAATGCTTTTTTAAAGTCGGTATTTGACCTTGAAGAGCCCTATGGCAGCAAATTTATTTTCTTGCCAATTTCAGTTGTGTGCCATCCTTTATAGGTCAAGTAAGAAATCTAATTCATGCTACCTTGGTTCAATTTGAATTTTAGTATTCGCATAGTACTCTTACGGTTTTAAGTTGGGAAATTTCAATTTTAATTTAGACATCTGTGGTTTAACAAGATTCAGAGGCTGGTATTTTGCATTTGTAATGATGATGAAACTTTCAGAACCTTATGGAGTGCATAAGTGTACATCCAAGCTAGTCCCATTTGCCCGCATTTGGCCCATATCCTTCTAAACCTTTCCTATCCATGTACCTGTCCAATTGTCTTTTAAAAGTTGTTATTGTACCTTCCTCAGCTACTTCCTCTGGCAGCTCATTCCATATAGGTACCACCCTCAGTCTTTAAAAAAAAGTTCTCCCTCAAGTTCCCATTAAATCTTTTCCCCCTCATCTCAAACCTATGCCCTCCAGTTCTTGATTCCCCAACCCTGGGAAAAAGTTTGAGTGCATTCATCCTATCTATGCCACTCATGAATTTATACACTTCTATAAGATCACCCCTAGGTCTCCTATACTCCAAGGAATAAAGTCCTAGCCTGTCCAACCTCTCCCTATAACTCAGTCCCACAAGTCCTGGCCAAATCCTTATAAATCATTTCTGCACTCTTTCCAGTTTAATAACAACATCTTTCCTGTAGCAGGGTGACCAAAACTGTAAACAATACTCCAAATGTGGTCTGACAAACACCTCGTACAACTGCAACATAACCTTCCAACTTCTATACTCACTGCCTAACTGATGAAGGCCAACGTACCAAAAGCCGCCTTCACCACCCTGTCTCCCTGTGACTCAACTTTCAGGGAACCATGTACCTGAAATGCAAGGTTTATTATGAAAGTCCTACCTTGATTTGACTTTCCAAAATGCAACACTTCACACTTATCTGAATTAAATTCCATTTGCCATTCCTCGGCCCACTGACCCAGCTGTTCAAGATCCCACTGTAATTCTCGATAACCACCTTCATCTATTTTAGTGTCATCTACAAACTTACTAACCGTGCCATGTACAGTTGACAGTATATTCTAGGGAAATAATTGATGTGATGAAGTTCTAGTGTTTACAAAGTGTTCTTGTTGTGAAATATCTTGAAAATATTATGTTCTGTTGCATAGGTATGTGTGAGTTTTTACTCTGGGCAGCATTAAAAAAAAATTTAATGTATGCGTGTTTTAATTTCCTTGGAAAAATACTGCAAAATGTAACTGATATAAAAATAATTAGTTATTTTTATAGAATGTTTGTAATGTTTCACTTTCTGCCTTTTATGCTCTGTAAAGAAACAAAAGTATTGGCTTTTGTCTTATTGGTTGCTGTCTGAAAACTTTTCAATGGAGTTTGATTACATCATTATTACTGATTACTTGTAGTCTCTTTTGAACTAATATCTGACAGCAACCAATGTCTGAAAAAGGAAATTCAACTCCAAAAAGAGATTTTTATAAGCAGTTTTCTATGTCATCACTTTGCTGTTGACTGCACAATTCAAGTCACAGGTGATTTGTACATTGTAGTTCAGTCTGCAAGAGGAAATCATCATTAGTTTTCATTCATGGGAATTTTTATTTGTTTTATATAGTCATATCATAAAATTTAAAAATGCAATAAACATGACTAATTTTTTTTCTAGGTATGTTGTACTAGAATTTCACTGAAATTAAAATCTCCCACAGTTTGCAGAATCCTGCATTGTAAATAATAATGTTATTTTATAGAGACGTTCACGCTGTCTGTTTGTGGGATGATAAAGGTCCAGCAAAAATTCATCAGGCACTCAAGGAAGATATTTTAGATTTTATCAAACAAGCTCAAGCTGTAAGTTTGTGTCTTAGTTTTTTTGTTGAATGCTACACTATCTATAGTAAAACACTCTATCTGATACTTGTCACTTTTTATACTGCTTTTACTTAATGTTGCATTGAAGTACATTAATGCAACATTAAGTAAAAGCTGTATAGTTAAAAATTGTAAAATTCCCGATGTAGTACTTTGATTTCTGTTTAATTTGTTTTTGTGTTTGTACGAAAAATAAAAATTAACAACTAAACTTCAATGCGACAAGAATAGTACCCAAGTATGCCAGTATGTGGAAATAAGTTTACTGTCTATAACAATGCAGGAGGAGGCCATTGACTCATGGTGTCTGTGCTGGCTCCCTGGTGAGCAATCTCGCCAGTCCTTTTCTTCCTCTTATTGCTCTCTAGCATGTTCTCTCTTGTGGGCCCATCTACTCCCCTTTTTGATTCTTTTGTCACATACCTACAGAAAGAGAAAATTTACAATAGCCAATTTTTGGCATATCAGTGGAAACTGGGGAGAATGTGCAAACCCCAGAGGTAGCATCGTGGGTCAGGATGGAACTGGGTTCCCTGGAGCTTAGAACAGCAGAGCTAACTGCTGTACCATGGTACTGCCTAGCGTTTTTAACATACAGAAAATATTTTTTGTTGCTCCATTTATTTTCTGTTTTTGATATTTCCTGCAAACGACAGATTAGGTGGTAACCATTTGATCAGTACAAATCTATACTTAAGTGAACAAAATTCTTTCCAGATCATCAGGGACGTGTGCAGAAATTCAGGTCTGATTAGTTTCGAAGGGGCAGTTTAAATGATGCATATTGTAGACACGTGCATGAATCCTTAATGTGGCATGTAGGAGAGAGGGCATTCCCAGCTGATAATCCCCTTGCAAATCACATTAATTATTATTGTTTATATAACAGTATTTCTTGTTGCAGTAACATTTCACAAACCTGAATAATTGCAGATTCTAAAAACAATTAGGACTTTAGGTTCACCACACAGCTGCTTGTCATAAATTCCCCAGATTAAAAAAGAGAGAAGATCTGTTCCATTATGTATGAAGTGTAAACTCTCATGCTCTAACAATTATAAAATATTGTCCTAATGCATTTAGTGCTTTTAGATTTGCTGATTAAAATATGTTGCAAAATAATATTTACAAAAGCTGGGGGTGAAAAACAAATCGATAGTTGCACATCAGAATGCTTGGAGTTTCCTTCCTCAACATTTCATGGAAATGGTTTCGTTCCAGACCATCCTCGCTCGTGCTCTCACTCTCTCTGATCTCCAACTTTGGGATCTTGATCATTACACAAGTCATTGATTATCTCCTTGTCCCTCTCCTCTCCTGTGTTCTATTGCATTTTCTGTACAGGGCAATCATCAGTCTTTAAAGATTTAAGTATTGAAGCATATAAGGTCTTTTTTTAATTGTAATAGTATTGAGAAAGGGTTATATGGTTGGTGTATATATTACTCTAACTCTGTGTAGATGTAGTATGTCTCTGTCTCTATCTCTATAAAACATGTAGAATTTTGTCTGCAGTTAGCCTTTATACACCCAATTATTTTTGCCTGATCTGATGTAAATGTTAATGATGTTTTCTTTTGCAGAGGGTGCTGAGTCATCAAGATGACACTGCTTTATTGAAAGCCTACATTGCAGAATGGCGGAAATTCTTCACGCAATGTGACATTTTGCCCAAGCCTTTCTGTCAGTTAGAAATTACATTAATGGGCAAACAGGGCAGTAATAAGAAATCCAATGTAGAGGACAGTATTGTGAGAAAGGTAGGTAGATGGGGATTTAATGTTAATCATGTTTTTTGCTAAAATTAAACTTAATCAAATGTGGCTTCTATGGAATATAGCTCCACTGTAGTTGCAGAATCACAGAATAACTGCAGCATGGAAGGAGCCTATTTGGCTCATTTTGTGTCTGTACTAGCAAGCTATAGGAGCAATCCAGCTGCCCCCATCCTCTTCCCCAAAGTCCTGCAAGTTCTTTCATTTCAAATACCTTTCCAGTTGCCTTTTGAATGCTATAATTGAATCTCCGTCCATTAGTGCCCTAATAACTTTTTAAAATTTTTTTTAAAAAAGGAATTCGTGTCCTTTTTTTTTGTTCTTTTGTCAGTCACCTTCATTGTCTGCATTCTTAATGACTTAGCCTAATGGGGACATTTTCTCGATATACTCTGCCCATTCCTGTTATGACCTTAAAGTTGCCCATCAGCGACTTGAGTTCTGATGGGGGGAAGTACCTTAGCTTCAGTCTATCCACATCACTAAAGCCCCTCATTCTGGAATCACTTTAGTAATTCTCTTTTCCACCTTCTTTAAAGCCTTTCCATCTTTCCTAAATGTGGTGTCCAGAACTTGTCAGAATACAGTGTACCCCTGCATTATGGCAATTTGGGTAATGGAATTTCGCCCTTACGGAATTCTCAAATCACTACCAAAAATTTGATGTGCAAAATAAAAACTTGCTCTGATGGAATTTATCTGGGAGCTGGGGGAGGGGGTGGGTGGGGAGAAAGTAAACCCAAAATGTATATAGGTGACCCCTGCATTATGGGGGTGTTGCATTCCTAGAAACTGGGCTGTATCGTGAATCTCATCTATATTGCCCTATGCTGAATCTCCGGTCTTCCGTGGTGACGACTGATGTAAAGTACTCATTTAGTCACTCAACCATGCCCACTGCCTCAGTGAGCAGATTTCCTTTTTAGGATGCAGAACTCCTGTTGTTTAAGCAATATACCATCTGAAATGCCATTGCAGTTTCACAGATAATAAGGTAATATGTAAGCATTCTCTGAGTCTGGTGCATGTTTGCTCCAGAAGTCAAATTTGGTTACATTTGGGATGTAGTAACTTAAGAATATTTACAAACAGCTGCAGTTACCAGATTACCAGAATTCTTTTAAAGGAATATTTGAGCAGTGGCTTTAAAAGGGATATCCAGGTTAACAGGCAATCCTCACAACTGTGCTTCATTCCACAATGCTATTAGAAAACTGCTGGTTTTCATGCTTATTTTCCTTTCATCTGACATGAATATTTTGGTTTAAGCAACTTTTTTGTATTCTTTAATGTGTATTATGTAGTGTTCAACTTTTACACAGAGTTAACTGAAGTGCGGTGTGAACAGATATGACATGTTTCTATGAATGTGGTTCAACCAGATCTTAACCTAAAACACGCAAACCAACATGTAAACCTAATTCATTTCTATTCCTCCTTGTGCTGGTAAACAGTAGTCCCAGTGCCATTTCCATATTGTGCCCATCTTTGTAACTAGCATTAATTTCTATTTTTTGTATTGAAACCAGTTTTCCATCCAGTCCGCTGTACAGTCCATATGTTTTCATCTTGGTCCACGATCCTGTGCAGTGACAAAAGCCTTTTTGAGATCCAAGTACCTTGTATTGCAGCATCGTTACTTGGGATTCCCAATTGCAAGATGACATGTAGAATTGCTTGGTGCATGGGGATCATTAGATATCAGAACAGTAATGCACATTGACTTAGGCAGTATCGCATTTTCTTGGGCAGTCCCTCTGGGTTGAGGATGACTTGCTTTCCCTCCAGTTCTTTTGGTTCTGAGGTGGCTGAAGAGTCCTATGTGAGCATCACAGACTGCCACAGGTGGGGAGGGTGAGTGGGATGTTGTGCACTACATCTGCTGTTTGGGCATGGCCTCCACGTGATCCCATCATAGAAACTTGAGGTTTTTGGTGCCTTCCTGGATTCTGCTCCTCCAT